>NC_069072.1:122538263-123163263 GCF_025698485.1 Gossypium arboreum | reverse complement strand
AAGCTTAAGATAGAACCCGACAATTTTAGTTAATTTTTGTTCCATAAGAAAAAGGGGGTGAAATTATGAAATAGGACCTATGTGAAAATGTTTGAAAATGCTATAGGCTAAATTGAAGTGGCCAAATAAATAGGAGTGCAAAATAGGAGGATTTGCATGACAAACCTCCCATTTTACATGAAGTGGCCAGCCATCATGTTGTTGTAGGCAAAATGAACACTTGATATCCATAATTTATGGTACAAATTGATACAAATTGATAATAGGTTAGGTAAATGTTTCATGATAATAGGTTAGGTAAATGTTCCATAATAATAGGTTAGGTAAATGTTCCATGATAATAGGTTAGGTAAATGTTCCATGATAATGATTTTGGTAAATGTTTCATGATAATAGGTTAGGTAAATGTTTCATGATAAGAATTTCATGTCTTTTGTATTAAAGAATTAAATGGATGAAATGAAGTTTTATTAAAAGAAAAAGGGGTGAAAAGAACAAAGTTTTGTCCATCTTTGTTCATCATAGCTGAACGTTAGAGAAGAGAAAGGAGAGGAGAAAGCTCTTGAGTATTCGGTCATTAGGAGGAGGAAAATTGAAGGTAAGTTCTTGGTACCTTGCTTCTATTTTGAGGTTCATGAGTTCTTCTTGATTCTACCTTAACTCTTGAAGTATATTTTGATTTTTAGTTGTGTTGTGAGCATTTAGCCATGAATTAAAATGAAGGAAATGGTTGTTGTTTCATGTTCTTTTGATGAAAAATGGAAGATAGGTGAAGTTGAGCCAAACAAATGAGCATGCATGTGCCTTAGATGTTAAAGGGAAAAATTAGCTAACATGTTGTGCTTTAAAATGATGAAATGGAGATTATAATTAAGTAAAATCATAGATATGTGATGACTGATTGGTGATATACATGTTTAAATAACATGCATGCAAGGTATGTGTGAAAGAGTGATTTGGTAATAAATCTGCTTGAGACAGCAGCAGTAACGTGACTTTGGAAAATCACCATAGATTGTGGGAGAAGAATTAGAAGCTGAATAAATTATGTAATTAAAGCTTATTGAGTCTAGTTTCTAATTAAATAAACAAGAACATATTTCGAATTCTGTACAATGAGAAATTTGATTCGTAATGAAGGGTGGTCAGATTAGTCAAACAGTGAAACATGGGAAACTTTGAGAAAATTCTGGTATTGATTTACTAAACCAAAAATTCTGAAAATTTTATGGATAGAAGATATATGAGTCTATTTTTAGGGAAAATTAACGGAACTTGATTTGGAGTTTCGTAGCTCAAGTTATAAATGATTTAGTGACTGTTGCTCAGGAAGACAGCTTGCAGTGAAATTATGATTATGTGGTAAACATTGACAAAAATTTGTTAATGAGTTGCTTATTGATTTCTTATAAGCTTACTATGATCTGTAGGTGTGGTTGGCCGAATATTGTAAGGGGTTAATACGTAGTTTGTATTTGAATAGTTAGATTAACGTGTTAGTAATCCAATTGTAGGCGGTTCGTGTGTGGATCTAAATCAAGATATCGTCGCAAGCAGTGTGTAACTAACACCCTCTTTCTTAGTCGGATCGGCAAAAGTCGAAAACCGAAATGCCAAAAATCGGTATTTTGTAGATTTGCAAGTGTGCGAATGCTCGTGAGGTAAATCGATTAATGTTTTTGGTAAGCTTGAATGTTTGGACTGCAAAGTGCATGATTTCTGTGCCCTCGATATTTTTGGGCTTAATGGGCCAAAATTAGAATGATGGGCCAACGGCCCAATTCGGTAAGAACCCTCGATGCGTGATTACATTGATGCGTGAAAGGTAGGAATATGCATGAAAACCCTAAAATAGATAAATTACTGAAATACCTTTAAAAGTAGAAAATTTACAATTTTACCCATAGGAGATAAATTACCAAATACCCCTAGGGTTAAATTGACCTAAATGTATGTTTGATTTGTTGTTATTTCTTGCATGCCATGTTGTTATTATCGATGCATGGGATGGGATATTGACGGAGGAAGTACTGAAAGTGGCTTGTCCACGTCTTGGAGGCTTTGCCTCAATTTATTGATAAGCGAGCAGCAAAGGCAAGCAATCGTGGAGTGTTAATTTGGGTGGGTGAGCTATTCCCCACATGGAGTGTATGGCTGGTGCGGTGGAGTGTAGTGGTTGGTGGGTTGAGTAGTCTCCCCAAATGGGCTTGCATATGTTTACTGATGTTGCATGTATTTTGAAATGGGCCTATGGGCCATACTGTTATCTGAATAAGGGGCTAAGGCCCAGTTTATTGTAATCTGAAAAGGGTTCTGGCCCAGTATCACAGTTACCTGAATGGGCTTAGGCCCAATAGGCTTGAGCTAACTTGGGCTTTGAATGGGTTTTCCTTACACATTGAGTTTCCCCAAACTCACCCCTTTTATTTTCATCCACGCAGGTAATCCCCAACCATAGTGGGCTTGGTGCTGTGAGGAAATTCGGAGTAGCCACCCGTTCTGAAAGTTTGATTTTCTTCTGGTGAACTGGACATCCTTTTAATTACGTTTGAGGTTTTGGGCTTTTAAATGTAATAAGGCCGCTTATTTATTTTTGATGGTTTTTATATGTTTTATTAAGATAGGTAATATTTATATTTAACTGTTGAAATTGGATAGCTTTAGGGCGCGTTTTCAAAAACAGTAATTGTTTTCAAAATAACACGAAAACAAGCAAAGCTTCCGCAATGAAGATATTTTCCAAAATTAATCACTTTCCTAAAAAGGACTTAATCAAATCGGTTTCCTAGAAATATACATGACGTTAAGGTATGGCAATGGTGGTTTGCATGTCTAGGATTGGATCCGAAGGAGTTTGGTACTTAGCGATCCGATGGACTCACCTCCTCTTTTCCGGTTTCCTACGGTGCCTGACTTCCATTCACTTTAACCCTTAATGAATTAATCTTTTGAACATCAAGTACGATTTTACGGACTTAGAATGGAAAATATTTTTGGCGTTTTGATGTGGCATGCGGATCCGCCATAACTTCGGGCGAGTTCGGGTGCTCTGAGCCCTCCCTTGATGATGCGTTTTAAGGGCTCGGAAAATTTCCTTTTGGCCCTCCTGATGCAGCGTTTTCAAATTAGTCCATTTCTCCTTTATTATTTTTAAATCATTGAAACTTCATTTTGTTTCCAATTCAGTCCCTTTTTCATATTTAATACGTTTTTGTATTATTTTGCCTTTTTATTGTCTAATATTATTTATCATTTTTTATTATTCTCATTGTTATTATTAGCATGTTTATACTATTATTTAGTAATCTTTTATTTTCCATTTAACACTTATATATATATTTTATATGTTTATATATTATTATTATTCCCAATATATATTTCATGTATACGCATTTAAATACCATACTATACATTATATGTTATATCTATTTTTGCCCCATTATATTTGATAATAATATTAGTGTATGTATTATTATATGTATATATCTTTAACCTATACATATACATCTACATTTATATATTATTATTAATTTTTGGTATTATTGTTTTGTTAATGCATTTGTATATCATATATACATCCTTCTAATATATATATATATATATATATATAATACTCCATATTATGCACATGTATATTAATATTATACATATCATATATATTATGTACATATATATTGTAAATATCATATTGTTTGTACATTCTATTATGTATATTTTATGACTATTATGTACTCATTTCATATATATATCCCGTATATTTTAATATATCATATATTTTTTTTGTTTGTTTTGTTTGTTTTGTTTCTATTATTATATATATATTTTAATACCATATGCATTATTATCGTTTTATACTATTGCTATTATTATTGTTTTCGTCATCATTGCCATTTTTCTTTTGTCATGTTTTATGCATTTTTATTCGATGGTTTTATTTTCCTCATGCATTTGTCTATATTTACACATTACTAGGCTTGCTATTATTTCATTTTTATGTAATTGCTCACATTATTATTTTGATATCGTCACGCTCATTATTATACATTATTATTAATACCAAAATTTACTTTTATAAATCACGTTATATTTTTTCACTTAATATATTCAAACAATTCTCTCATAAAAGCAATATCCTGTATTAGGTAATTCGAGATAATCGTGCCCTAACTTACTGGGTTTCGACTTTTCTCATTTAACCTAAATAACGGAATATATTCTTTTTAAATCATTATACGAGTTTTGAAGAATGCTTATTCTCGAAGATGCGAAGTGTTATGCCCTAACTTACCAGGTATGACATTTTGTCATCTCGAAATAAGAATTTGTTTTGGAATAAAGGCAATATTCGGTGTTTGAGAATTCGAGAAAATGTGCCCTAACTTACTGGGTTTCGATTTCTCTCGTTCACTCTAAATAATCGAATACCCTTTAAAATACACAGATTTTATAAAAGGCAAGCTCGCTCTCAAAGATTCAAGATGTTGTGTCCTAACTCACTGGATATGACATTTCATATTTGAGACGAGAAGGTCTTTAATATTTAAGCATTTTCTTTACAAAGAGGGATCGTATTTCAAAAGTCTTCCTAGTTTTCAATCTTCGACACTAAGACACTAATTAATCAACTAGGTACCAATTTTGGGCGTATGAGGGTGCTAATCGTTCCTCGTGCGTAACCGACTCCCGAACCTGTTTTCTTGATTTGCGTAGACCAAAGTTGTTTTTTTTAAAATCAAGTTATTTATTAAAAAACAACCACTGTAATGAGATGACCCGATCACACCTAGTCAAAAGGATCGGTGACGACTCCCGTTTTTTTTATGTTCATTTTCAAAATCCAAGTCGATTCCCGTTTTTCAAAAAAATGGTTACGACACTATATGTTTTAAAATTTTACAACATCAAAAAGTTATAACATTGTAATGACATTCTATCATGTCATTATACCATCCAAATATTACAAACACAAAAAGTTACCAAAATATCAACACAACCATGATTTTTAATGTTCAACAATAAATCTTCTTACCTATTCCAATCGCACAGCAGAAGGTAAACTAAAGAAAATGAGCATTTACGTTGGATGATCTGGAATTTTGCTCAATGCTCGATAGCGTTCATCCTCAGTTAAACCTTCCACTTCACATAATGTTGGATATAATTTCAAAGCACTTTCTTAAATGGTCATTTCTGACTTTTTTTGAATTACCACTTCGGAGGCAATACTCTTACTGATTTCAAGGCCAACGGTCCGTATATTTTCCGCCAATAAAGCGGCAGCATCATTAAATGAAGTAGAAAAATCAATTGCATCAGAAATCTTTTTTTCTTCTTTGAAAATGAAAAATCACCTTGGTTTCTTGCTGGTTGCATTTTTGGTTGCGGTTGTGCAGTTGAAAGATCCATGTCATCCAAAGAAACGTCAGCTTCGGATCCATAGAAATCGTTTCTTTCTTCATGAGTATTTGTAGTAGCTGCATCCTCAGCATTTATTTCTTCAATAATATCAGCAGCTGTTTGAGCAGCTTTTCTAGTGGCTTGATCTTTTGCGTAGATGGCAGTAAGTTGGTCATAATAAGGGAAACTCCGATATCTGAATTGAGCTGCTTCTTTATGACTCTATAAAAATGAGAAATTCATATTAGATATAAGTTTTATCAAAATAAGATAATAAAGACTTAAAATAATTCTTACACTTATTTATGAGTTCCACACCGCATCTTCAGTAGCAACAAGCTGCCTATGCTCATCCCAACCAAAGCCGCTATTGTTTTTTCCACTAAGCATGTCATAAACGATTGACCAATCCCTTTTCAATGTCCTAATCCTTGATTCAAGATTAGGTTTAGCATTTAACATGGCATTGGGTAAAACTTTTTCTAACATTTTTGTAACTCATTTAAATAGCCGGCTTTGAATCCCGTATCTGCATTAGAGGTTCCAGCATTGTGCAAGTTGACCATAAAAGCAACCAACGCAGCATCTTTTTCTGGAACCCATTTCCTTTTGGTTCCTTGAGAACTTTGGAAAGAAACACTATATTGGGAAAAACCTGACGTAACTAGCTTAAGAAAAAACGCAAATAAAAATTAAGTTCAATATTATGCATCAAAAGGTCAACACTTTATAAAATTATAATGCATGATGAATCAAAAGAAAATAAATTATCATTCAACAAGTCTAGTACAATACAAAAAAAAATTCAACCACACCAAAGTTTCATAAACTAGATATATGAAATAACATAAACAACTTAACGTTTACTATTTTTACCCTAAACCTAACTAATTTCTAGATGCTTGCCATTCATCGAACATTTGGTTGGCTAGTTTCATCCTCCAAGTAGCCCATGCTTCCGACGGATGAATATTTATGATATTCAGTTCATCATCATCTATCACATTACTAGGTAATCCTTCTCCCAACTCCTCTTCAATAGGATCAAGACTCATATAGGTTCGAATAAAATTATGGAGCAAACAACATGCAATAATAATTCTATTCTACACCCTCATAGGATAGAATGATGGACTCCTAAGTATTCCCCATCTAAGTTGTAATAACCCAAAATATCTTTCAATAACATTACGCGTTGAAGCATGTTTCATATTGAAAAATTCTTCCAGAGTACTTGGTTGGTAACCTTGACGCCACTCATTCCAATGATATATTTGTCCTCTAAAAGGTGCAAGAAATCCCTTACAATTTGTGTATCCAGCATCAACTAGATAATAACAACCTGTAAAAAGAAACTATTTGTCATGGTTAATTTTCCAAAAAAGTATGATCTTAAAAATTAATTCAAATTCCTCTAATTTTTGCATTTTTCCATGAGGAAATTTTAGTCCATGTCTCCTACTAATGGTATCTCAAAGAACTAGTCCATTAACAACAGAACCTTCCCAACCAGGAAGAACATAAACATATTGCATATCAGGTGTACAAACACCTAATATATTTGTTGCTATGTCACATTTTCGCGTTCGATATCTAGGTTTATCAACTGTTGGAACCCTAATCTTGAAGTGGGTTCTATCTAAAGTACCTAAGCAATTCTACATCACATGTATAAAATCTCGAGTTAGAATATTATATTTAAATCCAAATTGTAACGCCCCAAATTTTGGGCCTAAAAGTTCTGGGTTTTGAGTGTAGGGATAGTGGAAAGGTTGCACACATAAGTTAAGTTGTGCAGTTTAGTGGCAGAATGGGCCTGCTGGTCTAGTGGTTGTGAGTGTGTTGGTTTGTCTTAGGGTTTTGACTTCGAGTCCCTATATGGGAATTTTAGAAAACATTTTAGTTATTTTTTATTTCAGTTAAAATAATTATTTTATTTATTTGTCTTTAGTGTTATTATTAATTATTTTTATTTTCTTTTATTGGACACGTTATTTTTTGTTTTGTTTCTTCTTGGTTTTTGTTCTTGCGTTCTTCTTTTTGCTTTTTGGAATCAGTGGTGTTGTGGGGTCGAAAGACCTTGATTTTCTGCTCCTTTGTCGTCTTCTTCGTCATCGAAATAGGTGTGGGACTCAGCTCTTACTAATCTACTTATCTTTTGTTTTTTACAAGTATTGTTTCGGCTTTTTGTGAGATTGCTTTGATTCTTTAGTTTCAGAGCTTTGAAGGTTGAAAGGGAGTGCGATACTCTATTTTTTGATGTGGTTTCGATAGTACCAAAGTTGAGGACGGTTTGGTGGCCAAAGTGGTGTTTTCGAGGATGTTCTAGGGTGGTTTCATGGCTTCCGACGGCCACACGGTCGTGTGCCATGGCATATGGCCGTGTGAATTTGGGAAATTAAGGTTTCACCAATTTTGGTACCACACGGTCGTGTGGCTGTTTTGGGGATTTTTGCCAAAAATTACACGGTCGTGTCCCTTGGCCCACACGGGCGTGTGAGTTTGAGAATTAGGGATTGAGATTTAGGGTCACACGGCTTGGCCACACGGTCATATGACTGATTTGGGAATTAGGGATTCCACACGGGCGTGTGTTTTGGAACATACGGTTGTGTGTGGTGGCCACACAAGCGTGTGAGACCCTCACACGGCCGTGTCTACTCTGCATTTGAGCTTAGTGAAATAGGAAAGTGTCTTACACAGCCTGATCACACGGCCGTGCCTCTGCACCACACGGGCATGTGCCTCTGTCACACGGCCGTGTGCTACCCTTCACACGAGCGTTTGGACGAAGAGCAGATCTAATTGTATTAGTGTCTATAATTGATTTCTTCTGTATAATACTAATCGATAGGGCCTCATTGGTAAGTGCTACAAGATCTCGTGCATTGGAACCCACGGTTATGGACCCGAATCCCCTACACGGCTTGGAGTGCTCCACACAGTCAGAGTACACGAGTGTATGGCCTTATCTCGCCAAACTTTGGGTTTTAGGTCAAATGCAAGTGTAAATGCGACTCTGTGTTTCAACCCTCGACTAAGCCTTACTATGGGTAATTATGACTTTTATTTGGGCTTGATATGTGCGCATTTGTGATTTTTGTTAGATAAGTTGATACTAGATTCGAGATACGAAGGTACACATGTTTGATTCTGTAACTGATTGACCGGATGTGCGCGTCTCCTTTTGATTGACTATCTGAATTTGTATTTTGAATTGTGTACATTTGACTGCATACATATATACATATGCATAAATATTTTTAGGTGGGATGTTGAAGAGAAGGGAGATTTACGATTTGGCAGTTTGTCTGCATTCAAAAAGCCCTTAATAATGCCCAGAAGGTCATGGGCGGTCCCAATACCCTGAAGGTCATGGACATTATTGATTACGGTATAGCGGTTTGCCGCCTTGCACTATACCGCATGTATGTTAGCTACGCTATGTACCATTATCTGATCTGGCAGTTATACTGCACGTCTATACCGCGATTCACTCTGCATTGCACAGTACAACTTATATGCTAGCCTTGCTATGTAGCATATCTGATATGGCAGTTATACTGCATGTCTGTATCGCGGTCTTTCGCATAACACCGTACAGCTTACTGATAGCCCTAATACCCAGAAGGTCGTGGGCGGTCCCAATTCCCTGAGGGTCGAGGACAATATTGATGATCATCATTTCCGGTTAACTCGGGATGACGTTCTGTGGAGTATAAGGTTGGATGGGCTTTTAGAGGTCCTACTCGCAGTGCAGGGATGGGTGGGTTGATTAAATCCCCACAGGATGTGTCGGGTTGGACGGAGATGGTGTGTTGGGTGGATGGGTGGGTTATTTTATAATTCATTTGCACTCATATGCGTCTGTGTGATTCTGTGACTGCAATATCTATTTGACTGTCTGACTAAATTATTTGACTGTATGATTGACTGAAGAGTCAGATTGTACTATTTGACTAAAAGGCACTTGTAACACCCTGAACCCAGCCCAGACGTTATGGCCGGATCCGACATGTCACATTGAAGTTAAAAATCCACGTTTCGTTTTAGCGCTTTAAAACCAACTTTTGTTAAGCTTAACCAAGTGAATGGAAGCTATGCACTAGGTAGGTATCCGAAACAGAGGAGGTGAGCCATGAAGGCTGCTTAAGTACCAAGCTCTTGATTGGATCCAATCCTAGACATGCCCACAACCATTGCCACACTTTGGTGCGAGGTTAGGTTTTGAGAAAAACGAGTTGGAATTCATTTAAGTAGATATTTTTTATAAACCGATTAATTGTATCGTTGCGTTTTTTTGAAAACAATTATCATTTTAGAAAAGCGCCCTAAGTCTAACCCATTTTGGATTGTTATCAGTAAAATATAGGGTATAAAATAAAATAATCCTAGAAAAATAATTAAAATGGCTTATTACAACCCAAAACCAAATAATAATATTAATTAAGATAAAACTTATATAAAAAAAATAAACCGGTTACTTATTGCAATTAAAAGAAATAGAAACAGTAGTGTGGCCATCTCCGAGTCCCTCGTAGCTCCAAACCATCTAAGCTTAAGGATTACCTGCACAGTTAGAAACGGGGTGAGTTTACGAAAACTCAGTGTGCAATCCCCAACAACAAACAAACAGTGAATAACACAGTGTCAGTACAATCTGGGCCAAAGCCCTATTTAGTAACAGTACAGTCTGGGCCTTAGCCCTTAAACAGTAGCAATATGGGCGTAAGCCCTAATTTAGTCTCGACATATCTTGGGCAAGCCTTTTCATAAATCATATCATCGGCGAAGCCTTTTATCAGAAGCGGTATGGCCCATAGGCCCATTTCAATATCACATGTAATATCAATGAATGTATGCAAGCCCATTTAGGTAGACTACTCAACCCACCGTCCGCTACTCTCCACCCGTACCAACCAACACACCATGTGGGAATAACTCAACCCACCCAACCAAACTCTCCTTTGGCAAGCATAGTCTGCTTTGTCATATAACCGAGGCCTAGCCTCTTTTAATAATCGGGCAAAGCCCTTTTGATAAGCGGGGCAAAGCCCTTTTGATGGCCCAGGGCATAGCCCTTTTAGCACTTCCTCCATTTATAAAACCCAACCCATACAACATGTCATGTATGCAGAATGTCATGCCCATATTTGAATCAAACAATCATAGCCAAGTCATTCATATCACCAACATATATTCACAATCAAATCCATCAACCACACAGTCCAAGTCAATCATTTGCTCACAAGGGCAAAACAGTCATTTTACATATTATAAGGGTAATTTCATAATTTTACCAAATATCAGGGTTTTCCATGTTCATTAACAATTATCAATATTTCCGAGTGTTTAAACAATAATCTTTAACCCACTTTATCAAATTCGGGCTTTTGGGCCCAAAACCTTTAATGGGCCCTACGAATGCTGATTTAGCCCACTAAGCCTGCTTAATCCAAATTTTACAATAGTACTAACCGTGTTAACATGCAACTTTTCGATTCCATTTTCTATCGGTTTTACCCAAATGGGCTGAAAGCCCATTGGGCCAAACTCAAACCCATTGAGGCCCAACTTACCATCGTGCACAAAATTGCGCTCTTACCTGCTCCATCGATCCAAACATCGATCATATCGTATCTATCGCATCTTTAAGCAAAGGCAAAATCACAAGTTCCCGAAATACCGGAATTTTAGCATTTCGGCTTTTCGGTGAATATTAATCTAAGCTACTGCAAGGGTTATTACACACCTGTTATGGGTTGAAGTTGAAACGTTTCCAAAATCAATCACCTACGATAACCACCACCTATCACTCAAACTTAACTAATCCAATATCAATATATGTAAATCCTAAGTACATCAGTCATACGGAACATAAGGGCATATTCGTCATTTTACCATATAGGGGTATTACGGTCACTTTACCCTACAGGGGCTTTACGGTCTTTTTACCTATTAGGGGTATTTAGTCATTTCATCCTACAAGGGTGTTTTGGTAAATCTACAAACCAAGGGTATTTCAGTAATTTTGTAAACCAATGGTATTTCTATAATTTTTAGAAAGTCAAGGGCATTTCTGTAATTTTGTAAATCAGGTGTATTTTGGTAATTTTACAAATTGAGGGTATTTCGATAATTTCACAAACCAGTGGTATTTTGGTAATTTTACAAACTAGAGGTATTTTGGTAATTTTGTAAACCAAAAGTATTTTAGTAATTTTGTAAATCGAGGGTAAAACGATAATTCTGTAAATCGAGGGTAAAACGATAATTCTATAAATTGAGGGTAAAATGGTACTTTTATAAATCGAGGGTAAAACAGTAATTTTGTAAATCGAGGGTAAAACGGTAATTCTATAAATCGAGGGTACTTTGGTAATTTTACAAATTGAGGACATTTTAGTAATTTGGTAAACTAAAGTATTCTAAACAGGGATAACAATACGAATGGGCCTAAAGCCTATTCTCGGCCCAAATGGGCCCACACGCTCATGTGGCCCTTTTAGCCCAAATCTAGCCACAAATATGAAATTCACCTAGCCTAGTCCAATATTTACTACACAATCATACAAACTTATTCAATTGGGCCCGTAAGCCCATTGGGCCCACATGGCCCTTTTCTGCCCGAAGTAGCCATCCTACAGCTAGAGTAGTGAGAAATACACACCTAATAGGAGACTGGAGTTAATCCACGCTCTGAGCACTCTTAGCCGACGCCCAACCCAAACGAGCACGCCATACAGTGAAAGGGATCAACCAAGAAAGGTACATTTACTCTCTTTATGGTTCTCTCTATTTAAAGCCAGTTTCGCATCCACTCTTATGTTAGCTTCCCGATGTGGGATCCTTCCAACATCAGAGTTTAAATTCAACACCAACTCTTGCCGCCCCCTGTTAGCAAAATAAATGCTCTTTGATTGCCATGAGTTTTGAACCCTGGACCTCCTTGCCAACTCTATGACGCCACCTTGCCACTTCACCACTGGCTCTTTTTGTGTCATATTTTATCCCCAATTAGTTATAAGGTCTAAAGGCCAAAGTCCAGGTTCCCTTAAAAAAAATAGAATAAATTGCAAGAGCCAAGGCTTGAACCCAAGCTCCCATACAACCTTAATTATGCCACTTCCACTAGACCACATTGCTCATTGTGTCATTTATTCAACACAATAATTTAAAAGGCCCTCATCCAAGCGTCCAGGTTTTTTTTCACTTAATACCAAAATTTTTGCTAAAGCCTAGGTTTGGACCCAAGATTTCTCCAACACTTCTCAGGGCCATTAACCACTAAAGCAGACATTTAATTGTGTCATTTCATTGCACAATTAAATACCTAAATACAACCTTCTTACGGGCCCACACTTAAGGCCCAATACTTCTAGGCCCAAATTCGGGGTGTTACAGCACTCGTGTCTAAAGAAACCTTGTGGGATGGGCTAAGGCCCAACCGATTCTAATTCTGGAAAAAAGGGCTTAGGCCAGTTTGTAACTTCTGAGAATTTCTAATATGGTGTCAACAGAGCCATATGACTGTAAAGTTACATATGGTTTGTTTTGTTATAATCGCTCTGTAAGTGCGTTCTACTGCTGAATTATTTTTAGGTTTACTGTATCTATTTCTGTTTCGATAGCTAGTTATTTTGATCTCACACTAAGCTCGTATAGCTTACCCCCTCTTTTGTTTCCCCTTTCAGGTACATTTCGGGATTTTGGATGCTGGACTTGGTATGCAGAGGATTCGGACAGTTTTGAGGCTAATAAGTTAGTAGTTTGTGGTTTCAAACTTTTATTGGTTATTCAGTTTTGAATATAAGGTTTTTAACACTGTGGTATAATTCTGTTTTATGGTTTAATCATTTTATTATTCTGGTTTTTTTTAATACTTGATATTAATTATTTTAGGAATCAAATTAAGAATGACTAGTTTTGTAGGATTTTCTCACGATCACTTCGGTGGTCAATGTAGCATTCCGAATTCAGTCTAGACTTCTAGGCCGAGTTTGGGGTGTTACACAAATGTACTAAATTATATACGAGCTATATATAGAACTCACTCCAATACTTTAAACCATTTCCACCTTGGGTCTGTAGAATTAGCTGTAATTAGCTCTGCCTTTTTAAATAACACATCTTGTAAGCGTATGGCAGCATTTAAAACATTGTGAAATGATCTGCTAACGGTTTCAGCGGACCTATTAAAGTGATGCTTGATAACTCAATTTTTAAGGTGATGAGAAATGATATGTAAAAACATTGCCACTTGCTCATCAACAAGCATGTTCCTTGACGATTTTAATTCCCCTAAAGTTTGTAACATCTCACATAGTTTAAAAATGGTAGTTCTTTTCATCCTAACTTGTTCAATACATGTCTCTTCACTAGCATATACAAGTCTTTTCACATAATCTCGTTTTGCACAAAAATCTAAAATATAGGATCTAATCTTTGGTCTATAAGTATGTAGGCTATGAATGGCACCCAATGCAACTAAGAACCAACTCGCAACTGTTCACATTTGCAACCATATTGTAATAGCAAGACCAATTCTTTTATGCCTCTCACTTTGTACTATTAAAGGCAAACGAGCCATTATTGCAAGATATTAAAGTGTTACATATCTTCAAATCATAGTAAAAGGGTCACATTTTTGCAATACTAATTTCAATAACAGTAAAACAAAATTAAAGAATTTAATTGCCAAAGAACTTACAGTGATTCAGTGAATACAATATGCTCAAGTCTAGATGAGGAAGCAATCAAACAAGCCAAATAAGAAAAGGAAGCAATAACAAACTGTCAAAGAAAAAATAAACAATACATATTAATAAATAGGATAAGTCTTTTTAAAAATATATTTGCTTATGTATAAGTAAATAATTTATCAAGCATTTAGTAGTGTATAATAATAATATAATTTTCAAGGTTTCAAAGTTTGTTGCAACTAAAATTTGATCTTATTTTGTAACACCCCAAACCCGAGACCATCGCCGGTGTCGGACCCGAGGGTTAACAAACCAAGTTCACATGTTTTTGCCCACCAATTTGACATTTCCAGTCAGGCTGGAAAACTGCGTCACTGTCGCCTTAAAAATCATATCTCGAGTTTCAAAACTCGGAAACTGGTTTCGTAAATTTTCCTGAATTTAGACTCATATATCCATCCATGGATTTATTTCTAGGATTTTGGTCAGGCCAATTGGTACAGTTTATTAGTTAAAGTTACCCCTGTTACAGGGATCGACTGCTCTGACCTTCGCGCGGTATAACTTGAATATCTCTCTGTACAGGGCTTTAATGCTGGTGTCGTTTGTTTCTAATGAAACTAGACTCAAAATGGAATCTGTACATATAAGGTATATCTCCTAATTCTTTTGGATAATTTATAGTGAATTTTAAAGTTGCGACAGGGAACCCAGAAACCATTCTGGCCCTGTCTCACAATAGCTTTAATATCTCTTAACCTGTAACTCCTATGACCGTTTCGTTTCTTCCATATGAAAATAGACTCATAAAGGTTCATTTACATAGCTTATTCACTATCTAATTCCATTCCTATGAATTTTGGTGATTTTTCACATTCATGCCACTGCAGCTGGCAGCATCTGTTTTAAGATAGGACTTACCTATTTGGTGGTCTCCATGATTCAACTAGCCTTACCATACATAGGTTCATATATGATCATTTTAACCATGCCAATGGCTGATCATATGACCAACATTCCCATTTCAAGCCATAGCCACATCATGACACAAAATATATACATACAACCCACAATTAGTCTAAGTTCATGCTTCCCTTTTGAGCCATTTTGCACGGCCGTACATACTTACATTACAACATATTTAACAAACAAGGGGTAGTCCTATACATGCCATCTCAAGTTCAACCAAAATTTATACCAAAATGGAGGCTTGATAGTGTGGATGACTTCGACTTCAACGATCCCAAATCCGATTGCCTCGGCGAAATCTAGAAAACTAAGAGCCAAAGCAACGGGGTAAGCATTTTTATGCTTAGTAAGTCTCAAGGAATATAATGAACTATAATTTACAGCAATACATTCACATAGCCAAATGCATCATTTCATTAATACACATTCTTACTTCATACTTCATCATTATATAAGTTCGCAAAGCATCAATCAATTCAATAACTGAAATTCATTAGTCGATTGAGCGAATGTTGCTCAAACACGTCGACTTTCCAATGCACATATAACGTACCTTATCCTTTGGGCTTTCCGAGTGTACTAATTAAATTCATTTCGCAACCAACACTCACCTCCAGCCCAAGATTCTTGAATATAACCGGATTTAATCACGTGCACAAATGCCTTGGTCTTAGCCGGATAGAATAACTTCATACGAATGCCTTGCCTTAGCCGGATATAGCCACTAGCACAATTGCCTTGGTCTTAACCGGATATAATTTCCAGCATAGTTGTCTTGGGCTTAGCCCGATATCATTCAATTTCTCATGCACACATACATCAATAATCATTGGACATACATATTTCATTTTCGTTACTAAGGCTCAAACACAATTATAATCATTAGCATATTCGCCTTGGGACTTAGCCGGGTGGAATTCAAATACTCATACACACATAATCAATAATCATACACATCCATATTTCATCTCACATAATTCAAGTAAGGTCACTTCTTGAGGACTTACCTCGGATGTTGTCGAACGGCTTTTTCGGCTATTCGATCACCTTTTCCTTCCCTTTGTCCAAATGTGGCCCTCTTAGCTCTTGAGCTAATTCAAACAAATTCAATTTATTAAAACCTCATTGTGCTTGCTTATGGCCGAATATGACAAGGATTTTAAATGGTCATATGGCCACTCTTTAGCTTGAATACACAATGGTCATGCACATTTTATACTACATCAAGCAATTCAATACAATTTATTTGAGCATCAAGGAAATGCTAAGGCCTTCAATAGGCTACCCAAGGCCGAATATTCATGTACATGTTGAGGTCAATTTTGCACTTAATACCTCACAAAAACAGCATGCAATCTACTAATTAATGCTTTGCACATTGTGGCCCAAAACTTATAATATAGCATCAAGCACTTATATGTGTGCTAGGCGAATTATGCTTGCAATTTCACAAGCATTCTTCCACATTTTCTTCTTTAAATCAATACATTCATCACTTAGTTCATAACCAAACATAATGTGCAATCATATATATGCATATATGAGCATGGCGAATTTTCAAGGTGTCCATAGCCATCCAAAACACAAATTTTAACTAACATGCAAGAAGCATGAATCATGCTCAAGAATGCATCATGGCGAATATGACAATCATGCTCCTTTTCAACTTTAATCATGATAAAACAAAGAGAAAACTCAAAATCTTACTCATGAATAGAAAATCCATCATTGCATGCATCATCATCAAGCTTCACACTTTGCATGCAATGGCTTTATCACCATAACAACTTTGCCCAAATACCATTTCCATGGCATAACAAAGATTTGAGCCATGGCTAACATGCACATCAAGTTAGTACCCAAGTCATGCATGAAACTCCAAACACAACCTCATACATACCTTAATCTTGGTACAAGTATGGCCAAATCTCCTTCTAGTTCTCTTCTAAACCAAAAATGGAGCAAAATCCCTTTCTTCCTCCTTATGATTTTCGGCCAAAAGATGAGAAAGGATGAACAAATTTTTGTTTTCTCTTCTTGGTTGCACGGCAATGGGGAATGCTACTCTCTCACACACATTTTTTTTTCATTCTTTTCTTACCCATGCTTATTTGTTTATGATTTCTCCCTAATGCCCAACAAAACATGTTTCATGACATGTTTAGCCCATATCACTTTGTCATGGCGGCCATCACTTGTAAAAAGGAAATTTGACATGCAAGTCCATTATTTTGCATGCATGCTTTAATTAGTCATCACATATTTCCTATCGTACTTTCAAAGTTCACTACTAAGTCCTTTCTTATAAATTAGCACCTAATTAATAAAAATCGAGACACGAAATATTTACGCATACCAATTCCACATACAATAAGCACGGAATATAACACTTAATTATTCTTGTGACTCGGTTTCGTGGTCCCGAAACCACTCTCCGACTAGGGTCACATTCGGGGTGTCACAACTCTCCCCCACTCAAGAGATTTTCGTCCCCGAAAAGCTTACCGGTAAATAGGTTCGGATATCGCTCTCTTATAGAGTTCTCGGTCTCCCAAGTAGCTTCTTCTATCCCATGCTTGAGCCATAACACTTTCACTAGCGGAACCCGCTTGTTTCATAACTCTTTCACTTCTCGTGATAGGATCTGAATTGGTTCTTCCTCATAACTCATATTAGCTTGAATTTCAATTTCGATGGACTAATCACGTGCGTTGGATCGGATCTATAACGTCGAAGCATCGACACGTGGAAGACATCGTGAACCTTTTGAGTTCGGGGGCAAAATCAAGCGATATGCCCTTGGACCGACTCGCTCGATATCTCATATGGCCCAATGAACCTCGGGCTTAACTTGCCCTTACGGCCGAACACGAGTATCTTTTTCCAAGGCGATACCTTGAGAAACACTTTATCACCCACGATACTCGATATCCTTACGCTTCATATCCGCGTCGACTTACGACGATCGAAGGCTATCTTCAAACTTTCACGGATTACTTTCACTTTCATTCAGCATCCCTAATCAAATCCACCCGAAAATCTTGCTTTCACCAAGCTCGGTCCAAAACAATGGTGTACGGCATTTACGCCCGTACAAAGCCTCGTAAGGTGCCATCTTAATGCTCGATTGAAAGTTTGTTGTTTAAGCGAATTCAATCAACGGCAAATACCGTTCCCATGAACCACTAAACTCGAGGACGCAACATCTTAACATATCCTCAAGTATCTGAATTACCCGCTCGGATTGACCATCGGTTTGGGGGTGAAAAGCGGTCTGAAATGCAACTTGGTACCCAAAGCTTCTTGCAACTTTTTCCAAAACCGCGAGGTAAATCTCGGATCTCTATCGACACGATAGAAATAGGCACCCGTGTAATTTCACAATCGAGAAAGCGTACAATTCCGCTAATTTGTCCATTGAAAAATCCGACGTCACGGGGACAAAGTGGGCCGACTTAGTCAATCGATCTACCACGACCCAAACCGCATCCTTCTTACTTGCGACAATGGCGGTCCGGATACAAAGTCCATTGTGACTCGATCCCATTTCCACTCGGGTATCGTGATTGGTGAAGTAATCTCGAAGGCACTGATGTTCCGCTTTCACTTGTTGACATATTAAACATCTTGAAACAAAGTCGGAGATGTCTCGCTTCATACCATGCCACCAAAATCGACGTTTCAAATCATTGTACATCTTCGTACTCCGGGTGGATTGCCATTTGGCTACAATGGGCTTCATTCGAATTATCGAAATGAGTTCGAATTCCTTGGGACACACAGACGACTTTTGAACCTCAAACAATCGTCATCGTCGATTTGAAACTCCGAGTCCTTGTTCGAACACACGCAGCCCGTTTTGCAACCAACTCGTCGTCGACTTTTCGAGCTTCTCGAATTTGGTGTGTTAATAGTGGTTTGGCTTTCAATTCAGCCACTAACACTGCTGTCGGATCGGACGGAACAAGTGCACATTCATCGTCGTAAAGTGAATAATGATTTACGACTCAAGGCATCCGCAACCACATTCGCCTTTCCGGGTGATAATCAATGATCGATTCATAATCCTTTAACAGCTCAAGCCAACGTCTTTGTCGCAGATTTAAGTCTCTTTGGGTCATCAAATATTTGAGACTTTTGTGATCCGAGTATACATGGCACCTTTCACCAAATAAGTAATGTCGCCAAATCTTTAAAGGCGAATACGATGGCGCCAATTCGAGATCATGAGTCGGATAATTTTTCTCATGTGGCTTTAATTGCCTCGACGCATAGGCCACAACTCGACCTTCTTGCATTAATACGCAACCTAACCCAAGTAGAGAGGCGTCGCTATAGATAACAAACTCCTTGCCGGACTCGGGTTGCACTAGAATTGGGGCTTCATCAAATAAGTTTTCGATTGATCGAAGCTTTTTGGCATTTCTCGTCCATTCGAACTTAACATCCTTTTGGAGTAACCGTCATCGGCGTGGCTATCGTTGAGAACCCTTTACAAAAGCGTCGGTAATAAAAGCAAGCCCCAAAAAGCTTGAACCTCAATAATATTTCTGAGGCTTCCAATTTAGTATGGCTGAAATTTTATTGAATCGACTCGAATACCGATCTGAGATACCACATGACCCAAGAAGCTAACCTCTCTTAACCGAACTCACACTTGCTGAACTTAGCATATAATTGCTTGTCCCGTAAAATTTGCGGCACTAACCGCGGTGTTGGCATGTTCGGTCTCATTTCTTGAATAGACCAAGATGTCATCAATGAACACGACTACGAATCGATCCAAATATGGTCTAAAGATTCGATTCATTAAATCCATAAATACCGCAGGGCATTAGTGAGCCCAAACGGCATCACCAGAACTCATAGTGACCATATCTCGTTCGAAGGCGGTCTTGGGCACGTCTGAATCTCGGATTCGCAATTGATAGTAGCCGATCTCAAATCTATTTTCGAGAACACCGAGGCTCCCTTGATTGATCGAACAAGTCATCAATACGTGGCAGCGGATATTTGTTCTTTATCGTCGCTTTGTTAAGTCGACGATAGTCGATCTACAATCGCATGGTTCCATCCTTCTTCTTCACGAACAGACCGGCGCACCCCAAGGCGAAAAACTCAGGCGAGCAAAACCTCTATCCACCAATTCTTGCAACTGAACTTTCAACTCCTTTAATTCCGTTGGTGCCATACGACACGGAGCTATCGAAATTGGAGTGGTACCGGTACCAATTCGATGCCAAATTCTATTTCCGAACAGTGGTAAACCCGGCAATTCTTGGGAAAACATCCGGTATTCACAAACCACGAGCGCAGATTCGGGTTTCTTCTCGATTCCTTGTCATCGAGTACGTCACGCAAGGTACGCCGCACCCTTTTCTTACATATTTACGGGCCAACATCGGCGATATTACGGTGGCAACCCCTTTAAGTCCGTGGACTCAACCCGAATTATTTCATTATTCGCGCACTTCAAATCGATAGTCTTGCTCTTGCAATTTACAACCGCATCGTGCATGGTCAACCAATCCAAACCAAGAATAACATCGAACTCATCGAATGGCGAAGCATTAAGTCTGCCGGAAAACAAGAACCTCGGAACACTAGGGGACTTTTCTTGCACACTTTGTTAACAAGCACGTAATGACCCAAGGGTTTGACACCGAATTACAAACTCGATGAGACTCAATGGGCAAAGTCTTCTTTGGATGCTAAGGTTTCACATATATATGAATGAGTAGAACCGGGGTCAATCAAAGCAATTACATTTGTATTGAAAAGAGTGAAAGTCTGGTAATAACATCCGGAGAGGCAGCATCCTCGCGTGCGCGTGATGGCATAAGTCCTAGCAGAGCACGAGCCTCGGATCTGATGGTAGCATCTCTAGATCCTCTCGACCGCCATCGACATTGCCCATATTTCTAGGTGGTCTACCTCGGCGATGGTAGCACCGGGTTTGCACTCGACTTGCATTACATTCATGCATCCTCGGGCAATCCTTCATAAAGTGGTCGGCCGATCCACACTTATAGCGAGAGCGATCACGAAACCAACAGCTCCCGAATGCCATTTGCCACAATGTGGACACTCCGCCTCTCTCGACGATCATTTCCGCCACCGCGATCGAGGTGACTCGTGTGGTCACGAGGGTCGATCGCGTCCTCGTCTAGAAAAGCCCAAACGCCTCTAGACCGGCTCGCATCATCTCGAAATCTCTTCAATGCTTGTTGAAGAGACTTTCCGAGACCTCTTCGAATTCTCCAATCCCCACATCAGCTTTTGTTTCTCCTTTCTAAGCTCTTGACTTTACAAGCTCGCTCAACAAGTACTACGAACTCTCGTATCTCGAGAATGCCAACAAACATCCTTATATCATCATTCAGCCCATCCTCGAAGCGTTTTACATAATAGCCCGGACGAAATGCATTCTCGCAGCGTCTGGCTAAGCCTCACAAACTTTCGTTCGTGAGTCGGTAGCGGACATAGAACCTTGCTTAAGATCAAGGAATTCCCTCGCTTTTGGTCGATGAATCTCGACTAATATACTTTTTGAACTCGGTTAGAAAGAATTCCCAAGTCACTTGTTCTCTAGGCACCACAAGTCGAGTACTCCACCAATAGTAGGCGGACTCGCGTAGCAAGGAGATGGTACACTTTAAGCACTCATCGGGTGTGCAGGATAGCTCATCAAGCACCGGATAGTGTTATCTAACCATAATTCAGCTCGCTTCGGCATCATCATCATCCGTAGCCTTAAATTCAGTGGCCCCATGTTTTGAATCCTATCGATTGGGGCTTACGATATATTTGGTCGATTCACGGAGGTATTGTAGGTGCGGGGTTGCATTAAATCGGGAATGGAGGTGGTGGAACAGCCGTGTTGGTTCGAATGTATTGATTAAACCATTCGTTCATCACACTATAAAAGGCTTGCCTAGCCTCGTCATTAGGATTACTGGCCATAGGTTGAGAGTCCCGGTCTTTGTCCCTTGCGCGGAGGCAGGCGCCACACTCTCCACATCATCAGCTATCGCTTCGGTTGGGATCGGGATCCATTGCTATAAACAAACATGAAGTCAAATTGTCGAATTCATCACACTATCGATTCATCATTTAATGGCATGTATAGCTAGACCCCAAACACATCACGGTAGTCCTAGAATCGACTAAACCGTGGCTCGATACCAATAAAATTGTAACACCCCAAACCCGAGACCATCGCCGGTGTCGGACGAGGGTTAACAAACCAAGTTCACATGTTTTGCCCACCAATTTGACATTTCCAGTCAGGCTGGAAAACTGCGTCACTGTCGCCTTAAAAATCATATCTCGAGTTTCAAAACTCGGAAACTGGTTTCGTAAATTTTCCTGAATTTAGACTCATATATCCATCCATGGATTTATTTCTAGGATTTTGGTCGGGCCAATTGGTACAGTTTATTAGTTAAAGTTACCCTGTTACAGGGATCGACTGCTCTGACCTTCGCGCGGTATAACTTGAATATCTCTCTGTACAGGGCTTTAATGCTGGTGTCGTTTGTTTCTAATGAAACTAGACTCAAAATGGAATCTTTACATATAAGGTATATCTCCTAATTCTTTTGGATAATTTATAGTGAATTTTAAAGTTTCGACAGGGAACCCAGAAACCATTCTGGCCCTGTCTCACAATAGCTTTAATATCTCTTAACCTGTAACTCCTATGACCGTTTCGTTTCTTCCATATGAAAATAGACTCATAAAGGTTCATTTACATAGCTTATTCACTATCTAATTCCATTCCTATGAATTTTGGTGATTTTTCACATTCATGCCACTGCAGCTGGCAGCATCTGTTTTAAGATAGGACTTACCTATTTGGTGGTCTCCATGATTCAACTAGCCTTACCATACATAGGTTCATATATGATCATTTTAACCATGCCAATGGCTGATCATATGACCAACATTCCCATTTCAAGCCATAGCCACATCATGACACAAAATATATACATACAACCCACAATTAGTCTAAGTTCATGCTTCCCTTTTGAGCCATTTTCGCACGGCCGTACATACTTACATTACAACATATTTAACAAACAAGGGTAGTCCTATACATGCCATCTCAAGTTCAACCAAAATTTATACCAAAATGGAGGCTTGATAGTGTGGATGACTTGACTTCAACGATCCCAAATCCGATTGCCTCGGCGAAATCTAGAAAACTAAGAGCCAAAGCAACGGGTAAGCATTTTTATGCTTAGTAAGTCTCAAGGAATATAATGAACTATAATTTACAGCAATACATTCACATAGCCAAATGCATCATTTCATTAATACACATTCTTACTTCATACTTCATCATTATATAAGTTCGCAAAGCATCAATCAATTCAATAACTGAAATTCATTAGTCGATTGAGCGAATGTTGCTCAAACACGTCGACTTTCCAATGCACATATAACGTACCTTATCCTTTGGGCTTTCCGAGTGTACTAATTAAATTCATTTCGCAACCAACACTCACCTCCAGCCCAAGATTCTTCGAATATAACCGGATTTAATCACGTGCACAAATGCCTTGGTCTTAGCCGGATAGAATAACTTCATACGAATGCCTTTGCCTTAGCCCGGATATAGCCACTAGCACAATTGCCTTGGATCTTAACCGGATATAATTTCCAGCATAGTTGTCTTCGGCTTAGCCGGATATCATTCAATTTCTCATGCACACATACATCAATAATCATTGGACATACATATTTCATTTTCAGTTACTAAGGCTCAAACACAATTATAATCATTAGCATATTCGCCTTGGGACTTAGCCCGGGTGGAATTCAAATACTCATACACACATAATCAATAATCATACACATCCATATTTCATCTCACATAATTCAAGTAAGGTCACTTCTTGAGGACTTACCTCGGATGTTGTCGAGCGGCTTTTTGGCTATTCGATCACCTTTTCCTTCCCTTGTCCAAATGTGGCCCTCTTAGCTCTTGAGCTAATTCAAACAAATTCAATTTATTAAAACCTCATTGTGCTTGCTTATGGCGAATATGACAAGGATTTTAAATGGTCATATGGCCACTCTTTAGCTTGAATACACAATGGTCATGCACATTTTATACTACATCAAGCAATTCAATACAATTTATTTGAGCATCAAGGAAATGCTAAGGCCTTCAATAGGCTACCCAAGGCCGAATATTCATGTACATGTTGAGGTCAATTTTGCACTTAATACCTCACAAAAACAGCATGCAATCTACTAATTAATGCTTTGCACATTGTGGCCCAAAACTTATAATATAGCATCAAGCACTTATATGTGTGCTAGGCGAATTATGCTTGCAATTTCACAAGCATTCTTCCACATTTTCTTCTTTAAATCAATACATTCATCACTTAGTTCATAACCAAACATAATGTGCAATCATATATATGCATATATGAGCATGGCGAATTTTCAAGGTGTCCATAGCCATCCAAAACACAAATTTTTAACTAACATGCAAGAAGCATGAATCATGCTCAAGAATGCATCATGGCGAATATGACAATCATGCTCCTTTTCAACTTTAATCATGATAAAACAAAAGAAAACTCAAAATCTTACTCATGAATAGAAAATCCATCATTGCATGCATCATCATCAAGCTTCACACTTTGCATGCAATGGCTTTATCACCATAACAACTTTGCCCAAATACCATTTCCATGGCATAACAAAGATTTGAGCCATGGCTAACATGCACATCAAGTTAGTACCCAAGTCATGCATGAAACTCCAAACACAACCTCATACATACCTTAATCTTGGTACAAGTATGGCCAAATCTCCTTCTAGTTCTCTTCTAAACCAAAAATGGAGCAAAATCCTTTCTTCCTCCTTATGATTTTCGGCCAAAAGATGAGAAAGGATGAACAAATTTTTTGTTTTCTCTTCTTGGTTGCACGGCAATGGGGAATGCTACTCTCTCACACACATTTTTTTTCATTCTTTTCTTACCCATGCTTATTTGTTTATGATTTCTCCTAATGCCCAACAAAACATGTTTCATGACATGTTTAGCCCATATCACTTTGTCATGGCGGCCATCACTTGTAAAAAGGAAATTTGACATGCAAGTCCATTATTTTGCATGCATGCTTTAATTAGTCATCACATATTTCCCTATCGTACTTTCAAAGTTCACTACTAAGTCCTTTCTTATAAATTAGCACCTAATTAATAAAAATCGAGACACGAAATATTTACGCATACCAATTCCACATACAATAAGCACGGAATATAACACTTAATTATTCTTGTGACTCGGTTTCGTGGTCCCGAAACCACTCTCCGACTAGGGTCACATTCGGGGTGTCACATATTTTCAAAGAATTTCATGTTTATTTATATAAATATAATTATCCAAATAAATGTTTAGTTGAATACTCACATCTTTTAACAATAGATATAATTATTCAAATAAGTCTAAGAGGCACAACTTTTAATAACTAAGAAACATAACTTAATACTTATACTCCTTCACTTATAATTGTTAAATCACTTACAACATTTTACATGTAATCATTGAAACGTTATAAATATTTTACAAGTAGTCATTTGAGATTTATAAGCAATATTCTCTATGTATATTTATGGAATTGAAAATTTTATAATAATGATATAAGTAATAAGATAAAGTACATGAGTGTAAACTTTTGAATCATGAAATAAGATCATTATTTTTAGATATTTTATAAATAATATTCCATAACAAAGATATGAAATAATAAAGTACTATTAAATATATATAATTGTTTCACATATATATATGTATAACTCAATTCGCAATTTTTAATAAAAATACATTTTAATAAATTTATAATCTTTTGTTTTTATTTAAATAAGCTTTGCGTTTTATTTATGGGGGTTTTAAATTTCATTAAGTAGGGCCAGGAAATTAACAAGTGTCTTAAAAAAGTATAATAAAATGTTTAAAAAGAGATGCGTGACAATTTTTAAAATTGTTTGTGGAATAATAAAAAAACTTATTATTAGTATATCAAATACTAACTCATTATTTATTTAGTATGAGATAAAATGTAGGAATGTTAATTGAGGAAAAAACAAAAGATTGATATGTATAGACAACTCAGCATAAGTAAGTGATATGAAGGCATATATGCCAAAATAGTTCTTCCCTTTCTTTTAAGGTGTAAATTGCAATTTGTTTTATATTTGCCTTGGCCTTTACATCTATCTTTTATATTTCCCTTGGCCTTTACATCTATCTCATCATCTTGATGAAATATCTTAGGGATTCTCATTACTTACATCAATCCTCATAAATGGTAAAACAGATCTTTTATATAATGCCAAAGATCTTGCTTATCAATCTTCTTTCAAACTGTCTTTGTTAGCAATATTATTTGATAGTTTATATTTAAAAATTTTCATTATTCCTCTCAATAATTATACAAATAATAGATTATGCAAAACAATACCAAAAAATACCCAATAATTATTGTCAGCAGTTCACTAGAAGTTCAATATTCTTCCGCGATCCAAAACCTGCTCAAAAATTGAATTAATTATTGATTTGATCACAATCAGCTTCAGCATCTATTATTAGTTTTCCTTTTGATAACAAAGAGCAGAGAAATATCAAACAGTTATATGGAAGGAGCAAACAAGTTAAACACCATTGTATTGGGAAATTATCAATTCAGACCCCCCACCAAAAGACCACCACCACCAAAAAGAAAGGGACAATCTAGAGTCATCCAGCCACATAGAACATTTATGATATTTAAAAGGCTCAAGAGATCGACCATAAGCAAGAGCACGAAGATAGACAACAAGTTTCTACACCTAATATATTCTTAAGAATATTCAAGCAAGCTCTTCCCTTGTTTTTCCAGAAACCCACAATCCAAAACCAATATATACCATAACTTTAGCAACACCATTTTCCATACCTTAGTTTCAAGGAAATTAGTGAACTGAACATTGGGTGTCTTGCCAAAGAAAAACATTCATTTCAATCATAGTCCTGAACCTTTAAATAGAAATTTTTGGAATGAAAAATTTTAGTTCTTATTACATTAACCCATCAAACCATATCTATGTATAGGCATTTATACTACTAGTTTCCAAAAATTCCATGGCATGGTAAGGCACAAGAAGATATTCAGTTGGGGTACTATACTACTACATGGTGTTTGGGTTGAGACCATATTGCACGACATTAAACTAATGCACCACAAGGAGTTGGATGTACTTTTAAAGTCCTCACTACAACATTGCTTGCATAGGCTACATCTAATAGTAGGTTTATTATTCTTACACATATATTGACTTTTAAGCAAAGCTTTGAATCAAGAAATACTTGATAAATTGACCAAGCCACTAACTAACAAAACTAGAGTAACAGAAGGTTGAAAGGATTATTATCCTCAGTTAGCAAACCCATTTTTAGCAAACCCGTCTTTAATATCTAATTCACTCTAATCTAACAAAAATCAGTAGTAATAGAGTTTAGATTGTCCCTTTGTACACTACAAGAAAACAGACTTTTAGCGGCATTTTTAGTAGCATTTGAATAAAAACGCCGCAAATATTATACATTAGCGGCGTTTACTTAAAAACGCAGTAAAAAATGAGAAATAGCGACGTTTTTATCTAAAACGCCACTAAAAACAGATCAATAGCGGCGTTTTTGTCTAAAACACCACTAAAAACAGATCAATAGCGGTGTTTTTATCTAAACGCCACTAAAAACTGGGGAAATAGTGGCATTTTGTCCTAAATGCCACTAAAACTAATCAATAGCGGTGTTTTTATCTAAAATGCCACTAAAACTAGAGAAATAGCGGCGTTTTTTTCTAAACGCCACTAAAAACTGATCAATAGCGGCGTTTTTATCCAAAATGCCACTAAAAACTGGAGAAATAGTGGTGTTTTTGTCCAAACGCCACTAAAACTGATCAACAGCGGCGTTTTTAAGCCCAAACGCCGCAAAAAAAAATTATCTATAACAGCGTTTTTTGATCAAACGCCGTAAAAAATTGAGCTACCATTTTTGAGTAGGGTAACCGACAGTCGTTTCGATTTGATCTGATTTAATTTTCATATTATTTTCTTTATTTTTTTATTTTTTTTAATTCGATTTAATATAAACTAATTCACTTAGCTATGAGAAAGTTTCATTTTAATTACTTAATTATGAAAAGTTACAAATTGATAACTAAATTGTAAAAACATAAACCCTAAATAGTAATCCATAAACTCTAAAACCCTAAACCCCTCAAAAAATTCATATGGATGTTTATGTGTGTATATACATAGATAATGTAAAAGCTTATGTTTATATTAATAAATTGTGGAAGCAGTTGATTAAATTTATTTTTGGGTTTAGTGTTTAATATTTAAGGTTAAGGCCTATGGTTTAGGGTTGAAATGGTAGTATATATTTTAAATTTATGGTTTAGGGTTCAGTGTTAGTATGTTAAGTTTATGGTTTGGGGTTTGTTATTTTGGGTTTGGGGTATAGTGTTTTAAATTAGTTTGTTATTTGAGATTTGATGTTTTAAAGTGTTTAGGGTTTAGGGTATTAGTGTTTAAGGTTTTAAGGGTTAGGGTATTAGGGTTTAAGGGTTAGTTGATTAAATGATGTTCTGGTTGAATCTAGGTTTTAATTTGGAGTGCTTGGAGTGTGGTTTAATTAAATACTTGATCTCATGTTTATACATATATTTATGATGTATATATATGTTTATACTCCCAGATAATTACGCAAGATTTAGTATTTACGAAATTTGACGAGGTGGTTCTTAAAATTATTGAATACGAAATGTTAACATGAAATTCTCAAATTTATAGCCTCATGATTAAATATTGAATTTGATTTTATTATAATTTCAAAATCTAAAAACTAATATGTGTTTAATAACTTTCTTTGCATGTAATCGACTCTAAATTAAACTTGTCTTACTTTAATTTTAAGATGAGATAATAATGATCTCTTAAAAGAAATTTTAGTAAGTAGTGCTCACACCTAGTTAAAAATATCAATGAAAACTCTTGTATTTTTAATAAAAACCTAATGTTTTAAAAATTTTCATTTTTTTCAATGTTGTTCATTTTATCAAAAATGATTTTGAAAATATATTTTTTATCTCAATTCATTTCATGTTTTAAATAATTATTAGAAATTATTTTAAATTGATTTTATCTTAAATTTAAATATTAAATATTTAAATAATAATTATTCAATATAATTAAATTTTTTTCAAATTAGATATATTGTGTAGCACCCCCAAACCCGGCCCAGACGTTAAGGCCGAATCCGACGTGCCATATTGAAGTCAAAAACCCGTGTTCCCTTTTTAGTGTTTTAAAAGCCAACTTTTGTTAAACTAACCAAGTGAATGGAATATGTGCACTAGGTAGGAAATCGGAAATGAGGAGGTGAGTCCATCGGACTGCTTAAGTACCAAACTCCCTTCGTGATCCAATCCTAGACATGCAAACCGCCATTTCCATACCTTAATGTCATGTATATTTCTAGGAAACCCAATTTGATTAAGTCCTTTTTAGGAAAAGTGATTAATTTTGGAAAATATCTTCATTGCGGAAGCTTTGCCTGTTTTCGTGTTATTTTGAAATCAATTACTGTTTTTGAAAACGCGCCCTAAAGCTATCCAATTTCAACAGTTAAATATAAATATTACCTATCTTAATAAAACATATAAAAACCATCAAAAATAAATAAGCGGCCTTATTACATTTAAAAGCCCAAAACCTCAAACGTAATTAAAAGGATGTCCAGTTCACCAGAAGAAAATCAAACTTTCAGAACGGGTGGCCACTCCAAATTCCCTCACAGCTCCAAGCCCACTATGGTTTGGGATTACCTGCGTGGATGAAAATAAAAAAGGTGAGTTTGGGGAAACTCAGTGTGTAAAATAACCCAACCATAGTCTAAATGTAGCACCCCAAACCCGGCCTAGAAGTTATGGCCGGATCCGGCATGCCACATCAAAAACGTAAAAAAAAAATTTCCATTCTAAGTCCAGAAAATCGTACTTGATGTTCAAAAGATTAATTCATTAAAGGTTAAAGTGAATGGAAGCTATGCACCAGGTAGGAAACCGGAAAAGAGGTGGTGAGTCCATCGGACTGCTTAAGTACCAAGCTCCCTTCGGATCCAATCCTAGACATGCATACCGCCATTGCCACACCTTAACGTCATGGATATTTCTAGGAAACCGATTTTTAGGAAAAGTGATTAATTTTGGAAAATACTTTCATTCGGAAGCTTTGCTTGTTGTCGTGTTATTTTGAAATCAACTGTTGTTTTTGAAAACGCGCCCTAAAGCTATCCAATTTCAACAATTAAATATAAGTATTACCTATCTTAGTAATACATATTAAAACCATAAAAATAATTAAGCGGCCTTATTACATTTAAAAGCCCCAAAACTTGAAACGTAAATAAAAGGATGTCCAGTTCACGGAAGAAAATCAAACTTTGAGCGGGTGGCCACTCCGAATTCCTCATGACTCCAAGCCCACTATGGTTGGGGATTTCCTGCGTGGATGAAAATAAAAGGGGTGAGTTTGGGGAACTCAGTGTGTAAGGAAAACCCATTCAAAGCCCAAGTCAGCTCAAGCCTATTGGGCCTAAGCCCATTCAGGTAACAGTGGTCTTGGGCGAGCCCTTTCAGATTACAATAAAGCGGGCCTTAGCCCTTATTCAGAGATAATGTATGGCCCATAGGCCCATTTCAAAATACATGCAACATCAATAACATATGCAAACCCATTTGGGGAGACTACTCAACCCACCAACCACTACACTCCATCCGTACCATCCATACACTCCATGTGGGGATAGCTCAACCCACCCAGCTCAACACTCCACAATTGCAGCATTCTTTGCTCGATTAACGATAAATTGAGGCAAAGCCTCCAATCGTGGACAAGCCACTTTCAGTACTTCCTCCGTCAATATCCCGGTCCATGCATCGATAATAACAACATGGCATGCGATAAATAACAACGATCAAACATGCATTTAAGTCAATTTAACCCTAGGGGTATTTGGTAATTTATCTCCTAGGGTAAAGCGTAAAATTTCTACTTTTAAAGGTATTTCAGTAATTTATCTATTTTAGGGTTTTTCATGCATATTCCTACTTTTCACGTACTAATGAATCACGCATCGAGGGTTCTTCGAATTGGGCTGTTGGCCCATCATTCCAATTTTGGCCCATTAAGCCCAAAAATATCGAAGGCACGTAAATCATGCACTTTGCAGTCCAAATTTTGCAGCTTACCAAAAACATTAATCGATTTACCTCACGAGCATTCGCTTTTCGCAAATCTACAAAATACCGGTTTTCGGCATTTCGGCTTTTCGACTTTTGCCGATCCGGACTAAGAAAGAGGGTGTTAGTTACACACTTTTGCGACGATATGTCGATGCGAGATCCACACACGAACCGCCTACAATTGGATTACTAACACGTTAATCTAACTATTCAAATACAAACTACGATTAACCCCTTACAATATTCGGTCAACCACACCTACAGATCATAGTAAGCTTATAAGAAATCAATAAGCAACTCATTAACAAATTTTTGTCAATGTTTACCACATAATCATAATTTCACTGCAAGCTGTCTTTCTGAGCAACAGTCACTAAATCATTTATAACTAGAGCTACGAAACTCCAAATCAAGTGCCGTTAATTTTCCTGAAAGTAGACTCATATATCTTCTATCCATAAAATTTTCATAATTTTGGTATGGCCAATCAATACCAGATTTTTCTTAAAGTTTCCCATGTTTCACTGTTTGACTAATCTGACCACTCTTCATTACGAATCAAATTTCTCATTGTACAGAATTCAAAATATGTTCTAGTTTATTTCATTTGAAACTAGACTCATTAAGCTTTAATTACATAATTTATGCAGCTTCTAACTCATCTCCCACAATTTATGGTGATTTTCCAAAGTCACGTTACTGCTGCTGTCCCAAGCAGATTTATTACCAAATCACTCTTTCATACACCTATCTTGCATGCATGTTATTTAAACATGTATATCACCAATCAATCATCACATATCTATGATTTTTACTTAAGCATAATCTCCATTTCATCATTTTAAAGCACAACATGTTAGCCGATTTTTCCTTTAGCATCTAAGGCACATGCATGCTCATTTGTTTGGCTCAACTTCACATATCTTCCATTTTTCATCAAAAGAACATGAAACAACAACCATTTCCTTCATTTTAATTCATGACCAAATGCTCACAACACAACTAAAAATCAAAATATACTTCAAGAGTTAAGGTAAAATCAAGAAGAACTCATGAACCTCAAAATAGAAGCAAGGTACCAAGAACTTACCTTCAATTTTCCTCCTCCTAATGACCGAATCTTGAAGAGCTTTCTCCTCTCCTTTCTCTTCTCTAACTTTCAGCTATGATGAACAAAGATGGACAAAACTTTGTTCTTTTCACCCCTTTTCTTTTAATAAAACTTCATATTTCATCCATTTAATTCTTTAATACAAAAGACATGAATTTCTTATCATGAAACATTTACCTAAACCATTATCATGAAACATTTACCTAACCCATTATCATGGAATATTTACCTAATCCATTATCATGGAACATTTACCTAACCCATTATCAATTTGTATCAATTTGTCTACAACAACATGATGGTTGGCCACTTCATGTAAAATGGGAGGTTTGTCATGCAAATCCTCCTATTTTGCACTCCTATTTATTTGGCCACTTCAATTTAGCCTATAGCATTTTCAAACATTTTCACATAAGTCCTATTTCATAATTTCACTCCCTTTTTCTTATGGAACAAAAATTAACTAAAATTACCGGGTTCTATCTTAAGCTTGGGCTTTCTAGAGGCCCACTAACATAATTAAACCTATGCCAACATTCACAGAATTCCCAAAAATTGGGGCGTTACACTAAATCAGCTCAACCCACAGAAATAGAATAAGTTGGCCTTAGCCCAGAACAGAAATTCAGAATAAAGCCCATAGGCCCATAACAGAAAAAAACAGATATTACATGTTTATGCAGAAACCCAACCCAGATTCATCCATAACACCCCTGTACCAGCCTTACACCATGTGGGGAGACTACTCAACCCACCCAACCGCTACACACCACAGAAATAACAGCGAGGCTGCCAAATATTGTGACGAAGTCACCAGATACAGATATTGTGGCAGAGCCACCAGAACAGATATATGTGGCAGAGCCACCAGATCAGATAATCGTGGCATAGCCACCAGAACAGATAATTGTGGCATAGCCACGAAGCAGAATATATGTGGCGAGCCACCGATCGAATAATTGTGTTATAGCCACGGGCGCTTCCTCCATAATATAACCCATGTCCCCATGCAATAGATATATAATCATGGCATACATCATACAAAATCGGATGTCATGCTTTTGGTCAAAATTAACCCTAGGGGTATAACGATAATTTTGCACCTAGGGGTATATGATAATTTTCCATACATAGGGTATTATAGTAATTTAGCTGCTTTTAGGGTTTTCATGCATATCCTAACTATTTACGTACTATCGAACACTTACGCGCATACTTACGCATTGGGCCCGTTGGCCCATGAACCCGATCTTTGGCCCATTAAGCCCAAATTATCAAAATGTACGAAATCGCGCGTACTGCAGTTTATTACTTTAGATTACAAAATATACAAACCCAACTATCTTACGAGCATTCGCACACTCGTAAATTCCCAAAATACCGACTTTTCGGCATTTCGGCTTTTGCCAATCTAGTCTATGAGAGGGTGTCGATTACACACATTTTGCGACGATATCTTGTGAGATCCACACACGAACCGCCTACAATTGGATTACTAACACGTTAATCTAACTATTCAAATACAAACTACGTATTAACCCCTTACAATATTCGGCCAACCACACCTACAGATCATAGTAAGCTTATAAGAAATCAATAAGCAACTCATTAACAATTTTTTGTCAATGTTTACCATATAATCATAATTTCACTGCAAGCTGTCTTCCTGAGCAACAGTCATTAAATCATTTATAACTGGAGCTACGAAACTCCAAATCAAGTGCCGTTAATTTTCCCTGAAAATAGACTCATATATCTTCTATCCATAAAATTTTCAGAATTTTTGGTTTAGCCAATCAATACCAGATTTTTCTCAAAGTTTCCCATGTTTCACTGTTTGACTAATCTGACCACTCTTCATTACGAATCAAATTTCTCATTGTACAGAATTCAAAATATGTTCTCGTTTATTCCATTTGAAACTAGACTCATTAATCTTTTAATTACACAATTTATGCAGCTTCTAACTCATCTCCCACAATTTATGGTGATTTTCCAAAGTCATGTTAGTGCTGCTGTCCCAAGCAGATTTATTACCAAATCACTCTTTCACACCTAACTTGAATGCTTGTTATTTAAACATGTATATCACCAATCAATCATCACATATCTATGATTTTACTTAAGTATAATCTCCATTTCATCATTTTAAAGCACAACATGTTAGCCGATTTTTCCCTTAGCATCTAAGGCACATGCATGCTCATTTGTTTAGCTCAACTTCACCTATCTTCCATTTTTCATCAAAAGAACATGAAACAACAACCAAAAACCAAAATATGCTTCATGAGTTAAGGTAGAATCAAGAAGAACTCATGAACCTCAAAATAAAAGCAAACTACCATGAACTTACCTTCAATTTTCTTCCCCAAGTGACCGAACATTCAAGAGCTTTCTCCTCTCCTTTCTTTTCTCCAACTTTAGGCTATGATGAACAAAGATGGACAAAACTTTGTTCTTTTCACCCCTTTTTTTTAATAAAATTTCATATTTCATCCATTTAATTGTTTAATACAAAAGACATGAAATTCCCATCATGGAACATTTACCTAACCCATTATCATGGAACATTTACCTAACCCATTATCATGAAACATTTACCTAACCCATTATCATGGAACATTTACTTAATCCATTATCAATTTGTATCAACTTGTACCATAAATTATGGATATCAAGTGCACATTTTGTCTACAACAACATGATGGCCGGCCACTTCATGTAAAATGGGAGGTTTGTCATGCAAATCCTCCTATTTTGCACTCCTATTTATTTGGCCACTTCAATTTAGCCTATAGCATTTTCAAACATTTTCACATAAGTTCTATTTCATAATTTCACCCCTTTTTTCTTATGGAACAAAAATTAACTAAAATTGTCGGGTTCTATCTTAAGCTTGAGCCTTCTAGAGGCCCACTAACATAATTAAACCTATGTTAACATTCACAGAATTCCCGAAAATTGGGGCGTTACATATTGTTTGAAAGAAAACAAATTAATTATTAAAATTTATTACTATCTAATGCATTAGTAGCGTTTTTGTCAAAAACGCCACAAAAAAAATTCACTTTAGCATAAACGACGTCATTCTATGTCTCCAAGGGAATTAGTGGCGTTTTTAAAAATATCGCCGCTAAAAATAGAGAATTAGCGGCGTTTTTAAAAAAAGCACTGCTAAAAATAGAGAATTAGCGGCGCTTTTTTTAAAAACGCCGCTAAAAGCTTAATTAAAACTACGTCGTTTCTTTTGCAATTTACTGACGTCATTATGTTTAGCAAAATGGCGCTGTTTTTGTTTCATCCATTTCGCCCCCAATACAAACCTGAAACCTTTATTTTCCCCCAAATTAAAATTTCCCCTAAACCCCAAATTTTCCCCAAATCAAACCCATTTGTCGTCTCCCTTTTTCTTTTGGTTCGACAGCTTATTATTATTTCATTTTTGTTTAAATCTATTGTCACTGGGTTAAATATGGTTTTTGTTCCAACCCAAATTTTCTCTTTCATTTTGATTTCTAATCAAACCTGAAGCTCCTTGTTTCATTTCGATTTCATTTTCATTTCGATTTCATACATTTTATTTTTTGCAAGCGAGAAAGATTAAGGGATTTCATTTCGAAATCAAACCCGACTGAAGGCTAGCTTTTGCAAGTCCAACAAATCAAGGTACTCTCATTTCGTTATTATTTTGAACCCTAAACTTTAGCATGCTGACATTGGTAATCTTAAATTGTTGTGCTTCTCTCTCTTTTCGGGGTTTTGGAGATGTTTGGGTTTTTGAAATTTCAAAATTTGATTTAGGGTTCTGATAGAAAGAACATACGTGTATGGAAAAATCTTAAAGAATTTAAAGATTTTTACTGATTAAGTATATTTCAAAGATTGTCTTCAACTTTAGTCAATTTCCAATCTTTGTACTTCCTTTAGACTCTTAGTAGTAGTAGAAAAGTATTAGCAATTGATTACATTGAAGTATTAGCAATTGATGCTGTATCATTTAGATGCTGTGTCATGTTTGAGTTTAAATGAATGTGCTGTTACAGCATTAGCAATTGATGCAGTTGGTTCAGTTTTATATTCTGTTACCGAATTCTAGGTAAGGCCACACAGATGTAGGAAGTTTCTGAACTATGTAACTAAAATTTTAGTGTTCATCTTAATTTTATAACTAGTAGTAAGTTTATCTAGTTGCATCTAAACGAAAATTTGGAAGGCAAATTCAATGAATCTATAAATTGTCAATGAATTAGATAATAACACATCTTTTAAAATGGTGATTGATTGGTTAACCATTATGGTTGTATCAAATTTTTATGTTATAATTATATTATACTTTATCGGTTGAAAAATTATATACAATTTTTTATAATTATTTATATAACTCTTAATAAATGTTCATCTTAGATTCTAAATTTTCAAGTTTATTACTGTACATTTTGAACTTGTGCATTTTTATTTTTATTTTGCAATCAATTAGTTGCACAATTTCAATGTAATTTTGCTATTTAAATATTAACATGATTTTTCAATAGATTGACTAAAAATATTAATTTATTATATGATTAAATATTGTCTTCTTGACTAAAAGTATATATTTAATACTAATTAATTTTTGGTATTAATAATGTTTGATTTTAGTATTTAATATTTTTAAATATTTTTAAAACGTATAAATATATTTTTATCAATATAATAATATTGATAATTATTTAAATTTATTTTAATATAAAAATCAAATTACTATTCTTTTTTTCCAAAAAAATGATTTAAAAGCTTTTGAAATGAAAAGTTACTTTTGTTACTCATCAAATTATATCCCATGCCTTGTATATATTTCTAATAATAAGTAGAACATCAAAGTAATACATCATATTGATTAATTTTTATATTAATAATGTTTGATTTTAATATTTAATATTTTTAAATGTTTTTAAGACTTATAAATATTTTTTATCAATATAATAATATTGACCATTATTTAAATTTATTTTAATATAAAAATCAAATTACTATTCTTTTTCCCAAAAAAAAACTTGTAATAAAGTTGGGTTTCATCTATTTCCTCATTTGCAAGTTCAATGTAATTAGTTAAACAAAGTTTCAATTTAGGTTCATCATTCTTGATTGAATAGTTTATGCTTTAGTTGCAATATTATCCAAATCCCATCTCAAGATAAGTTTTAAATATTATTTAATACATAACTTACATAACTTATATAATACATAACTTACATAATACATAACTTACATAATTTAAAGATCAAATTTTATAACTTATATAATTTACATAACTTACATAATACATGAGTTACATAATTTAAAGATCAAAATTTCAAAACTTGCATAATACATAACTTACATAATTTAAAGATCAAATTTCATAACTTACATAATACATAACTTACATAATTTAAAGATCAAATTTCATAACTTACATAATTTAAATAACTTACATAATAAATAACTTACATAATACATGACTTACATAACTTAATTATACTTATAAATAAACAACTTACCCGTGTAATTTATTGTAAACTTTAGATTTCAAGAACTACGAAATGGATAGGAGTTGGATAAATTTGTCAAGGGTAAGCAACGCCTATCAAAATGGAGTACAAACTTTTTTAAATTTTGCATTTCAAAATGCAAGCCAAGAGAATATGATTTTTTGCCCGTGTAAGAAGTGTGGCAACATCAATTGGAATTTTCGTGAAGTTGTCTGTGAACATCTAATTGTTGATGGCTTTATTCGGGGGTATAAAAAATGGATTTTTCATGGTGAGTGTACATCTAGTGGAACTTCTTCAACGATTATGTTAGACAAGATGACATGAAAGGTATGTTGCAGGATGCATTTAATATGCACAGTCATGGTGAGCAATCGTTTCCACCTGACTTTATTGCATCCGATGATTGTAATATTGGTGGAAATGTTTTTTTGCGAAACGGGAACAAGTGCAACTGATGAGGAGCCAAATGAAGAAGCGGCGAAGTTCTACAATTTACTTAGTGAAATGAACGAAGAACTTTACGAGGGATCAAAATATTCAAAATTGTCCTTCTGTATTCGTCTATTTCACTTAAAATGTTTGGGAGGGTGGACCGGAAACTATTTTACAATGCTGCTAGAGTTTCTGAGAGAGATGTTTCCATTTGCAAAAATACCCCAATCTTGTCAAGATATGAAGAGACTCATAAAAGATTTGCACCTTGGGTACGATAAATTCATAGTTGCCTAAATGACTGCATGTTGTACTGGGGTGATCAGTAAAACCAACAGTCTTGTCATGTTTGCGGTAAGTCTCGTTGGATGGATAGGAATGTAGAAGATGTGAATTCGGATGAAGGTGGGGCACAGGTAAGAAAGAAGCCAGTCAAGGTTTTGCGATATTTTCCCCTAATACCAAGACTTCAAAGGCTTTTCATGTCGTCAAAGACGGTCGAATCTATGAGGTGGCATAATGATCAACGGACCGATGATGGATTATTAAGACATCCTGCAGATTCTGTAGCTTGGAAATCATTTGACAGTAAATTTCCAAGCTTTGCAAGCGATCCTCAGAATGTGAGGCTTGGGCTAGCAGTTGATGCTTTAATCCATTTAAAATCATGAGTACTTCATACAGTACTTGGCCTGTAGTGCTTGTTCTTTACAATTTGCCTCCATGGATTTGCATGAAGCAATCTTCATTTCTTTTATCAATGATTATCCCTGGAGAGAAAGGTCCCGGAAATGATATTGACATCTATTTGTAGCCACTTATTGAAAAGTTAAAACAGTTATGGTCGGGTGTTGAGACATATGATCTTGATGCAAGATTTACTCCCAGTTGCTTTACGTTGTTGTATGTCAAAAAACGTAACGTCCTGTATAATTGAACTATCCACTATATTGAAAGCTATTTGTGGCAAAGTCTTGGATGTTGAAGAACTTGAGAAAGTACATGATCGAGTGGCTTTGACTGTATGCAATTTGGAGAAGATCTTTCCACCTTCCTTCTTCACTATTACAGTGCACTTGGTAATCCATCTCCCTTACGAAGCAATACTTGGTGGACCGATTTTTTATCGATGGATGTATCCTATAGAAAGGTGCTAATTTATTTCTCAAGTATTCATTCATTCACCTCTATACATTTAGTTACAGCTTTTGATAAATATTGTATATCGTGTTTAGGTTCCTAAGAAATTGAAGTCGTATTGTCACAATAAGCATTATCCAGAAGGATCAATTGCTGAAGGCTACTTGGCAGAGGAGTGTATGACCTTCTATTCTAGATATTTAGAAGATGTTGAAACACGATTGAATAAACCAAGTAGAAATGCTGGGCTCAATGATCATAACTTGGCCGACACTTATTTATTCCAAAGTTATGGAGAAGCAATCGGCAAAGTTAAATTGCAGAATTAAATGATATATCGTGGATACAAGCACATCGATATGTACTTTTTCACCATGATTCAATTGAACCATTACGCAAGTAAGTTCTAAAATTTCTTCAGATATTCGTCGTTTTGATTTGTTTACCTTCTAACCAATTAAACTTTTTTTTAACATAGTGAGTACAAACAAATTTTGAGATCTCGTGCACGCTCTCGAAGATTACAACATCGAGAGATTAATAAGTTATTCATAGAATCTTTTCATGAATGGTTAAGCCAAACGGTATGTAACTGAAGTTAATAAGTTACATATAATTGTGAAATTTAGTTAATTAAATAAATTTTTTTTACATAATACATTTATAATTACTCAATTTACTTTTGATTCAATAGGTTTGGAGTGGGAAGGACATCAATGACGAAGTTAAATGGCTTTCCCAAGGTCCGAACAAAGTAATAAAATGATATAGTGCATTCCTCATCAATGGATACAGATTTCATACAAAATATCGCGAGAGAATGAGGAGAACTCAAAATTGTGGAATTGTTGTTAATTCTTCAATTACAAGTTATGCTAGTGCTAGGGACAGTAATCCAGTTGAGGGTAATATGGAGTGTTACGGACTTCTTACCGACATTATTGAGTTGGATTACTATGGAAGATGGAAAGTTGTCTTATTTCGGTGTGATTGGGCTGATGTTAATACTGCTCGCGGAATTAAAAAAGATCAATTTGGTTTTACAATGGTTAATTTCTCTTGCTTTATTCACACTGGACAACAATTGATGGATGAGCCATATGTATTTTCCTCTCAAGTGAAACAAGTTTTTTATTCGAAAGATCCAACTGATAAGGGTTGGTATGTTGTACTCCAGAACACCACTAGAGACTTGTTTGACATGGGTAATGGAAGTAGAGATGACATCGTCGAAAGATCAGAAACATTACATTTTCCTGAACAAAACTTAGATGAAAATATCCCTAGTACTAGTACACAACATCAATGGGTTCAACATGATGTGGATGAGGATATTTACGAATAATGATGTAGTAAGATTTTACGATTTTTTAATTATATGTAATATTATAATTTTAATCTTAGTCATGTTATATAATTTAACTATTTTATATGTACTATTATTGTTGTAACTTGTTACTAAAACTTCAACTATTTTATGTGTATTGCAGGAAAAATGCGTAGAAGAAGATTACGAGATTTAAGTATTGTCCGAATACTCAAAATTCGGAAGAAGCAAATAGTGAGCAATGAGAGTTGTTGGATCTTGAATGTGCGGAGACACTTGACGAGCCTGGAGAATTTCAAAGTAATGTTAAGTTTTTACATGTGTTGACTTTTATTATTGATTTATTTCTCAATTTTAATATAATAATAGTATATCATTTCTCAGTTGAAAGTGGTGCGACGCACAGAGGTCGAGGACGTACGCTGCTTAAAGAATTATACGCCTTAGATCCTGTTGAGCATGTCAAAGTAAGTAGAAACAGTCATGGTCAGCCTGTTGGATCTGAAGCTCGACTTTTAGCAGGCTATTTGGGCATTTTAGCACGAAATGCCAATATGTTGCCCATCAACTACGAATCATGGCATCACATGCCTGATAGCAACAAAAATCAGGCTCTCGCTAATATTAAGGTAACAAAATGTGAATGTAATTTATAATAATTTGGTTTAAGTTTCATTTATATTTACATTCTAAACTTGTGTTTTTTTAGGAGAGATTTGCTTTAGAGGTATTCGATGACCATATTAAGAAGGCATTGGGTAAAAAATGGAGAGACAATAAAAGCACTTTGAAAAAACAATATTTTAAGAAAGATATAAGCCTCGAGGAAAAATTACAAAATGTCCCGTCGAGAATGCTGAGGTACCAATGGGAAGATGCGGTTAGATTCTGGAATTCAAAGAAATGAGAGGTATTACGTAATTCCAAACTCTTATAAATTTTTCGGTATATACTGTTTACTAAATACGTAATAATAATTTCATTATGTAGGACCGTGAGCGAGTTGGAACAAGCAGCAGACAAAAACAAAAATTCACGCACATGGCAGGGTCGAGAAGTTTTGCTTCTGTAGCTGAGGCCGAGGTATTATGAATTTATTAATTCTATCAAATATTAATGACTTTCTACTATTAAATAATATTTTTACTACTATATTGTAGGAAGTTTCGTCCGGTCAAAAAGTTGGACGCCTTCAGCTTTTTGAGATTACGCATAGGAAGAAAGATGGATCTCCTATGACATCCGAAGCTGGAGAAATTATGGTATATTTATTTAATAAAATTTGATTTATTATAAATATTTATAATGTTTAATTATAATGGTTTAATTCATGTTAAGTTATGCTGCATTCCTTTTTATTATATATTCCGTTTCTAACTCTTTGATTGATTTATTAGGAGAAACTAAAGGAGAAGAAGGCAGAGTATGAAGCGATTGCTTCGACTGATAGTTCTGTTAATCTTGATAACATTGATAACAGAATTATCACTGAAGTTTTGGGTCCTAAAAGATACGGTCGGGTTTGATTTCAAGGATCTGGTGTTTCCCTGACCCAATATTTTGGATCCGGCTCCCAGCAATACATGCCTTTCGAGAGTCAAGCTCAAGCTGAAGTTTATAGGTTAAGAAACCAGATAGCTCAGATGCAAGCGAACACGGTTGAGCAAATTGCCGAGGTTCAAAGAAAATATGAAGAACTCCAGTAACAACTTAGAGCGGAGGCAGCAGATAGGGAGGCAGCAGCAGCAGCGAGGGAGGCAGAGGCGAGCAGAAAGTATGATGAGCTCCAGCTTCAGCTTCAGCAGATGATGCAGATGTTTCAGCAGTCGCAAAAGCCGCCATCTTAGACATTAGTTTTCTCATTATAAGAATGTTTTTAACTTTTTCACATTTAACATTATTGTAAAAATATTTTAAGTTATACTTTATTTATTAATCACATCATATATCTTTCGTTAAATTTGAAGTATCATTTAGAATTAATGTTTTTGGTTGTATTTTTTATGCTAAATTTGCTATTTTTGGTAGCATTTCATGCTACATTTGTTGATTTTGGTTGGATTTAATGCAGGAAGGGCTAGATATTGGTGAAAAATGTGCATATTGAATTTTCCAAAATTAGCGGTGTTTTTGGGAAAAGCGCCACTAAAAGTTAGGGCTTTTAGCGGCGTTTGTGATAAAAACGCCACTAAAAGCGCTGACTTTTAGCGGCGTTTTTTGAGATAAGCGCCGCAAACTTTTGCGGCATTTCCTATAGCAGCCTTTGTTGCGGCGCTTGTGAAAACGCCGCAAATAGTTTTAGCGGCGCTTGAAGGCTAAAAAAAGGGCCGCTAAAAGTCTGTTTTCTTGTAGTGGTACAATTATTAGGTACATCCTTCAAAGCTAAAGAGAATACATACACGTACACACACAAAAAGAAAAAGAAAAACTATTTGACATGGCAAATCCACCTTACATATAGTTTCTCACTCCATCGTAAGAACTTGAAGAGAAATTCCCAATAAATATAATTAACCTAAAATAACTTGAATTAACCATTACTTCACTTCCTATAAATCTAAAAATAACATAAATTTCTAAACACCAATATAAAATGCCTACAATAAATCCAATTCCATCGTTACCTAAAAAAAATACAATTGACCGTAAGCCAACTTCCTATGAAACCAAAACCAATGACTGAGTGAAATTAACATAACTTACTTAATACCCAGATGAACAAATACAAAATTGAAGATAAATAAAGAACCGTAGCACCAAATGAACTAACATTTGTAGAGATCAAATGAAAAATATTCATTAAGAAAAGGGTTTATAGGAGGAAAAATACCCAACCTGGAATGGGAGATCAGAAGATGAAAATATATTAGAGACCCATAAAAAATTTTGACAATCAAAGAATCAAACAAAAAAAAAACAGTTGGTGCCTTCAGTTTCATAAGCCAAAGAAACAAATAAATATATCAGAGACCCATAACAAATTTTGACAATCAAAGATGACTATGAGAAGAGTTATGAAGTTTTATACAAGAAGAGTTATGAAGTTATGAGGAAGGAGAAATAGAAAACAGGAGATGAAATAAAAAAAGAAAACGTACCAGAGATGAAGATGAAGGGCGAACGTGCTGTTGATTTGGGGAAAAATGTTGGAAGAAATCTGGAGCAAGGGAGAAGAAAGCAGGCTATTTTGGGAGAAATTTTACGCGTGTGGTGTTGAATAGCAATTTAGAGCCCCCACCCTAGAATACCTATTACAGCATCTGAGGGAATATGATTGTAATAGCAAAGCTGCGTAATTATGTAAACGGTGAACCAAACAATGTAATAGCAAAAAATTACTGTAGCACGCGAATTGGGTAGGAATGGAATAGCGATTCCATCCAACCAAACGTGCTGTAAGTTTCTTTTCTCCTATTTCTTTCTTCTTCTCCTAATTTTGTTGCTAGAGTTTATAATTCCCTTATAAACATTATTCAGTTTCAAGGGAATTCTCTAGTTTTCTACACCTATTTCTTATTCCCTTTTTAGTTGTTTGGAATTGTACTAGCGTCAAGAGGGAGGGTCAAGGTTTACGAGCACCAAAGCCGAAGAGTTTATTGTGGAAACTCAATGGTTGCAAGTGATAATAAACCACAGTTCCAAGACACTTGTACTTCAACAATGTCTCCACTATATAGTTGCCTATCCACTTGAGAGGAAATGGTGAATTACTTGGTAGCCCGAGGTATTCGGTTGCCAAATTTCGTTTCTCACTTCAAAATCGTCTACGGGTAAAGATGTCTAAATGATTCTAGTGAAGGTCTCATACTGTCTCTCTATCTATTAGAGACTGGCTTCAACCTTCCATTGCACCCCTCATTCTTCACAATCCTTGATGAGTACAGTATTGCGCCAAGGCAGTTGTATGGTCTATCCTAGTGGACTTTGGTGGCGCACTTATTAAACTGTAGCATTCAAAATAAGCCACCCATGCTTGGTGACTACTAACACTTCTATCATTTGAAGGTCCAAACTCAAGGGCCCTCACTTGGAATTTTCAGGGTTTGCCAAGGCTAAGATCCTCTTCTCAAGAATTGGGCTTCAAACCTTCACCTAAACTGCAACAAATTCATCTTGGTGAGAATTAAGCTCCCTAGTGAGTTCGATTTCCCCACTAAATGGTCAATTCCCAAGGAATCCACCTGCCTCCAATTTTAACCCTTGTACACAAAGGCTCCTCACAGTTAGGAATGTCTTTCGCTAATTTTTATAGGGAAGAAACCCAAATGGTTGGCAGACAATTGATCTTTATCTAGGCGTAAACCCTAGGGTGGTGTAGTCCGCTAAAGAGGTGTGGCCATTTGGCGCCAACAACGTGTAACGCCCCAAATTTCTTTAATTTCGGCTTTTGTAATTGTTGAGCATGGAAATAACTGAACAACTAGGTTTATGTTATTTTTGGCTTTAAACGTATTGGTTTAAGTAGTTATGTACTTTAGGGTGTGTTTGGGAGGTCCTAAGTTTAAGCTTTAACTTGGGCTAAATTTTGGGTTTTTATTTGAATAAAGCTTGACTTTAGGTCAGTGGGCTTATAAGGAATTGTTGGTAAAAACCTAATAGAATGGGCCTGCTGGTCTAGTGATTAAGTGACAAGGGATTACGCTTAGGGTCTGGAGTTCGATTCCCTGCAGTGGCGATGGGATTATTTTTGCTGCAAGTTTTGGCTAAGAGTTGGGCTTTATCAGAAATCTGAATTGGGGTTTAGGGATAAGTAGGGCTTATTCCTTTCTTTTTAACAAAAGTTCTTGCTCTCTGCCATTTTCTTTTTCCCAAAACCCCTTGCTGCCGAAAATTTCCTTCTCTTTTACCTTCTTCCCTTCGTTTTTCTTCTTTTTCGATAAGCTTAGGTGTATCATTAGCGGTTCTGTCGATTTGATAAGTATCGCTTTATCAAGTTGTGTGATTTTCTTTGGAGATCATTTAAGAGGGTTTTTGTTGGCTGTTTAGGGGATATTCAAGGCTCTGTAGATCAGTAATCGAGTTCTAAACAGCAAGGAAACACCATTCTTCATTGAAGGTAAGTAGATCTCTCTTTCGGGATTTGACAGTTCTTAAGGAGGTCGATTTAAGTGACTGATTTGGGCTCGGTATTGTCAATCTTAGGTTTTGGAGTGCTCGTGGTTGGATTAGCAGCGAAAATAAATCAGGTGTGTACTCCGATCGTGTAGAAAACGAGTTTCGCTAAAAGCTAAATGATGCCACACGGGCGTGTGGTCTGCCCGTGTGGTAGCCTGCATCTGTAACGCCCCAATTTTTGGGAATCCTGTGAATGTTGGCATAGGTTTAATTATGTTAGTGGGCATCTAGAAAGCCCAAGCTTAAGATAGAACCCGATAATTTTAGTTAATTTTTGTTCCATAAGAAAAAAGGAGTGAAATTATGAAATAGGACCTATGTGAAAATGTTTGAAAATGCTATAGGCTAAATTGAAGTGGCCAAATAAATAGGAGTGCAAAATAGGAGGATTTCCATGACAAACCTCCCATTTTACATGAAGTGGCCAGCCATCATGTTGTTGTAGACAAAATGTACACTTGATATCCATAATTTATGGTACAAATTGATACAAATTGATAATAGGTTAGGTAAATGTTCCATGATAATAGGTTAGGTAAATGTTCCATGATAATGGGTTAGGTAAATGTTTCATGATAATGGGTTAGGTAAATGTTTCATGATAAGAATTTCATGTCTTTTGTATTAAAGAATTAAATGGATGAAATATGAAGTTTTATTAAAAGAAAAAGGAGTGAAAAGAACAAAGTTTTGTCCATCTTTGTTCATCATAGCTGAAAGTTAGAGAAGAGAAAGGAGAGGAGAAAGCTCTTGAGTATTTGGTCATTAGGAGGAGGAAAATTGAAGGTAAGTTCTTGGTACCTTGCTTTTATTTTGAGATTCATGAGTTCTTCTTGATTCTACCTTAACTCTTGAAGTATATTTTGATTTTTAGTTGTGTTGTGAGCATTTAGTCATGAATTAAAATGAAGGAAATGGTTGTTGTTTCATGTTCTTTTGATGAAAAATGGAAGATAAGTGAAGTTGAGCCAAACAAATGAACATGCATGTGCCTTAGATGCTAAAGGGAAAAATCGGCTAACATGTTGTGCTTTAAAATGATGAAATGGAGATTATACTTAAGTAAAATCATAGATATGTGATGATTGATTGGTGATATACATGTTTAAATAACATGCATGCAAGGTATGTGTGAAAGAGTGATTTGGTAATAAATCTGCTTGGGATAGCAGCAGTAACGTGACTTTGGAAAATCACCATAAATTGTGGAAGAAGAATTAGAAGATGAATAAATTATGTAATTAAAGCTTATTGAGTCTAGTTTCTAATGATATAAACGAGAACATATTTTGAATTCTGTACAATGATAAATTTGATTCGTAATGAAGAGTGGTCAGATTAGTCAAACAGTGAAACATGGGAAACTTTAAGAAAAATCTGGTATTGATTGGCCATACCAAAAATTCTGAAAATTTTATGGATAAAATATATATGAGTCTATTTTCAGGGAAAATTAACGGCACTTGATTTGGAGTTTCGTAGCTCCAGTTATAAATAATTTAGTGACTGTTGCTCAGGAAGACAGCTTGCAGTGAAATTATGATTATGTGGTAAACATTGACAAAAATTTGTTAATGAGTTGCTTATTGCTTTCTTATAAGCTTACTATGATCCGTAGGTGTGGTTGGCGAATATTGTAAGGGGTTAATACGTAGTTTGTATTTGAATAGTTAGATTAACGTGTTAGTAATCCAATTGTAGGCGGTTCGATGCGTGGATCTCGTCAAAGATATCGTCGGAAGCAGTGTGTAATCGACACCTCTCATGGACTAGATTGGCAAAAGCCAAAAAGCCGAAATGCCGAAAAGTCGAGATTTTGGGAATTTATGAGTGTGCGAATGCTCGTAAGATAGTTGGATTTGTATATTTGGTAATCTAAAGTAATAAACCGCAGATGCGCGATTTCGTACATTTTGATAATTTGGGCTTAATGGGCCAAAGATCGGGTTCATGGGCCAACGGCCCAATTCAATAAGTATGTGCGGTAAGTGTTCGATAGTACGTAAATAGTTAGGATATGCATAAAACCCTAAAAGTAGCTAAATTACTATAATACCCCTATGTATGGAAAATTATTGTTATACCCTAGGTGCAAAATTACCGTTATACCCCTAGGGTTAATTTTGGTGAAAAGCATGACGATCGATTACGTATGATGTATGCCATAATTATATATCTCATTGCATGGGGACATGGTTATATTATGGAGGAAGCGTTCGTAGCTATGCCACAAATATCGATCTAGTGGCTCGCCATATATATCTGATTCCGTGGCTCGCCACGATTATTCAGATCCGTGACTCTGTCACATTATTCTGCTCGCAGCCATGCTGCAAATTCGTGGCGTGTAGCGGTTGGGTGGGTCGAGTTGTCTCCCACACGGTGTAAGGTTGGAACGGGGTGTATACGGTTGGATATGGTTGGGTTTCGCATAAACATGTAATATCATTACTGCTCATTATGGGCCTATAGGCTTTATTCAATTACATTGCTCGGCTAAGGCCAACTTATTCTATTTCGTGGTTTAGGCGATATAGGCTATGGTTGGGTTAATTTACACACCGAGTTTCCCAAACTCACCCCTTTTATTTTCATCCACGCAGGAAATCCCCAACCATAGTGGGCTTGGAGCGTGAGGGAATTTGAGTGGCCACCCGCTCAAAGTTTGATTTTCTTCCGTGAACTGGACATCCTTTTAATTACGTTTGAAGTTTTGGGTTTTAAATGTAATAAGGCCGCTTATTTATTTTGATGGTTTTTAATATGTATTACTAAGATAGGTAATACTTATTTTAACTGTTGAAATTGGATAGCTTTAGGGCGCGTTTTCAAAAACAACAATTGATTTCAAAATAACACGACAACAAGCAAAGCTTCCGCAATGAAAGTATTTTCCAAAATTAATCACTTTTCCTAAAAATAACTTAATCAAATCGGTTTCCTAGAAATATCCATGATGTTAAGGTGCGGTAATGGCGGTATGCATGTCTAGGATTGGATCCGAAGGGAGCTTGGTACTTAAGCAGTCCGATGGACTCACCACCTCTTTTCCGATTTCCTACCTGGTGCACAGCTTCCATTCACTTTAACCCTTAATGAATTAATCTTTTGAACATCAAGTATGATTTTCTGGACTTAGAATGGAAATTTTTTTTTACGTTTTTGATGTGGCATGCCGGATCTGGCCATAACTTCTGGGCCGGGTTTGGGGTGCTACAGCATCGCGGGACACGGGCGTGTCACTGACGAGCCAAGCAGTGCACGCGCCACACGGGCACAACAGACATGGGCATGTGAGGCTAGTGTGCGAGGCACGGGCTTGACGAATTGGATCGTGTAGACCGCACAAGCGTGTGGGTCACACAGGTGAACAACACGGGCATGTGGGATTTTGGGCCAGGCCGTGTGATCCACACGGGCAAAGCCAAGTTGGGCTGTGTGAGCCACATGAGTGTGTGGGCACATACGGGTAGGGTACACGAGCGTATGGCCCAATTTGTTTGAAATGTTTTGTAAGATTGCACGGGTCGCCTAAGTCGACTGTGACCTGACTGTAAGGGCGGTAAGCGTTACTTAAACCCCATACTCTGATTGATTACTGAATTGTAGGCAAAAGCATGTTATTTTAAGCATGTGTATCTATCTGATTCTGTATATCTGTTCTACCATGATTTTGATAAGATATGATATCTGCATATAAGCATGTCATGATATGTATGTTGCATTGCATTGGGTTAGGAATTGTTGTGAAGAGAAGGAAGTCTGAGAAGCGATTAGCCTATTATCTGGCAGCTACACTGCATATATCTATTATGTACTGTTTTATGGTACCTTGTGGTGTGTAGGGTTGGATGGGTTGATTATATCCCTATACTTGGTGTGTAGGGTTGGGTGGGTCGATTCTATCCCCACATGGTGTGTTGGACTGGTCGAAGATGGTGTGCAAGGTTGGTGGGCATATTTTTTTATATCTGATTTGTTATGCATGCGATACCTGCATAGCCAAGGCCGAACTGTCTGTATTCTGTTATCTGTTTGTGTGCATGCTGTTTGTGGGCATGTACACACTGAGTTTGCAAAAACTCACCCCTTTGTTTATTTGTCTATCAAGTAATCCTCAGCAGTAGACGGATTGGTGCGACGGAAGGTCCCGATGGTGCCCACTGTTGGACATTTATGGATTTTTTAGTAACATTCTATTTTGTCTGCTTTATTCTAAATATTTATTTTTTGGATTAAAATGTCTTTGAACTTGAACTATTTTTAAGTTATTCCAGGATTTTAAACTATTAAGCTATTGATTAATGAATTTATGATGTTTAGCTTCCGCGATAATGAAATGTGTTCACCTAATAATCAGATCGGAGATTTCACGACTTAAGTAATGATAATGAACTGAACGATTTTTAACTTGCTAAGATTTTCTAAAGACACTCTCATGTGACGCCGTCAGATTCGGTCATAACGTCTAAGCCAGGTTTGGGGTGTTACACACGAGTTAGCCTGGGCACTTGTTGGAAGAAATATGGAGTCTATTAATTTCTTTTATATAGTTTACAATATACCTCCTCGACACTGGTCTACCTCAACACTGAGCATTAGGGATGATTCATCATGTAGAACCTTGGTTGATACTGTTGTTGGCCCTTCTATTTCTACTGTAGGTTCTCCCACTTTCCTTAGTTCTTTTCGTAATCAAAAAAACATTGATGTGGAGGCCTTCATGTAGAGTGTGTAAGAGGTTGTGGAGGCAACTAAAGCTATGGCACGGGTAGGTAATAGTAGCTGCAAAAAGTAGAGGTTGCAAAAAAGGTCCTCCAGTGCTAAAGGAAGTAACGAGAATATATTTTTTTACCACAGGCCTAGCAAGAAACCAATAATCTTGGAAAGAGAACCTTTGTTCCTCCCTAGTCAACACTGAGCCTGCCAATGATGCAGACCTTCTGACACACATTTCATCATCTTTCTTGTGTTTCCATACTTGGACGTCACTCGTCCAGCTTTGCATACTTCCCCAATTAGCGCTCTCTACTACATTCCTTCTTCTAGCGAGGTCTAGACATTCTTCTTTTGAAAGAAGCACATTAGTGCGAGGTAATATCCTTTCTCTTCCTTTATTGTCCAACAAAACAAGGATTTGCCCTTGAAGCTAAAAAAGTTCACCTACCCCTTTTCTTAATCAAGTGATGTTCATAAACCCACACTTCTAGAGTTGGTGGGTTCTTTTTCCATATTGGCAGTGGAATGGGGCTCATGAGCTGCACTCTCCGAAAAACTTGTGCTGAGTACGAGGCTAAGTAGAGTTTGAGAGGACCATCCATTTTGGCAAGCAATCACTTAACCATCTCTGCCAATCTTATGAAGCCAATGTTTATCAAAATCATGAGCTTACACTTTTTATCTCCACTTGGGAGGATAAGTACCAATCTCTAAAATTCTATGCAAAAGAGTTGGAAGAGACGAACATCGCGTCGAGAAAGATCAGGTGCAGAGGTAAAATAAAGAGGCTTTAGAAAAGTGTAAAGCAAATACCAACGTAAACATTTGATCATTTCTGCCTAGCTTAAGGTCCAACTTAGTGCCGAATGTACAAGCCACTATAGGTCCCTTCAATTTGCATTGTGTGAACCTTAACTACATGTGAAAACTCACCAACACCTACCTTGACTTCAACATTCTAAATCCTAAAGGGCTGAATGGGAAAAACTTCAGAGGAAATGGAAGGAATCTGATAAACTCTTTCATGATCAAGAATTAAAGTTTTCCAAATTAGAAGATGCTGACACAGAAAATGAAAACCCAAGAGATGTCGCTACTTTTCCTACTCAAAGGGAAAATTAGAATTTATCTATTCTAAATTTGTACTAATTCTCTCTTTGATAGAATTTCCTTCATTTCATCACTTGTATTTTATTTTCATTGTTTTTACCTTTCTTTATATGGTTTCCAAAACATTTAATATCAACTTAATATGATCCGCCAACTTGTACCTAATCACATAACACATATGATATCTCTATTTTAAATCTAAAAGGCTAAGCCAGAAATAAAGTAACATGCATATAGGGGTTACTTGTAACACCCCTAGCCCGTATCCGACGCTAGATTAGGGCTACAGAGCATTACCAAAGCATAACGTCATACAACGAACAATTTAACTCATAAATAATCACAAGGTAAATCAAAAACATACATACGATCCCTTATACGAGCCCTTGAGGCCCAAAACAAACATTGGAAACGATTCGGGACTAAATCAAAAACATATGAAATTTTCTGGAAAAAGTTAATTTTTTTCAAACTGCAGAGGTCATACGACCGTGTGGCCATTCGAAATAGGGACACACGCCCGTATCCCAGCCCGTGTCCGTACCTGTGTAACTCACTGACTTAGGCCATACGCCCGTGTGCCGGGCCATGTACCTTTCGAAATAACCTCACACGCCTGTATGCCATGCCGTGTGCTAGGTCGTGTAACAGCCTGACTTGAAACCCTTTGACAGCTATAGGGGACACACAGTTGTGTCGCTTGGCCGTGTGTCACGCACGGCTAAGACGCACGCTCGTGTCTCTGCCCATGTGAACAAAAAATAGGCCACTTTCAAGTCATTTTTCTCACCCAATTTCCCATCTCATACACAAGCCAAATGCACCTAAAATCAAACATCCAAAACACACTTAACAAATGAAAAAATCAGATTAAATAATCTATAAACTAACCATTCAACCAATATGTCAAAATGGCACCTCAATTTCAACAAATGAATTTTACTTAAACACCTAACCATTTCATTCTACATCTAAACTACTAATTGGATTATCCCAACGCTATATTTTCCACAATGTTCATAAACCAAATATGTATACATAATCAGTAGAAAATAGTCATATTCACAACTAACCTATACCATACCAAATTGACCAAAAGATGATCACTTTCAGACTACCAAATCAAGCCATTAGCAACATTATGGACTACCTTTTTTTTCACCATTCACCAACTCATATTATAACATTTTCATATCATTATTTTAGCCAACACAATATCAAGTTACCAACCACACAAGATACCACATAAATATACATCATACAAAATAGATCATCAACCATAATGTCATATATATACAATCCACACTTAATGGCTAGAATTTATCAAACAAAACACCTATACATATCATTATAACCATGACTCAAAATCTTCAAAATATACCGATATAACCAATGGATAGTGTGATGAAATCTTTGACAACTTCCAACTCGAACGAGCTTCCAATTATTTAGAAACACAAAGAAATTAACACGAAGCAAGAATGCATTGCTTAGTAAGTTCGTAATTCATAAACAAAACTTACCATTTCAACTTATAAGCATAATAATCAACTTGAAACTATCCAACATGGTTTGGCATTAGCCTAAGCAACAACAACCTTTCAAGTTAGCAAATGACATAGCATAGAAAATCAACTCATAACGTTGTAGCTTTTATACATATTACTTCAAAGCATTCATACTTTCAACAAATGGATGAACATATTTCAATCATTAACAACTCATACCTTTTTATACTTTCATAATATCACTTACTGGAGCATTTGTCAAACCTTCCCTTTTTCATACTTGTTGAACCACTAGAATAATATTGGATACGCGGGAATCTCGTACACTAAGTGCCCACATATAGTCGAAAGCACTACTAACTCATATATCATATCAATGCTCTCTCTCGAGCCAGAAATAGGTCTACTCACACAAGTTGTCAGTCAAGACGTAGCTACACGGTACTGCTCACTCAAGCTGTCAGGTAACCACAACACAGGCCAAAAACTCAGCCACCGATAGTACGTACGACCAGCACCCAAAACACGGTAACCTCTAATGAGATGTCATTTGTATCTTATATATTCCTTAGGTTCAAACGAGATACAAAAGTCGTCGAAACTTCGTTGGATGTTTTCGTAGATTTGTAATATCAAGAATATAACATAAAGGCATTTAAATCAAACATAATTCAATGCTAATTAAACATACGAACTTATCAAACACGAACAGAGAATTACAATCAATTAATCCAATACTTTTTCTTTTCCCTGATCTAAATCCTTACGTTGCTTTTCTTGATCTATATAACCAAATTTAACTAATTCAAACTTCATTCTATTCAATTTAATCCAAAAATCATGTTTTGGAAAAATTACACTTTTGCCCTATAAATTTTGAATTCAATACAATTTAGTCCCTAGCTCATAAAAATGCAAATTCATTCAATTTAATACAATCCGACTATAGCTGAATATCAGTAATGCCCTTAGCAAGCCTTAAATTTCCTTTATTTCACAATTTAACCTTGAATATTTTTCTATTTTTTAATTTAACCCCTAATTGACAAATTCATCAAAATTTCCTTTACAAAAGTTGTTCAACTATCATCAAGCATTCATTTTCATCCATCAAACATAAAAAAAAAACTAACATACATTCACAAAACCCTAGACTTTTAACAGTTTTGCAAATTAGTCCCTAGGCTAGCTAAATTAAGCTACAACGACTCCAAAAACATAGAAATCATTAAAAACAAAATAAAATATCACTCACATGCAAGGATGAGCTATGGTCTAACCTTTAAGCTTCAAATATCGCTTCTTTTTAGTTTGAAAATCAGTGTAAAGAAGAAAGAACAAAGATGATATCTCTGTTTTAATTATTTTACTATATTATTCTTACTAAATTACTAAATTAACCTTAATTAATAGACTTGAAAATCACCTAAAAAGTATCCATACTTGTCCACTCACATTATGGATGGTTTAATTACAACATAAGCCCTCCAACCTTTTATTATTCAAGCAATTTAATCCCTTTAGTTTATAGAACTCATGTTTTGCACCTTTTGAAATTCAATCCTTTTTATCAAATTAAGCATGCAAACAATAAAATTTCTTCACGGAATTTTTATACGACACTAATAACATGCTGTAGACCGTAAAATAATAATAAAAGAAATTTTACGATGTCAAATTTGTGGCCCTAAAACCATTGTTCTGATTTTACTGAAAACAAGCTGCTACATTACTCCTCAATTTCCTATGTTTAAAGGATTGACTAAACCTAGGCTCTAATACCACTAAATTTTAACACACTATACTTGACCTGAACGCCGGATCTGGATACCAAATGTTACAATTAGATATTATTACTTAACTGTCTTTCTATCTTGTTTTATTTATAGACGTAGACAACGTCAAATTGTAAACCCACATTTACCATTCAACTTTATTCTAAATCCTTGATTAACAACTCGCCTTAATAATTAACTTCAAACAAATTCTCTATTATATAAGTACTAAAATTTTTACAATCATTTTGTCATGCTAGGCCTAGATATTTACAATTACTACGACTTTATACTTAATACAAAATAATACACTTATCCAACCCCTGAGACGTGGCCTCTAAGGGTGCCCCTCTATATGAACTTAGTTTGTATACCCTACATACAAGGAAATACATTCGTAAGTTTATATGAACTTAGTGACATTCTATGTAGCAATAATCATAAAAGACTCTTAATTTTTGGGTAAATAAGGATAAGAGCACAAAATTAAAACTCTCTGATGGACTTAGGAGATTTCGCAGTATGACCGGTGTAGTTGATGCCTATACGTTATCTGAACTAATCATTGGTGGCCATTTTGACCTATTTAATCATAGATTTACTCTTTCAAACAACCATTTTCTAGGACTTAACCATGTCTAGCTCCAACTCATGCTTTCACTTTGCTTTCTTGGCTCGACTCATCAAAGGTAACCATAAACACGAATATACAGATTGACGACTACCATTGGTGAACTTGCAGATGTCTTCGCCATAATGGTGGATCTTTACTCTGATCCCTTCATTTCACAATGAATTCAATATAGAATTACCATGTTACCCAAATGATTTTCTTCTTACTAGTTAGCCTATACATAGACCCTTCTTTAAAGGAAGACCTATTCTAATATCCTCATTTGTGGCCTTGATATTAGATTTGGCTAATAGATAAGCACCCATCTTTCTTTGCAGACTCATACTTGCAAGATAGTCTCATAGGACTTTCCCACTTCAGACCATCTACTATTATATTCCCAACAATAGTTGGTTCCTAGTTGACTATCTCTTTCTTAGATTATCCTTGGTGAACTTCCACACTTGATAGTCTTAAGTGGACTTCCCTACGCTAGATAGTCCAGATGGATATCCACTTCCCTTGTAAATTTTTTATGGACATTTCACCTAAGATAGTCTTTGGCAGATTTCCCTTTTAAAAGAGTCATTGGCAAACTTCCCCCCATTTTCTGGCAACCTCTTTACCCAAGAATCCTTAGAATCTAAAACCTAAAGAATCATATCGTTACCTCATATCCAATTATGGTTTATACTTCAACACTAGTGGACTCTTAATGGCAGATACTTATTTGCAAATATTTTGAAGAAAATACTCATTCCTTTCACATATGCCCGTATTTAAGATGCTTCTATTGGTTTCTCTTACCTTTTCATTTTGGTGGGTACTCTTATTAATACACTTGCCAGCATTCTCAGACATACCATGATTATCATGTTAGACTGCTTGCCACGCGAGTCATACAGTGACTTCCCTTTTTATTCCTTGAAAGGCTCTCCTGTTTGCTGTCCTGGCAGACTTTATTTTCACCATAAGGTGTACCTGTTTACCACTAGATTATGCCATGGCTAACCATGTAGTTTTAATTCTGAAGAATCAAAATGGGTCTTCAATACCACTGGATTATGCCATAGCTAACCATGTTCACTTATTATTATAACATGTAGTACACCATATATCAATATGTTAATACACAACCACATCTTGCATTCAAAAAACATACTCGCAATCGTTTATATATTTTCACAGCATTAAGCATGCATAACTTACTCATTCACCGCAGCCATGTACAACTATGGAATTCAGACTGAACTTAGAGTAGACAAACAAGCAAAGCATTCCAACAACACAATAATAAGAATACACCCAAAGTGGAGTACATAAACTCACTTGCTATCCTTCATCCTTGCCAGCTTAGCTTGCTCGAATGCCAGAGCCCTTTTTTTTCTTAGCAGCTAAGCATGACAACTAGATATACCGATTAAATCGGAGGCATTCAAGCTTTAAATCCCAAAATCCAATTTTATACAGAAATTTCCCAAGATTTCATAAACCCTTAACTTTTATTTTTCTCAATTTCATGAATACAATAAGATCGAGAAGCTTACCAGTTCACTGGATCCACTACATTCCAAACTTAAACCTCATGATCACTGTCCCATACAAGACTCTCCTTAAATTTATCTTCTTCAAAGCAACCAAAGAAGATGATGCAGATGAGAAGGAAAACAAAATTGATAAGAATTCTATATGTTGAATAAGGCTCTCATATATATATATAACCCATCTCGCACGATCACCTAAGCCCTACTTAAGCCATCCATCAATAATCAATTTATATCCCACTAAGAAACTAGACGGTTCCAACTAAACTATACTAGGATTAAGATCTAAGTATTTACCTCTCAACCACTAGAATTTCCATATTTTTCAGTAGAGGCCATCGAACTTACTATCTTTTTCAATTAACTCTAAACTTTTCCTTAATTCTGAACTGTACTAGGAACCGGGTGTGACAGTACAACTTTTCCATCCATGCAACATAACATAAATCAAGGTTGTCTTGTATTGATGTGATTTGTTCTTCATACCATATCACCGAACCACAATTACGGTAAACTGAAGTTGGTGCTCCAAAGTGATGGAAAAAACCTAATTTGAAAACGATTTTCTTGCATAGTAAAAAATTAGAATTTTAAAAATTGACTCAATTTATGATATTTATAACAATAAACCGTGAACCAAAACTATACATGTGTTTTTAGATAAGTGGATTCTTGATGTTTGCCAACTTTCAATCAAACGGTCTTCTCCACTATTCTCATACCACGAACTGTTTCAAGTGTGGGCTCGAACCAATTGAATTAAAATACAAAACTAGAAAAAGTTTTCATTTCCTTTTGGGGTGAAATCGAAAAATTTCTCTTCTTTAATAGAAACCGGTAGGATTGCTATGCTGGAAAAATATGTTTAATAGTTGAGAATAAATTCTCTCTATTTTTGGTAAAGTAACAATCTCCTAAAGTTGTGCAAATATCTCTACCAATGCCATCTATTTATAGGGAGAGAAGGTAGAACCTTTGTTGAATTATAGAGGTTTATTTCAATTAGAAAAACAACTTCCTAGTCCAACTAGGAGAGGGAGATGGGCTAATAGGGTGAGTTTCCCCTCATATGTATTATTATGGGGATTCGGGCATCTCATTGTATTGGGCCCAATTATATGTGTTTTCTAGACTTTTGATCAAGCATTTTATAATTTAATCCAACCCAGTAAATATTAATTTTCAAATTAATTAGTTTTCTCATTCCAATTTCGCCCCAGTAAAATTATGACAATTTTACCCTTAATAAAATTTCCAAGAAAATATATTCAATATTTCACAGCTCAACTTGTTCACTATGACTGAATGGTTTATTTTCATTTTTGGGCTTTAAGTCTACTAAAAAACATAAACTCATTCTTTCGGTTATTTCTGAATAATCCATGTACATTTGCAAATGAATCATTTCTCATTTTTATTTCCATTTCCATTTTGAGAAAACCACATTCATTTCCAAATTATTTCATTTCTCCATTTCGGAGAAAACTATAATTATTTCCAAATATTTTTTATTTCTATATTTCTATTCATTTTGTTCATTTTCAATTCAACACGCAATTCATTCAACGAGCTAGTAGAGGGACCGATTAGATATATGTAATTAGGAATCAAATTATTTATAATTAAATTTTGGCTTTTTGCCTATTAATTATAAACTCATTTAGTCACAAAGTCATTCCACTATAGTATCGTGACTGAGCTCTCCCTAACGACATGCCATTACGAAATCATCTACTTGGTGCTCGTCCAATGACATTGTCATAAGTGTTTTACCCTCATAGGGTATCCTTAATCTCTTTGGAATAGTATCCGCTCTCCAAATATGATCATATTTTATCTCATGGTAACCATTACATCTTCCTTCATGAAAAGTCAATTACTATTAAATAGTAATTAAGTCATTCATCACAAAGATGAACGACCCGTAGCCATATTTACTTTTCATCAAACATGTAATGCCAATGAGAGGATATCATTTACCCACATTTTGAGCTATGAATTTCACTGTTGTGAATGACACTACATACTGCAGAAGTCATACACCTAGCACACTAGCTTTTGGTTCCATATCTAATCAAACTCAGACTTTTACTTACATCAAAGTATACGAGTCACGCATACATAGTCAGTTACCCACTCAGGATTTAGGTATGTCATACGATGAACGTCAGAAGTGAATAAATCCATAAACAAATTTAGGATCTATTCTACTTTGGTCTTGTCTGATGTACTGTCAGTCCAGTTAGTCACATCTACGTTTCTATTTTTTTAAAGTCATCCACTCTAATGTCCAAGACAAAACATCTCTCAATTGGACTTGACAGAAGACATATTAGTCTTTCAATTGGTTTGCTCATTTTCGATTAGACTAAAGACATGTTTAGGTTCGTCTACTAATACAAATTGTCTTTTCGTATTACGATCCGACCACGTAATACCGCTTAGTATTAGTTAAATATTAGACAATCAGTGAGCAACATTTGCTTTCATTTTGCTTTACATGCAAAAACCATGTGAGGACAATATACAAATTATTAATGTAATTCATGAATAATTTTATTAACCAACCTATTCAAAATTTTACAGATTTACTTAAACGAAAATACTATACTTAAGACACCAGATCGAACACAAATTCCAAGGTTCAAAGAATTCTCCAACACATGTTTTTCGTAATAGTAAATTATGTAGCAACCTTTATTGATAAATAGTGGGATATTTTAATATCAATGTTTTTGTTGGCCTCATCCTTCCATCTAGTAGTTGCATTCTTGCATTCCTCTCTGACTCAAAGAAGGAAATCATTATGTAATTGAATGTTTTTTTGCATGTTGTTGAAAGATTTCTTCTTTTCCAAAAATCGTGTATGCATAACTCAAAGAAAGATTGCTTCTGTGACTCAACGATTGATTCTTTTCCAAAAATAGTGAACGATAAATAGTAAAAAAAAATATTAAAATGGTAATTTTAAGCAATGAAGTTGTTTTACCTTTGTTGGATTTTATCTTTCTTTTTAAGTTTTTCCTTATTTAAAATAATTTTTTTTTCATAAGAATCAGAATAAACTTTCATTGTACTTTTTTCGAATATGCAGTTGGAGAAACTTTCTAAAATATAATAAATATGTGTAAGTAATAAAATTAGTTTAAATGTTATAAAACGAAAATATATTTCTAATTTACATGTTATTTGTATTGTCTTCCTCCAAACCAATCCGATTTTGAGTTTCAAGATGAAGAGCCTCCTTCCATGGTGATGGTTTATAAATGTTATGAAAAAGAAAGTAAAAATGATATGTTGAGGATGAATGATTGGATGTTTGAAGAGAGTATGAGGGTTAAGTGTTAATATGGGTTTCGTGCAGGCAAATAGAATTTATAATTATTTTTTATGCAAAATAATATGAAATTAAATATTAAGTTTTTAACATTGAAAATATTAAATGGTTATTATTATAAAGTTGGTATGTAATGTTAAAGTCAAAATTATTGAGATTTTAAACCTAAAATCTTGAATATTATATTGGTAGGGAAAACAATGCAAAGTTGACTATTTAATGGTTTAAACCTTGTGATTTTAAACCTAAAATATCGGGTATTATATTGCTAAGGAAAATAATACTTTTTTATGGTAAATTCATTAATTCATTCAATGAATGGAACCATATAATTTAGGGGAAAAAATAACAAACACTGGTCTTAGATGGGAAGAACAAACTCCATTAACACAGCAAAGGCTTTAGCCTCAAAATCAATAGAACATTCTGACACGTTAGCAATTAACTTTGTCACAACTCAAGCACGACATATCTGGAGTGACTGCAAGCACTTAACATGATAAGAAAATTAGCCTTGGATGGTCCAAAGCGGCGAGCAAAAATCGACAAAAAAATGGAGCATTCACCGAACTATAGATAACGACAACAAAATTATCCCTAAAATCACTTGTAAAACTAAGATTACATGCATAAGTAAGACTAAAAACCATGCTACAAGAGTAGACAAAAACTTCTAAAACTAAAGACTTATTAAATAATGGAAAAAAAAACATAAAAAATTATAAAACTTAAAACAACACGAGTCCAAATCGACTCATGAAATTATTTATTATTCTAAAATATTCTCAAAACATAAACAAATTAAGAAATTAACGAATAGTCACCCACTTTCCAAAAAAATTACTAGTGGTCGGTGGAGTTTTAATAAACGACAAGTATCGTCATCTATCTATCATAACTTGTGAAGACAACAAAAATACCTACAAAATATATCTGTAAACTGAAAAGAGAGAAGACATGTGAAGTGATTGAGAAGAAGAAAGAAAGAAAGAGTTGGTGGGAAGGGAAAAAAACCAAGCGATAGCTAGCCCAGAAGTTGACACTGCAACTAAACAAAATAAAAGATAAGAAACAAACGGCTTAGAGAAAAAATAAATAAATAATGCATTCTTTTAAATATACCAAATAACCTAAAATTCCTCAACTTTACTATGCCAAATAACAAAAAGTTCGTAAAATTTTTAATAGTTTAACCCAAATGAAATACTTAAAATTCAAGCATTCAAATAACTATGCCAAATTACAAAATTTTTTAAATTTGCAAGTATACTTTGCTATAGAATATATATATATATATATATAGATGATTCGGGTCAAGTTCTTTATAAAATTATCGAGGCAGATTGTTTTTTTATAGGTCGAGATTGGACGAGGGTTGAAGCGGCTAAAAATCCAACCGGCCCTAGTCGGTTGCCATCACTAGATTTTAGTCAAATAACATGTATCAGTCTTCAAGAGTTTAAACTCAGAAATTTTCCTATTTCCTCTGCAGTTTTGTTTTTGTGTTCTGTTTGAACATGGAAATGTTGTTGTGAGATTCTCCAGCACATACAGCTACGTTAGAAGTTAACAAATTCATTTCCAAAGAATTTATCATTCTCGTTATGCACTCATCTTGTACATTATTTAATAGAAATTTAACAAAATTTCATAAAAAGGAGCTATGTGCAGAAAGTCTCCGAAGTCGATTTCACATTTTTACTTTAAAATTTAACAAAACGAGCAATACTCAAAAGTGAAGAAGATACGAAGTTTAAATAGGAAAACAATGAAATTTCAGGGCTTTGAGATTTGTTGAAGATTCAAAGAAGCAAACAAGTTGATTACACCTTCAAATGGAGGAAATAAACATTAAACCTCAAGGAAAAACAAAATTTCTTTCTCCCACACTTCCCTAACCAAACGGAAGAAACAGGTACAAGACCTCAAATCCATTCACAACATCAAGAAATCGTTTATTATTGAAGATAAATATGAAATCCTAAATCATAAACATTAATTTAAGTTGGAGGTTACAAATAGAGTCGATAATAGTTGTATTTTCAATATATTTTCAATTTATAGGTAAATATTTATTTTAATGTTTTTAGTGTATTTGATGAACTATATTTTTTAAATTTATTTTCTATAGAAAAAGTAACTTAAAAAAATTAATACTAGTGGGCTGGGTTAAGCTCAAGATTTGTTTTTTCAATCTAAGTCGAGCTTGAGTAGAATTTTAAATTCATTTTCAGATCGAGATCGAATTTAAAATTTTACATTGGTCCGACCCAACTCATAATCAAGTCTAGTTATAAATGTGAGAAAATAATAAAAATAGAAAAAAATGAATGGCCTCTGGTTTAAAATTGAAAATGTAATAAATTGTGAGGGTAAAATTGGAAGATAGGCTAATTGTTTATTACGGTCATGGCCTGAATAAGCCAGTATTCAGCACAGGCCAAAACATAGGGAATTCCATCTAACCAAATATGATATAATTGTTATTTAAAATTTTGAACTTTTTTAGAAATTATATGAAAATAGTAAAACAGAAAAGGCAGCTTCATTTCTTTATTAATTTCACTAAGTTTACAAAGTAATTATTAGTTGATGTATCAAAATTGGAATTTCACCTGTAAAACACGCCTTCGTTACATTGTTCCATCCATTTCTGCAAAATCAACCGAGGAGCCAATGCGTTGACTTTATAAATCGCCTAACTTGAGCTAATGAATTGCCTAACTTTGAAATTTTTAGACACTACATTCCTAAAGGTTAATTTATATAAAAATGGTGAAAAAAATTATTTGAGAAATTAGGTTGAATTTTTAAAAGTTTATTGATTTATATTATTTTTGGAGAGAGAAAGGAAAACGTGTCCTACAGGGTCGGGGTGTTCAGTCAGTTAATCGATCGGTTAACCGACCCAAAATATCATTAATCGAATTAACCAACCCTTCAAAACTTTTAACCGTTAACCGAATTAACCGAAAATTATATGTTTTTTTATTTTTTAGCACTAGACGTTTCACTAAGTGAAAATTTAAGATACTTTAGTTTTTGTCTAGGATCTAAAACACAAGCAACAAACATAAGCAAATTCATCTTACCAATAGCACCCCAATACTTATCATACTTCTCTTTCATCTTGATGGCCATAACATTGAAATCAACATTATTATTTAACTGAGCATCTCGTAAAAAAATTATTGGACGTGACATATGAAGTGCTAGATATACGCAAAGTGACTTCATAAAAGTGTACCAAGAAATCCCTCAAGTTTCTAACATTAGCCCAAGCATCCAACACTAGGCCAACCCTATCCCCTTTCAAGTTCAGCCCTAAAATTTGTATCTTGCTCCTCAAATCTCTCAAAAGCTCTCTTAAAGTTCTGAGCAGTGTCTAACATTAAGTAGGTCGAGTTCCACCTAATACAAACATCAAGACACAACATCTTCTTGCACTCTATCTTTTCCACCATAACACAATTCTTAAACTTTTGTAATCTAGCTAGAGATTGTCTCACATATCTAACAGCCCTCAAACACATTCAACAAATTTATTCATTTCCTTTAAACCTTCAACAACAATCAAATTCACAATGTATGTCATGCATCTCATATAAAGATATTTACCATTTTAAACTAAATCCCCTCGAGGGTTAAATTTCTTTCTCAAATAACCAATAGCAACATCATTTGAACTTGCATTATCAACAATAACAGTAAGCAACTTATCAATCCCCCAATTCAACAAACTTTTCTCAATCACTATCCCAACGGACTCATCTTTATGACTAGAAATTGGACAAAAGTTTAAAATTTTTTATTCAATTTCCAATCGTTATCAATAAAGTGAGCAGTGGTACACAAATATTAACTATTTACAAAGAAGTCCATGTGTCAGCAGTTAAGTAAACTCTAGAACAAGAACTTCTCAAAAGTTGTTTTATCTTGACCCTTTCATATAAATACAATTGATAAACATCCCTAGTCATAGTAGTTCATGAAGGAATATGTGTAATGCCCCAATTTTCGGAAATTCTGTGAATGTTGGCATAAGTTTAATTATGTTAGTGGGCCTCTAGAAAGCCAAGCTTAAGATAGAACCCGACAATTTTAGTTAATTTTTGTTCCATAAGAAAAAGGGGGTGAAATTATGAAATAGAACCTATGTGAAAATGTTTGAAAATGCTATAGGCTAAATTGAAGTGACCAAATAAATAGGAGTGCAAAATAGGAGGATTTGCATGACAAACCTCCCATTTTACATGAAGTGGCCAGCCATCATGTTGTTGTAGACAATATGAGCACTTGATATCCATAATTTATGGAACAAATTGATACAAATTGATAATGGGTTAGGTAAATGTTCTATGATAATGGATTAGGTAAATATTCCATGATAATGGGTTAGGTAAATGTTCCATGATAATGGTTTAGGTAAATGTTCCATGATGGGAATTTCATGTCTTTTGTATTAAAGAATTAAATGGATGAAATATGAAATTTTATTAAAAGAAAAAGGGGTGAAAAGAACAAAATTTTGTCCATCTTTGTTCATCATAGCCTAAAGTTAGAGAAGAGAAAGGAGAGGAGAAAGCTCTTGAATGTTCGGTCACTTGGGGAAGAAAATTGAAGGTAAGTTCATGGTAGTTTGCTTCTATCTTGATGTTCATGAGTTCTTCTTGATTCTACCTTAACTCTTGAAGCATATTTTGGTTTTTGGTTGTGTTGTGAGCATTTGGTCATGAATTAAAATGAAGGAAATGGTTGTTGTTTCATGTTCTTTTGAAGAAAAATGGAAGATATGTGAAGTTGAGCCAAACAAATGAGCATGCATGTGCTTAGATGCTAAGGGGAAAAATCGGCTAATATGTTGTGCTTTAAAATGATGAAATGGAGATTATACTTAAGTAAAATCATAGATATGTGATGATTGATTGGTGATATACATGTTTAAAAAAAAACATGCATGCAAGTTATGTGTGAAAGAGTGATTTGGTAATAAATCTGCTTGGGACAGCAGCAGTAACGTGACTTTGGAAAATCACCATAAATTTTGGAAGATGAGTTAGAAGCTGCATAAATTATGTAATTAAAGCTTAATGAGTCTAGTTTCAAATGGAATAAACGAGAACATATTTTGAATTCTGTACAATGAGAAATTTGATTCGTAATGAAGAGTGGTCAGATTAGTCAAATAGTGAAACATGCGAAACTTTAAGAAAAATCTGGTATTGATTGGCCAAACCAAAAATTCTTAAAATTTTATGGATAGAAGATATATGAGTCTATTTTCAGGGAAAATTAACGGCACTTGATTTGGAGTTTCGTAGCTCCAGTTATAAATGATTTAGTGACTATTGTTCAGGAAGACAGCTTGCAGTGAGATTATGATTATGTGGTAAACATTGACAAAAATTTGTTAATGAGTTGCTTATTGATTTCTTATAAGCTTACTATGATCTATAGGTGTGGTTGGCCGAATATTGTAAGGGATTAATACGTAGTTTGTATTTGAATAGTTAGATTAACGTGTTAGTAATCCAATTGTAGGCGGTTCGTGTGTGGATCTCGTCAGCATATCGTTGCAAACAGGTGTGTAACTAACATCCTCTTTCTTAGTCTAGATCGGCAAAAGCCAAAAAGCCGAAATGCTGAAAACTTGTATTTTATAGATTTGCGAGTGTGCGAATGCTCGTGAGGTAAATCGATTAATGTTTTTGGTAAGCTGCAAAATTTGGACTGCAAAGTGCATGATTTGCATACCCTCGATATTTTTGGGCTTAATGGGCCAAAATTGGAATGATGGGCCAATCGGCCCAATTCGTAAGAACCCTCGACGTGATTACGTTAGTACGTGAAAAGTAGGAATATGCATGAAAAATCCTAAAATAGATAAATTACTGAAATACCTTTAAAAGTGAAAATTTACGCTTTACCCTAGTAGATAAATTCTTGAAATACCCCTAGGTTAAATTGACCTAAATGCATGTTTGATTGTTGTTATTTATCGCATGCCATGTTGTTATTATCTCGATGCATGGGATTGGGATATTGACGGAGGAAGTACTGAAAGTGGCTTGTCCACGATCTTGGAGGCTTTGCCTCAATTTATCGTTAATCGAGCGTGACAAAGGCAAGAATCGTGGAGTGTTGGGCTAGGTGGGTTGAGCTATTCCCCACATGGAGTGTATGGCTAGTACGGTGGAGTGTAGTGGTTGGTGGGTTGAGTAGTCTCCCAAATGGGCTTGCATATGTTTATTGATGTTGCATGTATTTCCAAATGGGCCTATGGGCGATCTTATTATCTGAATAAGGGCTAAGGCCCGCTTTATTGTAATCTGAAAAGGGCTCGCCCAAGATCCAGCATTACTGAATGGGCTTAGGCCCAATAGGCTTGAGCTGACTTGGGCTTTGAATGGGTTTTCCTTACACATCGAGTTTCCCCAAACTCACCCCTTTTATTTTCATCCACGCAGAAATCCCCAACCATAGTGGGCTTGGAGTCGTGAGGGAATTTGAGTGGCCACCCGCTCGAAAGTTTGGTTTTCTTCGTGAACTGGACATCCTTTTATTTACGTTTGAAGTTTTGGGTTTTTTTAAATGTAATAAGGCCGCTTAATTATTTTTGATGGTTTTAATATGTGTTACTAAGATAGGTATTACTTATTTTAACTGTTGAAATTGGATAGCTTTAGGGGGCGTTTTCAAAAACAACAATTGATTTCAAAATAATACGACAACAAGCAAAGCTTCCGCAATGAAAGTATTTTCCAAAATTAATCACTTTTCCTAAAAATGACTTAATCAAAATCAGTTTCCTAGAAATATCCATGACGTTAAGGTGTGGCAATGGCGGTATGCATGTCTAGGATTGGATCCGAAGGGAGCTTGGTACTTAAGTAGTCCGATGGACTCACCACCTCTTTTCCGGTTTCCTACCTGGTGCACAGCTTCCATTCACTTTAACCTATAATGAAATTATCTTTTAAAACACTAAGTAAGTTTTTTTTTTGGATCAACAATATAAAATGTTTTGAACGCTTCGATGTGGCATGGAATTAATCTTTTGAACATCAAGTACGATTTTCTGGACTTAGAATGGAAAATTTTTTTAACGTTTTTGATGTGGCATGCCGGATCCGGCCATAACTTCTGAGCCGGGTTTGGGGTGCTACAATATGAAACCTAGGACATGCCACAAACATAAATTTCTTAAAGCCTTCACTTTCAACAAACTTGAAAGGTAATTCATCAATCACAACCATTTGTGCTAATCCTTTCCTACGTGCTTCTTGATCAAATCTCCAAGTTGAAAGATGTCCTCCCCCCTTTTACTCCCGTTTTAGGTAAAACTAGTTGTCCTTGACTAGTGTCAACAACATTACTAGGATTTTTCTTACATGAACCAATATGATATTTCAATGACCCTATACCATTTTTTTTCATATCAAAACAAAATTTCTTTTGATAATAATTATATTTAACCTTACTTGCACCCTCACTATTAATAATCTTAGTGAAGTGAGACCAAACTTCTGACCTTTGAATAGTGGATTTTCTTTTCCCAGTAGCCCCATTTGTCTGGCTTGAAACTCCAACTCTCGAATTTTCAGAATCTATCGAAGTAGGAGGTGTAACACTACCCTCAATAAATGTTGGTTCGGTGGACATTCTGCCAGAAAAAATTATATAATAAATTAAAATACATTTATAATATTAAACATATTTTGATATTGACTTTTAGAGAAATAAATTTTGCTTTTATCCAACATAAGTAGTGTTTCAAAGCCTCCCTATTTGAATATGATGAAGAAACAGTGTTTAAATTCCATCTGAATGTATTAAAATTTAGCTAACAAAGTCACAAGCATTACTATCATGCACTAACATACTACTGAGCCAAAACAGTTCACACCAATAGCAATTTGGTCATCATTTTTTATCTATTTTGTTTATATAATAAAATAAAATGACCAAAAGAATGCAATAGAGAACTCAATTAATGTATATTTTTGGTCCTCTTAATCTTCATCCAGATTGTTACATAGGTGAATGAGAGTTTATGAGAATGATTAGATTAGATGCATTATAATCGTACTTCATGCAAATGGACAAAATAAATTTGGAACAGCCTAAGAAAATTTCTCATAGCATCATAAAGAATCACATCCATTCTCTGTTAAGTTCAGATTTCTAAGTTTGGAACTACATCTTATGCAAATTCCTCTAATTTCCAGCATGTAATAACACCAGATGATTAGTTAGCATCAAAGCAGTTAAGTCAAAGAACTGTAGTCATTTAAAAATTATGATAGACAATCTTTATTGTGCAAAGCTTCACTACTTCATTTTTAAAGAGGTGGATAGGATAAGAGGGGTTGAAAGAAGCTATATAACTTACAACTTCAAACTTGTACTTGAACAATATAGATTATCCAAATAGTTGACATTGAATATATCAAGACTGTAGGTTCAAGAAATGTGTATGAAGGAGATTAATAGGCAATCTATAGTTTAAGATATTCCATGATTCCAAACAATAAATTACAACATTTCAAAATTGGAATCATGAAAAAATAAAATAAAATAAAAAAGATAGTTTACTTCTGGTATTCATCAGCTTAAGAGATATCCAATATGTTAATAACTGTAGTTTCTTGGTCAGTTTGCTTCCGTGTTAATGTTTTGCTTTACAATATTAAAGACTTAATTGGTTTCAATGGCTGTGCTTTACTTTGCAAGTCAAGATTTTTAACCTGGCGAACCAAATTAACTAAACCTTTATTTTAAGCGATTGAGATATTTCCTTTTATTTTACTTAAAACATACAAAAGCTTAGGAATTGTTTGAACCAAAAAAAAAAAAACCTTAGAAATTGACAACAGCCATTTACATCTGGCTTTCTTTGTCTTTTATCTGCTATCATATCTATTCTCATGGTGCTAATATTTCAGCAAATGTCTTACTAGGTTTAAGCCTTTTTCTGGTTTTTTTTTTCTATACCATGAGCTTCTTACAAAGAAACTGAGATAAAAATGGGCTTTCATACATATATCACAATGGATACTTTAAATTTTCTTAATAACTCTTCTTTACTCCTATTATTAATGGAGTTATAACTGCATGCTTCAAACCCAAGGTTCCAAGGAATGCATGAGTAAACAAGCATTTTACAGACACCAATGCACCGCAATCGCAACAAATAAGGGCATTTTCATAAAACTGAATTCTCTACTAGACTACTACTACTATATATACACTTGCCACTCCTAGATAAAAGAGACATTTCTCAAAAAACAAATAAGGGCATTCCCAAAAATGACTGGTAACATAGGGAAAATCCGGCGATGTGAACTAGATTAAATGCGATGGAAGGAATTCAAGACACTTGGTCAAGATGTAAAATAAGCAAGTAGTAAAATAGTACCCAAATTTTCAAGAGTAAAAGCCTACCTCAACTCGCCGGTGATAGTGACCTGGTAGACGCCAGACGGTTCACGAAGGTGGTTGGCTTAGCAGTGACAATAGAAAGATTCTAGGAGATTTCAATTAGGGATTTTGAAGGTTAGGGACTTATTCAGGGATTTTTTTTATTTCTGTCATCTGTTACTTTAGACTTTTACTTTTAGTTTTAGATTTTTATTTTTATTTATTAAATTATTTGTAATTTTTATGGTTGGGTTGGGTAATTGGGTTGGGTTGGGTACTTGGGTTTATACATATTAAATTGGGTTTATGTTGGATTGGGTTTGGATGAATAGTGGGCTATTTATATATTATAATTTTATTTATTAATTTTTTTGGTTAAACCAAAAAAATTCGGTTAATCGACCGGTTTCAAACCGAATTAATCGTTAACTGAAAACTTAAAAAATTATTAATCAACCCTCGACTGAGTTAATTCGATTAACTGACCGATTAACCGAATTCGGTCGGTTAACCAAAATTTTTTGGTTTTACCCGAATTTTATACACCTCTACTACAGGGTACGTTTTCACTGCTCTATCTGTAGGGCACGTTTTCACTTAGGTGAAAATTATTTTTTTTTCTTACGATTGGAAATTAGAAGTTTGTAAATTTATTTTTATTCTTGTTTGAGATAGACATGGTTATAGTTCCAATGAATGTTTGAATTTACAGTGGTATCGTAGAACTAGGTGGCTTACAAATCTCATCTGTCATGTGAGTATGACTATCACTGTAACACCCCAAAATTTCTATTTCGGCTTTTGTGAAATGGTGACAACTGTGTATCTGCTCTAATGGTTAAGTGTTCTAGGTGTGTGTGTGTGAGGTCCCAAGTTCAAGCCTAGTATTTGGAAAATTTTGATGTTTTTCTGTTCTAAGCCTTGCGTTTGAAGTGTGGGCTTATATTTAATTATTTGTAGGAAAATTTTAGAATAGGCCTGCTAGTCTAGTGGTTAGGTGGTGTGGGTTGTTGGAGGCCTTGTGTTCGAATCTTGAAACAAGCGGGATTGTAAATATTTTGCTCCGTTGGCTTATAGTGTTTCAATTTTTCTAAGAAACCTGAGTAGTGGGAGTTAAGGGTTATCAAAGTTTATTTTTATTTTTATTTTATTTTCCCCAAAAGCTCTTTTCTTTTTGTTACCTTCTTGTGCTTCCATCTTCCTCATCCATTTTCTTTTGATTTTCTTCCCCTTTTCCTTTTCGGTCTCAATTAGTTTCCCTTTGGGTGCAATTTCCTACTCATTTCGTTCGGTAAGTCCTATTCTGTTTAATCTTGATGTTTTTGGTTAAGTGTTTGATGAGGGGTTTGTTTATGTTGCTTTCGGTTTAGGCAAATGACAAGTTTTGGCTGAGGATTCAACAGCAATTGAAGGGTTGGAGACTTTGGCTCGATTGCGGTAAGTATTCAAGTGCGTTTAGTGATATTGTAAGGCTGTAATCATAAAGTATTTTCGCTTGAGTTTTGTTAAAATTGATAAATTTGGACCTCTCAATTTTAGGTTGTGAAAGGCTCGGGATAGTTTTCGTAGCGAAACGATAATAGGTGTGTATCCGAAATGCAGAAATCAAGCTTTCGACAAAAGTCGAAAAAGGCTACTGTCGACGTCAAACGAGCGTGTGGTCACCTGTGTGATAGGTCGTGTGTGACAACATGGCCATGTGATCGATGAAGGCTAGGCCGTGCGCAAGACACAACCGTGTGATGGCTGGGGTACGGTTGTGTGGGCCACACGAGGCAAACTGATCTAGGCGTATAAGCCCACACGGGTAGTCCACACAGGCGTGTGGAATTTGGGCCAGGCCGTGTGATCCACACGGCCAAGGCCAATCTAGGCGTATTGGCCACACAGGCATGTAAGCCCAAATAGGCAAGCCACATGGGCATGTGGGCCCATTTAGCTAAAATGTTTCCTAAGGTTGCACGGGTTACCTAAGTCGACTGTGAACCTACTGAATTTTATGCATTGAGCATGTTAAATCTAGACATGTTTACTGATCTATATGTATGATTGAAATATATAATCTAGACATATTAAATCTAGACCCTAAGTCGTGTGATCTGAATATATAATTTATGTATTGAGCATGTTAAATCTAGACATGTTTACTGATCTGTATGTATGACTGATGACTGAATTTTAGCATGTTGGCATATATTCTGTATATTTGCATTGAGCATGTTTAGTTGCATCTGCATTAGGATGGGATGATTGATTATTGGAAGAAGTGTACTGAAAGGCTTTCATGCCTATTATCTAGCAGCTCAACTACAATATTAGTGATATGTGCCGTATTCGATATGACTTGGTATGTAGGGTTGGGTGGGTGTTTTAAACCCCACATGGTGTGTAGGGATACTCGGAGATAGTGTGTAAGGATAGTCGAAAATAGTATGTAGAGGATGGTGGGTAAGACTCTGATTTCTGTTGCTATATGCATACTATATCTGAGATGGGCTAAGGCCCTAATTTATATATGAAATTGAATCTGTAAAGAGGCTTAGGCCCAAACTGCATTTGACGGATTACTGTTGTTTGACCGTATGCATGTCTTCTGTGGGAATTACGTACTAAGTTTACGTAAACTCACCCCTTTCTGTTTTATCTGTACAGGTAATCACCAGACTTAGACGGATCGGTGCGATAGAGGACTCAACGGTAACCACATGTCTATTAAACGGTTTAGTTTCATTTATAGTTTTAATTCCTATTTGTTCTGGGGTAATTTTTGATGTAAATTGAACTTTTGAACTGTTGCTTTTACTTTGGATTTTCACTGTTTTCATGGATTTTTAGACTGCAAACTCAATAAAAACTTGGTTTAATTCAAAACAAAGTTTTTCCTGAATGCAAATGATTTTCTTTAAATGTCACAGTTTTAAAAGCTTCCGCTACAGAATATGATCTTAAACGAATCTAATTAACGGGAAAATAGTTTTGAGATTGATGAAAGATAGAAAGAAGTTAATAAATAGAAACAGTTTTAACTCGATAAATTCAATTTCAAATTCCATTCCATGTGACATCGTCAGATTCAGCCATAACGTCTAGGTCAGATTTGGGGTGTTACAATCACCCGAGAAGCCGAGTCGCGTTGTAACTCAAGGTCCTAGTTCACAGTGATTATTTGACTTAGGGTTGAAGTGTAACTAGGGCTTCAAGTTTACAAAGGTTATGCTATCAAAAAATAGAGCATAAAGGGGGGCCCAGTTGGAAGTGGTTATATAGGCATGACAACGTGTTTTTCCTCATCAGAGAAGAATGCTTTATAAAACCCAAACAGAAGTATGAGGAAGAAAAACAGATTGGCATTTTAATATAATCAAGTATTTCATTTTATCAATGTCCACCAAAGGTGATGACCACATTATTATAACTTGTGACATAATTGAGGTGTAAAAGGTTTTACTAACAGGGTCATTATCTTTGGTGGACATGGACAACACGAATTACTTGATTATACTGGAAAGCCCCTGTATTTTTCTTCCTCACACTTCCATGTGGGTTTTATAAAGCATGCTTCTCTAACGAGGATAAACTCGTTATCGTGCCCATATAACCACCGTAAACTAATACCTTTTTGTGCTCCATCCTTTGACTACATAAGCTTTGTAACCTTGAAGCCCTAATTACACTTCAACCATAGACGATATAATCATCTCCAACTTGGATCTCAAGTTACAAAGAGATCCTAATTTCTTGAGTGATGACGCCATACTCATACAACAAGTGAATTTTATAAGTTACCAAGCTCCATGATATCACCATGAACCCAAACACAACTTAAAACTATGACTATGCCTCCCTCAAAGCGAGAGAGAAATAAATCTTTAAACTTGAAAATTTCAACACACAAGAAAAAAGAAAAAAAAATTAGGATGTTAAATTAGGGGATGTGTAACATCCCAAAAATCGGGTTAGAAGAAATTGAGTTAATGAAACCAAGAGTGCCGTCTCTCGATTTTGAAAAGTTTGCAAGCAATTTGTTTTGATTCAGTGCTTAAGTGTTGTGTTTATAGGTGTGAGGTTCTGGGTTCAAATCATGCCTCTTGAATTTTTGCTATTTGATTAAACCCCTATCTTGGGACATTTAGGTTATAAGTTATTTTCGATCAATTAATGAAAAGAATGAGCCTGCTGGTTCAATGGTTAAACTTTTGTATACCCTTTGGTCTTGTGTTTGAATCCTTGTGAAAGTTTCTTTTCTTTTTATCTGCATTGAGAGGTAGTTTTATTTCTTTTTAAGTTACCTAAACTTCTTCAAAAAACTTTTGGGGTTCTTGACTTTTTTTATTTATTTATTTTTATTATTTTTGTTCCTTTGTTTTCTTTCTTTTCGTTTTGATTTTTTCTCTTTAAATTGTCTTTTTGTTTGCTATCTTATGTTAAATTGGTTCTGTACGGGGTCTGACTTCTCCTTCTAAGTTTAATTTTTTTGTCGGTTTCAGAATCGTCTGTGTTGCTTCTGCATTGAAACCATACCAGCTAATTTTCTATGATTTTTGAACATCGAAAAACATGGTTGTCAATGCCACAAAGCCGTCTAGTAGGCCATGTCGTATACCATGTAACTTATTGTTTTACAATTAAAGACACACGAGCCAGGGACACAAGTGTGTGTCCAAGTCATGTAACTCACTCTTTTAGAAATAGGGTCATATGGGCTAGAGACACAGGTGTGTGTTCAGGCGGTGTGAGAGATATTTTAGGTTTTGGGTTACACGGGCATGTGCTAGGCCGTGTAAGATGTTAAGAAGGCCATACGGGCGTGTGTTAGGCAGTGTGAACCACACAGGCCAAACACCCAAGTCGTGTGAATCCACACAAGCGTGTGGGCCAAAAATTAAAAATTTTCCCTAGAGTCTTATTCGTTGTTTGAATCGAACGTAAGCCTACCATAGGGTCCGTATTATCTAAATTAGGCCATATAACTTGATATATGATGAACTGGTAATGAATAACCTGTTAATAGTACGTATGTCTGATATGTTTTAACCCAAGTAAGTATGATCCATTAGTGCGTAATGTGTTCTTGCTTAAGGTATTTGAATTATCCAAGTATGATTCGTATTATGTTAAGTTTGATGGTATACCTATGCATTACTCTGTTGTTTAAGAGTATGTGATATCTGAATATGTTCAATTGTTTGGTACTGATTCTTATTTATAACCATGCATTTGACTTCATGGCAAATTTAATATGGTCTGTTGAGGTTTGATAAATCTATAGTACAAAGCATGGACTCCAATGCCTTCAGTTTATGTTATTGTATGATAGTATGACCTATATACTTATCACTCTGATTCTGTATTTGTATGCCATGACACGTTTCATGGGGTTTGGGATAATGTGAAAGGAGATAGCTCTAGCAGCTTAATGATTTGCACTATTTGGTAGGTTATCCATAATATCTATTCTGGCAACTAGGCTATAACATAATGGCTTGACCACGTTTGTATCTAATATGACAGTTTAACTGCAATGTGATGCGTCATCATTTTTGGGCAACCTGGGGTAGCGGGTCATCATTGCCAGACAACTCGGGTTAACCTATTTAGTGTGTTTTGGTTGGATGAGTTCAAGGGAAACTCTACTTTGGTGTGTAGCGGAGTTGGGTAGGATATTTTCTGAAAAATTTGCATTATGTTTTTATGAAGAATACTGGATTGGCATACTCATACATCTTCTATTCAGTTATAAAACTGTTATGGAAATCTCTGTGATCTTCTATTTTGTTTCGCTCTGGTTATATGATCATTTTGAATTCATTGCATCATTCTGATTTGTATGTTGTGTTTTGTTTGGTCTTCATTTGATTTGGGTTATTCACTGAGCATCATAGATCACTCTTTTGTTTGTTCTTGGTTGTTTAGGTAACCCTTTGACTAGGAACGGATGGCATGTGGGAGCTTAGATTGTTTTCGCAAGTATGAAAATGCGATCATTTTCGTAATTATTTTAGTTTGAACTTTAGATTTGTAATCTGTTTCTGAACTCGTTTTTAGGTTGTTATTAATTCATTGGTAACGGATATTCTCAACCGTGAAACTGCAAAATTCCTCAAGTTGAAAAAATGGATTTTAGTTTTCAAAATTAAAACTCTGAAAAGGTTTTCCCTACTAATCAAGTAATCTTTTGAAGGTTTTTTGAATACTTACTGAAAGCAATTTTTCAATGTGTTGGTGTAACACCTCCAGATTCGATCTCAACTTCTAGGGTGGATTTGGGTGTTACAGGATGGGAACATGTATTAATATAAAAGATGGGGAGGATAAAAAAGAATTTGTTTTTTCCCAAGAATCCTGAGTTGCAAGGGCTTAGAGGCAAAAACAATAGAGTTGGATGGGAGGTTGAAGTGGCTAGAGAGAACACTCTTTGCATGTACTTGATCACAAAACGTGTATTTAATCTACCATCTATATATTTTACACTTAAATCACAAAATTGTATTTGATCGATACCTTTTTTTCTCAAATTGATATCTAATTTTTTTTTTATCAAAGTAGTACCTAAATTAGACTTCGTTACTCAGAGTCGTGCCTAAATTATTCACTTTTTCCCAAGTTGGAATCTGAACTTTTATTTGGTCAAAAGTGACACCTAAATTATATTTTGTTATTCAAAGTGATACATAAATTATACTTCGTTACCTAAATTAATCAATCATTTTGTGACACGAAACAATTTTTAACTTAAAAAACTCAAAAACATTAAATATTATTTTCTAAATTTTTTTAAAAATTATAAACAGATTCATCTCTTTTATTCTTCATCTAAGAACTCCGATGACGGAAAATTCAAGAACTTGTTAAAAAACTCATCCAAACCCTACTTTCAACAAGCTTATTTTTCTTTTTTAAATCTTGATTTCAATACTTTTCTCACCCAAATTCAAAACCTACGCATTTTTTTCTTAAAAATAACTTTCTTCGTTCTTTTCTATATAGTTTGCATCTTAATTTTGAGTGATCCTCTATTATTAAAAAAAGAAAAAACTTGATAAAACATGAAATCCAAATACCTGGACAAGTTAAGTAGGAAAAAGACAAAAGAGCAAGAGAATTGCAAAAACCGTTATCTAACAGTTAAAAAAAATGCATTAAAAGATAATAAAGAATCGTGAGGAGGGAAAGAGGATAAAAAACATAGAAAAGTTTTAATTTAATTAAGTTTTATTAAATTAATTTTAATATAAAAGTATCACATGTCATGAAATGATTAGTTAAGAAATTTTTAACAGTTGGATTAATTTGAGTAATAGAGTATAATTTAGATATCACTTTAAATAATGGAATACAATTTAGATACTATTTGAGACAAAAAAATTAGAAAAAATATAATTTAAATACCACTTTGCAATTTAAACCTATATTTCAATGAATAACAAATACTTTAAAAATATATATATATAACAAATTCTCGTTTAAAAAAATAGTAATTATCTTTTAAATTTCCAATGAATTATCTCAATGGAAAATTCCTTTTGATGGATTGTTATTTGAATTATCTCTAAAATGGGAAATTTCTTTTTTGGATTGATATTTAAAAGGAAATATGAAACAAATAATAGAAAAGGAATAAATAAATACCTATAAGAGATACGAATAGAGCATAAAAAGTCATAATTTTTCAGATTATGGTATAAAAGAGACATGTGTAGGTAAGTTTTTCGGATATTATTCAAAATAAATTAAATTAAATTAATTGGGTTATTCGAAGGAATATTTTGTCTAAAAAAAGGGAGTAATTTAATTTTATTCTCATTTAAAAATAAAATATAGAGTTTCATATTTGTTTACTTCTCCTTTAGAAAATAAAATGAAAAGTAAAAGGATATTCATTAATAGTTTTAAGGGGAGGACTGTTATATCTATAAACTTAATTTGCATTAAAGGAGATACATCTTTACTTACTTCACACCTAATTTCATTTTTAATTTATTTAAGTAAAATTACGTGCAAAAGAGTTCATTTGTGATGTTTATGGTAATAATAAATTTAATTGACAAATGGTTTTTGATACGAGGTTTGATCAAAGTGAGACCAGTTGTATGATTAGACAATATATGGATGTAAGAAACTCTAGTCAACGTCACAAGTCAAAATAAAAGTATATTCATCGAATGGCTGCTCTTATCCCATTTTCTTATGAAGACTAGTACCCTCATTTCAAAATCATAAACGAAATTTCCATGGCAATATATAACGTTTAAACTTCAATCCAGGCAAAGAGAGAGAGAGAGAATCACATGGAAGAAGGCCTTTCTCCACCGTTACAACCTCTCTCTCAGTTTCTTTAGCTTTCTTTTTTAAACTCCCTCTATTTATATAAACCTTTCAATAATCTAAGAGCAAAATTTCTGTGCTGGGTTTCGAATTTGGTGATCTGGGCTTTTGTTCTTTCTGTGCTAGAGACAGAGAGAGAGAGAGACAGAGGGGGAGAGAGAGAGGGGTGGGGGAGAGTGATGGAAGAAGGGAGATTCCTCCAGTGGGGTGTTTTCAGATCTCTTCTAGCGATTCTCCAATGGTGGGGTTTCAATGTTACTGTTATAATCATGAACAAATGGATCTTTCAGGTTTGTTTCTAACTTCATTTATTGATTTTGACATTGGGTTTTAGCTGAATTCTCTTATTCTTTAATCTAATTATTTCATTAGTACAGATTTCTGTTTAGTTGTGTTGCTAAGCTCAATAATTTGCTAATAATACGTTTTATAAAAGTTTTAAAATTTGAACAGGCTTCCAGGGTTAAATGTTATAATTTAATTTGTGAATTAAATAATATCAACAATCCATCTCTATCATTTCTTTCAATTATTTATGAACTTAGATGATGCATCTTAGAAGAAAGATTCATGAGTCATGACTAGTCTACCAGTTTGTTCATGTTAGAGGAATTTGGATTCAGTTTTGAGTTCTGTCTAGGTGCATTATAGCAGATCTAGGAATACAAACATACATACATATATATGTATGGTTCCTCATATATTGGTATTATAATGTTTATTTCGTTTATGTAGTGTGGATTGAACATTAACCTTCAATTTGTGTCTTGACAATTACATTTTGATTGAGTTGGTTGATTATTTTTTGTACTTTAGTCGAAGGTCTGAGGACATGGCTTTTTTTTTTCCCCTCTTTCACAGAAATTGGATTTCAAGTTTCCCCTTTCAGTATCATGCGTTCACTTCATATGCTCGTCGATCGGAGCATATCTGGTAATCAAAGTGCTAAAGCTCAAACCTCTAATAGCGGTTGATCCTGAAGATCGCTGGAAACGGATATTTCCTATGTCTTTCGTGTTCTGTATCAACATAGTGTTGGGAAATGTTAGCTTACGCTATATCCCGGTTTCTTTCATGCAGACTATCAAATCATTCACTCCAGCAACCACCGGTGAGATTTATAGATTATACACTTTTGGGCACCTTACCTTGTTACAACTGACTGCATATCATCACCATATCTGATCTTTGTACATTTTACCAGTTTTTCTGCAGTGGCTAGTTTGGAGAAAGTACTTTGACAGGCGAATTTGGGCCTCTTTGGTTCCTATTGTCGGAGGAATTCTGCTAACATCTGTTACAGAACTTAGTTTTAACATGTTTGGGTTTTGTGCTGCCTTATTTGGATGTTTAGCTACTTCTACAAAGACTATCCTTGCTGAATCTCTACTGCACGGATACAAGTTCGACAGGTAATTATGTTATTCTCGTGATTGTTTTTTGTCCTTTTGATCATCTTTGATAGTTTCAAAAAGGTTATATTAAGAAAAACTAGGTTGAAGTTAAGGACAGATTCAATGTATAGAGGCTTGGAAATTCTTATAATGTTAACACATAAATTTAGATAATTCTGCATTTAACTGAGTGTTGTTTCAATATAATTTTATGATACTTCTCGGTCATCCTTTGGTCCACTGTTTGCATTTCACACAACCATGCCTATTTTCTCATTTTGTTATGCTATTTTGGCTAACTAATAGAATGACTGGCATTACTTTGGCCGTCATAACATCTGATAGCCCGGATTTTCACTTATGGATGACACAACCCTTTGTCTCCCTTGATTGCAGTATAAACCCTTTGTATCTTTAAGAATCATAGCTACTCTTGTCTTATTTACTGCTGGAGAAGGTTTCGGTCGAATATATTAACTCATGTTTTCTGGCCTTGGTTTTTTGTTCACTCTTGTAGCATAAACACGGTTTACTACATGGCACCTTTTGCAACCATGATCTTGGCAGTACCAGCACTGTTACTCGAAGGAAATGGGGTAATGGATTGGTTTCATGCTCACCCTGCCCCGTGGGCAGCCCTCATCATTATTTTCAGCTCAGGAGTGCTGGCTTTCTGTCTTAACTTCTCCATTTTTTATGTGATTCACTCAACTACTGCTGTCACGTTTAACGTCGCCGGAAACCTCAAGGTGAGATTTGTAGAGTGAAAATAGATCCATCTTGCGTTCTGGTTCTGTTATATTACTCATTACTCTCACTCTATCTTTCGAGCCCATTTGTGGTTGTCCTATACCGAACTTTATGCAAAATTCATTGTCTAATTGTTGCATATATCATTTAGTATCTGGAAAATCTTGTTTTGTATTATATAGTTGCAGACCTCTGGCACCTCAAAGATTTCCGGTTTATCATTTCGAATTCAGCATTCAACATTCTTATGTTTTTCATATACAGGTAGCAGTTGCCGTGTTGATTTCATGGCTGATATTCCGGAACCCAATCTCGGGTCTTAATGCTGTTGGCTGTGGTATCACACTGTTGGGATGTACATTTTACGGATACGTGCGGCATATGCTCTCTCAACAGACTCCAGGAACACCCCGGACACCTCGGACACCTAGGAAGAAGATGGAACTACTTCCCCTTGTAAATAATGAAAAGTTAGATGATAAGGTTTGATTATGTATGTTATTACCTGGGGTTGTTGGGTTTTGGAGAAAGGGATAAAAGAAATATGGCATAGTTTGCAGAGGATGCTCTGAGTCACCATGTGAGGATTTACATTAGATTCTGATTTCTCATATAGTTGGAAAATTTTTAACGTAGTTTTCATCTCAATGAACTGAAAATCATAAAGTTTCATACATCTCTTTATTTGATTCCTTGCAAGTTTTTTGGATTTTACTCAATATATATATATATATATATATTTATATTACTGTTAACGTTGAGTTCTAGGTTGATTTTAATACTTGACTTCGAAAGGTTTTCGAGTTTAATTGAAATTTATTATTTTGTTAAATTTTATTTTAATTATTATTTAAAAATAATTTCAAACTAAACAAAAATAATCAAGTACGCGAATTAAATTAATTTTTGTAATAAATAAGCTTAATCAAATCAACTTGTTCAGTTTAATTTGTATTTTAATCAAACTCAAAACTTAATTGAGTTTTAAGTAAGGTTGAGTCTCACTTGTATGTATTAATTAAATTACATTTAATTATTTTTAAAATTTTAATAAAATTTGTAATATTTCATTAACGATATAGTTACTAAATTAAAACTTTAAATTTAAAAATATAATAATTAATATTAGAATGAATTTAAATAATTGTGAACGAAAAAATAAACAATATTTTGATTTTTAAAATATAAATATTATGTGTGAAATTCTATTTTTATATATAGTTAACTTAATTTTAATTATTAGTGAATGTAAATTATTAATTTTTATAGCGTGAAAACATTTAAAACTTAAATCATTCTAATATATATTATACCATAGGAGGAAAAGTTAGTGTATTAACGTGAGTAATTAGTTTAATATTTGGTATATATCTATATTATATATAAAATGGTTCATTTGAGTTAGTGTCATGAGTCGACTTGATATCAATTCAATTGTAAAATTATTAAAATACTATTTATTTTAAAAGGTAATTAATATTGTTATTATAGTATTTTTATCTTCACATACTTTTAAATAATATTGAATAAAACAATTGAAAAGCATCATTTCAAAATCAAACACAAGACTAACAAATTTATATGAAAATATGACTGAATCTAAATTACTATTTAATAATTAAAAATTATTTCATTAAATTGATTTTTTAATGTATCTTCCAAACAGAATCACTCAAAATTTTATCACATTTGACCATTTCAATTAGAAATGTGATATTATATATTTCATGTCACAAATAGCATAAAATTCATTACAATAAATAAGAAATCAACCAATTATAAATCATGAACATAAGCAACAAATCATATTTTATTGAGCAAACGTTGTGTGAAACTAAGCCAAAAGCCAAAAGTTGTTGAGCCACCTGGTGGTGATAAGGTAGCCACCGAGGCCATTCCTCTGCCTCCTAACCCCAATGGTAAGGCAATGTCGATCTATAGTTTTGATACATTGCTCAACAAACTCATCATTCTGCCTGCTCCCACCTAGACTGCAAACCCAACCATGAAAGATGAGAGTGAGATGGAGAAATGTGTAATTTTCAAAACAGGGGTTTATAAAGACCCACCACAAGGTTAACAATGGAGATTGCCTTCTCTGACCCACTACCAACACTGAAACCCCTAGCTTTTTCACTTGGCTCTTCACTGTCCACAGCTTCGGCCCTTGGATTGTCAATACTTCTACTTCTACCTGTTTTTCATTCGTATTGGTTTCCCATGGAAAATCCAATCAATCTTCACCGAATACTATAAAAATAAATAAATTTTAGACTTGCTCTACTCCAAATAAAGCTGGTCATTTTTGAACAATGGAGACGGGGGAGGGGGGTTGTTTTTCTCAAGGCTGGTATATAAAAATATATATCGTTAATGTTTTTAAAGAATAAAATATATTTAATATAATGAAACAGTACATTTTCTTCATATAATTCTATATTTATTATTTTATCCAAAAAGTTATTAATTAAAAACAAGAATTATAAATAAATAAATGTGTAGTCTAATTATTAAAAAAAGAAAAATCAAATTGGAGTGGAGTGGAGCGAAATAAAGATGGATGCGTTGTTGATAGTGATTTTTAAGGATGGATATACCTATGGTTGAGCAAAGTATGGCGATACAAAGTATTTTCACTGTGGGAAAATGGTAAATTTAGTAATATCCACTTGCTTCATTTCATTGCGACCCTATTGTCTCCCTTAACGAGAAGAGAAGAGAAGAGGGATGCACCCCCTTTTCTAAAAAGAAAAGAAATGAAGCAAAACAACCCAAGAAGTGAGAATAGTTTGAGGTACCTCGGGTTTACAAGCTTTGCAGAGTGAGCCAAGAGAGTTAGCAAGATAAGTAAAAGAAGAAGGGGAGTGTGAACAGTTGGGGGTTGGAGGGATAACATGAAGCAAAGTAAGCAAATCACCCTTGTTAGCTACATGAGTGAGTGCCCACATCATTGCATGCCTAGAATGTGAGCTTTTGTCCACTAAAACCATCACTCTCTTCCTTAAAACCAACCCATCATCACCACTACCAGCAACACCATTGCCGTACATGTCAAGACCTTCCATTTGATGAGCTTTTAAGCTTGTATCACATCCACCACAAATATTGTTCTTGTTGTTCACTCCCCAACGCAAGGATTTAGATTTCCAACCTTGTTTGCCACTTAGCTGCCTAAAAAATGAAGATGAACTTGCCATCTTCCTCTCACTTCAAACACCTTAAATTGGGTGGCAATGACTAGTGATTACAAATAACAGGTCATTTCTAAGTTATAGGTGAAGTTGGGGGCCTTTAATATTGAGAGAAGATTGTTAAAGTATTTATTTATGACAATTATTATTATTGCAATCAGAAATATGTAAACGTATTTTTATAAAATTTCAGAGTTAAAAAAGGGATCCATTCTTCTAACAAATCTTCTAAAAGATTACATGTACAATTTTAATTATCTTTCTTTTTATAAATACATTAGTCCCAAGTAGACTAATATAAGTTTGAAAATTGGGTTTAGGCAAAATAATAATACTCGTTTAGAAAATGGGCCGAGTCTCGAGTAAGATTTTTTGTCTAGATCTAGTTTGGCCCGGCCTAAATATGCCAAAAAAAATACTATTGCTTTTCCTTGCTTTTTTTTACTTTTTTTTTTTTGCTATTTTCTTATTATTTTTCACTATTTTACTATCATTTCAGTAATATGTTAGCACTATTTTGTTATTATTGTTTAGATATTGTATAACTCTTATTGTATTGTTATTTTGTTACTATTTTAGAGTCATTTGCTTGTTAAATTACACATATCTTAGTTTTATTTAAGTATACATATAAATTTATTTTTAATTTGTTGAGAAATATTTATTTTAATATTTTTAATATGTTTGATTTATTATATTTTTCTAAGAAAATTTGTATAATAAATAATATAAAAAATTAATACGGGCAAGTTGGGCCTAACAAACAAGTTTAAAATTTTGATTGGGCCCGACCGGACTAAAGCTAATACAACTAAGATATTAATAAATAAATAAAAAGTTAACTAGCTACTGATAAAGTGTTAAAAATAAATTAATTGAAAATTAATATTTAAAAATATATATGTTTGATAACCCACAATGAAAATTGCTAAATAGAATTTTTTTCTATAAAAAAGTGTAGAAAATGATAAGTAGATAGAGACTTACTTATGGCTTAAAAGAGAATAAATTCAATTATTTTTATTTTATTTATTTTAAAATTATATTATTTTTATTGAACAATCTAAATATATTCTATATTTAATTTTAAGTAATATACTAAACATATTTTATAACTTAAATTTAATATTTATAAATTACATCAAAATCTTTATATATAAAGCATTAAATTTGAAGTTGACCCGTCTTATCATTTATATAGCAAAAGGACAAAATTACATTATTTACTTAAAAAATATGGACTGTCTCAACTAATTTAACTCTTTAAAGAACCTCATAAACAACATTAATTTAATCATTTCAAACCCAGTACTATAAGTAGTTTGCTTGGTTAATGACTGTTTTGTGATACATTAATTACAAATTATTTCATTATTTTTAATATATTATATCTTGTTGAGTTACAAAATAATAATTTTTTATAAATAACGTAAATTTAGTATTTTTTATATAAATAACCTTTATAAATTTTCTAATCCTCAAACGAAACATTATTTTTTTATATAAACACATGTTTATAATATGAGTGAAAAAATTATGTAATAAATATATTTATTAAAAGTTTATATTAAAAATAAATAAAATTTTAGCTGAAATATTAGAGTTAAAAAGTTAAAATCTATTTTGTCTTGAGTTCAAATTTTACTATGATTAATTATTTATTTATTTTATATAAAAAAACACTTTCATAATAGTATAACTTATTTTATATATAACAATATATTTTATCAATTTTTGAATTGAGTTGGTACCTAATTGACACAGAAAGAAGGGCTTAATATAAGTACTAAATTCTAGCATATCCATAATGTAAGTGAAAAAATTTATGTAACAAATATAATTATTAAAAGTTTATATAAAACCAAATGATGATTTGGTTTAAATGATAAAATTAAGGTAGTGTTTGAAAAGCAACCTAGTAATTGGATTTAGGCATAATTGCTTGTAATTACATGAGAATGACATATTTGGGTAACCATTATAATTGGTGAGTCCTACCGATTTGGTGTAATTGGAGCACCCTAATTACACTTTTCAATTCTTAAGGGGATGGTGAAAATTTAAGTAATTATGCAAGTAATTATATCCAAATCCAATTTTAAAAAATAATTCTATACAAGTAATAAAAATTATATTATAAGCATGACATGAATGAATGTTTAGAATGGTTACAATAAAAATTTCTTATATTATAAATTCTAAAAAATATATTGTAAAAATAGTATGTATTTTATAAAGTTATAACAAAAATTATCATTTAAATCCTAACAAATTTCTAAATTTATGACTAAAAAGTTTATTATAAAAATAATTTAAATGTTATAAAAGTACTATAATATATTTATTTATAAAAAATTATGACAAAAAATATGTACATAACTTATTTATATATTCATGTTATATATTATAAAAATAATATACTTATTTAAAGAAAATGTTATAGTTTTTTTTATCATAACTTATTTATAAAAATAATTTCATAAAGTTACGACAAAAATTATATTATTTATAAGAAATGTTATAAAAGTTATCGGACAATTTTATAAAACTTTATTTATAAATTTTATATTACTTTTACTTAATTTATGTGTTATAAAAATGATATAATCTAGCATAAGTCTTTATCCAAATTAAGTTTATATAAGTTTTTCGTAATTAAAACTACAAATTATTTGGACTGCAAACCAAAATATTATAAGGTCGGTGATAATTATGCAAAATACAAAAGAATTTTTTACACCATATCATGGGATTGGATACAATTTGAAAGAATGGTGTCAGACACAAACACCATAAACAGCTTGCAAACTTTTTAATTTGAGATATTCAAGAACTTGAAATGTGGTTGAGAAGACATTTGTTGTTCTAAAAATATATTTCCCATATTAATATCACTTTAGTATAGCATAAAAAAACAAGGTTTGATCAAATTAACAAGTTGCTTATTTCATAACTTCATCATAGGTGAAATTAATATGATCCATACTTCGAAAACTCCATAGAAGAATGAGAACATGAATATTATAATGATGCAGATTCAAATTTAGATAACGACGAACTCCATCAAGGACCAACAAATAATGATAAGGAGCATACGTTAAATATTAAAGAGGTAATAATCCAACATGCACTAGAAAATTTAGATAAAATTGCATATTATGTTTATTTTTCTTGTTATTTTTATTAGTAATCATATTGTCAACTATTTTTTAGACTAACATAATGCATATGATGATTTGATTTTAATTTTTGTTACTTGTTTAAAAATAATTTTATCATACTAATAATTTTATAATAATTAATCTTTTTAAAAATATAAATTATGTAATTGTATAATTAAAATTTATACTACTAAATATAAAATAGAAAACTGAGATACAATTATACTGAATCAACTAAACAGGTCGAGGAAATTATAATTTTTTATAATTACGAGAGCAGAATCATTTAGCCGTGAAGGTTTAACAAGCTTGATGCCGTGTGTTCAAATCATATAATGATTGATTTTTTTAATTAATTTATAGAATGTAAAAAGGCAAAAACAATCTCATAATTATATATCTTATTTTCTACATGTATTTTAATAATTTAAAATATCTTTACGCACTAATTTATAAAGAAAGAAACTCGTACATTTGTTAAAAAAAAATTGTAAAACGAACGAAAATTTAATTAGTATTTTTCCAGACGTCGGTCAATGGCCTGTGCCATAATTAATAAATCTAGTTTCCAATAAATTTAAAAAATAATTTACTTGTAGTTATTAAAATAAATTAACAGCCATTAATTCCTGTACCCAAAGAAAAAAAAGAAACGGCAGAAAAACGTGGGAGGATCGGACCCCTCGTGAATATTCAGAGGCCGATATAGGGGTTGGCATAGGCCCTGACCCCCTTAAAATGAAAATTTTCATTTTAAGCATTTGAATTTTTTTTAAAATTTAAATTATTAAAAGTAAAATTGTACTTTGGCCCCTCCTAAAATTATAAAAATTTATTTAATCTTTTAATAATTATAAAAAGATACTATAAAAATTAAAATTTTATTCGACCCCCCTAAAAATTTGTTCTGACTTCGCCCCTATGAATATTTAAGAATATGCTGTATATATTGTGTTGGTAAGTTGTTTATTAACTTAACATATTATTAAATTAGCATGAGACGTTTTAAAACATCGAAGCTATATTGATTCAAATTTCAAAAACAAGACCGAAAATTTGAATATATTTAAATGGATATTTCTCTAGAAAATGATAAGCTCTCTAAATCTCGGTCAGCTGATGACCGAGAAACGAAAAAAGTCCAATTTAAAGAAGGTGATGGTGAAGATCATGCTAATATGGTCGTGGATCTGGATTCCCTACCAAAAGTATCCTGGAAACAGATGTTAATGGGGAAAGGGGTTCAGTTCATGAGGAAGGGTCTCGATCTTCTACAATTGATATCGTTGAAGATTTGGAATTTTTTTCAAGGAGATGTTAAAAAATCCATAGTGAATGGAATTTCGGCGATAGAGTTTTCGGATCGTATCCAACAGCTCCTTTTCAAGGATATGGAACAACAGTTGTGGTGAAGCTTTTGGGGAAAAATATTGGATACACCTTCTTGTTTAATCGAGTCAATAACCTATGGCATCCTTGTAAACCTTTCCATCTAATGGATATTGAGAATGGATATTCCTTAGTTAAATTTCAGTACATTGAAGATTATAATAAAGTTCTTACGCAATGACCATGGATAATTTATGGTCAATATCTCACTGTTCAGCCATGGACAAAATTTTTCAATCCCAAGAAACCTTACCCAAGTGTATGTAACAGCCTGTTTTTCATTGGTGTCGAAAACAGTGGTTTCAGGGCCACTAAATCTAACGTGTAAGTTCGTAAATATTGTATTTAATATTTACGAGTTAATTGTGATTTTGAAAAGATTTTTGATATAGTGATTTTTGTTTTATAAGCGATTTATTAAGTTCAAGTGGCAAAACCCTAATGTCAAGGGATTTTAGAAAATGAGGTATCAAGACATCGTTTCTATAAACCGAGACGTATAAATATTTACGGAATGTCATTAAGGTGGTATTAAAGTTTCATTGAAAAATTTTAATGTATTAATAGTTAATTAATAAAAAAGACTAAATTATAAAAAAATATAAAATTTAATCACTATTTGGTTAAATGGTTAATTGAATAAAGTAAAAGGGACTTAAATGGTAACTAAACCATGGTTAAAGTTTCCAAGCGGTGGTATTATGATTGAATCCACGAGCTTTTGAATTAATTGTTCTTTTAGTCCTAATTAGTTTGGGATTAAATTGTAAATAAGTTTATTTGGTTAGAATTTAATTAAATTGAAGGACTAATTGTGAAATTAAACCTTTGATGGTAATTATGCCATATATTTATGTGATGGAAAAATATGGACATGACTTTGGTGTTTATTTATTTATTTAATCAAGGACAAAATGGTAATTTGATAATTAAATTAAATTAAAATAAAACTAAAATGTTTGCATTTATTACGGTGACTTCTTCTTCACGAATAAAAAGAAAAAAAAAACACATGGAAGTTTCAAGTTTCGGCCATCCTTTTTATAGTGCATATCAAGGTCGAGTGGAAAATCGAGGAGAATGAAAAATTACCAAAATGCCTCTATATTTTGACATTTTTGCAATTTAGCTAGGTAAGTTCGTACGGTTAAATTTAAGATTTGTATTAACTGGTGGTTGGTATTATATATATATATATTCTATTGTTGGAAATGAAATATTGTTTGAATTATAATATTAAATTGGATATTCGGTTTGAATTAAATGCGAGATTTGAGTACATTTACGTTTTGGTGTATGACGAAGGTTTGGAGTGGAGATGGTATTTGAGGGAGATATCGACATATTACCCAAATGAACCGGGGTTTAGCATTTGTTGTGAACTCTCACGTTTTACTTTCTGTTTGGAGTGATTTGGGTGGATCAGCTCTTACAAGCATCTGTTCAGCTCTCACGAGCTTCTATTGGCGTGTTCTGGTAGACCAGCTCTATGAACTTCTGTTGGTGATGTAATCTTATCCTAAGTCGTTCTTTGAATGGAAAATCCCGTTAAGGTAATTTGTTTAATGAATTTTGAAAGATTTGTTATTTATTTAATATTGATCTAAACATAAATGAATTCAATAGTTGAGGTTGTAGATTATGCTTAGGTTTATGGTAAGCTTATGGTTACATTATATCATGTTTAATAATAATGATATACAATGAAATGGTAAATGAAAAAAAATGAGAATATGCTTGTATTCATGAAAAGTTGGTATCATTCAAAAGGTGAATTTTCTTATAAAATGGTTTATCATGTGATTGGACTCCAAATGAGTTGTATACTTAAATGCACTAACTTGTGTATTGATAATGATGATTAGGCTTATGTCAAGCTTGAGATCATGATTGATGTTTATACTTATATCTAATATTATACAAATGAAACGGGTAAAAAAGGTAATGAAACGGTAAGTTTATTATTGAAATATGATATGTCGAAAAAGGGATTGATGAATTGAATAATGTACTTATATATGAGAAATTACGTATATTATGGATGAACTTACCTATGATGTGAATAAATATACTAATCAATGAGTTGATGTTGTTATTTAAGTTTATGCTTCTTGAATGGAATGGAAATTATGTAAGTAAAGGAAGTAATTCATAGTTTTATGAAAAGGTTAATGATGGTGTATAATGTTTATAAAATCCTATTAAGTTAGGAATGAAATATATATATATGATGTTGATATACTTACTCATTTATAAGTTGATGGTTATGTAGTTGACAAATCTTGAGGCATTGGTATAGGTTTATATTTAATCTATAAAGTTCATTGATGAAATGGAATGTTATGTTTAAAGTTTATACGAGCTTACTAAGCATTCATTGCTTACGTAGTTGTTTTTCCTTTACTTTACAGATTATCGCAAGCTTGATCGGGTTGGAAGCTTGTCGAAGCTACATCACACTATCCATCTGTTCTATCAGTACTTTCGGATGTTTTGATTTTGGTTATAGTGGCATATAAAGGTATTCTGGTTAATGTCAGTCTATGTGTTTGAATGTTGAAATGGCCATTTGACTTGGTTGGGTTTTTGGTATCTTAATAATATAATGGCAAAGTTTGGCATTTATGTGAGTAGCCTTATTATGGTTAATGTTTGGCTTGTTTGTTTGAATGATAGAAGATGAAATGATAGTTGAGTATGTATATGGTATATGTGCCTTATGGTATATGCTATAACTCGGTGTGATTTGGTACTATACTATAGTAAGTGTATATGTATTTGATGCTATTGAATAAGAGGTACAATTGGTACCAAATGGTAAGTTTTGGTAAATGATTTATAGGTTGTGCATTAATGCAATTATATATAAAAGTTGGTTGATTACTTGGTTACATGGATTATATGGTTAAACATGTTTATATTTTTCATTTGAGGTGCTTAAGGGCATACTGGTTGTATGTGAATATACTACATGTTTAAGGCTTGATTTTATCTGTTTTGGATGCTATAATATGACTTGTTTATATGCATAATGTTAATTGTAGGTACATGCCTTGTTGGATGATAAAAATGGCTTGTAAAATGGCCTATTTTCGTCCATACAGGCAGAGACATGGGCGTGTGTCTCAGCCATGTGCGACACACGGCTAAGTGACACAGTCGTGTGTCCCCTGTAGCTTGTAAAGGTTTGTAAGTCAGTATGTTTACACGGCCTAGCATACAGGCGTGTGACTTGGCCGTGTGACCCAAGTCAATATACTCACACGGGCTGGGACACATCCGTCTGCCCCTATTTCGAATGCCCACACGGCCTAAGACACAGACGTGTCACTTGGTCATGTGAGTCACACAGCCTGACCACACGATCGTGTGATCCCTGCAATTTTGAAAATTTTAAATGTTTCCAAAAAATTCTCTAAGTTTCCGATTTAGTCCCGATTTATTTCTAATGTGTATTTTGGGCCTCGAGGGCTTGTATAAGGGAAAATATGAATAATTTTGATTGGTTTTTGATATGAATGTTATATGATATGAAATATTTGCATTTTTTATTTGTTTAATTTGTAAACTCCGGTAATGCTCTGTAACCTTATTCCGGAGACAAACTCAGATTAGGGGTTTTACAATGTAGTTTTGGCATGGATCAAAATGACAGGTCTACTGGGTTTTATTTACAAGAAGAGAATTTTAGAATCTATGGGAAAATTGGTGGGCAAAGTGGCCAAACTTGATTTCACCAGTGATAGTAAAACTAAATGTTGATTTGCTAGAATGGTCGTTTTTGTATATCTTAACAAACCATTGGTGTCCCAAGTATTGGTAAAATGAGAGCTGATACGGGTGGAGTATGAACCCTCGCCAACCATATGCTTTTCATGTGGAAATTATGGTCACCTGAAGGAAATATGCCCTTCGCTGGAGGTAGAGACAAGCCTTGAGATTGGGAAAAAGAGTATGCTAAAGTTACATTAATAACTTTTAACATTTTTTGTTTTTTCTTATTTATGAGATTATTGATAATTTCTTATTAAACTTCCAATTTATATATAGGTTGTGCCTGAAGATCAAAAATTTAGAACATCAGGCATTAATCCTGAACTCGAAGAGGAGTTTGGACTAGATGTTCATGGGGGTAGTTGCAACCGATGATAAAGCATGGACACCTTCTTCTAGTACACTTTGTAGTGAATTTTTTGAGGATGTTAACAATGACATAATTAAAGAGAAACATTGCAAATGATGTTCACATTGATAGAAACGGTCAAAAAAGAAAAACACCTAATATATCTACTTTACATTTTAAAATGGGAAGGAAGAAATCCTTAAAGCAAATTGGAGGGGTTACAAGATTATTCGATCAAATTGAAAAATTATGCAATGTAGTTGACAATATGAGTCAGGCCACATGTAGTTTGGTTTATGCTATGCATCCATATGGTATTCTACAAGTAGTCATAGTGCTTGATAGCATGTCGGAGGAAGTTCCAATAAAGACAAGTGAATTATGTTTTTATCAATTAATCCCAAGATTATAGCTTTGTGGCTTAAGACATAAATGGAGGAGAATTGAAAATTTTCTAGTCTTCTAGGGTCTAGAGATATCTACTATATGACTAAACAACAATGCTAAACTAGTTTTATCAATAGTTGTTTATGTTTGATTTTTGGATATTGAACTTATGTTCTACTTATTTATGTGTAATCTAGTTTTATCAATAGTTTTTTATGTTTGAGTTTAGATATAAAATTTGTTAACAGGTGATGTGAAAGGGAAAAGAAAGAGATTTTACAACTCATGGAATAATTTAACAAGTTATTTGTTGTTGCATCTTCTTTTGTGCAATTATATTATGAGAAATATATATTGAAGCAACCATGCATGGATTCAAAATAGTCAAGTGAGGCATGTATCCTAGAGATTCTTGATGGTCATGAATCACGTTGTATGATTAATTTTAGGATTTCAAAAATTGTATTCACAATTTGTTGAGAGCTTTGGAGATAAGAAAAAATTTGCAAACTTCAAGACACATATCTTCTCGTGAAATGTTGGAATTTTTTTTGTACATCTTGGGCACCAATGTAAAAGTTTTTCAATATCGAGAAAGATTTCAAAGGTCTGGAGCAACAATAAGTCGATACTTTGTAATTGTGCTTGAGAAAGTTTCAAGGATGACCATAATTGCTCCTGATAATCATTTTTTTAGCTCAATACCCAAACAAATACGTAATGATTCTACATATATGATGCATTTTAAGGTTAAATTTTAAAATTATATTATTATATTTTAATATTTTTTGTTGATTAAAAATATGCATCAGACTAATATGATTATTTGTTTAGGATTGGATAGGTGCAATTGATGGTACTCATATTGTCTCCATTATTCTACCAAATGAACAAATTTCCTACATTGGAAGAAAAGGTGTCTCGACTCAGAATGTTATAGTAGTATGTGTTTCATTTTTGTTATGGTTGGATGGGAAGGATCGACACATGACACTAGAATATTTCTTGATGAAATTAGAGATCCAAAATACAAATTTCCGCACCCACCAAATGGTAAGATATTTCATTTATTTCTTTTTTTAAACTAATAAAGTGCAAGTTCTTTAATTGATAATTAAAAAAAAACTCTTGAATTAATTGTTTATCATATTTCGACATGTAGGAAAATATTATCTTATTGATTTTAGATATCCTCAAATGAAAGGTTATCTTGGACCATATAGGACAACTATATTATTTACCTAACTTTCATAGAGGTAAACCTATAGCTAGTAAAGAAGAAATATTTAATCATTCACATTCATCGTTATGTAGTGTGATTGAACGAACTTTTGGTGTTTTGAAAAAAAATGGGTCATTTTAAGGGATATGCCAAATTATAGTTTTGAAAAGAAAACGATGATCGTTGTTGCTACACTGGCGATACACAATTTTATCCGAAAACATGTCTATCGAAATGATGTGGATTTTACGGAATACGAAAATATTAACAGAACATATGAGAATATTATTGATCCACAAGATGTGCATGATGGAGAAAATGATGCTAATGATGATGAGTCAAACAATTCAAGTGGTTTTGAAATGAAATTAACAAGAGATGCTATAACTTCTAATTTAATGAATTCACTTTAAAGTGCAAATGTTAATGTAAAATTTTTAATATTTATATTTGTTATATAAGTATTACCCATTTTTTATGTAACGCCCCAATTTTCGGGAATCCTGTGAATGTTGGCATAGGTTTAATTATGTTAGTGGGCCTCTAGAAGGCCCAAGCTTAAGATAGAACCCGGTAATTTTAGTTAATTTTTGTTCCATAAGAAAAAGGGGGTGAAATTATGAAATAGAACCTATGTGAAAATGTTTGAAAATGCTATAGGCTAAATTGAAGTGGCCAAATAAATAGGAGTGCAAAATAGGAGGATTTGCATGACAAACCTCCCATTTTACATGAAGTGGTCAGCCATCATGTTGTTGTAGACAAAATGTGCACTTGATATCCACAATTTATGGTACAAATTGATACAAATTGATAATAGGTTAGGTAAATGTTCCATGATAATAGGTTACGTAAATGTTCCATGATAATGGGTTAGGTAAATGTTTCATGATAATGGGTTAGGTAAATGTTTCATGATAAGAATTTCATGTCTTTTGTATTAAAGAATTAGATGGATGAAATATGAAGTTTTATTAAAAGAAAAAGGGGTGAAAAGAACAAAGTTTTGTCCATCTTTGTTCATCATAGCTAAAAGTTAGAGAAGAGAAAGGAGAGGAGAAAGCTCTTGAGTATTCGGTCATTAGGAGGAGGAAAATTGAAGGTAAGTTCTTGGTACCTTGCTTCTATTTTGAGGTTCATGAGTTCTTCTTGATTCTACCTTAACTCTTGAAGTATATTTTGATTTTTGGTTGTGTTGTCAGCATTTGGTCATGAATTAAAATGAAGGAAATGGTTGTTGTTTCATGTTCTTTTGATGAAAAATGGAAGATATGTGAAGTTGAGCCAAACAAATGAGCATGCATGTGCCTTAGATGCTAAAGGGAAAAATCGGCTAACATGTTGTGCTTTAAAATGATGAAATGGAGATTATGCTTAAGTAAAAATCATAGATATGTGATGATTGATTGGTGATAGACATGTTCAAATAACATGCATGCAAGATAGGTGTATGAAAGAGTGATTTGGTAATAAATCGCTTGGGACAAAGACGATAGCGTGGTCGATTAGTCAAACAAGTGAAACATGGGAAACTTTGAGAAAAATCTGGTATTGATTGGCTAAACCAAAATTCTGAAAATTTTATGGATAGAAGATATATGAGTCTATTTTCAGGAAAATTAACGGCACTTGATTTGGAGTTTCGTAGCTCCAGTTATAAATGATTTAATGACTGTTGCTCGGGAAGACAGCTTGCGGTGAAATTATGATTATATGGTAAACATTGACAAAAATTGTTAATGAGTTGCTTATTGATTTCTTATAAGCTTACTATGATCTGTAGGTGTGGTTGGCGAATATTGTAAGGGGTTAATCGTAGTTTGTATTTGAATAGTTAGATTAACGTGTTAGTAATCCAATTGTAGGCGGTTAGTGTGTGGATCTAAATCAACATATCGTCGCATAAGCAGTGTGTAACCGACACCCTCTCATAGACTAGATTGGCAAAAGCGAAATGCCGAAAAGTCGGTATTTTGGGAATTTCTTGATGTGTGCGAATGCTCGTAAGATAGTTGGGTTTGTATATTTTGTAATCTAAAGTAATAAACTGCGATGCGCGATTTAGTACATTTTGATAATTTGGGCTTAATGGGCCAAAGATCGGGTTCATGGGCCAACGGCCCAATGCGTAAGTATCTTGTGATAAGTGTTCGATAGTACGTAAATAGTTAGGATATGCATGAAAACCCTAAAAGCAGCTAAATTACTATAATACCCCTATGTATGGAAAATTACTGTTATACCCCTAGGTGCAAAATTATCGTTATACCCCTAGGGTTAATTTTGACTGAAAAGCATGACATCTGATTTTGTATGATGTATGCCATGATTATATATCTATTGCATGGGGACATGGGTTATATTATGGAGGAAGCGTCCTGGTGGCTATAACACAATTATCTGATCTGGTGGCTCTGCCACATATATCTGTTCTGGTGGCTATGCCACAATTATCTGTTCTGGTGGCTATGCCACGATTATCTGATCTGGTGGCTCTGCCACATATATCTGTTCTGGTGGCTCTGCCACAATATCTGTATCTGGTGACTTCGTCACAATATTTGGACCTCATTGTTATTTACGTGGTGTGTAGCGGTTGGGTGGGTTGAGTAGTCTCCCACATGGTGTAAAGGGTGATGCAGGGGTGTTATGGATGAATGGGTTGGGTTTACGCATAAACATGTAATATCTGTTTTTTTCATTATGGGCCTATGGGCTTTATTCGAATTTACATTCGGGCTAAGGCCAACTTATTCTATTTCGTGGGTTGAGTGATTTAGTGTAACGCCCCAATTTTGGGAATTTCGTGAATGTTGGCATAGGTTTAATTATGTTAGTGGGCCTCTAGAAAGCCCAAGCTTAAGATAGAACCCGGTAATTTTAGTTAATTTTTGTTCCATAAGAAAAAGGGAGTGAAATTATGAAATAGGACTTATGTGAAAATGTTTGAAAATGCTATAGGCTAAATTGAAGTGGCCAAATAAATAGGAGTGCAAAATAGGAGGATTTGCATGACAAACCTCCCATTTTACATGAAGTGGCCAACCATCATGTTGTTGTAGACAAATTGATACAAATTGATAATGGGTTAGGTAAATGTTCCATGATAATGGATTAGGTAAATATTCCATGATAATGGGTTAGGTAAATGTTTCATGATAATGGTTTAGGTAAATGTTTCATGATAAGAAATTCATGTCTTTTGTATTAAAGAATTAAATGGATGAAATATGAAGTTTTATTAAAAGAAAAGGGGTGAAAAGAACAAAGTTTTGTCCATCTTTGTTCATCATAGCTGAAAGTTAGAGAAGAGAAAGGAGAGGAGAAAGCTCTTGAAGATTCGGTCATTAGGAGGAGGAAAATTGAAGGTAAGTTCTTGGTACCTTGCTTCTATTTTGAGGTTCATGAGTTCTTCTTGATTTTACCTTAACTCTTGAAGTATATTTTGATTTTTAGTTGTGTTGTGAGCATTTGGTCATGAATTAAAATGAAGGAAATGGTTGTTGTTTCATGTTCTTTTGATGAAAAATGGAAGATATGTGAAGTTGAGCCAAACAAATGAGCATGCATGTGCCTTAGATGCTAAAGGGAAAAATCGCCTAACATGTTGTGCTTTAAAATGATGAAATGGAGATTATGCTTAAGTAAAAATCATAGATATGTGATGATTGATTGGTGATATACATGTTTAAATAACATGCATGCAAGATAGGTGTATGAAAGAGTGATTTGGTAATAAATCTGCTTGGGACAGCAGCAGTAACGTGACTTTGGAAAATCACCATAAATTGTGGGAGATGAGTTAGAAGCTGCATAAATTATGTAATTAAAGCTTAATGAGTCTAGTTTCAAATGAAATAAACTAGAACATATTTTTAATTCTGTACAATGAGAAATTTGATTCGTAATGAAGAGTGGTCAGATTAGTCAAACAGTGAAACATGGGAAACTTTAAGAAAAATCTGGTATTGATTGGCCATACCAAAAATTATGAAAATTTTATGGATAGAAGATATATGAGTCTACTTTCAGGGAAAATTAACGGCACTTGATTTGGAGTTTCGTAGCTCTAGTTATAAATGATTTAGTGACTGTTGCTCAGAAAGACAGCTTGCAGTGAAATTATGATTATGTGGTAAACATTGACAAAAATTTGTTAATGAGTTGCTTATTGATTTCTTATAAGCTTACTATGATCTGTAGGTGTGGTTGACCGAATATTGTAAGGGGTTAATTCGTAGTTTGTATTTGAATAGTTAGATTAACGTGTTAGTAATCCAATTGTAGGCGGTTCGTGTGTGGATCTCGTCAAGATATAAATCATAAGCATGTGTGTAACTAACACCCTCTTTCTTAGTCTTGATCGGCAAAAGTCGAAAAGCGAAATGCCGAAAACCGGTATTTTGTAGATTTGCGAGAAAAGCGAATGCTCGTGAGGTAAATCGATTAATGTTTTTGGTAAGCTGCAAAATTTGGACTGCAAAGTGCATGATTTACGTGCCTTCGATATTTTTGGGCTTAATGGGCCAAAATTGGAATGATGGGCCAATGAGCCCAATTCGATAAGAACCCTCGATGCGTGATTACATTAGTACGTGAAAAGTAGGAATATGCATGAAAAACCCTAAAATAGATAAATTACTGAAATACCTTTAAAAGTAGAAATTTTACGGTTTACCCCTAGGAGATAAATTACCAAATACCCCTAGGTTAAATTGACTTAAATGCATGTTTGATTGTTGTTATTTCTTGCATGCCATGTTGTTATTATCGATGCATGGATTTGGGATATTGACGGAGGAAGTACTGAAAGTGGCTTGTCCACGTCTTGGAGGCTTTGCCTCAATTCTTTGATAATCGAAAGCGGCAATCTTGCAATTGTGGAGTGTTAAATTTGGGTGGGTTGAGCTATCCCACATGGAGTGTATGGATGGTACGGATGGAGTGTAGTGGTTGGTGGGTTGAGTAGTCTCCCCAAATGGGTTTGCATATGTTATTGATGTTGCATGTATTTTGAAATGGGCCTATGGGCCATCATTATCTGAATAAGGGGCTAAGGCCCGGTTTATTATGTCTGAAAGGGCTCGGCCCATACCATTATTACTGAATGGGCTTAGGCCCAATAGGCTTGAGTGACTTGGGCTTTGAATGGGTTTTCCTTACACACTGAGTTCCCCAAACTCACCCTTTTATTTTCATCCACGCAGAAATCCCCAACCATAGTGGGCTTGGAGTCGTAAGGGAATTGGAGTGGCCACCGCTCGAAAGTTTGATTTTCTTACGGTGAGCTGGACATCCTTTTATTTACGTTTCAAGTTTTGGGGCTTTTAAATGTAATAAGGCCGCTTAATTATTTTATGGTTTTAATATGTATTACTAAGATAGGTAATACTTATATTTAACTGTTGAAATTGGATAGCTTTAGGCGCGTTTTCAAAAACAACAGTTGATTTCAAAATAACACGACAACAAGCAAAGCTTCCATAATGAAAGTATTTTCCAAAATTAATCACTTTTCCTAAAAATGACTTAATCAAATCGGTTTCTAGAAATATCCATGACGTTAAGGTGTGGCAATGGCGGTATGCATGTCTAGGATTGGATCCGAAGGAGCTTGGTACTTAGCGATCAGATGGACTCACCACCTCTTTCCGGTTTCCTACGGTGCCGACTTCCATTCACTTTAACCTATAATGAAATTATCTTTTAAAACACTAAGTAGGTTTTTCGGATCAACAATATAAAATGTTTTTAACGCTTCGATGTGGCATGTCGGATCCAGCCATAACGTCTGGGCCGGGTTTGGGGTGCTACATTTTAAACTTTAATTCAAATACATGTAATATTTTAATTCGTTAGGTTTATGTTTTCTATGTTATGTTAATACCTAATGTAACAGCCTAATTTTTAGTAGTGTCGGAACAGTGAATTGAGATCACTAAATCCAAAAAAATGAGTAGGAAATATTATTAATTTAGCTAGTATAAGTTAAATGTGAAGTTAAGAAAAATTTTGAAATAGTGAATAGTGTACTAAAATATATATATATTAAAATAATTAGAATCGAAAATGAGGTATCGAGACCTCGGGAATCTTAAATCGAGCAATAAATATTTTTATAAATATTTATAGAGTGTTAATAAGTTAGTATTAAAGTTTCGTCAATAAATTTTAAAGTACTGATAGCTAATTGAACAAAAAGGACTAAATTGTATCAAATGTAAAATTGTGGGAAATGACTAAATAGCTTAAATGATAAAAGAAAGAGGGTTTAAAAGGAAAATAGACCCAAGGTTTATTTGGGCTGGACGACAAGGGCATAAAATCAACAAGAAAATAAGGGGAATTAAGGGCAAAATAAGAAATTTGAAAAATTTACTTAATAAAGCTAGGACTAAAGTGGAATTATCTAGATTTCTCTGTATTTTTCTGCATTCTCATCAGCAAAAACACCATGAAAGAGTTCCCTTAAGCTGGTTTTTCATATTTTTACTGCAAGTAAGTCCAATTCTTGATTATTTCTTGAAATTTTTGTGTTTTTGTAACTTTTACAACTAGGTCCACTTGTTGAATTCATTAGTTCTTGATTCTATGAAAGAAATTGAAAGTTTCTATGAATATGTGCTGGAAGTATATGATTATTTGGTATGGAATTAGAGCTTTAAATTGTTTATATGCTGATTTTATTGAAAGAATTGAATAGAAAGTGAATGTTTGAGACCTAAATTGTAAAAGAGTTTGAAGTTAGAGTTTTACGTGGAAATTCTTAATTTCAATAGTTATGAAATAACTTATAATGTCTAGGAAAAGAATTAATTGAGAAAATTAGCTTAATTGAGGGGTTAATTAAGTAAGGACTAAATTGTATGAACTGTGAAATTTGGGGCAAAATGAAAATCAACATTTTACACTAAAACAATTTTGGACAGCAGCAATAGTCTAACTTTGAAAAATCACCAAAAATTGTATAAATCGAATTAGAGGATGAATAAAATATTAAATTAAATCTTATTGAGTCTAGTTTCTTATAGAAGAAATAGTGTAAGCAATGAAGTTGTAAATTATGAGATATAATAAGTTTTGTGAGACAATGTTAGAATGATTTCGGGTTCCCCTGTTTTGAATTTGGAAAATCATAAAAAATTGGAGAAAAATAATTAAGGGATTAAATTTATATGTTTAAAATCCTTAAAGAGTCTATTTTCAATATAAATAAGTGATAATATCATCTGAAACTCGTACGATGAGATAATTAATTCTTAGTGAAGAAGGGTCGGAACTATCAGACAGCAGAATAGGGGTAACTTTAAAGAATAAACTGTACTTATTGGCTAAACCAAAAATTCTGAAAATTTTATAGTAATAAGATATGTAAGTATACTTTCAGGGAAAATTATCGGATCATAATTTAGAGTTCTGTAGCTTAAGATATAAATAATTTAGTGACTATGATGCAAATGGACAGTTTTGAATATACATATAAGTAAATAGTGAAATTATTGATAATGTTACTTGTTGCATGTTATATAAATTAAGGATGTGGAATGGAGAGGAGGAGGAGGAAAATATGTATGAATATTCAGCTAGCATGGCTAATTTGCATGTTTTAGGCTCATGGACTAAATTGAATAAAAGTAAAATTTTATGGGCAATTTTGTAAAAAAAGTTAGAAATGACCAATTTTCATGAAATGGATTATTTTATTATTTAAAATTACAAAATTGAATGAAATTATTAATTTAGCTCAAGATCAAGGAAAAACATGTTTTAAGGATTAAATTGAAAAGTGTTGAAATTATGGAAAATTCTGATATTTTATAGAATTCATGGGTTGTTATCAATTTGTTTGAGAATAACGCCTGGAAATAAGGATTAAATTGCAAGAATTTTATTTTATTTTAACCTAAGGATGAAATCGTCATTAATTAAAAGTTTAGGGGTAAAATGGTAATTTGTTTAGAGCATTAGTTGAATGTATTGCAACATGAAATAAATGAAAATGACGATCAAATTTCTTTATAAAGATCTGAATGACTCGAATACGAGACTTGAACGTGGAAAAGAAAAGATATCGGATTAATGAAATATCTGATAAATAAATCGATAACTCCGGTAATGCTTCGTAACTCTATTCCGGTGACGAATTCGGGTTAGGGGCGTTACAGATTATCTTTGATATACTGATACAAGGAAATTATGTAAGTTGAGACTATTATTAAACTCAAGTGGGATATGTCGAGAAAATAAATATATCAATGTTGAATTTATATGAGATATGTGCAAGTATACTAACAATGTTGCTATTTGATGCTTATACACGTGCCAAACTGTTGATTGAATGGTAATATATTTATTTATATGATGCATTGAATCGGTAAGTATTTAAATTTTTTTAAGTGGTCTGCAAATGGTAGTAATGCTCCGAAACCTTGTTACGCAGCGAATAAGGGTTAGGGATATTACATCTAATATGGATTATATATTCAAATTACATTTTAAAATAAAATAATAAAAATGTGTTAATATTTAATCACAAATATTTAATGCTTATATTTAAATATTTAAAATATAATTTATATATTCTAATTAAATTTTATAAATAATTAATATTTGTTCCTTAACAATATTTAAAATTTATATTTCATATATTAAAATATTAACAAAAAGTTATAATAAATAATTTATATATTCTTACTAAAATATCATAATATTAATTAATTGAACATTATTTAATGAGTAATTGTTACTTTATAATATCATGTTTAAAATGAACATTTTATTTCTCAAAAGCACTTTTTGACAGTAATGCTAAATATTTAAATCTTAAATCAAATTTTTCAAAAGTGTTTCTCAAAAGCACTTTTCCACAACAATTTTAAAAATATTTTTCAAAAGCAATGCTAAAATAGCTCTAAATTTTCTTTAGAAATTAAAGCAAGTGTTTTAAAAAACTATTTTTAAACTCCTATAGTTTTGTTAAGGCAATTATGATGGCTAATGTAATATTTTGAATTTAGGCCTAACATTTGGACCAGGTTGAGGAGGTTACAAAAAGCTTGAAATTTAAGTACTCGTGTTGTATAGTTCAATCATTTTGGTCATTCCTATTAAAATAACAAACGACAAGCTAATGTGACAGCTAAAAATTAGTATAATAACAAATTTAAACATCAACTTTTACTTATTATATCAATTTGGTTATAATTTAAAAAAAATAACATTCAAAATTTATAAATATTCTCAATTTAATCCTAATTCTAAATTTAAAAATTAAATTAACTGATTATGATTTAAGGTGAATTGAATATATATTATTTTATTTATTCTAGATAAGAATATTGATTATTTAAAAGGGCATCATGATTATTTAAAGATTACTATAAAATAATTTTAAAAGATATATGAAAAATAAAATTAAAGAGAGAACCAATTAATTAAAATTCAAAAGTAAATAAAATGTTTTTAAATATAAGACCGTACAAATGTACAAAAAAAAATGAAGTTATAAATCCACATAGGGTGGTTGTTTTTTATTATTATTATTATTATTATTATTATTATTAAAGAAGCTGTTGATTTAAATATTATATATAAAATGCGGCATTTGTAACTCTTGTAGCACCCCAAACTCGGCCCGAAGTTATGGCGGATCCGGCATGCCACATCAAAGCGTAAAAAAAATTTCCATTCTAAGTCTAGAAAATCGTACTTGATGTTCAAAAGATTAATTCATTAAGAGTTAAAGTGAAGGAAGGCATGCACCGGTAGGAAAGCAGGAAAAGAGGTGGTGAGTCCATCGTCTTTGCTTAAGTACCAAGCTCCTTCGGATCAATCCTGAACATGCATACCGCCATTGCCACACCTTAACGTCATGGATATTTCTAGGAAACCGATTTGATTAAGTCATTTTTAGGAAAAGTGATTAATTTTGGAAAATACTTTCATTCGGAAGCTTTGCTTGTTGTCGTGTTATTTTGAAATCAAGCTGTTGTTTTTGAAAGCAGCCTAAAGCTATCCAATTTCAACAGTTAAAATAAATATTATCTATCTTAATAAAACATATAAAACCATCAAAAATAAATAAGCGGCCTTATTACATTTAAAAGCCCAAAACCTCAAGCGTAATTAAAGGATGTCGATTCACGGAAGAAAATCAAATTTTGAGCGGGTGGCCACTCAAATTCCCTCTGACTCAAGCCCACTATGGTTGGGGATTTCTGCGTGGATGAAAATAAAAGGGGTGAGTTTGGGAAAACTTCGGTGGCCAAGAAAACCCATTCAAAATAGGAGGATTTCGGCTCAAGCCCATTCAAAGCCCATCATGTTGTTGTAGACAATATGAGTACTTGATATCCAGCCTAAAAATTATAGATATGTGCTAAGGTGATATCATGTTTAAATAACATGCATGCAAGATGGTGTTGGGCGAGTAATTCTGCTTAGCAATAACGCGGGCTTTTGATTACAATAAAGCGGGCCTTAGCCCTTATTGAATAACGATTATAGCCCATAGGCCCATTTCAAAATACATGCAACATCGGTAAACATATGCAAGCCCTTTTGGAGTATGAGTGGTCTTGGGCGAGCCCTTTTGATTACAATAAGCTGGGCCTTAGCCCTTATTGAGATAACTTGATATGGCCCATTTCAAAATACATGCAACATCGGTAAACATATGCAAGCCGATTTGGAGAGACTACTCAACCCACCAACCACTACACTCCACCGTACCAGCCATACACTCCATGTGGGGAATAGCTCAACCCACCCACCCAACACTCCACGATTCGACCTTGCTACTCGATTAACGATAAATTGAGGCAAAGCCTCGATCGTGGACAAGCCACTTTCAGTACTTCCTCCGTCAATATCCCAATCCCATGCATCAGATAATAACAACATGGCATGCGATAAATAACAACGATCAAACATGCATTTAGGTCAATTTAACCTAGGGGTATTTCGGTAATTTGCACCTAGGGGTATAACGGATAATTTTCCATACATAGGGTATTATAGTAATTTAGCTGCTTTTAGGGTTTTCATGCATATTCCTACTTTTCGGCGTACTAACGAGAATCACGTCGAGGGTTCTTACGAATTGGGCAGATTGGCCCATCATTCAATTTGGCCCATTAAGCCCAAAAATATCGAGAACACGAAATCATGCACTTTGCGGTCCAAATTTTGCAGCTTACCAAAAACATTAATCGATTTACCTCACGAGCATTCGCTTTTCATAAATCTACAAAATACGGTTTCGGCATTTGACACCGACTTTTCTTGATCTAGACTAAGAAAGAGGTGTTAGTTACACACATTTTGCGACGATATCTTGTGAGATCCACACGAACCGCCTACAATTGGATTACTAACACGTTAATCTAACTATTCAAATACAAACTACGTATTAACCCCTTACAATATTGACCAACCACACCTCTGAGATCATAGTAAACATATAAGAAATCAATAAGCAACTCATTAACAAATTTTTGTCAATGTTTACCACATAATCATAATTTCACTGCAAGCTGTCTTCCTGAACAACAGTCACTAAATCATTTATAACCGGAGCTACGAAACTCCAAATCAAGTTCCGTTAATTTTCCCTGAAAATAGACTCATATATCTTCTATCCATAAAATTTTTAGAATTTTTGGTTTAGGCAATCAATACCAGAAATTTCTCAAAGTTTCCCATGTTTCACTGTTTGACTAATCTGACCACCCTTCATTACGAATCAAATTTCTCATTGTACAGAATTCGAAATATGTTCTTGTTTATTTCATTATAAACTATACTCAATAAGCTTTAATTACATAATTTATTCAGCTTCTAATTCATCTCCCACAATTTATGGTGATTTTCCAAAGTCACATTACTGCTGCTGTCCCAAGCAGATTTATTACCAAATCACTCTTTCATACACCTACCTTGCATGCATGTTATTTAAACATGTATATCACCAATCAATCATCACATATCTATGATTTTTACTTAAGCATAATCTCCATTTCATCATTTTAAAGCACATGTTAGCTGATTTTTCCTTTAGCATCTAAGGCACATGCATGCTCATTTGTTTGGCTCAACTTCACATATCTTCCATTTTCATCAAAGAACATGAAACAACAACCATTTCCTTCATTTTAATTCATGACTAAATGCTCACAACACAACTAAAAATCAAAATATACTTCAAGAGTTAAGGTAGAATCAAGAAGAACTCATGAACCTCAAAATAGAAGCAAGGTACCAAGAACTTACCTTCAATTTTCCTCCTCCTAATGACCGAATACTCAAGAGCTTTCTCCTCTCCTTTCTCTTCTCTAACTTTCAGCTATGATGAACAAAGATGGACAAAACTTTGTTCTTTTCACCCTTTTCTTTTAATAAAACTTCATATTTCATCCATTTAATTCTTTAATACAAAGGACATGAAATTCTTATCATGAAACATTTACCTAACCCATTATCATGAAACATTTACCTAACCCATTATCATGGAACATTTACCTAACCTATTATCATGAAACATTTACCTAACCTATTATCAATTTGTATCAATTTGTACCATAAATTATGGATATCAAGTGCACATTTATGCTGCAACAACATGATGGCTAGCCACTTTATGTAAAATGGGAGGTTTGTCATGCAAATCCTCTATTTTGCACTCCTATTTATTGGCCACTTCAATTTAGCCTATAGCATTTTCAAACATTTTCACATAGGTTCTATTTAAGTAATTTCACCCCTTTTTCTTATGGAACAAAATTAACTAAAATTGCGGGTTCTATCTTAGCTTGGGCCTTCTAGAGGCCTTTATGTAACCAATTTTGGGAATTACGTGAATGTTGGCATAGGTTTAATTATGTTTGTGGGCCTCTAGAAGGCCCAAGCTTAAGATAGAACCGGTAATTTTAGTTAATTTTTGTTCCATAAGAAAAAGGGGTGAAATTATGAAATAGGACTTATGTGAAAATGTTTGAAAATGCTATAGGCTAAATTGAGGTGGCCAAATAAATAGGAGTGCAAAATAGGAGGATTTGCGTGACAAACCTCCCATTTTACATGAAGTGGCTAGCCATCATGTTGTTGTAGACAATATGAGTACTTGATATCCATAATTTATGGTACAAATTGATACAAATTGATAATAGGTTAGGTAAATGTTTCATAATAATAGGTTAGGTAAATGTTTCATAATAATAGGTTAGGTAAGTGTTCCATGATAATAGGTTAGGTAAATGTTCCATGATAATAGGTTAGGTAAATGTTTCATGATAAAAATTTCCGTCTTTTGTATTAAAGAATTAAATGGATGAAATATGAATTTTATTAAAAGAAAAAAGGGTGAAAAGAACAAAGTTTTGTCCATCTTTGTTCATCATAGCTGAAAGTTAGAGAAGAGAAAAGAGGAGAAAGCTCTTGAGTATTTGGTCATTAGGAGGAGGAAAATTGAAGGTAAGTTCTTGGTACCTTACTTCTATCTTGAGGTTCATGAGTTCTTCTTGATTCTACCTTAACTCTTGAAGTATATTTTGATTTTTAGTTGTGTTGTGAGCATTTGGTCATGAATTAAAATGAAGGAAATGGTTGTTGTTTCATGTTCTTTTGATGAAAAATGGAAGATATGTGAAGTTGAGCCAAACAAATAAGCATGCATGTGCCTTAGATGCTAAAGGGAAAATCGACTAACATGTTGTGCTTTAAAATGATGAAATGGAGATTATGCTTAAGTAAAAATTATAGATATGTGATGATTGATTGGTGATATACATGTTTAAATAACATGCATGCAAGATAGGTGTATGAAAGAGTGATTTGGTAATAAATCTGCTTGGGACAGCAGCAGTAACGTGACTTTGGAAAATCACCATAAATTGTAGGAGATGAATTAGAAGCTTAATAAATTATGTAATTAAAGCTTAATGAGTCTAGTTTCAAATGGAATAAACGAGAACATATTTTGAATTCTGTACAATGAGAAATTTGATTCGTAATGAAGTGTGGTCAGATTAGTCAAACAGTGAAACATGGGAAACTTTGAGATAAATCTGGTATTGATTGGCTAAACCAAAAATTCTGAAAATTTTATGGATAGAAGATATATGAGTCTATTTTCAAGGAAAATTAACGGAACTTGATTTGGAGTTTCGTAGCTCAGTTATAAATAATTTAGTGACTGTTGCTCAGGAAGACAACTTGCAGCGAAATTATGATTATGTGGTAAACATTGACAAAATTTGTTAATGAGTTGCTTATTGATTTCTTATAAACTTACTATGATCTGTAGGTGTGGTTGGCGAATATTGTAAGGGGTTATCGTAGTTTGTATTTGAATAGTTAGATTAACGTGTTAGTAATCTAATTGTAGGCGGTTCGTGTGTGGATCTAAATCGACATATATCGTCATAAGCAGTGTGTAACTAACACCTCTTTCTTAGTCTAGATCGGCAAAAGCGAAATGCGAAATCGAAAAGCGGTATTTTGTAGATTTGCGAGTGTGCGAATGCTCGTGAGGTAAATCGATTAATGTTTTTAGTAAGTTGCAATGTTTGGACTGCAAAGTGCATGATTTCTATGCCCTCGATATTTTTGAGCTTAATGGGCCAAAATTGGAATGATGGGTCAACGGGCCCAATTCGGTAAGAACACTCGGTACGTGATTCTGTTAGTACGAGAAAAGTAGGAATATGCATGAAAAACCCTAAAATAGATAAATTACTGAAATACCTTTAAAAGTAGAAAATTTACAGTTTTACCCCTAGTAGATAAATTACCGAAATACCCCAGGGTTAAATTGACCTAAATGCATGTTTATTTGTTGTTATTCTTGCATGTCATGTTGTTATTATCGATGCATGGGACTGGGATATTGACGGAGGAAATCTTGAAAGTGGCTTGTCCACGTCTTGGAGGCTTTGCCTCAATTTACTATTAATGCGAGCATCAAATTTGAATTGTGGAGTGTTGAAATTTGGGTGGGTTGAGCTATTCCCACATGGAGTGTATGGTGATGCGGGTGGAGTGTAGTGGTTGGTGGGTTGAGTAGTCTCCCAAATGGGCTTGCATATGTTCTTGATGTTGCATGTATTTTGAAATGGGCCTATGAGCCATCTCATTATCTGAATAAGGGCTAAGGCCGGTTTATTGTAATTTGAAAAGGGCTCGGCCCGATGCACTATTACCCAAATGGGCTTGCATATGTTATTGATGTTGCATGTATTTTGAAATGGGCCTATGGGCCATCTTATTATCTGAATAAGGAGCTAAGGCCCGGTTTATTGTAATCTGAAAAGGGCTCGGCCCGATACCCTTTATTACTGAATGGGCTTAGGCCCAATGGGCTTGAGTGACTTGGACTTTGAATGGGTTTTCCTTACACCTTTGAGTTTCCCAAACTCCCCCTTTTATTTTCATCCATGAAATCCCCAACCATAGTGGGCTTGGAGCGTGAGGGAATCGGAGTGCCACCGTTCGAAAGTTTGATTTTCTTACGGTGAGCTGGACATCCTTTTATTTACGTTTCAAGTTTTGGGCTTTTAAATGTAATAAGGCCGCTTAATTATTTTATGGTTTTAATATGTATTACTAAGATAGGTAATACTTATATTTAACTATTGAAATTAGATAGCTTTAGGGCGTTTTCAAAAACAACAATTGATTTCAAAATAACACGACAACAAACAAAGCTTCCTTAATGAAAGTATTTTCCAAAATTAATCACTTTTCCTAAAATCGGTTTCCTAGAAATATCCATGACGTTAAGGTGTGGCAATGGCGGTATGCATGTCTAGGATTGGATCCGAATGGAGCTTGGTATAGCGATCCGATGGACTCACCACCTCTTTTAGGTTTCCTACGGTGCCTGACTTCCATTCACTTTAACCCATAATGAAATTATCTTTTGAACATCAAATACGATTTTCTAGACTTAGAATGGAAATTTTTTTTACGTTTTGATGTGGCATGCGGATCCGCCATAACTTCTCGGCGGGTTAAGGGGTGCTACATTAGTGCTATCGAGCCTAGGTTGCAATAACTTCATTTGTGGATCGGGTCTAAAGGGTTTTCAAAACTTTATGCCAAAAAAAAGCTGACTTTTGAAAATAAATTTTACATTTAAAGGAGATAATCTCAGAACTTATTTTTTACACAAATATTTGGAAAATGGATTTCAAAAGTTTAAATCTTTTGAGTTTATCTGGCCCGATGAGGTGGCTGCTGAATCCCGGCACTAAAATTTGTAAGTATTATTACATTTTATATCTTTGAATCTTGTAGTTAGTACTAAACCTTAGAGATAGTACTATAGATAATATAGCATAAAGGCTCTGGCCGAGGCTGTAGGGTAAACTAAGCCCTAGGAAGCGAGATAGTAGCTAAAGCGTGATTCTGTGAGAATAACTTTGAAACCTTATCATTCATAAGATATTCTATAATAAGCAGTGGAAACGATAAACTAAGCGCATAAAATTGTGTCAGATAAATCGATATGAGTCGAGAGCTACTCGGGGAAGAGGCCGTGGTCGAGGCCGTGGTCGAGGCCGAGGTAGTACTCAAGCCGGATCTTCGTCTTGAACACATACCGTGGAGTAGCACAACCACCACCGGTGGATGAGAATGGGCCGTATGATCGGGCGCGGGGATGGCGCTCTGCCCTGAGCCATGTTAAGAGTTTTGGAAAGGGTGGTGGAGCTAATATCGGACCCATAAATAGGGGTCCATTTACGGCGACTCAAGACCAGCGGGCGGAAGTTTTAGGGTGTATCTGGAGTAGCCCCAAATGTGGTAATCTTGGTGGAAGCCACGAGGCGGATTATGGATGACTTGGACCGCTTTCGATGAGAGTAAAAGTTAAAAGGCGATATCCTTACTACGGGATGAGGCGTGTCGGTGGTGGATCCTTTGTGAGAGAGGTACCCGGTGAGAGGTAACACAGGAGTTATTTAGCGATCCTTCAAAGGCGAAGTATGTCGGAGCTAGCTATGTGGATCTGTGAAGGAAGGAATTCTGAACGACCCGGTGGTAAGACCGTTGTTGAATATGAGGCGAGTTTACGCGATTAAGCGGTATGCTAATGGTATTGTCTCTACCGAATCTGGCGCGATGTTCGCTTTGAAGATGGCCTCGGGGATGAGCTAAGGGTGCTCATAGCTCCATAAAGAGAGCGCGATTTTTGCTGCTTGATAGAAAAAGCTAAGATAGCGAAGAGGTGAAGCAAGCTGAGCGAGGGAACCGTGACGAGGATCGAAATCGATTCGGAGAGATCTTGGACCAGCTGGTGCGCAAAGGAATGTTAAGAGAGCTAGGATGGAAGAACCGATTCGGCGGTTCCGGTGAATCTTGTTAGACCACAAGCTTCGGAGATTGTGGTAGAATGCATTGGGGAATGTTGGAAGCGTTACGGGCTTGTCTTCGTTGTGGATCAAAGGAACATAAGATCGAGGATTGTCCTAAGAGGCGGCTCGAGGCTCAAGTGGTTGAACAAAGGGTACATGCAACCCGTGCAAGCAATGTGAGGTGGACCGTCGCCGTTGAGAGGTCATGGCCGAGGTCGCGGTGGCAATGGCCATGGGCGTGGGGCACTGGCAAGGTACTAATAACTCTTGAGGCTCGTCGGCCGACTTTGGTATATCTTTGCTCGTCGCATGAGGAGGTGGCCTTTTGACGTCATAAGCGATGCGTTTTTATTTTTAGCATGCCGTATCTTGTCTTGGTGGATGTTGGATCTACTCATTCCTATGTTGCATGTGCCATATCTGGGTCGTTGGGTGTGCACTCGAGGAGATTGTGAGTGGGGTATCTGTATTAAGTCCTTTGGGTCACTTTCGGTTAGGGTAGACAAAGCGTATAGGGATGTACCCTTAGAAACTCAAGGTAAGATTTTCCACGGAGATCGATGGAGTTACCATTCGGAGAGTTTGATCTCATTTGGGAATGGGTGGCTTGTTAAGCATAGCGACTCTGGATTGTGCCGCTAAGCGAATGGTGTTAAGGACCACAAAGGATGAGGAGGTTATGGTGATAGGTGTGAAGGGATTATTTGTCCAATGTGGTGTCGGCATTAAGAGCCGAAAAGTGGATTTGGAAAGGTTGTGAGGTTTATTTGGCATTTGTAAGTCGATCGGAAGAGGAGGGACCGACGGTGGATAAGGTTAGGGCCGTAAAGGAGTTCCAAGATGTTTTTAGGAGGAGCTTCGAGGATTACCTCGAACCAGAAGTTGAGTTGGAATAGATTTGTTGCTGGGCGGCGTCGTATCCATCGCACCGTATAGAATGGCTTTGAAGGAGTTAGTGGAGTTAAAGGCTCAAATTCAAGAGTTGTTGGATAGGGGCTTCATTAGGCCAAGTGTATCTCCATGGGGAGCACCGGTGCTATTTGTGAAGAAAAGGGCGGGACAATGCGCATGTGCATCGATTACCTTGATTGAACAAGCGGCGATAAAGAACAAATACCCTCCGCCAAGGATTGATGATTTATTTGACCAACTTAGAGGAGGCGGTATTTTCCAAGATTGACCTTGATCTGGATACCATCGATTAAGGGTAAAGGAAGTGGATATTCATAAGGCAAGTATTCGGGACTCGATATGGTCATTCTGAGTTTACGGTTATGCCGTTTGGGTTGTGACGCTTTTGCCGCTTTCATGGATCTAATGAATCGAGTGTTCTAACCTTACTTGGACCGATTAGTAGTAGTTTTCATCGATGATATTCGGTATACTCGGCGAGGAGAAACATGAGGAGCATCTACGTATTGTCTTTGCAAGTCTTTGAGAGAAGGAAGCGTATGCAAAGTTTAGTAAGTGTGAATTTTGGTTGCGAAGTGGCTTTTCTAGGTCATGTGGTTTCTTTGAAGGAATTAGAGTGGATCCTCGAAAAATTGAGGCGATTACGGGATGGAAGCCACCAAAATCGATGTCGAAAATTCGGAGTTTTACGGGTTTGGCGGGCTATTAGAAGGTTTGTAGAAGGATTTTCTCGATTCTTTGCACCATTGAATGGCTCATTAAGGAAAAGGGTAGCATTTATCGGGTGAGAGTCGACAAAAAGCTTTTGACCATTTGAAAAGGTATTGGTGAAGCACCGGTGTTGATTCAACCGAGTCTGGGAAGGACTTCACGTGTGCTGACGATCGTCACATGTGGGGTTAGGATGTGTCTTGATGCAAGAGGGTAAGGTGGTCGCTTATGCTTCCGACGACTTAAGTCTCATGAAGCGAACTACCCTACATACGACTTAGAGCTAGCGGCGGTGATCTTTGCGTTGAAAATCTGGAGACATTACTTATATGGAGAAAAGTGTATCATATACACAGACCATAAGAGCCTAAAGTATCTGTTAACTCGGAAGGAGTTAAACCTTGAGCAACGAAGATGGGTAGAGTTGCTTAAGGATTACGATTGTTCGATTGAGTACCACCTGTAAGGCCAACGTGGTGGTGATGATCGTTGAGTCGAAGGGTTGTTTCGATTTGAGAGCCTTGTTTGCACGTTTGAGTCTGTTTGATGATGGAAGTCATTAGCGAATTGCAAGTGAGGCCTATTTGGGTGAACAAATTAAAGAAAAAGCAGTTGAAGGATAACTCGTTGATTCTTGGTTTGACAAGTTGAGAAGGGTGAGAATGAGGATTTTGGATTTGAATCTTGAAGGAGTTTTATGCTTCCGAGGAAGAATTTGTGTTCGAAGGACTCGACTTGAGAAAGTCAATATTGAAGGAAGCTCATGGAGGACTTTGTACCATGCATCTGGAGGAATAAGTTGTATCACGACTTGCGAGAAGCTGTCTTGGTGGCACAGGCTTAAGCGAAGAAATGTGAGTTCGTGGGAAATGTCGACATGCTAGCAAGTGAAAGTGAACATCAATTTCATACGGATTCTGCAACCGGTGAAAATTCCATTGTGGAAGTGGGAGAGAGTCACTATGGACTTTGTGAGTGGGCTACCTTTGACACCCACCAAGAAAGATTACGTGTGGGTAGTGGTGGATAAGTTAACAAAATCGCCCATTTCATACCGATTCGTCTTGATTACTCCTGCAAAAGTTGGCTAGGTTGTATGTGGCGAGAGATAATACGATTACATGGAGTGCCGATGTCGATTATTTCCACCGAGACCCTAGGTTTACATCTCGGTTACGGAAGAAGTTGCAGGAGGTATTGGGTACACGTTTGGATTTGATCTCGCCTTTCACCCACAAGCAGATGGACGGTCGGAGAGGTTATTGATTTTGGAGGATATGTTAAGGGTTGTATCATCAATTTTCGTGGGAGTTGGGAGGACTACTTGCCATTGGCGGAGTTTGCATACAATAATGACTACCAAGCAAGTATTGAGATGGCTCCATATGAGGCACTTTATGGGCGGAGATGTAAATGCGCCACGTGTTGGACAGAGTTGGGTGAGCGACAAGTGCTTGGACCGGAGTTGGTGGTAGATCTTGAAAGTAAGGTTAAGTTGATAAGAGATCGATTAAAGAGGCATCGATGAGCGAAGTCGTATCACGGACCTAAAGCGCAAAGAGATAGAGTTAGCGGTTGGGGATATGGTTTTTAAAGGTTTCACCTTGGAAAAAAATCTTGAGATTGACAAGAAAGGCAAATTGAGTCCGCGGTTTATAGGGCCTTATCGAGTTCTTAAGCGAGTAGGGCGATGGCGTATCGATTAGAGTTACCACGAGTTAGACAGAATCCATAGCGTTTTCATGTGTCTATGTTAAGACAATATCGATCGGATCCCTCACATGTTGTGCGATGAGGAGATTGAAGTAAGGGTGATTTGACCTTTGAGGAAGAACCCATACAAATTTTAGATCGAGAGGTTAAAGTTCTAAGAAGGAAGTCGGTTCCGTTGGTAAAAATCTTGTGGCGTAATCATGGGAGGAAGAAGCTATTTGGGAATCGGAAGAGACTATCGTCAACAATACCCTCAACTATTTGGATCGGAGTAAATTTCGAGGCGAAATTTCTTTAAGGGGTAGAGTTATAACGCCCCAATTTTGGGAATTCGTGAATGTTGGCATAGGTTTAATTATGTTTGTGGGCCTCTAGAAGGCCCAAGCTTAAGATAGAACCGGTAATTTTAGTTAATTTTTGTTCCATAAGAAAAAGGGGTGAAATTATGAAATAGGACTTATGTGAAAATGTTTGAAAATGCTATAGGCTAAATTGAGGTGGCCAAATAAATAGGAGTGCAAAATAGGAGGATTTGCGTGACAAACCTCCCATTTTACATGAAGTGGCTAGCCATCATGTTGTTGTAGACAATATGAGTACTTGATATCCATAATTTATGGTACAAATTGATACAAATTGATAATAGGTTAGGTAAATGTTTCATAATAATAGGTTAGGTAAATGTTTCATAATAATAGGTTAGGTAAGTGTTCCATGATAATAGGTTAGGTAAATGTTCCATGATAATAGGTTAGGTAAATGTTTCATGATAAGAATTTCATGTCTTTTGTATTAAAGAATTAAATGGATGAAATATGAAGTTTTATTAAAAGAAAAGGGGTGAAAAGAACAAAGTTTTGTCCATCTTTGTTCATCATAGCTGAAAGTTAGAGAAGAGAAAGAGAGGAGAAAGCTCTTGAGTATTTGGTCATTAGGAGGAGGAAAATTGAAGGTAAGTTCTTGGTACCTTGCTTCTATCTTGAGGTTCATGAGTTCTTCTTGATTCTACCTTAACTCTTGAAGTATATTTTGATTTTTAGTTGTGTTGTGAGCATTTGGTCATGAATTAAAATGAAGGAAATGGTTGTTGTTTCATGTTCTTTTGATGAAAAATGGAAGATATGTGAAGTTGAGCCAAACAAATAAGCATGCATGTGCCTTAGATGCTAAAGGGAAAATCGGCTAACATGTTGTGCTTTAAAATGATGAAATGGAGATTATGCTTAAGTAAAAATCATAGATATGTGATGATTGATTGATGATATACATGTTTAAATAACATGCATGCAAGATAGGTGTACGAAAGAGTGATTTGGTAATAAATCTGCTTGGGACAGCAGCAGTAACGTGACTTTGGAAAATCACCATAAATTGTAGGAGATGAATTAGAAGCTTAATAAATTATGTAATTAAAGCTTAATGAGTCTAGTTTCAAATGGAATAAACGAGAACATATTTTTAATTCTGTACAATGAGAAATTTGATTCGTAATGAAGTGTGGTCAGATTAGTCAAACAGTGAAACATGGGAAACTTTGAGAAAAATCTGGTATTGATTGGCTAAACCAAAAATTCTGAAAATTTTATGGATAGAAGATATATGAGTCTATTTTCAAGGAACATTAACGGAACTTGATTTGGAGTTTCGTAGCTCCAGTTATAAATAATTTAGTGACTGTTGCTCAGGAAGACAGCTTGCAGTGAAATTATGATTATGTGGTAAACATTGACAAAAATTTGTTAATGAGTTGCTTATTGATTTCTTATAAGCTTACTATGATCTGTAGGTGTGGTTGGCGAATATTGTAAGGGGTTAATCGTAGTTTGTATTTGAATAGTTAGATTAACGTGTTAGTAATCCAATTGTAGGCGGTTCGTGTGTGGATCTAAATCGACATATATCGTCATAAGCAGTGTGTAACTAACACCCTCTTTCTTAGTCTAGATCGGCAAAAGCCGAAATGCGAAATGCCTGGCGGTATTTTGTAGATTTGCGAGTGTCGAATGCTCGTGAGGTAAATCGATTAATGTTTTTGGTAAGTTGCAATGTTTGACCTGCAAAGTGCATGATTTCTATGCCCTCGATATTTTTGGGCTTAATGGGCCAAAATTGGAATGATGGGTCAGCGGGCCCAATTCGGTAAGAACACTCGATGCGTGATTCTATTAGTACGTGAAAAGTAGGAATATGCATGAAAAACCCTAAAATAGATAAATTACTGAAATACCTTTAAAAGTGGAAAATTTGATTTTACCCTAGTAGATAAATTGCAAGAAATACCCCTAGGGTTAAATTGACCTAAATGCATGTTTGATTGTTGTTATTTCTTGCATGCCATGTTGTTATTATCGATGCATGGGATGGGATATTGACGGAGGAAGTCTGAAAGTGGCTTGTCCACGTCTTGGAGGCTTTGCCTCAATTCTTTGATAAGCGAGCGACAAAGGCAAGCTGTGGAGTGTTAAATTTGGGTGGGTTGAGCTATTCCCACATGGAGTGTATGGCTGAATGCGGGTGGAGTGTAGTGGTTGGTGGGTTGAGTAGTCTCCCCAAATGGGCTTGCATATGTTTCTTGATGTTGCATGTATTTTGAAATGGGCCTATAGGCCATCTTGTTATCTGAATAAGGGGCTAAGGCCGGTTTATTGTAATTTGAAAAGGGCTCGCCCAGTACCCTTTATTACCCAAATGGGCTTGCATATGTTATTGATGTTGCATGTATTTTGAAATGGGCCTATGGGCCATCTTATTATCTGAATAAGGGCTAAGGCCCGGTTTATTATAATCTGAAAAGGGCTCGGCCCAGTGCCACTATTACTGAATGGGCTTAGGCCCAATGGGCTTGGTGACTTGGACTTTGAATGGGTTTTCCTTACACTTTGAGTTTCCCCAAACTCCCCCTTTTATTTTCATCCACGCAGAAATCCCCAACCATAGTGGGCTTGGAGTGTGAGGGAATTGGAGTGTACACCGTTCGAAAGTTTGATTTTCTTACGGTGAACTGGACATCCTTTTATTTACGTTTCAAGTTTTGGGCTTTTAAATGTAATAAGGCCGCTTAATTATTTTATGGTTTTAATATGTATTACTAAGATAGGTAATACTTATATTTAAGCTGTTGAAATTAGATAGCTTTAGGCGCGTTTTCAAAAACAACAATTGATTTCAAAATAACACGACAACAAACAAAGCTTCCGCAATGAAAGTATTTTCCAAAATTAATCACTTTTCCTAAAATCGGTTTCCTAGAAATATCCATGACGTTAAGGTGTGGCAATGGCGGTATGCATGTCTAGGATTGGATCCGAATGGAGCTTGGTATAGCGATCCGATGGACTCACCACCTCTTTTCCGGTTTCCTACGGTGCGACTTCCATTCACTTTAACCCATAATGAAATTATCTTTTGAACATCAAGTACGATTTTCTAGACTTAGAATGGAAATTTTTTTTTACGTTTTTGATGTGGCATGCCGGATCCGGCCATAACTTCTCAGCCGGGTTCGGGGTGCTACACCCACTAACATAATTAAACCTATGCCAACATTTACGGAATTCCCGAAAATTGGGGCGTTACAACTCTACCCTCCTTAAAGAAATTTCGTCCTCGAAATTTACCTGATCCAAACAGAAGAGGGTATTATTAATGCATCGTCTCTTCTGGCTCCTAAACTCAGAAGTTTCCCCTTCTTTAACTTGTTGAAAACGAGCGACCAAAGACTCATTGTTCAACTATTTTTTTTTCCTTAATATGATCCACCCAGTTGGCCTCACTTGCAACTCGATAGCAGACTTCCATCATCGAGACAGACTCAGACGAGCAAACATTGCTCTCGGATCGAATCTGACTCTCGACTTAGAGCATCGGCTACCACATTAGCCTTGCCTAGGTGATACTCGATCGAACAGTCATAATCCTTAAGTAACTCAATCCATCTCCTTTGCCTAAGGTTCAGCTCCTTCTGAGTCAACAAATACTTAAGACTCTTATGGTCAATGTATTTACACCTTTCTCTGTACAAGTAATGTCTCCAAATCTTAAGTGTAAATATCACTGCTACCAACTCTAAATCATGAGTCAAATAGTTCCCCTCATAAGGCTTAAGCTGTCGTGATGCATATGCAACCACCTTACCTTCTTGCATTAACACACAGCCCAAACCCACGTGTGATGCGTCATTGTACACACTAAAATCCTTCCAGACTCATTTGAATTAACACAGTGCTTGATCAGAACTTTCTTCAACTTCTCAAAAGCTTCCTGCGCTTCTCATCCATACAAAGCGGTACTCCTTTCCTTATGAGTTTTGTCGAGGTGCTGCCATCACGAAAAACCTTCCACAAACCTTACAGTAGTATCCTGCCGGTCCTAGAAAACTCCGTATTTCGACCTTGACCTAGGCGGCTTCCACTCCAAAATCGCTTCAATTTTTCGAGGTCCACTTAATCCCTCAGCAGAGACCGCATGTCCTAAGAAGGTTATCTCCCTCAACCAAAGTTGAGACTTCTGAACTTCACAAAAGTTCCTTCTCCTTAACACTTGCAGCACTATACGGAGATGCTCATCATGTTTCGTTTGATTTGAGAATATACCAAGATATCGTTAATAAAGACGACTCGAATGATAAAAAAATGGTTGGAACACACGATTCATCAGATCCATAAATGCTGCAGGAGCGTTCGTCAGTCCAAATGGCATAACTAGAAACTCGTAATGACCATACCGAGTCCTGAATGTTGTCTTATGGATATCTGCCTTCTTGACTCTTAACTGATGATATCCAGATCGAAGGTCGATCTTGGAAAATACAGAAGCTCCTCTAAGCTGGTCGAACAGATCGTCAATCCTTGGCAGTGGATACTTATTCTTAATCGTCAATTTGTTCAACTGGCAATAATCAATGCACATCCACATCATACCATCCTTCTTTTTCATGAATAGCACCGGTGCTCCCCATGGAGACACGCTTGGCCTAATGAAGCCCCTATCCAACAACTCTTGAATTTATGCCTTTAGCTCTACCAACTCCTTCGGTGCCATTCTATACGGTGTGATAGACACTGGTGCCGTTCCAGGCAATAAGTCGATTCAAAACTCCACTTCTCGGTTCGAAGGCAATCTTGGAAGCTCCTCCGAAAAAACATCTTGGAACTCCTTTACAGTCCTAACCTTATCCACTGTCAGTCCCTCCTCTTCCGACTGATTTACAAATGCAAAATAGGCCTCACAACCTTTCCGAATCCACTTCTCGGCTCTTAATGCCGACATCACATTGGACAAATAATCCCTTTGCTCACCTATCACCATAACCTCCTCATCCTTTGTGGTCCTTAACACCATTCGTTTAGCAGCACAATCCAGGGTCGCTTTATGCTTAACAAGCCAGTCCATTCCCAAAATGAGATCAAACTCTCTGAACGGTAACTCCATCAAATCTCCAGGGAAAATCCTACCTTGAGTTTCTAAGGGTACTTCCCTATACAGTTTGTCTACCCTAACCGAAAGTGACCCAAAGGACTTAGTACAGATACCCCACTCACAATCTCCTCAGAGCAGTCCAAGTTGTCCATAATCCGTTCTGTGGCCTCCAACCAATATTCTGCCACATTCGGGGCTATACCAGACACGCCCCTAAAAATCTCCGCTCCTTTAGCCCGAAGTCGTTCAGAAATACATCCCCGAACTCCATTACCCGTACTTGCCCCGGAAACCCTTTCCAGAACATGAAGCATTACCTGTGACAGGGCATCATCCCCGGCACTGCGATCATGAGACTCTACCTCTATTGCCAGTGGTACCGGTGCATCCACCGCCGGCATATGTCTCGAAGACGAAGATCTCGCTCGAGCACTTCCTCGACCCCGTCCACGGCCTCTTGTACTCATATCGTATTATCTTGATTACGAATTTTTATGCATCAATTAATATTCCAGTGTTTATTACAGATGTTTTATGAATCGAGCGATGAGTTCGAGTTTGTTTTCGAGAATCGAAGTCTAGCTACGATTTCAATCTCTTATCGATTTTCCTATGGTTTCAGTATCATCCTATCTAGAGTGTCCTAGTAGGGTTTCAGTATAGACAGATAATTCAGGAAAATATTCAGAAAAATTCAGAATACTTACAGACTTGAGCCGGAGATTCGAAATGCCACCTTTTAAAGATCTAAATTTTGAAAATCAAGTTTTTCGCATTCTTTATAAAATTTTCGCTTTCAAAAATCTTTGTTTTTGTAAACCCATTCCACAGCTGAGTTGTTGTAATTGGGCTCTGATCTACTAAATGTAGCACCCCAAACCCGGCCCAGAAGTTATGGCCGGATTCAGCATGCCACATCAAAACGTAAAAAAAAAAATTTCCATTCTAAGTCTAGAAAATCGTACTTGATGTTCAAAAGATTAATTCATTAAGAGTTAAAGTGAAGGGAAGCTGTGCACCAGGTAGGAAACCGGAAAAGAGGTGGTGAGTCCATCGGACTGCTTAAGTACCAAGCTCCCTTCGGATCCAATCCTAGACATGCATACCGCCATTGCCACACCTTAACGTCATGGATATTTCTAGGAAACCGATTTGATTAAGTTATTTTTAGAAAAAGTGATTAATTTTGGAAAATACTTTCATTGCGGAAGCTTTGCTTGTTGTCGTGTTATTTTGAAATCAAGCTGTTGTTTTTGAAAAGCGCGCCTAAAGCTATCCAATTTCAACAGTTAAAATAAATATTATCTATCTTAATAAAACATATAAAACCATCAAAATAAATAAGCGGCCTTATTACATTTAAAAGCCCAAAACCTCAAAGCGTAATTAAAAGGATGTCGATTCACGGAAGAAAATCAAATTTTGAGCGGGTGGCCACTCCGAATTCCCTCACGACTCCAAGCCCACTATGGTTGGGGATTTCTGCGTGGATGAAAATAAAAGGGTGAGTTTGGGAAAACTTCGTGTGTAAGGAAAACCCATTCAAAGCCCAAGTCGGCTCAAGCCTATTGGGCCTAAGCCCATTCGAGTGCAGTGGTGCTGGGCGAGCCCTTTCAGATTACAATAAACTGGGCCTTAGCCCTTATTGAGATAATGATATGGCCCTGAGGCCCATTTCAAAATACATGCAACATCGGTAAACATATGCAAGCCCTTTTGGGTAACAGTGGTCTTGGGCGAGCCCTTTTGATTACAATAAAGCGGGCCTTAGCCCTTATTGAGATAACAGATGGCCCATTTCAAAATACATGCAACATCGGTAAACATATGCAAGCCGATTTGAGAGACTACTCAACCCACCAACCACTACACTCCACCCGTACCAGCCATACACTCCATGTGGGAATAGCTCAACCCACCCATTAACACTCCTGATTCTGACCTTGCTGCTCGATTAACGATAAATTGAGGCAAAGCCTCCGATCGTGGACAAGCCACTTTCAGTACTTCCTCCGTCAATATCCCAATCCCATGCATCGAGATAATAACAACATGGCATGCGATAAATAACAAATCAAACATGCATTTAGGTCAATTTAACCCTAGGGGTATTTGGTAATTTGCACCTAGGGGTATAATGATAATTTTCCATACATAGGGGTATTATAGTAATTTAGCTGCTTTTAGGGTTTTCATGCATATTCCTACTTTTCGTACTAACGAATCACGTACCAAGGGTTCTTACGAATTGGGCCGTTGGCCCATCATTCCAATTTTGGCCCATTAAGCCCAAAAATATCGAGCACGAAATCATGCACTTTGCGGTCCAAATTTTGCAGCTTACCAAAAACATTAATCGATTTACCTCACGAGCATTACTTTTCATAAATCTACAAAATACGGTTTTCGGCATTTGACTTTTCGACTTTTCTGATCTAGACTAAGAAAGAGGGTGTTAGTTACACACATTTGCGACGATATGCTGACGAGATCCACACACGAACCGCCTACAATTGGATTACTAACATGTTAATCTAACTATTCAAATACAAACTACGTATTAACCCCTTACAATATTCGGCCAACCACACCTACAGATCATAGTAAGCTTATAAGAAATCAATAAGCAACTCATTAACAAATTTTTGTCAATGTTTACCACATAATCATAATTTCACTGCAAGCTGTCTTCCTGAACAACATCACTAAATCATTTATAACCGGAGCTACGAAACTCCAAATCAAGTTCTGTTAATTTTCCCTGAAAATAGACTCATATATCTTCTATCCATAAAATTTTCAGAATTTTTGGTTTAGCCAATCAATACCAGAAATTTCTCAAAGTTTCCCATGTTTCACTGTTTGACTAATCTGACCACCCTTCATTACGAATCAAATTTCTCATTGTACAGAATTCGAAATATGTTCTTGTTTATTTCATTATAAACTAGACTCAATAAGCTTTAATTACATAATTTATTCAGCTTCTAATTCATCTCCCACAATTTATGGTGATTTTCCAAAGTCACATTACTGCTGCTGTCCCAAGCAGATTTATTACCAAATCACTCTTTCATACACCTACCTTGTATGCATGTTATTTAAACATGTATATCACCAATCAATCATCACATATCTATGATTTTTACTTAAGCATAATCTCCATTTCATCATTTTAAAGCACATGTTAGCTGATTTTTCCTTTAGCATCTAAGGCACATGCATGCTCATTTGTTTGGCTCAACTTCACATATCTTCCATTTTCATCAAAAGAACATGAAACAACAACCATTTCCTTCATTTTAATTCATGACTAAATGCTCACAACACAACTAAAAATCAAAATATACTTCAAGAGTTAAGGTAGAATCAAGAAGAACTCATGAACCTCAAAATAGAAGCAAGGTACCAAGAACTTACCTTCAATTTTCCTCCTCCTAATGACCGAATACTCAAGAGCTTTCTCCTCTCCTTTCTCTTCTCTAACTTTCAGCTATGATGAACAAAGATGGACAAAACTTTATTCTTTTCACCCCTTTTTCTTTTAATAAAACTTCATATTTCATCCATTTAATTCTTTAATACAAAGGACATGAAATTCTTATCATGAAACATTTACCTAACCCATTATCATGAAACATTTACCTAACCCATTATCATGGAACATTTACCTAACCTATTATCATGAAACATTTACCTAACCTATTATCAATTTGTATCAATTTGTACCATAAATTATGGATATCAAGTGCACATTTTGTCTACAACAACATGATGGCTAGCCACTTTATGTAAAATGGGAGGTTTGTCATGCAAATCCTCCTATTTTGCACTCCTATTTATTTGGCCACTTCAATTTAGCCTATAGCATTTTCAAACATTTTTGGCCACTTCAATTTAGCCTATAGCATTTTCAAACATTTTCACATAGGTTCTATTTCGTAATTTCACCCCCTTTTTCTTATGGAACAAAAATTAACTAAAATTGCCAGGTTCTATCTTAAGCTTGGGCCTTCTAGAGGCCCACTAACATAATTAAACCTATGCCAACATTTACAGAATTCTCGAAAATTGGGGCGTTACAACTACTATAATCCTATTTGTGTAATTCTTTTTTCTTGCTAATGCACATGATGATAATATATAAATATTATTGAAAAAACTTCTTTAAGTAAGGTTTAGGGTTAACAAGTATTTTATAAGGTATAATAAATTATTAATATATATATTTAAAAAGAGACATGCTAATTTTTAAGATAAAAAAAAAGTAAACTGTCAACGTATCAAATACTTACTCATGATTACTATTTCATACATCAGCAATAAAAAATTTTAACTCCGCAAACTAACTTAAGAAACTGTCGCATGTTTCAATTAAGGATATTTGGCAAGAGTTAAAACTCCACCACTAGAATATCAGGATAAAATTTTGAAAATTATATATTATAAAAATATTCAATGAATTAGTTTCAAAATATATTTTAATAGAATTTAATAAATTAAAATTTTAAATTAGTTGAACTTAAAGTTTAGAAAGGTTGATTTCAAAATTGTTAATTATAACATTTATTGAGTTGTAAATTGAATTTTGCTTTAGCGCCTGATAAATTATTGAAAACCTTCATTTGAATCAAAATGAAAATTTTCAATATTTAATATTTTAAATGCATTTAATAACGTTTTAATTTTTACTTAATAGAAAAATTTTAAAAAATAGAAAGTGTTGAATAAGATAGATAGGTAGTTATTTATCACATAATATAGAAAATATTAAGTTGATTTTATTTTATTAAAAATTTAAATAAATTGTCTTTTTGTTAAAAATGAGATATTCAAATTAACGTACTTATCCTTCATTCAAACTATCCAAAATAATATAAAATATTATGTTAATAAGATTAAAATTAAAAAAATCTTTGAAAAATCAATATTTACTTTTATCAAATAATATAATTGTACTCAATACTTATATTTACCAAAAATTTCTAATATAAATTTAGCGAAAAAATTCAATACTTAATTTTTCAGCATTTAAAATTTCAATTTATCGACACATATTTAGTTGATACTATTTCTACTGTAACAATTAGGAAGATGTGAGTTCGAGCCTGATTAAACATGCTTTTCTTCCGGTTTAAGGGTTAAGAAGGAGTTATGGATAAGTAGGCATGGTATAAAAAAATTATTGACATAGACGTAGTATTATAAACTTTAATTTTTATTTTTTATTTGTTTTACATATTCTAGTTGTTAAATAATTCTTTTGGTATAATGATTTATTTGACCTTCCAACTTAAAAAAAAAAAAAGTCATTTTTGCACACCATTTAATTTTCACCCTTTTTACTATTGATCTTACGATGTTTGTCAAATTATTCCAAAATAATAAATAGAAAAATTAACGTCATTAACTTTACTAACATGATACACACGTGAATTGTCACATTAAAATTAATTTTTTAATATTTAAAATTTCAATAATTATTAAATAAATTATTATCATTATTAAAATTATAAAAAACATAAAATATTTTTAAAATTTTAAAAATATCTTAAAGTGATTTAACAAATAATGAGGAAAAGAATTATACATTCAACCTTGCTAGGCGACATTGTTTTTAATTTTCCCTTTTTTATAATTAATTATACTGAATTTTTTCCTTAAAATATTATTTGTTACATATGTATTATAATTTTTCCTCCTATTTGTTAAAAGTAAATTATAGAAGTGGTTAAATATTACCAATTGAATTAGTTTATTGTAAACTCATATACTAAAATATATGTAAAAATAATAATATCCTTATCAAATGTAGCATGAATGATTAAAAAATAGAATTTATATTACATGCACCAACATCGGATATATATTTAAATGTTTTTCCATGAACCAAATAATGTGATCTTATATTTTTAAAATAAATATAAATACAATTTTCCTTTTGATAAAGCATCGAGTCAATAAAAATAAATAAATACTTAACTTATTTTTCTTATAGCCATCCACCTAATACTTTGGGAATAAAACCATGCATGCATCAAATTAATATAAAAAAAAAACAATTTGAGAATACCTCTCATTTAAAGAAAACTGAAAAGAATTGAAACAAATTTAAATAGTTAATTTATTAGAGTGGAAGAAGAAATTAATACTGATTATTAATGGAGAAGCACGAAAATAGACTTTTAGCGGCACTTTTTTTAGCCTTTAGCGGCGTTTATAAGCGCCACTAAAACTTTTAGCGGCGCTTTCTAAAACGCCACCAAAAATGCTGCTATAGGTAACGCCACAAAACTTTGTGGCATTTATTGAAAAAAAATGCCGCTAAAAGCCTTGACTTTTAGCGGCGTTTGTGGGAAAAGCGACGCTAAAAGTCACTGCTTTTAGCGGCGCTTTTACTACAAACGCCGCTAATTTTGGCAGATTTGCAATATTTTTTTTTACCAATATCCAGCCCTTCCTGCATTAAATTCCAACCAAATACAACAAATATAGTATAAAATGCACCAAAAACAACAAATTTAGCATAAAATACAACCAAAAATTAATTCTAAATGATACTTCAAATTTAACTAAAGATATATGATATAATTAATAAATAAAGTATAATTTAAAATATTTTACAACAATTTATTAAACGTGACAAAACTTAAAAACATTCTTACAATAAGAAAACTAATGTCTAAGATGGCGACTTTTGCGATTCTTTGAAACATATGCATCATCTCTTTGAAGTCAGTAGTTGGAGGTCATCGTACTTTTTGCTTTGCTCTGCTACCATCGTTCGTGCCTCTACCTCTCTCGTTGCAGCAGCCGCCTCCTCTCTCTGCCTCTGCTCTAAGTTGTTCTGGAGTTCTTCATATTTTCGTTGAACCTCGGCAATTTGCTCAACCGTGTTCGCTTGCATCCGAGCTATCTCGGTCTCTTAACCTCGACTTGACTTGAGCTTGACTTAGGAAGGCATGTATTCTTTGGGAGCGGATCCAAAATATTGGGTCGGGTAACACCGGATCCTTGAAATCGAACCCGACCGTACTTTTCGGGACCCAAAACTTCAGTGATAATTACATTATCAATGTTCTCAAGATTAATGAACTATCACTCAAGCAATCGCTTTATATTCGCCTTCTTCTCCTTTAGTTTCTCCAAAAAATCAATTAAAGAGTTAGAAACGAAATATATAATAAAAAGGAATGCAACATAACTTAACATTATTTAAAACTACTAATGATGAATTGAATTAAACAATTATAATTAAAGATTATAAATATTTAGAATAAATCAAATTAAAAATTATCATTAAAGATTATAAATATTTAGAATAAATCAAATATTATTAAGTAAATATACCATAATTTCTCCACTTGGATGTCATAGAGATCCATCTTTCTTCTTATGCATAATCTCAAAAAGTCAAGGCGTCCAACTTTTGTCGGATTTAACTTCCTACAATATAGTAGTAAGAATATTATTTAATAATAGAAAGTTATTAATATTTGAAAGAATTAATAAATTCATAATACCTCGGCCTCAGCTACAGAAGCAAAACTTCTCGACCCTGCCGTGTGAGTGAATTTTTGTTTTTGCCTGCTGCTTGTTCCAACTCGCTCACGGTCCTACATAATAAAATTATTATTACGTATAAAGTAAACACTATATATAAGAGTTTGGAAATACGCAATACCTCTCCTTTCTTTGAATTCCAAAATCTAACCGCATCTTCCCATTGATACCTCAGCATTCCCGGCGGAACATTTCTCAATTTTTCCTCGAGGCTTATGTCTTTCTTAAAGTATTGTTTCTTTAAAGTGCTTTTATTGTCTCTCCATATTTTACCTAATGCCTTCTTGATATAATCATCGGAGACTTCTAAAGCAAATCTCTCCTAAAAAAACATAAGTTTAGAATGTAAATATAAATGAAACTTAAACCAAAGTATTATAAATTGCATTCACATTTTGTTACCTTAATATTAGCGAGAGCCTGATTTTTGTTGCTATCAGGCATGTGATGCCATGATTCATAGTTGATGGGCAACATATTTGCATTTCGTGCTAAAATGCCCAAATAGCCTGCTAAAAGTCGAGCCTCAGATCCAACAGGCTGACCATGAGTATTTCTACTTACTTTAACACGCTCGACAGGATCTAAGTCGTATAAATCTCTAAGCAGCATACGTCCTCGAACTCTACGCGTCCCACCACTTTCAGCTGAAAAATGATATACTATTATTATATTAAAATTGACAAACAATTCAATAATAAAAGTCAACACATGTAAAATGAACATAACATTACTTTGAAATTCTTCAGGCTCATCAAGTGTCTCCGGCACATTCGAAGATCCAACAACTGTCTGCTGTTCACTATTTCCTTCTTCCGAATTTGGAGTATTCTGGACAATACTTAAATATCTTAATCTTCTTCTACGCATTTTTCCTGCAATACACATAAAATAGTTAAAGTTTTAGTAACAAATTACAACAATAGTAGTACATATAAAATAGTTAAATTATATAACATGACAAAGATTAAAATTATAATATTACATATAATTAAAAATTGTAAAATCTTACTATATCATTATTCGTAAATATCTTCATCCACATCATGTCGAACCCATTGATGTTGTGTATTAGTACTAGGGATATTTTTATCTAATTTTGTTATGGAAAAGGTAATGTTTCTGATCTTTCGACGATGTCATCTCTACTTCCATTACCCATTTCAAACAAGTCTCTAGGGGTGTTCCGGAGTACAACATACCAACCCTTATCAGTTGGATCTTTCGAATAAAAAACTTGTTTCACTTGAGAGGAAAATACATATGGCTTGTCCATCAATTGTTGTCCAGTGTGAATCAAGCGAGAGAAATTCAACATTGTAAAACCAAATTGATCTTCTTTAATTCCTCGGCAAGTATTAACATCAGCCCAATCACCTTTGAAATAAGACAACTTTCCATACGCCATAGTAATCCAACTCAATAATGTCGGTAAGAAGTCCATAATACTCCACATTACCCTCAACCGAATTACTGTCCCTAGCACTAGCATAACTTGTAATTGAAGAATTAACAACAACTCTAAAATTTTGAGTTCTCCTCATTCTCTCAGGATACTTTGTATGAAATCTGTATCCATTGATGAGGAAGGCACTATATCTTTTTATTATTCTGTTCGGACCTTGGGAAAGCCATTTAACTTCGTCATTGATGTCCTTTCCACTCTAAACCTATTGAATCGAAAGTAAATTGAATAATTAACTAAATTTCGGGATTATATGTAACTTATTAACTTTAGTTACATACCGTTTGACTTAACCATTCATGAAAAGATTCTGTGAATAACTTATTAATCTCTCGATGTTGCAATCTTCGAGAGCGTGCCTGAGATCTCAAAATTTGTTTGTACTCACTATATTAAAAACAAGTGTAATTGGTTAGAAGATAAACAAATCAAAACTACGAATATGTGAGGAAATTTTAGAACTTACTTGCGTAACAGTTCAACTAAATCGTGGTGAAAAAGTACATATCGATGTGCTTGTATCCACGATATATCATCTAATTCTGCAATTTCAACTTTGCCGATTGGTTCTCCATAACTTTGGAATAAATAAGTTTCGGCCAAGTTATGATCATTGAGCCCAGTATTTCTATTTGGTCTATTCAATCGTGTTTCAACATCTTCTAAATATCTAGAACAGAATGTCATGCACTCCTCTGCCAAGTAGCCTTCAGCAATTGATCCTTCTGGATAACGCTTATTGCGACAATAAGCTTTCAATTTGCTTAGGAACCTAAACACGATATACAATATTTATCAAAAGTTGTAACTAAATGTATAGACGCGAATAAATAAATACTTGACAAATAAATTAGCACCTTTCTATTGGATACATCCATCGATAAAAAACTGGTCCACCAAGTATTGCTTCGTGAGGGAGATGGATTACCAAGTGCACCATAATAGTAAAGAAGGAAGGTGGAAAGATCTTCTCGAAATTGCATAAAGTTAAAGCAGCTCGATCCTGTACTTTCTTAAGTTCTTCAACATCCAAAACTTTGCCACAAATAGATTTCATTATATTGGATAGTTCAATTATATAGGACGTCACATTTTTTGACATGCAGCACCGTAAAGCAACTGGGAGTAAATCTTGCATCAAGATGTGGTAATCATGTGATTTTAATGAATATAATCTTCGATCTTTAAGACTCACACATCGAGATATATTTGACGCATACGTATCTGGGACCTTTATATCCTTCAACACCATACAAAACACCTCTTTCTCTTCCTTTGACATTGAAAAAATAGAAGGTGGCAATCGATATTTCCCATTCAGAAGTACTTGAGGATGAAGATCACGCCGAATTCTCATGTCAACTAAATCAAGTTGACTCTGAAGATTGTCTTTTAATTTTCCATCGACATTCAAAATTGTCCCAATTATGTTCTCGCAGACATTCTTCTTAATATGCATGACATCAAGATTGTGGCGTAAAATATTATGCTCCCAATAAGGCAACTAAAAAAAAATACTTCTTTTTTCCACAAGTCTGCCTTATTAGGATCATCCTCTTCGTCAGATTCATCATCAAATTCATCCCTCGATCTTCTCTTTGATTGCGTGTTAGGTGGTTGATTCATCTTCCCATAACTGAAGTTGATATCTTTTAACATAAACAAGATTTCGGATCCAACGATTCTCATTGAGGAGCTCCTCGTACTCTTACATGCATCAAATAAAGTCCTCTGAAATCTAAATTTATGATTTCCATCTAACCACCAACGATGGCCCATGTAAGAGAACTTCTTCCCATTGTACAACCACTTCAAACAAGTTTGCGCAGCACAACAAGGACAAGCATAACGTCCTTTAGTACTCCAACCCGATAAATTAGCATAAGCCGGGAAATCATAAATTAGCATAAGCCAGGAAATAATTAATTGTCCACAATAAAGCTGCACGTAAATAAAAGTTCTCTTTTCTTAATACATCATATGTCTCAACACCCGACCATAATTGTTTTAACTCTTCAATAAGTGGCTGCAAATAGATGTCAATATCATTTCCGGACCTTTCTCCGTGAATAATCATTGATAAAATAAACGAAGATTGCTTCATGCAAATCCATGGAGGCAAATTGTAAGGAACAAGCACCACAGGCCAAGTGCTGTACGAAGTACTCATGATTTTAAATGGATTAAAGCCGTCAGCTGCTAGCCCAAGCCTCACATTTCGAGGATCTCTTGCAAAGCTTGAAAATTTCATGTCAAATGATTTCCAAGCTAAAGAATCCGTAGGATGTCTTAATAATCCATCATCGGTCCGTTGATCATTATGCCACCTCATAGATTCGACCGTCTTTGATGACATGTAAAGCCTTGGAAGTCTTGATATTAGGGGAAAGTATCGTAAAACCTTGACTGGCTTCTTTCTTAACTGTGCCCCACCTTCATCCGCATTCACATCTTCTGTATTCCCATTCATCCAACGAGACTTGCCGCAAACATTACAACACTGTTGGTTCTTCTGATCACCCCAGTACAATATGCAGTCATTTGGGCAACTATGAATTTTATCGTACCCAAGGCCCAAATCTTTTATTAGTCTCTTCATATCTTGAGAAGATTGTGGGATTTTTGCAAAAAGAAACATCTCTCTCAGAAACTCTAGCAGCATTGTAAAAGAATTTCCAGTCCACCCTCCCAAACATTTTAAGTGAAATAAACGAATGCAAAAGGACAATTTCGAATATTTTGATCCCTCGTAAAGTTCTTCGTTCATTTCATTAAGTAAATTGTAGAACTTCGCCGCTTCTTCATTTGGCTCCTCATAAGGTACATTTGTTCCCGTTTCGCCAAAAACATTTCCACCAATATTACAATCATCGGATGCAATAAAGTCAGGTGGAAACGATTGCTCACCATGACTGTGCATATTAAATGCATCCCGCAACATACCTTCCATGTCATCTTGTCTGACATACTGATGGTAATCAGTATCAGGATAATTTTGATTAATCATTAAAGAAGTTCCACTAGCTGTACACTCTCCATGGAAAATCCATTTTTTATACCCCCGAATAAAGCCATCAATAATTAGATGTTCGTAGACAACTTCACGAGTATGCCAATTGATGTTGCCACACTTCTTACACGGGCAAAGAATCATATTCTCTTGGCTTGTATTTTGAAATGCAAAATTCAGAAAAGTTTGTACTCCATTTCGATAGGCGTTGCTTACCCTTGACAATTTCATCCAACTCCTATCCATTTCGTAGTTCTTGAATTCTAAAGTTGACAATAAATTACATAGGTAAGTTGTTTATTATGTAAGTCTTGATATGATATATTTTTATGTTTTATGTAAGTTATGTAGATTATGTAAGTTATGAAATTTGAACTTTAAACTATATGCTTTTAAGGAAACTATTAGATTACACTACATGTATTAGTTAAGTTCCGTAAGTTGTTATGTACGTTATGTGAGTTATGTAAATTATGTAAGTTATGTGAGTTATGTAAGTTATTTTTTAAGATTCATCATACGTGGCGTTGTTACACCTAGGGAAGATCCATTATATCTTACAGCTCGATATAAGGCAACCCGTCAAGTTTCCAGCCTATATACTTTGAATCTTTAAAATATTTAAAAAAAGGTTGGAGAGAAGGTCAGCTATTGTTGTAATTTTAATGGACAAGCAAGCTACATGGTAATAAATATTCAATAGTAAATGAGCTCGATAGAACTTTTTTCAAGTCTTTTTGAATTTTTTAAGATTCATCATACGTGGCGTTGTTACACCTAGGAGGATCCATTATATCTTATACTCGATATAAGGCAACCCGTCGAGTTTCCACCTATATACTTTGAATCTTTAAAATATTTAAAAAAGGTTGGAGAGAAGGTCACTATTGTTGTAATTTTAATGGACAAGCAAGCTACATGGTAATAAAATTAATTCATACTTATTCATACTTAACAACATACGCAAAGGTTTCCAGTAGCAATGAGAAGAACATACGCATTGGAACTAGTAGTAAAGAGATCCAAAGGATAAGCAGAATAAGCAAATTAAAAAAATTAAAGACAACATAACAAGTCTCTAAGGATAAACAGCATAAGCAAATTAAAAAAATAATCAAAGGACAGACTTGAAATAAGTTAAAAACATGATCCATTAATGATCCATTAAAAAACAAGTTAAAAACAAATTTAACAAATTAAATATACATACCTATTTGAAATTGTAATTACCTTGTAATTAGCTCATGGAATACATACCAAATATAATCTCCTAGAAATAAAGATTTAGCAAATTAAATATACATACCTCTTAAAAATAAGACCAGCATTTCAATATTGATAAAACATACATCCCAAGATTATCAAATATAGAAAGTACTGCACTTCCACAACTGTTGAACTTTGCGAGCATCCGTTATCACCTGAATATTATCAGTCAAAAGTGAAACACGAAAAGGAGAAGCCATAGAAAATATGCCGCATTTGTACAGCAAGCATTAAAATTTAGAAAAGAAAATTGCTTTGGGTAAGCAAAATCACTACAAGCTTATCCAACAACAAATTTCTAAACCAATGTTGTTAAGGCAAGATGCACAAAGTGCAAAAAAAAAAAAACACGTTTATGTGGGATGCACGTAAAATAAGCTTAAGATGTATAATTATGATTAAAAACACAAAATTGATTTGGTATATCTACAAAACATGAAATCTTTTCTTTTAATCATGTAGGTCAATATGCACTATTATCTCCTAGCCCATGCTTCTTGTAGAATACTCAAATCTTGAGAAGTAGAGAAGTTGATATTGTCCCATTTTTACTAGCAAAGAGAATTTCAACCATGTAGACATTTTTTATGAATATTGCCTAACAAAACAGCATGCCTAGGTGCATCAAGCGAGTGCCTAATCAAATGGTCTTGGTTATAGGGACTTGACGCTCTATGTTTTTCAGGTTTGATGCTCTTTGTTATTCGACACAAAGGCACAAAACCAAGAAAATGATGCTCACTACCGATCCGGAAAGAAATGACATAATCATAAAAGCTCAATTTCCGAGAAGATGATGGTAGATCACTACTATATATAGGACTAACATCCGAGAAGATGACGGTTGGTGCAATTGTTATGTTCCAAGTCCGGGATCAAACTACCATACAATTAATAGAGAACTAAGATTTGAAGAAAGATTTTTCCGTATTTCAATTCCAAATTTTGCCTATGGTTGTGGAACTCTAAAGGAGTTGCATACGTTGGAATGGATTTATTGAAACTTTCGACTCATTTTATTCATTAATAATATTCCTCTTAAGTAAAGGTTTACAATTTAAAAAACAAGATGCAAAACCAAAATTTCATGTTCTACCAAGAAAAAGAAGATAAGAAAGCTAAGTATACTAATTTATAAGGAAAGTTTATTTAAACTAACAAGGGAATTTTAAGAAATAAAAATCAGACGCAAATCTCAAGAAAATCATAATCAGATCTCCTAACATGCATTGTGTTATACCTTAGGCAAAAGGTTCAAATGTGATAAGATTGTTCCAATAAAACTTATGAGTCATAATATGAAATACTGGGAAAAAGTCTTTCGAGTAACATTTACGACAACATGCTAAGATTGTGGAAAATTAGTTTGAATTCATGCCCCAAGGCAATGAACTTTGATGGGCTTTAGACAAGAACACAATCCCTCTCAAATATGCCAAGATATCTTGTGATATGCATGGAGTGATTACAAACAAAAGAACTTGTTGATTTAGAGAAAGCATATGATGAGTACCTAGAGACATTCTTTGATGTGTTCCAAACAAGAACACGATCAAATATGCTAGTGTAAAGAGGTATTAATGGAGCAATTATAAACAAAAGAACACATTGTTGATTAAAAGATGAAGTCTGATTACAAAATGGGTTCATCAAATACCAGGTTGAAGAACAAGTAAATAAGAGTACCTTGATTTGATGGACTTGCCAAAGGTAGCCTTCAATCGGGTTTGATTTCAAAATGAAATCCCTTAATCTTTCTGCTTGCTGCAAAAATAAAACAGAAGTGAAATCGAAGTCGAAATGAAATAAAAAATAAACGGCTTGCTTGCTGCAATGAAATCAAAATGAAAGAAGGAGCTTTGGGTTTGATTAGAAAATTATAATACCTGTCGATCGAAAAGAGAGAGGGAGACAGCAAATGGGTTTGATTTAAGGAAATTTTAGGGTTTTGGGGGAACTATGATTTGGGAGAAAATGAGGGTTTCGGGGGAACTATGATTTAGGCAAATGGCTTAGTCAGAGAAAGGCTGAGAAAGAAAAGGGAATTGGGAAAGAAAAGGGAATCGGGGGAGAGAATAGAAGTACAGGCTGAGAATGGCTGAGAAAGAGAGTGGAATCGGGAAAAAAGGGAATTGGGGGGGAGAGAGAAATAAAACGGCGTCGTTTCAATCAAAACTAAAATTTAGCTGCATATTTTATCAAAACGGTACCGTTTTATTTAAAATAAATTACTTTTTGCGGCGTTTTTATCATAAACGCCGCTATTAATTGCCTTTTATGCGTTTTATATAAACGCCGCTATTGTTTATCTTTTTTTATGCTTTTATCATAAACGCCGCTAATTTTTGAATTTTTATAATTTTTATATTGAATTTTTATATCTTTTATATTAATTTTAAATAATTTTTTTAAAAATTTAAGTAATATTTAAAATAATTAGATTAAATTTTAATTTTTTATATATTTTATATATCAAATTGTTTAGATTAAATATTTTTAAATATAAAAGCATTAATTGATTACATAAAATTTCATCATTTAACAAATTTCATCATAAAATGGAGATATGAGTTGGGATATTTAGAATTGTCTTTTTCTTATGTAAACCTGTGAATGTTAGAAAAGAAAGTCGCTTAAAATATTTCCATAACAAATATAATATGTTGTTGGAGTTTCAACACACTTTAACCGGGTAAAGTAAGAATTTCAAACAGAGCACCAGCAGCAACGTATTATACCCGGGTAAAATATGAAGGAAATTTTTTATTAATATATAAATTTAAAATATAAATTTATTAATATATATATATATATAAAGTAAGCTCAATCAAACAAGGAAAAGATAATAAATTCTTAAATATATAAATTTTTATTAAAACAACTTTTCAGAAAATATTTTGAAATCGCCAAACAATAGAAAATATTTTACAGATTCATCCAAACACCAGAAAAGTAAATCATTTTCCAAAAATCATTTTTCAAGAAATTATTTTCCAGAAATCATTTTCCAGAAAACATTTTACCTGCAAACAAACGGAGTCTTAATATTATCTCTTTTACGAATATATAAGAAATTATTTAATATATAAATTAAAAATACTAATTAACTAATCTAAACCTAAACCCTAACTTTTATCCCTAAACCCTAAATCATACAACATAACGCTTAAATCCCTAACCCCTAACCCATAACCCATAACCCCTAACACCTAAACCTTAAACCCCAACCCTTAAACCATAAACTGCAAACCATAATCTATAAACCCATAATCCATAATCCATAAACCTTAAAATAGTAACTCTTATATTTTAAATCCTAAATCATATACGCTAAGCCATAAATCTTAAACTATAATGATAATTAATTCAATATTTTAAAATTTATTAAGACTATATATCTCTTTTACTATTATATAAGAATTTATTTAATATATAAATTAAAAACAATAAGTCATATACCCAAAAACTTTAAAATTATTTTAAATAACAGTATTTTAATTTTTTCATTTTTAACAAATATTTTCTATAATAAAATTTGAAACACAATTAACTTTATGATTAAAATAACAATTAATTTTATATAGACTTTTAAATTAATTTTTATATAAACTTTTAATAAATATACGAGTTAAATAATATTTTCTCACATAGGAGTGTTAAATCTTAAAAAGAAAAAGTAATTCTCTTAACATACTTTAACAAATTGAATACTAAACCACTTAATCAGTAAAAGCTAAAATATGAGATAAGTATTTGTACTTTTCGTAAAATTAAAATTTAGTCATTATATTTCTATTCTTAAGAATTTAATTCCTCTATGTTTCAAATTTCTGAATTTAAGTTTAATTATTAAAATTACTTTTTTTATTATTATTAAATTCGTTAGGGATTTGGATGTCGAATTTGGGAATGGGTGATAATACTTTAGGGATTTAGGATGAGGAAGAAGGGGGAAATAGAACTAGGGAAAAATGGAGAAAATGTTAAGTGTATCAGGTGTGGGTAAAAAATATATAAGACAGATAAACATTTAAGTTTTGAACAAAATAATTTAACAGTAGCGGCGTTTATAACCAAGCGCCGCTAAAAATGCACCTATTGCGTCATTTAGGGTTTTAAGGGTTATAGTTTAGTATTTAGGGTTTGTTAGGATTTAAGGGTTTACAATTTTAGGGGTTATAAAGCAGTGCTTATGATTTTTTTGGGGGTTTAAGATTTTAAGAGTTATATGACTTTTAGCGGCGTTTTACCAAAAGCGCCGCTAATGCTCTGTCTTTTAGCGGCGTTTTACCAAAAGCGCCGCTAATGCTCTGTCTTTTAGGGCGTTTTACCAAAAGCGTCGCTATTGCTCTGTCTTTTACAATTTTTGCGGCGTTTTTTGATAAAACGCTGCTAAAAACGCCGCTAAAGCCCTATTTTCCTGTAGTGACTATTTAAACCATTTATGAAATCAAATATAAACCCAACCTAATAAATATAAGCAACATATTGTTTCGGCTTTCAACCATCCATTGAAGCATATTTAACATGATTTAATGTTTATCTTGTTATATAAATTTTTATCTTATCAACTCGATGATTGATTCATTGATTAATAGTGTTTACACTTATATTTGTACTGTAGATTTTAATTTTGAGAATTGTCCGTTAGCAATAGTGCTGAGGGAAGGCACCAATTTGCTCTTATGTGCGTCGTATAAAAAGTTGGTCTCATCTTGTTATGATCGTAATTTAATCAAACATATTTAGCATTGACACATTCTTTTTAATATTAAACATTGTATATACTAAGGTGTTGAATTTTGCACCAATTTCATTTGTATTAATTATTATATACTATTTTAATAGTTAATTGACCGGTATACACCGTCACATTAATTTGTTTCACCCAATTTTAATTGTAGAGCTTATTCTTTATGTTTACAGGTAATAAATGTTTTAAATTAAATAAAATTAAAATAACTTTTTACATACACAAAATTATCATTTGTATACATATACCAAGAAATTAAAATTCTCAAATCTAGTTTTATTTTTGAAATTGCATTCCAAGACACAATGCCAACATATATGTATATAATCAAATTTATGTATATGTTAAAATAGCCGCTTCTCTCCTGTTTATATACATGAAAAGATTTAATATATGAATAGTTTTTTAAGAAATGCAATGAAAAAATTCAACATTTATGATTAAAACTATAAATTCGATTTCTCAAAAAAAAAAATGGAGGTAAAGATTAGAGAAAGAAGAAGACCCACAGCATTTATGATGAATATAAATACACCATAAAACAAAAGTCCTGTTGCTTGCCTCATTTGGGTAGCTTGTGAAGAGCAAAATATTAAATGAATGGTTAATAATTTTTATTCTCCCTTTTATATATATGCTGGGTAAATGCAAGGAACAAAGAGACAGGATTTAATATTTCTGCCCTGAATTATGGTTACACTTCTCATCTAACTTCACTCATTACTGCCTTATAAGTTGCTGATTCAGACAAGTGACTGACTGGCAACTATATTGGTTTGCCCAGTATATAAACCCCAAATGAGTCATCGCAACTTTCTCTTTCGGTAAAAAATCAAAACAATTAATTTTAGTTTCAATAGCAGTATGTACTCCTTTATACCGTTTAATATTTTAAAGTATCTTTTGATCTTATTTATTCTTATTGTTTATAATTACATTTAAAAATAAAATATAATTATTTAATTGCGTTATTGAAAATAATAATATTTTTATCTAAATATATTTACATGTATATATATATCAAAAATTTAAAAATATATTAATAAATTCAAAACATATTTATGTACCAATATCAAAACAAAAATAATACATCTATTATAAGAATGCCAAGTATCTTAATAGTCCGGTCTCTAACGATTAGGTTTCGAGACGTCTTTTTTTCCTCCTTTAATGGGCTAGTATTTTATGTTTTCTTACTTAAATGTATGGTCTTCTTTATTCATTGACCTCTAAAATTTTGTTACCTCAATATATCTTTCCTTAGTTTGAATATTCATTGTTATAAGTCCGGTTATTCATCAAAATGTTGATCCAGGGTTTTACACAAAATATCAATCTCAAAAATCATTTTAGATAAAAAAAATTTAGTCAAATTTGTGCGTTAATATTCAAGCTTAATTTGGTCTCGATCTAATCTATTTTATGTTTATAATATGTTGTTTTATTTTATATATTATATACTTCAACATCATATGAAAAAATAGATATAATATTTAAAAACATGTTAAGTAGCTTATATTTAAAATTTTAATAAAAATATAATAGTACTAAAAGAGATGGATATATAGTCAATTACACCATTAGCTCAGTGGCAAACTTGTGTGAATTTAAAGTTGATTGATTTAAGATCTCTATTGTACCAAAAAGAATACCATACATAGACCTAACAAAAAACCATGATTATAAACCAAAGGTCAAAACGCTAACTTTGAGAAGAAAAAAAATCAAACCGCTTCATATATGGCAAACTAAGTCATTATACATCTCAATGCAAGAAATGAAAGAGGAGAAATGATATTTATGATAAATGCTAATTTGGTTGAAGTAGATAATATAATTATTATGATCGTTTCTCAAGTCAATATTGTGACCAATATCAAAGAGAGGGTGATAGACTTTGATGCCACTAGGCAAAGTTATGGCAATTGAAATGTTTTTTTTGTTCTCCTCTCAGGTGGAGGAAAGAGAAAAAACTGCCTATCTTAGAAACTTATGAACTGCACTTGTGCTTAAAAAAGACAGTTTTGCTTAACCTTACATTTGGAAAGACCATAACTTTAAATAATGTGTTTCTTATTCTTAATACTCGAAACAATTTGGTTTTTATTAGATTAATGGGAAAAGTTGAAGTGAAAGTTTTTTTTGAATCTATTAAGGTTATAAAAACTAAAAATAACACTTTAATGGGAAAGGACTATTGTAACCATGGATTATTTTTACTCAATATTTCTAAAAGAATTAATGGAAATGCTAGTTATTCTACTTACCTGATTGATTTTTATGATTTACCACATGCTAGATTAGAAAATGTGGGTTTTTCTATGTTAAAAGGATTATTTAACCTAGTTTAATTTCTAGTACTAGCAATACTTCTATGTAAAAATGTGAAAAACATGCTTAATCAAAACTCATTAACAAAAATGTTTAATTCATAATGACTTAAGAGACTTAAAACAAACTATAACTAGAAGTGATAAAATATATTAGGAAATTTATTAATTATTTTAAGAAAAATAAAGGTGAAACATGTTGGTCATTGACATCTTTATATAGCACAAACAACAGGGATAAAGCTTAGTGGGAGGGTCAGAAAATCCCACTATAGCCCTTGAAACCAGAGAATAGACTTGTCTAAAATTTTGAAACTTAATCATCTACCAAATATAACCACTACCACTAATTAGATTAATGAGTAGCAAAACGTTGATTGCACATTAAAACAAGTCAACTAAACAAATCTTAGCTACCTAAACACATTAAGCTGTCATCTACAGAATTCTAGTTAAATCCTAACTAGGTCTCAACTAAACTCTAACGATACTTACCGAGCCATTTCACACTAAAATACGAAAAACAAATCTATTGATCCGCGAACTAACAAGTTCACCTTAAAGTATCTAGGGTTGGCGGATTATCTCCCAAAAGAGTATGCCAAATGGCGAATTCCAGTAAGGCATTCCATAAATGGGCACATTGTCGAATCCACGCAATACACCACCCTAACACTTAATGAATAATTCACCAATTTCATCTTTTTTTTTCTACCTTAGCTTACTCAACTATACACCAAGCAACATATCGATAGGATCTATGCTAAGATAGGTTGTTACAAGCCTTTATTGTTATGAGTTTAAATCTCCACCCATCAACTAAAGTATCGTCTTCATATACTTTAGAGATCCTAACTTCTGTCGGCTCCCTAAAATAATATTTAAGTAATAGGATGTGTTAAAATTGCAAAATAAAAAACTTGAGTTAAATCTTTAAAAGATATACACATTTTATTAACTTATAATTTTATATCTTTAAAAAATTAAATTAATAAATATTATTTTTAAAGAAATTAAAGTATATTTTAATTTATAATTTTATAAAATTTAAAGATCCAAACATACAATTTTTCATTAGAGGTCAGGTAAACTATTACTTACTAAGAATACTTAATCGTCAAATGAGACAGTTGATCAACAATGGTAAAAGACATTCCAAAATCATCATCACAATGAGGTTTCCATTCACTCTGATAAGGCAAATGACGGGGACACACATCTCTTGCTAATATTTAAACTGATGTCTTATAGTATATGTAAGACCTAATTTTGGCCCGGGCCCATACACATACAAAAACCAAAAAATGAAACAAAAATATTAAATATCCATTTACAAAACCCGGCCCAAAATACTGGCCCAAAATACAAGCCAAGTTACAAATGGCCCAACAACAATATGCCCAAACTTGAAAACCCTAGGGTTTCCATCTGTTTCGCGCCGCAGCAATGGCCACTAGTAGCCTCCACGTACTATGCACGACCCCGATTCGCGCATTGTTCACCCCACGTCCATGCGCTTCGCTCCCATGCCTTCACGGCCTACAACACGAGCAAGAAAATGGCCTTAAACCGCTTGTATTTGGCTATAAAAGCTTTCAAGTTTTGATTGTAAAAGGTTTTTTTTTTCTTCAGAGAAATAGAATACAAAATACACACAAAATCAATAGAGAGCAACCAAGATATTTCAAAGGTGGTTATTTATTACTATTTTCTTCTGTTTTTTTTCCTTTTTTTCCTTTTTTTTATTCAAATCCACGATTTATATACTGAAATGTAATAAAAGAGGAAGGATAGATATACTTCCCGATTCACCTGGCAAAAGGGTCTTCCGTTGGTTGTCCAAGGCGGCGTGTGCGATGGAAAGCGGCCGTGTTTGAGGGCTTGGGTAATTTGGCTGAATAGGGTGTGAGAGGGCTGAGAAAGCATCTCAAAACTTAGGTTTTTTAAAAACAAAGTTAAAACGTTTTTAAGCAAAATAAATAAATAAATAAAATAGGCTTTATTTAAATAATAAAATAAAATAGCATAGGGGTTTGGAAGTCAGTACGCGTGTTTGACTTGGTCCACGCGCATTTTCCCCTTAGATGGTTAATTTGCATAATCAGTCCCCCTCTTTTGCACCGTCATTCAATCGAGCCCATTTATGTTTTCTTTGGCTCTTTTAAATTTGTCCCTGGAATTTGCATGTTATTTTAATTTAACCCATACTTAAGTGCTGCATTTTGGAGATTTGGTTTATTGTTTTTTCAGTCCTTCATGATTGATGCGCATTGAGTTTTAGTCCCTGACTTCATCCCAATAGTTGGTTTTATTTGTTAATTACCCTTTTAGTTTGCATTTACCCTTATTGAGCGTTTTAGTTTTTGTAGTTCTTGTTTTTTTAAAACTTGTTATGTCATAAACTATTTGTTAATTTTGCATTATTGTAGCATGCTGTTTTTATGTTTTTGTTTGTTTTATTATATAGTTGTAGAAGGCCCAAATTGCCCGGGCCCGAATACAAATAACCCAAAACCCAGTTACAACCAGACTCACTACCCAATTACAATAACTAAACCTACCCAAGCCCAATTCCCAAAACTAGCCCAATCCCGAAACCCTAGCCCCCCTAAAGCTGCCAGCCACCGAACCCCTCACTTGCCTCTGCCACCACCTACCCACTGTAGCACCGGCCACCAACTCGGGTCACCTCCACCGCCTCTGCACCTGCAACCATTAAAATGAAAGGACAGAAAGTAGAAAAAGAAAAAAAGCACTTGTAAAAGGCTATAAAAGCCATTGTTGTGGCCAATTTTAGCCCATTTACATCAAAACCCAATTTAGCCTTACCTAACCCACCAAAATTAAACCCAAAACCCAAAATCTTAACTACCCAAAGCCCAATTTACATCAAAATCCCAATGGCCCAAACCCTAAGCCCAAATCAAAATAAAAAAACCTAGCCCACAACTTAAACTTTTCTCAACTAGCCACACCTTTTCCACCACCAACTCCACTAGCCACACCTTTTCCACCACCAACTCCACTAGCCACTCCTTTTCCACCACCAACTCCATTAGCCACACCTTCTCCACCACCAAATCCACTAGCCACACTTGCTCCATTACCTACTCCACTAACCACACTTGCTCCACCACCACTTGTACCTACAAATGAAGACATAAACAATAAAAAATATTTTGTAAATGGCTATATAAGCCTTCTCATATTTTGTATATGGGGATTTTTTGGAGAGTTTTTGGAGAGAAAGTTATTGTAAAGGATTTTTGAGAGGTTTCTTTTGAAGTAATTAAGGAGAAGAGTTATTGTGAAGGCTAGTTTTTGGAGAAGCTAGTTTTTTGAAGATTAATCAAAGATCAAAGCAAAAGAGGTTTCTTTGTCTATTCTCATTTTAAGTTCTTTGTTTACTTATTGTTTTCCTTTCAATCTTATTTTGTTTCTTTTATGCTAAAGTAAAAAAAATAAAGGAGGAAGCTTACTCATTTTACCGAAAAGTTTTTTTTGAGGTCCATTGTAGTGTCTGATTGGCGTGCATGTCCGGAGACCGGACGATGGTCGTATTGTGGCGAAAATCACCCACCCTCTCCTCTCTCTTTTTTGTTATTATTATATTTCTTAATATTATATTATATATATTCTTTTAATACATTAGGTATATTTTAAATTCTATATTACGTATATATATTTTTTATACTATTTTATTTATATATCTTTAATATTATATTATTTATATATATTTTTTCTACATGTTATCTTATGTATATATCTTAACTATATTATGTATGTATTTTAACACTATATTATGTACATATTTTAATATTATCACGTATTTATTTTTATATATGTACATATTGATGTAGTATCATTATTATTTCTAATATATATATTATGTACATCTTTTTATTTCTATTTTATTTTTATTTGTCAATATTAATTATTATTATTCTAATATTTTGATATTTTAATATTTTATATTTTATATATTTTATTATTCACATTATTGTTCGCATTTTTTGACAATAATATTCTTGGATTTTTTACTATCATTTTAAAAACTTTTTACATTTTAATTTTAAGAATAATGCAATGTACCAATTTTAACATTAAGTCATCGATTTCATCGCTATGTTGGGTGAAATTAATAAACTCGTGTTAAAACGGACGTCCTTCTAAAAACAAAAAACTTGCAACTTCTCATTTCCTTGGAGTCGATTCTGCTGAGGAAGGTATTAGCACCCTTGACGCCCAAAATTGGTATTTTATTAAACACATGTTGTCTTGATTTTCAAAATACTAATTCAATTTGACATTTAAGTGTGATCCGATTGAAGGAAATGAGAAGTTGCAAGTTTTTTGTTTTTAGAAGGACGTCCCGCTTTTAACACGAGCCGATTAATTTCACCCAACATAGCGATGAAATCGATGACTTAATGTTAAAATCAGACATTGCCTTATTCTTAAAATTAAAATGTAAAAAGTTTTTAAAATGATAGTAAAAAAATCCAAGAATATTATTGTCAAAAAATGCTAATAATGATGTGAATAATAAAATATATAAAATATAAAATATTAAAATATCAAAATATTAGAATAATAATAATTAATATTGACAAATAAAAATAAAATAGAAATAAAAAATGTACATAATATATATATTAGAAATAATAATGATGTTTAAAATCAATACTATTAATAATACTACATCAATATGTACATATATAAAAAATAAATACGTGATAATATTAAAATATGTACATAATATAGTGTTAAAATACATACATAATATAGTTAAGATATATATATAAGATAACATGTAAAAAAATATATATATATAAATAATATAATATTAAAGATATATACATAAAATAGTATAAAATATATATATATATATATACGTAATATAGAATTTAAAATATACCTAATATATTAAAAGAATATATATAATATAATATTAAGAAATATAATAATAACAAAAAGGAGAGAGAGGAGAGGGTGGATGATTTTTACCACAAGGTCGGCCATCGTCCTGTCAGCCGATCATCACGGCCACACCACACACAAGCAAATGGACCTCAAAAAACTTTTTCGATAAAATGAGTAAGCTTCCTCCTTTTTTTTTTTACTTTCTGATAAAAGAACAAAATAAGATTGAAAGGAAAACAATAAGTAAACAAAGAACTTAAATGAGAATAGACAAAGAAACCTCTTTGCTTTGATCTTTGATTAATCTTCAAAAAACTAGCTTCTCCAAAAACTAGCCTTCACAATAACTCTTCTCCTTAATTACTTCAAAAAGAAACCTCTCCAAAAATCCTTTACAATAACTTTCTCTCCCAAAAACTCTCCAAAAAAAATCCCCCATATACAAAATATGAGAAGACTTATATAGCCATTTACAAAATATTTTTTTTATTGTTTATGTCTTCATTTGTAGGTACAAGTGGTGGTGGAGCAAGTGTGGTTAGTGGAGTAGGTAATGGAGCAAGTGTGGCTAGTGGATTTGGTGGTGGAGAAGGTGTGGCTAATGGAGTTGGTGGTGGAAAAGGAGTGGCTAGTGGAGTTGGTGGTGGAAAAGGTGTGGCTAGTGGAGTTGGTGGTGGAAAAGGTGTGGCTAGTTGAGAAAAGTTTGTTGTGGGCTAGGTTTTTTATTTTGATTTGGGCTTAGGTTTGGGCCATTGGGATTTTGATGTAAATTGGGCTTTGGGTAGTTAAGATTTTGGGTTTTGGGTTTAATTTTGTGGGTTAGGTAAGGCTAAATTGGTTTTGATGTAAATGGGCTAAAATTGGCCACAACAATGCCTCTTTGCTTATTATCGTAACGAGAATAGAGCAAAGATATAAAGAAAGGCCAATTTTGCCCGGTCTTGCTAAGTATGGACTTCTTTGGTGCTCTTCTCATCCGTGTAGTCTCTTTCCACCATCGTATCTTGTAGCTTTGGTTCAATCCATCGCAAATTCGAGATATCCCTTGTAGCTTCAATCTGCTCCAATGTAATTCAATATGCTCTTCTCGTCGCTTCAGTGAGATAAGGTTTTGGGTCTTCTTTCGCCACTTTAGAAAGGCAAGATCTCGATATCCTCGATCAACTCCACCGCAAATTCAGGAGACAAAATCGTGTCTTCAATCGCTCTAATATTGATTCTTTACTCGACATGTGATCCCGAGCTCAACTCATTTCTCGCAATATGAATTGACTCAGAAACTAGACATTAAAAACAGAAATTGAAAATAGTTTCAAAGACGTGAGCCAAGGCTCAACTCACCTCTCGTAAAAGTAGATTTTGAAAATACTCGACATGTGAATCCAAGGCTCAACTCACATCTCGCAATATGAGTTGATTTTGAAAATATAAATTGAAAAAACAGAAATTGAAAAGCGTAAATTAAAAATGTAATTTGAAAAGACCTTAGTGTGTGGTCGAGACTCAACTCACCTCTCGTAATATGAGTTGATTTTGAAAAGGTAAATTGAAAACGCCTCAACGTGTGACCGAGGCTCAACTCACCTCTCGCAATATGAGTTGATTCTTTTGAAAAGCGAATTGAAAATAGCTCAAGACGTGAGCAAAGGCTCAACTCACCTCTCACAATATGAGTTGATTCTTTTGAAAAGCGTAAATTGAAAATAGCTTAGCACGTGAGCAAAGGCTCAACTCACTTCTCACAATATGAGTTGATTTTGAAAAAAGAATTAAAAGGCTCAACTCACCTCTCTCAATATGAGTTGATTTTGAAAAGTAAAATTAAAACAGAGTTTGAAAGATGTAATTTGAAAATACTCAAGATGTGACTCGAGGCTCAACTCACCTCTCGCAATATAAGTTGATATTTTGAAAAGCGTAAATTGGAAAAAACAGAAATTGAAAATACCGAGCGTGTCCTAAGGCTCAATTCACCTCTCACAATATGAGTTGATTTATTTTTTGAAATTAAAACACAAAATCGACAATTCCTCAACAGGTTCTCGAGGCTCAACTCACCTCTTGCAATATGAGTTGATTTTTGAAAACAGAATTGAAATTACCTCAAGATGTCCCGAGGCTCAACTCACCTCTCGCAATATGAGTTGATTTTGACAAATGTAAATGTAAATTGAAAATACTCAAAGACGTGAGCCGAGGCTCAACTCACTTCTTACAATATGAATTGATTTTTTGACAATAGAAATTTCAATTACCTCAACATGTCCCGAGGCTCAACTCACCTCTCGCAATATGAGTTGATTTTGAAAAACATAAATTGAAACACAAAATTGACAATACCTCAACAGGTTCTCGAGGCTCAACTCACCTCTCGCAATATGAGTTGATTTTGAAAAAGAATTTAAAAATACCTCAACAGAAAGTCCCGAGGCTCAACTCACCTCTCGCAATATGAGTTGATTTTTTACTAATGTAAATTGAAAATAGAAATTGAAAAGACCTCAAGATGTGAGCCGAGGCTCAACTCACCTCTCGCAATATGAGTTGATTTTTGAGAAACAGAAATTGAAATTACCTTAGCGTGTCCCGAGACTCAACTCATTTTGAACAGAAATTGAAATTACCTCAACGTGTCTTGAGGCTCAACTCATTTCTCGCAATATGAGTTGAATTTTGAAAACAGAAATTGAAATTACCTCAACGTGTCTTGAGGCTCAACTCATTTCTAGCAATATGAGTTGAATTTTTTTTTTGAAAGACAGAAATTGAAAATACCTCAGCATATGAACCGAGGCTCAACTCACCTCTCGCAATATGAGCTGATTTTGAAAAAGTGGAAATTAAAAGGTTCAACCCACCTCTCGCAATATGAGTTGATTCTTGAACAACATAAATTGAAAATAGAAATTGAAAATACCTCAGCGTGACTTGAGGCTCAACTCACCTCTCGCAATATGAGCTGATTTTGAAAAAGTAGAAATTAAAAGGTTCAACCCACTTCTCGCAATATGAGTTGATTCTTGAACAATGTAAATTGAAAATGAAATTGAAAATACCTCAACAGTGACTCGAGGCTCAACTCACCTCTCGCAATATGAGCTGATTTTGAAAAAGTAGAAATTAAAAGGTTCAACCCACCTCTCGCAATATGAGTTGATTCTTGAACAACGTAAATTGAAAAAGAAATTGAAAATACCTCAGTGACTCGAGGCTCAACTCACCTCTCGATTATGAGCTGATTTTGAAAAAGTAGAAATTAAAAGGTTCAACCCACCTCTCGCAATATGAGTTGATTCTTGAACAACGTAAATTGAAAATAGAAATTGAAAATACCTCAGCGCGTGAGCTGAGGCTCAACTCACTTCTTGCAATATGAATTGATTTTTTTGACAATAGAAATTGCAATTACCTCAACATGTCCCGAGGCTCAACTCACCTCTCGCAATATGAGTTGATTTTTGAAAACAGAATTTAAAATACCTCAACAGTGTCCCGAGGCTCAACTCACCTCTCTCAATATGAGTTGATTTTTTTATGAATGTAAATTGAAAACAGAATTGAAAAGACCTCAAAGATGTGAGCCGAGGCTTAACTCTCCTCTCGCAATATGAGTTAATTTTTGATAAATGAAATTGAAATTACCTCAACAGGTCCCGAGGCTCAACTCACCTCTCGCAATATGAGTTGTTTTTTGAAAACAGAAATTTAAAATACCTCAACAGGTCCCGAGGCTCAACTCACCTCTCGCAATATGAGTTGATTTTTGAAAACAAAATTTAAAAATACCTCAACAGTGTCCCGAGGCTCAACTCACCTCTCGCAATATGAGTTGATTTTTTTTACTTAACAGAATTGAAAAGACCTCAAGATGTGAGCCGAGGCTCAACTCACCTCTCGCAATATGAGTTGATTTTTTGAAGAGCGTAAATTGAATGCAGAATCGAAAATACCTCAAGGTGTGCCTCGAGGCTCAACTCACCTTCGCAATATGAGTTGATTTTTGGAATGTAAATAAAACATTAGATTACCAAAACATGTCATCCTGGAGGAACTCATGTGTCTTTTCACTATCATCACATCCTCTTGCTCTCATCGGGCGCATCAGAAATGTCATGCATGATGTTATCATGATATGCACATGTTTGTCTTAAATGCATTTATGCCTACATGATTATGATATGAGCTTTAGGCATGTTTGTCATATATCCCTTTTTCGTCACGATTTTTGATGATCTGTGTTCATTGCTTTGATTCTTGACTTTCTTCGTGCTATGTACTCGCCCTCGTGCTTCATGAATAATCAGATTTCCCAGATATCACTCTTTGGCCCTCGGTTGAGCTTTGTCCTTGCATTGAGGCTCTTGTACTTATCAAATTCTTACCCGAGTAATGCTTAACATTTCTTTTGTTTAGAGTATGTCATTTCACTATTTATCATGTAAATGAACCCATAATGAGATGCATGAAAAGGTCGATAGGGACAAAATGATATTTCATATTCATCTATTTCAAATGTGGCAAACAAAGCAAGTTAAACAATGAGAGTAAAAATGTCAAAAGAAAGAAAGGATCGATTCAATGGATACAAATGCTCTAGATATTCAACACATGAACTCTTCCTCATTTCTCAATCAAAATCTTTTCGAGCGGCTTCTTGCGTAGAAGATTTCGAGCTTTAAATGCTTCAAATAATCGTAGTCTCTCCGCTTGACCTATTGTTCGACCACTGTGTTTGTTTTATTAGGACGCCTCTCGGTTTTCATCCTAATCTTTTGTACTAATCAAGACGCCTTTTCGGTTTTCGCCTTGATCCCCTTTTTTTTTCTTTTTTTCTTTTTAAGATGCCCTTTCGGTTTTCATCTTAAGCATAATACTTCTTCACAAAGATCTCGAGTTCACCGGATCCGACAACTCTTTCCCATCCATCTCGGTAAGGATCAAAGCTCCTCCTGAGAATGCCTTCTTTACGACGTACGGTCCTTCCCAGTTTGGTGCCCATTTCCCTCGCAGATCTTTTTGTATTGGGAAAATTTTTTCAGCACGAGTTCTCCTTCATGGAATTCTCTTGGTCGCACCTTCTTGTCATGGGCTACTATCATTCTTTTTTGGTACATCTGCCCGTGACAAATTGCCCTGAGACGCTTTTCTTCAATGAGGTTCAGCTGATCATATCGAGCTTGTACCCATTCTGCTTCTTCTAACTTTGATTCCATTAAGACTCGTAGAGAAGGGATTTCAACCTCGATAGGTAGCACAGCTTCCATTCCATATACAAATGTGCGATATGTAAACAAAGCAAATGGAAGCTTCTCGTGCCAATCTTTAAACGCCTCTACCATTTTCCCAATGATCCTCTTAATATTTTTATTGGTCGCTTCAATGTTCTGCTCATCTTTGGGCGATAGGGCGAGGAGTTATGATGCTTTATTTGAATTGCTCGCATACTTCATCATCTTGTTATTCGATTCATGGTGTTATCTAAAATGATTCTTTCAGCAAACCATATCGACAAATGATTTTTCTTCAAACACCGCAAACCGCAGCCTTGGTCACATTGGCAAATGAAGCGCCTTCTATCCATTTTGTGAAGTAATCAATGACCACAAAATGAATTGATGTCCATTAGAAGCTTTCGGAAAATAGGCCTTATGACATCCATGCCCCACATAGAAAAAAGCCACGGAGAAGTCATGACGTGAAGGGCGAAGGGCTACATGAATTTTATCGTCAGATTGACATTTGTGGCATTTTTCGCAAAACTAATGCGCCGCTTTCCATCACAACCAAGAGTAACCGAGTCTCATAGTCTTTCCGCCATATCGAAACCATTGGCATGTGTCCCATGATTCCCTCATGGACATCTTCAAGTATCTTTCTAGCTTCAACATCATCCACACATCTCAAAAGCATCCGATCCTTTCCTCTTTATATAGGATATCCCCATCAAGAAGAAATCCCACGCCATTCTTCTAATTGTTCTTTATCGCTCTCATTCGCTTGTTTGGGATAGCTTTGATTCTTGTTATATTCTAAGATATCATGGAACCATGGCCGTCATTCGCTTCTTTCTCAATGCTACAACAAAGGTGTGGACCTCAGATATGCTCATTTTGAGGGCATTATTTCGCTTTCTACTTGCTTTGAACATTGAAGCCAAAGTGGCTGTGGCATCACCATTGGTTCTCTTCTCGGGAAGTAATGAAAAGTTATTTCTTTGAATTCCTTGATCAATTTAGCCACTAAATCATTGCATTTAATCAATTTTGAGTCCTTCACTTCCCACTCTCCACGGATTTGGTAAATCACTAGGGTCGAGTCCCCGACACCTCCAAGATCTCGATGTTTCATTCGATAGCCGCATCGAAGCCCCATGATATGTGCCTTATATTCTCGCGATATTATTGGTACGTATAGTTCGCCTTGCGTTGAACGGATAATGATTCCGTCTGGTGATACCAGATTGCTCCAATTCCATGCCCTAAAGCATTTGACGCACCATCAAAGCACATCTTCCATGACTTCTCATTTGATGACTCTGATTCTATTTTTGTGATGCACATTAAGTCTTCATCCGAAAATCAAATCTTAAAGGCTCATACTCCTCTCTGTCTGCTCGAAAGTTGCTAAGAAATCGCCTATTGCGCTCCCTTTTATCGACTTCGACTTACATAGGCAATGTCATATTCCAAAGGAGGATCCGCCATCGTGCCATTCTTCCCGATAGTGCGGCGATTCCATCATGTATTTTATTGGGTCCAATTTTGAAATTAGCCATGTCGTGTGATACAACATATATTGTCCGAGTCTCCGAGCTACCCAAACCAGAGCGCAACAATATTTCTCAATGGACTAATATTTTGCCTCATATTCAAGTGAACTTTTGCCGAGGTAGTAGATCGCTTTTTCTTTCTTTCCGACTCGTCAGGTTGCCCCAAAGACGCAACCCATTGAACTTTCGAACACAACAAATACAATATCAATGGTCTTCCAGAGTTGGCGGTACTAGCACCGGAGGATCGGACAAATATTGTTTTATCTTATCAAAGGCCACCGTGCATTCCTCGCTCCATTCTCCCGTTATGTTTTCAAGAAGCCAAAGATTGGGTCGATTGGTTGGTAAGTTGAGCGATAAACCGGCGATATAGTTTAATCTCCTAAAATCCTCTAACTTCCTTTTGCGTATGCGGAAGTGGTAATTTTAGATGGCTTTTATTTTATCTCGATCAACTTCAATACCTCTTTCATCGACAATGAAGCCTAGCAACTTTCCCGAGGTAGTCCCAAATGTACATTTGGTCGATTAAGCTTTAGTCAAACTTTCTCACCTTTCGAACAACTTCTTGAGGTTCACTACATGTCGTTCTTCCCACGGATTTAGCAATCATATCGTCGACATAGACCTCTATTTCTTTATGCATTATATCATGGAATAACGCCACCATAGCCCTCTCGATATGTTGCCCTACATTCTTTAACCCAAAAGGCATCACCTTGTAGCGTAATGTTCCCCACATCGTTATGAAGGTAGTTTTCCATATCTTCGGGGCCATTTTGATCCGATTGTACCCGAGAATCCATCCATGAAAGAAAACAATGAATGTTTTGTTGTGTTGTCCACCAACGTGTCAATATGTGGCAAGGGAAAATTATCTTTAGACTTGCTCGATTCAGTCACTGTAATCCACGCACATTCAGATTTTGCCATCTTTCTTGGTACCGAACTATGTTAGCCACCCATTCGATATTTAGAGGCTTGTAGGAAACCAAAGATCAAATTGCTTCTTCGACTTCCTTTTTTATTTTCAACAAGATTTCGGTCTCATCCGCCTTAATTTTTGGCCGGATGGGCTTGCATTCGCTTTAATGGGAGCTTATGGACCACTAAATCTTCATCTAGCCTCGGCATGTCCTGGTATGACCATGCGAAAACATCTTTGTATTCATGAGTAAAATGATCAAACTATGTCCGGTACTCTCTCAAATAGAAGTCCCAATCTTCACTTCTTGTTTCCTCTCTTCAAGGCCCAAATTTATTGTTTCCACAGATTCTTCATGAGGCAAAATCTGCTTATTCTCTTGTTCCACCATTCTTAACAATTCAGAGACGAGACATAATCTTCAAAGATTTTCTTTGGCTTCAAATTCTCCTAAGCAAACAAATTTTCTCAAAATCAATTTCAAGATTCAGAACGGTTTATTCATGTCGCCAATATCCGAGCACCGAAAGTTGAATGGAAAAGGAAGCTATAGAGGGCATCCAAGTATTGGAATCAACAAAGAAATGTCATGTCATGGCAATGAGGCAAATGTGAGTATAGGCTATGAAATGAGAAAATGATTATGAAATTAGCGATAATGCAAAAAAAATCGTGACAAAATGCATCTTTATTGATATTCATTTAAATGATAAAGAGCAAATCCAAACTTCATTTAAAGAATTCTATTATATCTAAGGACATAACAGAATGTTAACATTTGAGCATTACTCAAGACTTATAAACTACAAGAAGATCCTCTAATTCAATTGTTCAACATGAAACCCGGGGACAAGGGCGATCTTTGAGACGCCTTTACTCGCGCCACTCCTTTATCAATGACATTTATATCGATATTTTGAAAACCCTTTTCAATTAACCATAGCGTGTTTCGTGGACCATCTTGTTCGTGGTACATCATTCCCACAGATGTAAATGTTTTTGACAAAGGAGGGTACTCTATTGGTTCCCATTCTGGTTCTTGGCCCAAAGTTCTTGCAATCCTTCTTTCCTGATCTTTTTTCCATCAGATTCTTCTTTGACGATGTCGCCGAACCCCAAACTCTATCGGGCCTGTGGTGCAATCGCTTTAAAGCCTCGACTATTCCTTGCAGATATCTCCCTAAACCTCTTCTCGCCGAGCTCCCTTCCTACGGTCAATTTGACACCCATTCTAGTATTTCTACGCTTTTGGCATCGAATTGCTTTCTCAACAACAAAAGTGGCATTGACGAATTCAAGGGATCTAAGGAACATTCCAATGCGCTTTTGTTCACTTCAAGCACGGTGCATCGGTAGAGACAGATGCAACAATGTCTTCTCTCTCTCGACAAAGGACCAAACAACCGTCCATGATAAATTTCACCTTTTGATGGAGGGATGATGGACCGCCCAGCAGAATGGATCCGTGGTCTTCCCAAAAGGCGCTTATAAGAGGTGTAATGTCCATGACTTGAACTCGACATCATAAATGTAAGGGCCCACTTCCAAAGGGATTTCGATCTTTCCCATGACTTCGCACTCGTTCGTCGAATGCCCTTACCGTGGAATGACAGGCCTTAAGTAGGACAAATCCATCAGATTCTAGAAAGCGTACAATGGCATAACATTTAACCCCGACCCATTATCGATGAGTACGCTCGTATTATGTAACCCTTGCAAAGTGAGTCGTGATATGTAGCGCTTTCACCGAGCCCCTACCATTTACAGATCTCATCATCACTAAAAGAGATGAAATTGTCCGCATTTAGATTATTTACCCACCTATCAAGCTTCTCAATGGATATGTTGTTGGCCACATAAGCTTGATTTAACACCTTCAATAAAATATTCCGGTGTGGCTCTGAATTTAACAGTAGAGATAAAACTCAAATTCGTGCTGGCTGCTTACTCAATTGTTCCACCACACTATACTCGCTGTGCTTGATAAATTTCAAGAATTCCTGAGCTTCTTCCTCATTCACAGGCTTTTTGGTTTCTTGCACGGGTGGAATTTCTTGCTCGACTTCGATTTCGTGCATCACTACTTTCCCTTTTTGCTTCCAATCGCTATTCTTTTTTACTGGTTCGACTTCTTTCGAATAACAACGCCCACTGCGGGTAAAATGACCTACTTCCCCAATGTCTTCGCTATGGCTTCGCTTTTCCCTTCAAAGGATGATATTGACATTGTACTTCTACTAAGACTACTTTATTGTCCTTATAAGGGAAAGGAGATGGTACTTGATTATCATTTTGGTTTCAACCGGCTTCTTCTTCGCCATAATAAATTATTAATTACGGTTTGCTATATAGGAAACCCGATGATTGATTGTCAAGCGCATATTTCTCCTCTATCGCCTCCTCGCTTTTATAAAAGATTCGATCTCCTTGTTATCCATCATACTTTACAAGAATCCTCCGAACTCGTCAGCAGATCAATGTCGTGTCTTCAACGCCATGGAACTCACAAAATCTGGACCTTTTGCATCTTTTCCTTCAATACTCCGTCAAGACGATAGAGCAACTCTTTTTCAACTAGTACCTCCTAGATTTTCGCAGAGGTGTTCTTATTTTAGAAACCCATCTTCTACTTTGCCGCTCATTTTCCTCTCCCATCAGGCCACATTCCCTTCTGTGGTTTGGGAATGGATTCTGTCGATCGCCAAGACCATCAAATCGCAAAATGCCCGTGATCGATGAGCCCTTGAACTCTCCTTTTGAAAGCAAGACAGCTTCTCAAGAGAATGCCCTCGTTCCTCGTGATGGTATGCACAACTAGCGCTTGATCGTACTCATTTTGGGTATGGAGGTTTAAGGGGGCCATGTAATGGGAGATATCAATTGTTTCTCCAAGAGTTTTGGGTACAATTCCCCATACGACACAGTGGATAGGAGTAAATTGTGGCCTCTCTGGTTGGGCCTTGTTGGTCTTGGTTCATTTCGGGTTGGCTTTGAGCGGTATCGTGTTTTATGAATGAGGTGATGGGTCTTTAGTTGTTCGTGGCGTAAACGGGATAGGAAGGAGGTGGTGCTTGGTAGTAAGGGTTTTGAGGGGGATAATAGAAATTTAGAGGTGGATAATTTCGAGGTCGAGATTGGTTCGGATATGGATTAGAGGCATAACGGCTTCCCATTCCCACCATGTGGGCTTCTGGTTCTTTCTTCTTCATAGGTGCTGCCCTTTTTGAACCTTCTATTCTACTGCTCTTGACGGCATTCTCTATGAGGTCACCAGATATTACAATATTCGCAAACTCCTTTGTGGCACTTCCCACTAGTTTGTCATAAAACGGCGCATTTAAGGTGTTGATAAAGAGAACGGTTATCTCCGTTTTTATTAGTGGGGGCTCCACTTGGGCCGAGATGTCTCTCCATCTCTGCGCATACTGTCTGAAGGTCTCTGATGGCTTTTTCTCCATCATTTGCAAGGTCATCCGGCTCGCACCATGTCCGATACATGCTTGTACCGCAGAATCGCAGACGCCAAGTTCTTCCAGATCAAATCTTTTCTACTAAATTGGTTGTACCATCAAGAGTCAATTCTGTTAGACTATCTTGAAAGCAATGTATGAGTAGTTTATCCTCGCTCACATAACCGGTCATTTTTGACGTAACATAATGAGATGTGCTTTTGGGAACCTTGTCCCATCATACTTCTCAAAATCGCACTTTGAACTTGGAGGCAAAATTAGATCAGTACCAAACCGAGTTCCTTGGCACCTAGTGCGGAGAAGACTTCAAGGTTTCTATTGCTTTGAGTCTTTCCTCTAGACTCCTATATTTTGCGTCATGGTTATCCAATTTCAACTTGGCTACCTCTCTGGGTCATCCAGATCCGAACTAGTGGATCACAGGACTAGCCCCCGGTTCGACGCGAATATTCCTTGCCCTAAATTAGTGGGTGGAGCAGTGGCATAGGTGGATATTCCAAGCCTGTGGGTTTCCCTTAAGTATACCCTCTTTGTGTTGTATACAGGGGTGGTGGAGTAAATCCCGGGGGATAGAGTGGATCCTGATCGTGGTGAATTCTTAACCAAAGTTCCATAACATCGGGGTTCTACATGGGTCCTTTTCCTTTGACCAAAGTTGTCATCATCTCCATTATTTTAGCCATCTGATCTCTTTGCTCGAGTGATTCCTCTCGAGATCTCACCATTAGGTCTCTCGTCTCTTGTTGCGATTTGGCCAGTTGCTCTTGTAATTCCTTTTGAGCCCTTTCCATCCTTTCAATTCTCTCATTGAATTCAGCCTCCATTACTCTAGCTTGTCTCTGCTTTTATACTAAGACGTGGTTCCATCTTGTGGTATTACAACCGCTAATTATATATTTTATCTTCAATAACCGAGTATGGGATATGCAATGTATGAATGAATGCATGAATGAATGCATGAATGTCAAATGAATGTCATCATGAATGAATATGCAAAATTTGGTGTTAATTTCAGATAGCCCCTATTTAGGTATTTCTTAATCAAAGGAGTATAACACAACGCTTTGGTCACTCAGATAATTGACTCCTCCATTAGAAACTCGTTTTTGGCAACCAATCTCTAATCAATACCTTCCTAACAAGATGCCTTCGATGCATGATGAAAAATAAAATACGCATAAATGACCTTGGTTAGCGCAACAATATAAACAGAGAAAACTGTGGAAAATCTAACAAATTAAGCTACTTGGTCCAAGTGGACTCGATTCCCTTGCTTAGAAAGCACAAATGTAAAAGAAATAGAAGGTAAGATGTGCTTTTCCTGTACTTATTTCGGTGACTACTAAACGAGCGGAGGTTCGGCATGGCTCTAGTTGGGTGGCTCAGATGGTTCACTATATGCGGTTTTGGTTCTAGACAGTACTCAATTGTTCGTACTATCATCTCGCTAAGATTAGCACGAAGCCTCGGTCATAACCCATCACAGCTCACGAGTTCAATTCGAGGATTACATTTACTTATGCCTATGCGGAGGGACAAGTTAACTCACTAAAGCATAAGTCATATGTAACCCGAAAGTATTCACTAGCCTGCGTGAGGGACGAGTTAACTCACGAAGGCATAGCGCTTACTTTCACTTAAACTGACAGAGCCCTGTATAGAGCTCATGTTATGCAAAGATGTATGTGCACGGTGTGTGGGGAGAAACTCATAAACCTTTACGCTTTTATTTAAAAACTAAACCAAAACTAAAATCACAAAATTTAAAGTTTGAAAAACAACCTAATAAAACAAGTTAGAATATATACAACACGATGCAAATGCATGATTTTTTGAAAACAAAAATTTGAGGATCACGACTAAATGCTAATTTGAACAAGGCACTTTGAAAAATTTGACAACGCTGCTTAATTCAACTCGACTCTCAAAAATGGTCCCTAAAATTAAATGAAAAAGTTTTTAAATGATAGTAAAAAAATCCAAGAATATTATTGTCAAAAAATTAATAATGATGTGAATAATAAAATATATAAAATATAAAATATATTAGAATAATAATAATTAATATTGACAAATAAAATAAAATAGAAATAAATGTACATAATATATATATTAGAAATAATAATGATGTTTAAAATCAATACTATTAATAATATATATATTATGTACATTTTTTTATTTCTATTTTATTTTTATTTGTCAATATTAATTATTATTATTCTAATATTTTGATATTTTAATATTTTATATTTTATATATTTTATTATTCACATCATTATTCGTGATTTTTTTGACAATAATATTCTTGGATTTTTTTACTATCATTTTAAAAACTTTTACATTTTAATTTTAAGAATAAGGCAATGTATCGATTTTAACATTAAGTCATCGATTTCATCGCTATGTTGGGTGAAATTAATCGCTCGTGTTAAAACGGACGCCTTTTCTAAAAACAAAAAACTTGCAACTTCTCATTTCCTTCAATCGATCACACTTAAATGTCAAATTGAATTCAGATTTTGAAAATCAAGACAACATGTGTTTAATAAAATACTAATTTTGGGCGCCGTAAGGGTGCTAATACCTTCCTCGCTACAGAACCGACTCCTAACCCTAAATTTTCTCCGATTTTAACGTAGACCTAAACTTAGCCTTTTCTTTGTTTTAATAAGAGATCTAATAGGTGTCCGATCACACCTAGGAAAAAGGATCGTGGTGACTGCTTATTTCAAAAATCAAACGCCAAATTTCAAACTTTTTTCAATAAATCGCCACAATTAGCGTACTCAAGCTTAAAATTTTACATCGCTACAGCCATCAAAAAAAGAATGTAAGGGACAGGGGCAATATATAGATAAAAAAAAAACACTAGATTTTTGAGGCAAAGCAGAGATTCTAGCAATATAAAAAAAACACAAGAACAACACCAATCGGGCAACCAAAACACCAATATCAAAAGCCTAAGGTGATATAAATCTTTTCATTTTTATTTATTTTCAAATCATACATACATATATATATTTTCATAAATAGTATAATTAAAAGGAAAATAAAAAATAATAAAAATTATTTTTCCACCACTGCACGGTGGCAGTGGCCGGCGGCTGCTCATGGCATGGTCCAAGTGATCAGACGGTGATCGCCCTAGTGCCTAAATCGCCTCACTCTCTCCCTCCCTCTCCTCTTTTTTTTCTTTCCCTTGCTGCAAATGAAAATTTTAAAAAAATTTGGTCTTATATAGCCTCCCAAAACGACGTCGTTTTGGAGGCTGCCCTTTAACCCCAAAACGACGTTGTTTTGGCCTATACTCGATCCGTTCCAACCCGACCCGCTAGAGTATCCGCGTGTTTTTGTTTAATGAGTTATTTATGCGCGTGGTCCTTCATCTTTTTATTGCTTTACAATTAAGTTTCAATTTATTTTCAATTTGGCCACATAATTTTATCGCTTTTCAATTTAGTCCCCGTTGATGTGCTGCGTTTTGGGGGAAGGAAATATTGCTGTTTCGGTCTCCCTACGTTTCACGTGTGTTCAAATAGGCCTTTTCTCTTTCTTTTTATTTTGAATTCACCCCAAAACTTCATTTTCGTTTCGAATTTAGTCCTTTTTTCAGATTTAATTTGGTTTTTATATTATTTTTGCCATTTTTCTAATATTATTTGTTATTGTATTTACCATTATTTATATTATTATTACTATTATTATTATTATTATTATTATTATTATTATTATTATTATTATTATTATTAATATTAGTATATGTTTTATTATTATGTATATATTTGTGTAGTATTATTATTAGTCGCTTTTATTTCTAATATGTATATATTATGTAAATATTTTAATACTATATCATATATATATTTTCATATATGTTATGTATATATGTTATTTTTTAATATTAATTTTTATTATTATATATTATTACGTATATATTTTAATTTTATTAGTTATATATCTTTTATACTATTGTATGTATATTTCTAATAACTGTATTGTATATTTCAAACATCGTTATTATTTATATATATATGTACGTATTTATGTAGTGTATAAATAGTTTTTATATTATTATCATTTATATGTTTTATATATATCATGTATATATTTTAATATTATTAGTTATATATTTCTTATACTATTCCATGTACATATTTTTATATCATCTCATGTATATATTCTTAAATACTATATTATATATGTATATATTTTAGTACCATATTATGTATATATTATTATTACATTTATTTTTATCCCTACTATATTCATTATTAATATTAGTACATATATTTTATTATACGTGTATATATATACTTTTTATATAGTATTATTTTCATATATCATTATATTTATTATACTTATTATTTTAACTATTGTTATTCAATATTTTATTTTAATATTATTATGCATTATTTGGTATACATGTATCTTTGTACATATTGTTATCTTTTACTATACATATATAGTTTTATTATGGTGTCAATACATTTTATTTTTATTTATTATTACTCTAATATCCTAATATTATATTATAATATTTTTAATCACCTCATTATTTTGCATCGCTTATTTATTTATGAATTTTATTACAATAACATCGTCAAAATTTTTTATCATTGTTTTAGAAACATTTTTATCTTAATAAATAAGGCAATGTACTGATTTTAACATTAAGTATGTGATTTCATCGCTATGTTGGGTGAATATCAATCGACTCGTGTTAAAAATGGAACGTCCTTCTTAAAAAGAAATCAAAATTATAAAAAATTCTCGTGTTTGATCGGATCACCGTTAAATATTTAATTAAACTTGTATTTTTGAGAATTAAGACAATTTGTGTTTAACAAGATACCAATTTTGGGCGTCGCGAGGGTGCTAATATCTTCCTCGTGCGTAACCGACTCCCGAACGCATAAACCCAAGTTTGGCCATCATTTTTGTTCAAAAATAAATTTTATTTCAAAAGATAATTTACTAGGTGTCCGATCACACCTAGAAATAGATCGGTGGCGACTCCTTTTCTCTTTAAAACCAAAATCCCGTTTTCAAATTTGCAAATAATCGCCTCAACTAGCGACCAAAGCAAAATTTTTTTACGTCGCTACAATAGTTATTATGTTACCGTTCTTTTATATCATGTAGTTTAGAAGTTTTGAGTTATATTTAATTAAAATATCTTTATATATTATCATGTATAATTTGTGATAGAATTAACCTTGTTTTATGTATATTGTTTATATTAAGTTTTTCCGCTCCATGAATATTATTTATTTAAATTGACTTTTTTTATACTCATTATTTATTTTAAAATGTCATTTATGCATTATTATTTCATATATTACTTTTTTTTCCTTCTTGGCTTGTTTCAAATCTTCATGTGAATTACTTACTTCAAGATTTTCGTATATAGTTGTTTGTTTGTATATCGACGACTCCAAATTGCATTTCTTGTATATCATTTATTTGTTTATTTATTTTAAGGCTTGTTGCATGTTATTTATGCTTGGTATTTCATTCAAATTTGCTTTTAATTTATTAGCCTTTGAATATTAATGTCAGCATTGGCATGATGTATGATACGTCGCCATCGTATGCACCCAAACTTATTCCTTCCAAATTTCATATTATATTCATTGGTATAATATTTTATCTATTGTTCCATGTGTGTGTAACTTTGATTTTTCTACGATATTGCATCGGGATTCAGATTTCAATGTTTGTTGGTCATCTCATTTTTATTCTAAGTGAATCAAGTGAAGGCGTTTTGAGCTGATTTTGCAATTGTATATTTGAAAAACTCCCAAAACAAAGGCGATGTTTGATGTTTTGGAAATTTGGGAAATCGTGCCCTAACGTGCTGGGTTTCAAATTTCTGTTTGTCCAAAAAAATCAAACATCCCTTTAAAATTTCATCTGTGTTTTTTAAATGTCAAAACAAGGCAATGTTTTGTGTTTGGAAATTCGAGGAATCGTGCCCTAACGTGTTGGGTTTCGATTTATCATTGGACCAAATAACTGAATACCCTTCTAAAATTTCGTCATGTGTTTGGGAAATCATGAGGTGATCTCAGTTTTTGGAGGCTTAAAATATCGTGTCCTAACGTGCTGGATGTGGTATTTTATACTTTTGGAACGAATGAATCTTAAGATCCAACTAAAGTTATTTACACATTTTTAAGGGGATCGTATTTTAATATTTTTCCTTCAAAATTTTTTTAGACATAAGGACGTTATTTAATCAATTGGTACCAATTTTGGGCGTACGAGAGTACTAACCTTTCCTCATGCGTAACTGACTCTCGAACTCTTTTCTCGAATTTCGTAGATCCAAAATCATTGTTTTAATGAATCAAAATGTTTAATTAAAATGATCAATTTCAAGGTGATCTGATCACACCTAAACTAAAAGATCGGTGGTGACTCCATATCTCATTTTAAGTCTATCCCCGTTTTTCAAACGTAAAAATAGTTTCGACAGCTTGGCGACTCCACTGGGGACCAATAAGGGAGTCAAACCGTAAAATTGATTATTTTTTGTCCTTTTGTCAAAAATTTAAATTTTGGTTTTTAACATACGACCCATTTTATTGCATTTCATGGGTTTTTATGGTTTTTTTATTCGTGTTTTGCATTTTGAGTTTTTATATCCCCTCGCATCATCTTGCATGACCGTTGTGGTCACACCTCTTAAGTGGGAATGAGAGACTATACCTTCGTGAGGTTTTCACCTCCGCATGGGCTAGTGGACTGCTTCCGGGTTCCATTCGTACTTAGGTCTTCGTGAGGTTTTTATCTCCGCATAGCCATAGGGAAATGTATTCCCCTGAGCCGAACTCGATCCACATGAGCCTATAATGGGTGAGGGTTGAGGAATCTGCTGGTTCAGGTACCATTTTCTTAGAACCGAGCCACATATAGTGAACTCTAGGAGCCCCCTAGGTAGAGCTATGTGGAACCCTAGCGATTGCCCAGTTAGGTGTTTGATTATTTTTTATTTGCTTTGATTTTTATTTTTCGATACTAACTTGTTGTGTTTTGTTGTGGTTGTGTTTGCGTGTCATTTCATATTAAAGAGGTGTCAATTTCTATTCGGTTGCTAAATTAGAAAGCTTGTTTGGAGAGTGAATTCCTTGATAAAGTAGAGGATAATGCGGTTGTCAGTATGTGGTCAGAAAAGATGCAACTTGAGAAAGGGGATAGCCTAGCTGAGGGGTATACATCGGGGTTGTTGGACTTTCCTCGCATCAATGTGACTTAAAACGAGTTCCAGGAATTGAGGGATATATAGGCTCGTTGGAATGATGAGACTAAGCAGCTGTTCTATCAAAGTTATGGCGACTTGCCCTACTTGCTCGATATCAAGGTGGACAAGTACTTGTTTCCGGCTATGACCCAGTTTTGGAACCCGGCGTATAGTTGTTTCACCTTCGGGAAGGTGGACTTGGTGCCTACTGTGGAGGAGTATACAACTTTGCTTCGTTGTCCAAAGGTTCAAGTCGAAAAAATTTATTCCAAGGCTGCTAATGCCTCTGCTTTTGTAAAGAAGTTAATGAGTATCACCGAGATGAGTGAACAATAGGTTATAGCCTGAATTCAGTAAAAGGGTGATTGTAAGTGCATTCCTTGGGTGAGTTTGAGGGACCTGATCGTAGTACATCCAGATACAAAGAGGAAAGTTAATGTTTTCGCCTTGAGCATCTATGGTTTGGTAATTTTCCCAAAAGCCTTAAGGCATATAGATGAAGCAGTTGCTGACTTTTTTTATCGACTTAACAAATGGGTCACACCAGTACCGACAATTTTGGCCAAGACATTCAAATCTTTGAGTGCATGTCGGAGGGCAGGTGAAGGTAGATTTATAGGGTGTGCGCAGTTATTGCTGGCTTGGTTCCACAACCATTTCTGGAAAGTGGATAAGGTTTCTTATCGGGTTTTCTCTGAGATTTACTCCCTGTTAAAAAAAATAACAGCCATGTCCAGGAGAGATGACATATCAGAAGAAAATTGGACCGCGCTCCTTTGAAATCTTCAGGAGGAGGACGTTGAGTGGGGAGCTCCTTGGTTTGTTCTTGATGAGATCCTCTATCGGTGTGGGAGTTTTGATTGGGTACCTCTGCCTGGAATTTACGGAGCTGTTGGATATGCCCCTTTGCTCGTTTTAAGATAATACATGTCAAGGCAGTTTATACCGATGATACATGGACTAGCCCAGAGTGAGTTCTCGTATAGGGAGAATAATTATAAGAAGAAGGTTTGAGAGATTTCTGATACTTGGAAACAGATATGCTGGATGAAGAGGTTGGCTGTAGGATCAATGACGACTCCTGAATACAAGGGATGGTTGAGTAAAAGGATCAATGATAATGTCCCTGGGCCAAATTTAGAGGGCATTCAATCGATGGAAGAATACTTGTAAGTAATCCCCTCTGAGCTAGAAATCATAAAACAGGACTTCAAAAAGAGAAATTCAGAGTTAGGGAAAAAGATAAAACAATTGGAGGAGGAAAAGATGCATTTGAGGTTGGATATTGATGTTCAGAAACTCAAGGCCGAGAAGTTAAGAAAGGGGAAAAGAAAGGTTGAAGAAGACTTGGGCAGTTTGAAGACCGATTACAAGAAGCTGTGTATGTCGATAAGAACTGCTGGATTGGGAAAGACGTCAGAGCAGTTTCGACAAGAAGTTCAAGGGGAAAAAGCTAGGGCTGATCAGTGGGAGAAGAGGTTTCATGATGCTCGAGCACGTGAAAATGCCTTAAAAAAGAGCTTGGTTAAAGGCCAAGACGAGAAGGAGATGTTAGTAGCTAGGGTAGCGGAGTTAGAGAAGGCACTACATCAGCACCGTGGTCGTAACTCCGACATTGAATTAAGAGCTAGCCTGAGCAGGATCGAGGATTTGAAAAAGAAGGTAGAAGAACTCGAGTCTGCATTACAAAACTGTGAACTTCGAATCAAATTCCTTGAGTCAAATAATGAGCAGTGGAAGGAACAGCTCCGTCGATCGCAAGACCAGGTCAGGGATAGAGATCATATCATAGGTGAAGTCGTGGCTCAAATTTGAGAAGTGGCCGATCATTTACAGACCTTAGCAGTTCAAGCTGATGTGCTAAGTGTGAAGTATGAGTCAGAGTCAGACCGGGTCGTGAGCTGGCTTGCCTTATTAAGAAAGTTAAAACTTTGGCCATTAAGGCAAAGTCGTATATATGATCTATTTTATGTAAAGGATTTTGCTTTCTAATAAAGTTTTTTAAATCGAATTGAATCAGAATCGACGTCTTTTTATTTTGCATTCATCTCATACATTTGCATTTCATCGCATCATGTGCATTAAATTTTACAAAAAAAACCCTAATTAATTCAAAATCGTATTATAGTTATCCTGGAACATCAATACTACACACGGAAAAAAACCAAAGCTATGGATCAAAGATTGGAAAAATTAGAACAAATGAAGAAAGAGATGCAATATCAACTGCAATTACAGATGCAAGAACAATTGGCCAAGATTTAGCAGGATATGAAAGATCATATGTTGGAATCTCAAAAGAATATGATGAACCAATTGTCTCAGCTGCTGGCTGGAAGGCTAGAAAAAGGGAAGAGTCTCATTATCAATAATGAGGACGATAGTGAGATTCTTGCTTACCCACCAGGTTTCACCCTATAAATACCCCAGTACCACCACAAGGGGTGTCTGTCAATATCAAACCCTAATATCAGACGGGTACTTCAACACCCATAAATTTCCCAATGGGCTCGTGTTCTAACCCTGAAGAGAGTCGGCCAAATCCTGCAGTCCCTGATCTTGATAATGTAGTAGAAGTAGGAAAGGCAGGAGCGAAATTCCTAAAGCAGCTGGAAGACCGATACAAATGGTTGGAGGAGAAATTTAAGGCACTGGAAAGCACTGATTATCATTGCGGAATGGATGCTAAGGAGTTGAGCCTGGTCCTGGATTTGGTACTCCTTCCGAAGTTCAAAATGCCAGAGTTTGAGAAATACAACGGAACTAGTTGCCCTGAGGCTCATATCATGATATTTTGTCAGAGGATGACTGGTCATGTCAATAATGATCAGTTATTGATTCACTGTTTCCAAGATAGTTTGTCTGGGGCTGCGGCCAAATGGTACAATCAATTGAATCGTAGCCAAGTTAAATCGTGGAAAGACGTAGAACAGCCTTCATGAAGCAAGATGGCCATGTGATGATATAGCGCTGATGTAATCACGTTATGTAATTTGGAGAAAAAGTCGAATGAAAGTTTCAGGTAATACGCTCAGAGATGGAGGGAAGTTGCTACACAAGTCTAACCGCCATTGTTGGAAAAAGAAACAACCATGCTTTTCATTAATACCTTGAAGCCACCTTTTATTAATCACATGCTAGGGAGTGCGACTAAGAGTTTCACGCACACAGTGATGTCAGGTGAAATGATAGAGAATGCAATAAAGTACGGAAAGATAGAGGCTAGGGAAAACATCAGGAGGTCGGCCCCGAAAAAGAGAGAAAATGAAGTCAGTAATGTAAGTATGGGTTATACGAAACCAATCACGATAAACCAGCTGAAAGCGATAGCCATGGGCCAGCAAGCTTCGTCAAGGCAAGAGCTCAATACAAAGCAAAACACGGAGAAACCTCAATTTACTCCCATTCCAATAACGTATCGAGAGCTGTACAAAAGTCTATTCGATGCACACGTTGTATCCCCATTCTACCTAAGACCGTTGCAACCTCCATACCCCAAGTGGTATGATGCAAGTGCCCAATATGAATATCATACAGGAATCACGGGACACTCGATAGAGAACTGCACCTCTTTCAAAAAGGTAGTCGAAGGCTCATCAAAATAGGTGTTGTGAAATTCGATGATGCACTTGGTGTAGGAAATTCGTTACCCAACCATACTGATAATGGGGTAAATGCAATAGTTAAGAATTTGGGAAAGAGAATTAAGTTGGATGTGGCAGAAGTGAAAACTCCGATGAGGGAGGTTTTGAAGAATATGATAGAGAGAGGTTTAATCGTGCGAAACTTTAGGAGCAAATCCCTAGAAGCAGGGAACTATTGTGAGTTCCACGGAGAAAAAGACCATGAGATTGAAACATGCAATGGATTCAGAGCCCTGGTACAGGGTCTAATGGACAACAAAGAGCTGGAGTTCTTTGAATTTGCTGAGGAGAAAGATGTATGCACCTCGGAGGAGGGGCTAATAGAGAGGGTCTGTGAGGTCAATCACCCAGTGGTGATCATTTCACGACCAAGAATCAATAAAATTGGAGCAAAAATGGCACCAAGAGTTGTGATTAAAAAACCCGTGGCTTTTCCTTACAAGGATAGCAAAAGGGTGCCTTGGAATTATAACTGTAATGTGACATCATCAGGAGAGGGGAGTCTGTTCAGCATGCCAGATACGAAAGCTGAGCCTATAAAAGGGAAATATTTGATGTTTGAACAGGGGGAAGAGAGGACAAAACTACTGGTTAATGAACCAGTAACTAAGGATGAAGCTAAAGAATTTTTGAAGTTCTTAAAACACAGTGAGTATAGTGTTGCGGAACAGTTGCACAAGTAGCCAGCACGCACATCGGTACTAGCTTTACTCTAAAATTCAGAGGTACACCGTAATGCGTTGATGAAGGTGTTGAACGAAACTTATGTAGCTGAAGACATTTTGATGAACAAGCTAGACCGTCTTGTCAGCAACATAAGGTCGATAATTTTATCTCTTTCAGTGACGATGGGATACCACTTGGGGGCATGGGATCCACCAAAGCTCTACATATTACCACTCGCTGCAAGGGGTATACATTATCAGGGGTACTAATTGATAATGGATCGGCATTAAATGTCTTGCCCCTATCCACATTGAATAGGTTGCCAATAGATAGTTCTCACATGAAGACATGCTAGAACATAGTGAGGGCATCTGAAAGAAAGGTAATGGAAAGGATTGAGGTGCCTCTTCTGATTGGACCGAACATATACGAGGTAGATTTCCTAGTCATAGATATCAAGCCTTTTTATAATTACCTATTGGGGGGGCCATGGATTCACTCGGCAGGGGTAATACCTCATCGTTGTACTAAAAGCTAAAGTTGATGACAAAGGGCTGGCTGATAATGATAAACATAGAGGAGGACATTATTACATCCGTCACTAGTTATGCGCCATATATAGAAAATGATAATGAGGTAATAGAATGTTCATTTCGGTCATTAGAGTTTGTAAACGCAACTTTCATCGTTGAAGGGGGCAAGGTCCCGATACCAAAAATATCTGAGGCTACGAGGATAAGCTTGCAACTAACAGTAGGAAAGGGGGTATTGCTTGGAAGGGGACATTGTCTGGAAGGGGACTTGGAAAGTATCTTTATGGATGAGTCGAGGTATCGATTTTGGCTGATAAATAGGATCGCTTTGGCTTAGGGTATAGGCCAGATGCAAAGCAAAAGAAAAGGGAGATGGAAAAGAGGCAAAAGAGACGAAGAGTCCGATTGAGTAGGGAAGAGGTCAAGTGGGAATCAATGACTTTTCCCCATATATCCAATACATTTGTGTAGGGAGGAATTGTCTATCCTGAACTGAAGATGACAAGAGAGGGAACGGCTGAAGACACGATAAAAAATTTGAGTATCAATGTCATATCTGAAGAGAAAGTGATGAGACGTGACTTAGCAAACATTTGCCCTTATGAGCCTGGAAGTGTTCTGAATAACTAGACTGTGGAAGAAATTCCTGTAATTTTTAAAGCTAATACAGAGTAATGTTCAAAACACACTTGTTGTTTTAAAGCCTAGAAACGATAAGAATCTTTTGTGAAATAGGCTCGTGTTCAAAACATTTTTATTTCAATACAAATACGCTTTTATGTCCTATTCTGAGTAAATATTCTTTTATCTTAAGTAAATATTCTTTTCTTGCATTTCATATTTAATCATGCCATACAAATACACTATTCTTAGATTCTTTTATTTTTCTTGGCTATCATTTCATGCCAATAATAGGTCTCTAGATATCAATGACATGAGTGACGTTATTATGGACTCAGAGTTCCCTTTTGAGCGAGACATGTGTCTGGAAGGATCTCAAGATTTTGAAGATGATGAAGATTGTAGCTTACTTCCTGATTTGTTGAGGATGGTAGAGCAGGAAGAGAAACAGATCCTACCCCATAAAGAGACAATTGAGAATGTGACCTTGGAAGAAGGGAAAGAAGTGAATATTAGAACTTGCATAACTGAGGAAACAAGACGGGATCTCATTAATTTACTGTAAGAGTTTAAGGATATCTTCGCGTGGTCGTATCAGGACATGCTTAGGTTAAGCGCTGATATTGCGGTGCATCGTGTCCCCATAAAAGAAGAGTGTAAGCCTGTTCAACAAAAGCTTCGAAGGATAAGACCTAATGTTGTAATAAAAATAAGAGAAGAGGTCCAGAAGCAATTTGATGCTGGGTTCTTGGAAGTTGTTAATTACTCAAAATGGGTAGCCAACGCTGTCCCCGTCCCTAAGAAAGATAGAAAGATGAGGATGTGTGTAGATTATAGGGACTTAAACAAGGCTAGCCTAAAGGATAACTTCCTGCTGCCTCACGTCGACACTTCGGTGGACAACACGGCAGGTTACTCACTGTTCTCCTTAATGGATGGTTTCTCTGGGTACAATCAGATAAAGATGCATCCTGAAGACATGGAAAAGACCACATTCATAACCTTATGGGGGAATTTTTGTTATCGGGTGATGCCATTCGGGTTGAAAATATGGGAGCAACGTATCAAAGGGCCATGGTAACCTTATTTCACGACATGATGCACAAAGAAATTGAGGTCTACATCGATGATATGATCGCAAAATCCCGAACAGAAATAAGCATATACAGGTTTTGAGGAAATTGTTCTTGAGGTTGAGGAAGTTTCAGCTAAAGCTTAATCCAATAAAATGTACTTTTGGAACCATGTTAGGGAAGCTACTTGGTTTTATAGTCAGCGAAAAGGGAATTGAGGTTGGCCCCGACAAAGTCAAGGCTATACAAAAATTGCCTCAGCTGCGCACTCAGAAGAAAGTTCGAGGTTTCCTGGGAAGACTAAATTATATCGCCCGGTTCATTTCACAGCTAATTGAGAAATGTGACCCAATATTTCGCCTTCTCAAGAAACATAACCCAGGCATGTGGGATGATGAGTGCCAGAAAACCTTTGACAAGGTTAAACAACATTTGTTTAATCCCCAAATGTTAATGCCACCTAGTCCTGATAGGCTATTGATACTGTATTTGACAGTATTTGATAATTCAATAGGATGTGTGCTCGGCCAACACGATGAGACAGGAAAGAAAGAAAGGGCGGTATATTACCTCAGTAAGAAAATCACTAAGTGTAAAATGAGATACTCGCTAATTGAGAAATTATGTTGTGCCTTGGTTTGGACCACTCAAAGATTAAGGCAGTACATGTTATACCACACGACTTGGTTAATCTCAAAACTGGACCCTCTAAAGTACATGATGGAATAGACTGCTTTAAGTGGAAGAATGACCCAGTGGCAAATCCTACTTTCTGAATTCGACATAGTTTATGTGAACCAGAAGGCTGTGAAAGGGAGTGCAATAGTAGACTTTCTGGCCAATAGAGTTTTAGAAGATTATGAGCCTTTGAATTTTGATTTTCCTAACGAAGATCTAATGTATGTGGCAACTACCGAAGAAGACATTCCAGAAGATCATTCTTGGAAATTGAATTTTGACGGGGCATCAAACGCTATTGGTAATGGAATTGGGGCAGTCTTGATATCCCTAAATGGAGATCATTATCCATTCACTTCTAAATTGGATTTTGATTGCACAAACAATATGACAGAGTACGAAGCATGTATCATGGGAATCCGTGCAGCCATTGAGCGTAAAATCAAGGTGTTAGAGGTGTATGGGGATTCTGCGCTGGTAATCTATCAGCTCAAAGGTGAATGGGAAATAAGAGACTCAAAGTTGGTTAACTACCGAGAGCTAGTTCTAGATTTGATTAAGGTGTTTGATGATATCACTTTCTATTATCTCCCGCAACTCGAAAACCAGATGACTGACGCCTTGGCTACATTAGCTTCATTAATCAGAGTAAATAAACAGGAGGATATGAAGCTGATCCAAATGAGTATTTGTGAGGCTCCAGTTCATTATTGCAATATCGATGAAGAAGAGGAGAGAGATGATTGTCCTTTGTATCATGATATTCTACGATATGTGAAGAATCGTGAATACCCTGATCGGGCTACGAAAAATGATAAGAGAACATTGAGGAGGCTGGCTAGTGACTATGTCTTAGACAGAGAGATCCTGTATAAAAGGAGAAAAGATCAGGTGCTGCTAAGATGTGTTGACGCTGTTGAGGCTAAGAAAATCTTGGAAGAAGTCCATGAGGGTGTCTGTGGGATGCATGTTAATGGGTTCACAATGGCCAGACAAATCATGAGATTCGGGAATTACTGGTCCACGATGGAAGGAGATTGCATCAGTTATGCCAAGAAATGTCATAAGTGTCAAATTTATGGAGACAAGATCTATGTACCCCCTTCGCTTCTTCATGTTATAATTTCTCCGTGACCTTTTTCAATGTGGGGCATGGACGTCATTGGGCCAATTTCACTGAAGGCTTTTAACGGACATCGATTCATCTTTGTGGTCATCGATTACTTCACCAAGTGGGTAGAGGCTGCTTTATATGCCAACCTCACAAAGTCGGTAGTCAGCAAGTTCTTAAAGAATGAGATTATATGTCGATATGGCATGCCAGAAAGGATCATATCTGACAATGCGTTGAATTTGAATAACAACGTGATAGTAGAGGTCTACAGACAATTCAAAATTAAGTACAACAACTCGTCACTATACCGCCCAAAAATGAATGGTGCGGTTGAGGCAGCTAATAAGAATATCAAGAAGATCGTGGGGAAAATGACTGTGACTTACAGGGATTGGTATGAAAAGTTACCATTTGTTCTTTATGCCTATCGAACATTTGTCAGAACTTCTACCGGGGCAACACCTTACTCATTGGTTTATGGGATAGAGGCAGTTTTTCCCATTGAAGTCGAAATTCCTTCTCTTTGGGTTTTATTAGAGTTGAAGCTAGACGAAGCAGAATGGATTCAGTCCCGGTATGATTAGCTGAACTTGATTGAAGAAAAGAGATTGAAGGCTATCCGTCATGGTCAAATGTACCAGAGGCGAATGATGCGAGCTTACAAAAAAAAGGTCTGCCCCAGAGTATTCCATAAGGGGGACTTGGTATTGAAACAAATTCTCCCTATGCAAAAAGATTTCAGAAGGAAATGGATGCTAAATTGGGAAGGACTTTATGTGGTAAAGAAGGCTTTTTCTAGAGGAGCACTGATATTAACTGAGATAGACGGTAGGAGCCTGCCCAACCCAGTAAATTTGGATTCAGTCAAGAAGTACTTCGCTTAAGAGGTGAAAACCCGCAAAAGGCGCCTAAAAAAAAAGAGAGAGGCCCGCAAAGGGCGCCTTGAGACTAAAGGGGTTTTGAGTTGAAAACCCGAAAAGGGCAATTCAAATTTTGATCAAAGAGGAGGCATGTGGTAGTCTTGCTGTACTGGAATTAATGAAGAGGAAGCACGTTACATTTTGGGGCATCGACAAACTAGATCTACTAGGCACGTGAAGAGTCCAAAATGGTTCTCATGGAGTGCGTACGGAGGAGCTCAGGCTGCGATATCTGGGACATTCCTTTTTTTCCCTTTTACCTATTTTTTGCGCTCTGGAAATATTTGTTGTCTTTGATTAATCCATTCTTTTTTTTTGAATTCTGATTCTAATAAATCTCAGTTTTGTCTATATTTATAATCTTTTTCAAGTGCTTATATTGAAATAATGATTAATGGATTAATAACACTTTCACAAAAGAGTTTTACATATTACTATAGAAGGCTCTAAACAGTACAGGAACCTGAAATTGGACTATTGTTTAGAACTTGTCCACCTTAAAGGTTGGAAATATTTGAGTCCAAATTGATATTATCTCTTCAGATTTTCAGTCAAAAGATATTGGTTGAACAATAAAGATATCATTTCAATAACGAAAATGAGCGATGCATAGGAGGGGATCATTCTCGGAAAATGATATGCCTCATTCATGCAAATATCAGGTACACACATCTGGTCATGACACCTGAAGAATGGTGTAATAGACCAAATCGATGTAAAGGTTCAGATCTTATACTCTTGGTTGCAGGAGAGGGTTTGAAGATAGTATAAACCTTGGGTCTTAGAAGTACAATGAAGTGGACCCTGAGGTTACAATGGGGCAAGCCGGTTGAGCAAAATGGGTTGTTTCTACATGTTTTTTGTTGGAAAATGCTAGCCGAACAAGTAGGCAGCATAATATAACGGTGATGAAACTATGATGAATAACGTGTGATGACACTTTAAGTTTTTTAAAAAAAGAATCATTCTCATGACATTTCTACATTCATATCATTCATAACACATCTAGTTAAGAGCATTTGATTCATTTCGATCATAGGATCCTAATTATTTGACATAAACATCACATCTAGTTAGGAGCATTTGATTCATTTCGATCATAGCAGCCTAATTATTTGGCATAAGCATATGAAACTGAGTCTACAGGACATGTCCCAAAGGACAGTGTAGTAACATTGGTGAAGTCAAATCTTATCTGCCTAAAGTTGCAGCAGAATAGATCGAAGATTACAAACCTTATCTCTTTAAGGTAGCAAGAGAGCAAGTTGAAGTGACAAGTCTTATCTCCCTGAAGTTATAGTGGAGCAGACTGAAGATAGCGAATCTTATTTCCCTGAAGTTGCAGTGGAATAGATTGAAGCTATAAGTAAATAGATCTTATCTTTCTGAAGTTGCAGTAGAGCAGATCATAGCAAACCTTATCTCCCTAAAGTTATAGTGGAGTAGGTTCAAATGACAAGCCTTATCTCCTTGAAGTTGCAGTGGAGCAGGCTCTATATGCAAGTCTTATCTTCCTGAGGTAGCAAGGAAGTAGATTGAAATTATATATCTTATCTTTAAGTATCGGCTATGGAGCAGATTGAAGATGGCGAATCTTATCTCCATGTATCGGCTATGGAGCAGATTTTAGCCACCAGCCTTATCTCTCTGAGGTAGCAAGAGAGCAGGTTGAAGATACAAGTCTTATCTTCCTGAGGTAGCAAGGAAGTAGACTGAAATTACAAATCTTATCTCCATGTATCGGCTATGGAGTAGATCGAAGATGGTGAGTCTTATCTCTAAGTATCGGCTATGGAGCAGGTTTTAATCACTGGCTTTGTCTCCCTGAAGTTGCAGTGGAGCAGGTTGAAGTCACAAACCTTATCTTCTTGAAGTTATTATAAGACTACTTGAAGAAGAGGAGCACCAAAGAAGTAAAAGATTCGGCAAGACCGGACAAAATTGGTCCTATTAGGGTCTTTGCTTTGTTCTCATTATACAACAATGGGCAAAGAAGGGCAGTTGTAAGACCCAGTTTTGGCCCGGTCCCATACACATACAAAAACCAAAAAATGAAACAAAAATATTAAATATCCATTTACAAAACCCAGCCCAAAATACAAGCTAAGTTACAAATTGCCCAACAACATAGGCCCAAACTTAGAAACCCTAGGGTTTCCATCTATTTTGCGCCGCAGCAATGGCCACCAGCAGCCTCCACGTACCATGCACGACCCCCGATTGGCACATTGTTCGCCCCACGTCCGTGCGCTCCGCTCCCATGTCTTCACGACCTGCAACACGAGCAAGAAAATAGCCTTAAACCGCTTGTATTTGGCTATAAAAGCTTTCAAGTTTTGATGGTAAAGGGGTTTTTTTTTTCTTCAGAGAAATAGAATACAAAATACACACAAAATCAATAGAGAGTAACCAAGATATTTCAAAGATGGTTATTTATTACTATTTTCTTCTATTTTTTTCCTTTTTTCATTTTTTTATTCAAATCCACGATTTATATACTGAAATGTAATAAAAGAGGAAGGATAGATATACTTCCCGATTCACCTAGCAAAAGGATCTTCCGTTGGTTGTCCACGGTGGCGTGTGCGATGGAAAGCGGTGGTGTTTGAGGGCCTGGGTAATTCGGATGAAGAGGGTGTGAGAGGGCTGAGAAAGCATATCAAAACTTAGGTTTTTTAAAAACAAAGTTAAAACATTTTTAAGCAAAAAAAAAAAAATTAAAATAGGCTTTATTTAAATAATAAAATAAAATAGCATGGGGTTTGGAAGTCAGTACGTGTGTTTGACTTGGTCCACGTGCATTTTCCCCTTAGATGGTTAATTTGTGTAATCAATCCCCCTCTTTCGTACCGGCATTCAATCAAGCCCATTTATGTTTTCTTTGACTCTTTTAAATTTGTCCCTAGAATTTGCATGTTATTTTAATTTAACCCATACTTAAGTGCTGCGTTTTGGAGATTTGGTTTATTGTTTTTTTCAATCCTTCATGATTGATGCGCATTGAGTTTTAGTCCCTGACTTCATCCCAATAGTTGGTTTTATTTGTTAATTACCCCTTTAGTTTACATTTACCCTTATTGAGCATTTTAGTTTTTGTAGTTCTTGTTTTTTTAAAACCTGTTATGTCATAAACTGTTTGTTAATTTTGCATTGTTGTAGCATGCTGTTTTTATGTTTTTGTTTGTTTTATTATATAGTTATTATGTTACAGTTCTTTTATATCATGTAGTTTAGAAGTTTTTGAGTTATATTTAATTAAAATATGTTTATATATTATCATGTATAATTTGTGATAGAATTAGCCTTGTTTTATGTATATTGTTTATATTAAGTTTTTCCGTTCCATAAATATTATTTATTTAAATTGACTTTTTTATACTCATTATTTATTTTAAAATGTCATTTATGCATTATTATTTCATATATTACTTTTTTTCCTTCTTGGCTTGTTTCAAATATTCATGTGAATTACTTACTTCAAGATTTTCGTATATAGTTGTTTGTTTGCATATCGACGACTCCAAATTGCATTTCTTGTATATCATTTATTTGTTTATTTATTTTAAGGCTTGTTGCATGTTATTTATGCTTGGTATTTTATTCAAATTTACTTTTAATTTATTAGCCTTTGAATATTAATGTCGGCATTGGCATGATGTATGATATGTCGCCATCGTATGCACCCAAACTTATTCCTTCCAAATTTCATATTATATTCATTGGTGTAATATTTTATCTATTGTTCCATGTGTGTGTAACTTTGATTTTTCTATGATATTGCATCGGGATTCAGATTTCAATGTTTGTTGGCCGTCTCATTTTTATTCTAAGTGAATCAAGTGAAGGCGTTTTGAGCCGATTTTGCGATTGTATATTTGAAAAACTCCCAAAACAAAAGGCGATGTTTGATGTTTTGGAAATTTGGGAAATTGTATCCTAACGTGCTGAGTTTCGATTTTCTGTTTGCCCAAAACAATCAAACATCCCTTAAAATTTCATCCGTGTTTTTTATATGTCAAAACAAGGCAATGTTTTGTGTTTGGAAATTTGAGGAATCGTGCCCTGACGTGCTGGGTTTCGATTTATCGTTGGACCAAATAACTGAATACCCTTCTAAAATTTCGTCATGTGTTTTGGAAATCATGAGGTGATCTCAGTTTTTGGAGGCGTAAAATATTGTGTCCTAACGTGCTGGATGTGGTATTTTATATCTTTGGAACGAGTGAATCTTAAGATCCAACTCAAGTTATTTACACATTTTTAAGGGGATCGTATTTTAATATTTTTCCTTCAAATTTTTTTTTAGACATAAGGACGTTATTTAATCAATTGGCACCAATTTTGGGCGTACGAGGGTACTAACCTTTCCTCATGCGTAACCGACTCCCGAACTCTTTTCTCGAATTCCGTAGATCCAAAATCATTGTTTTACTGAATCAAAATGTTTTATTAAAATGATCAATTTTAAGGTGATCTGATCACACCTAAACTAAAAGATCGGTGGCGACTCCATACCTCATTTTAAGTCGATCCCCGTTTTTCAAACGTAAAAATAGTTTTGACAGTAGAAAATAATTATATTTTGTTGTAGTCATATCTTTTAGCTTTTGTTTCTTGTTTAGTAAATTTTTTTTATGTAAATACATGTTAAATATTTAATTATTTAATTGTGATAATAACTTTCTGAATTTTGTTTTACTTTTATATTTTAATAAAATTTATTTCCATTAGAACCTTATAAATTTACTAAACAATTAAATAATTAGTCAACGTTAATATACAATTAAATTAAATATAAATATAAATTTAAATGTTACTTTAATTGAAGTCAAATATATTTTATTTATGAAAGTAGTCAAATATATTTACTTTTATAGGACTTCAAAATATAATTTCATTATTTTACTTAAAAACTATTAAACTTATTACCACTGAAAGATTATAATTTAGTGTTATATTTGGCTGACAATTAATTCACTAGAAATAGATTTTTGTTTGGACCAAACCATATAGGATTTTGCATAAGAAGTAAGGACTTAAGTAAAGTAAAACCCATCGAATTATGGACTGGAAATACTGGGTCAGACAAATAATCCGACCCTACTTATTGGGTTATATAGTACGTATACAGCATATTGGGTTACACCAAATAACTTTGGCCCAATGGGTTCCATTTTCATTTTGACATTTGCAATGAAAAGTAATAATGTAACATCTAATTAAGGCTATGAAAGGTGAAAAGTAAACAAAAATATTAGTGACAACTATATTCTTTTGTTTCCTAATTATGTTTTAGAGTAAAATCTGATACTATTATAATATATATTTCAAACTTTAAATTTAGACGTGTCAGGTTACTCACTTGATCCAATAAGTTCAATTTGACTCACATTATTGATTAATTATATTTATTAGTCAGTCTTTCTTAAAGAAAATATTATTATTAATAAGAATTATGAATAATATCCTTTATATAAAAAATTAAAAGAAAAATAAATTGATAGTAATTACCACATGAATTAAATTTTTGAAATTTTCATCTTAACCTTGCCATCATCAAACTAACCTAATGACGAAATCCAATGAACTAAGAAACCACTGCCAAGAGCCCCAAAAGATCCATTATATCAATTATGCACAAAAGACCAAGTTCTAGATGACCTATCATCTACATCATCATCTTGGAGTCCAATTTTACAAACACCGTCACCGTGCTCTATCATGATAAGGTCATTTGAGAATGATTTCTAATAAATCTAGTGGCACTCTTACATTAGCAAATCCTATATATACACAGACAACACGACTAGCAACTAAAAATAAAACCACCACTACTTTCTTAGAAAACAAAGTAAACAAGAACTGCAATAGATTTTAGAGAAAATATTTTTAACAAAAACAAAACCATAATAGTGTGGACTAAAATAACAACCACTATAGCTTTAAGATATAACAGAGTATACTGAAAATAAAAACAAAAGAAAAAAAATTAAGGAATACTACTGAAAAAAACTACGATCAATAACCAACCTAGAGACCTACGCCATTGTCTGTAAGGCTAAGATTTGGTTTAAGAAAATTTAGTGGCTCAAGTCAGTCCAAACTTAACCTAATTTATACTTGAATAAAAAAAAAAATTAAACTATACTTAGTCCATACATCCATTTTTAACTATATATAGTATTAAAATATATTCCAATATCATTTGTTGGGAGTATATTGTATTTCACAGAATCTCACATCCTTTAGTTAAGTCCCTTAAGTTTTATTTATAAAATATTACATACTATTGGGTTTGTAAGAGCCAAAATGAGAGGATAGACGCGCGCGCACAAGAATTGAGCGTGAAAGCTCAATTAAATGTAAATCAATGTATCCCCCTTACACAATACAAAGCGAAGCTTGTTCTATTTTTACTTCAAGATTTTTTTTTATGAAAATCCTTTTCTCAACTGTTTGATTTGCTTTATCATTATTTTATTTTATTTTATTTATATTTTGGTTCAAAGTGCTTATTTGGAAATTCATAATTTTCTCAAATTATTTGACTTCAAATTATTTGACTAACATTCAAATTTCCTAAAGAAACATTTTTTACTAAATTTAGCTTAATGCTTTTAATTTGTCATTCCTACTCCATATTTTTCTTCAAAACAGATGTGCTTGTTGAATCCTATAGGATGATATGCTACTTGCGAAATATCCTTAAGGACATTGTTAGTCACGCTTCAAGCAGGAAATTGATCCTTCATCATTCTGTACTTTCCAGCAATCTTAAGGATATTATCGAATCCAACTTCAAACGTTGTTGCTAACATCCCTTCCTCTGTTGATGTTGTTGCCAACAATGTCAGCATTCCAAGCAATGTTGCGTATGTTGCTACTATTACTATCCCAGTTTCAATGTTGCCTACTACTTCTTATGCAAAATCATTTCCTAACATCTTCTTTGTACTTGGAATATATGTAGTTGCGTTTGCACTTACAAAAGTGCAGACATTTGATGCCTTAGATAAATAAAGAGAAATATGTGTACAAGCAAACAAGGTATGCAGACACACCATAATTTCAACACTTTCTGTAACACCCCAAACCCGTGACCGTCACCGGATTTGACCACGAGGTGTTACCGGGCTTACTTTACTTATTCCTCTCTTGAAATTTTTTTTTTTTTGTTCTCCTTTTTCTGTTCCAGGCAGGCTAGTTAACTGCGTCACTGTCACCTTAAAAATCATATCTCGAGTTCCAGAACTCGAAAATGATTTCTGTCAATTTTCCCTGAAACTAGACTCATATATCCATCCATGGATTTATTTCTAGAATTTTTGGTCGGGCCAATTGGTACAGTTTATTAGTTAAAGTCACCCCTGTTTCAGGGTTCAACTACACTGACCTTTGCGCATTACGACCTGGATATCATCTTGTACAGAGCTCTAATGCTCATGCCGTTTGTTTCTAATAAAACTAGACTCAAAGGGGAATCTATGCATATAAGGCATGACTTCTAATTGTTTCTGGATAATTTATGGTAAATTTTCCAAGTCGGAGCAGGGGATCCAGAAACCGTTCTGGCCCTGTTTCGCGAAAACTTGAATATCTCTTAAAATACAGCTCATACGGTCGTTTCGTTTCGTCCATATGAAAATAGATTCATCAAGGTTAAATTTCATAATTTATTCACTATTTAATTCTACTTATACTATTTTTAGTGATTTTTCCATCTCACCTCACTGCTGCTGGCAGCATCTGGTACTAAAGCAAACAATGACTATTTCATAATTCTTCCATGGCCAACTATTTCATCATACATAATACAAACTATGGCCACCTTATCAAAATTAAGGTTTCTAAGGCTCGTGCCTATAGGTTTTAGATTCACACTCAACCGACCACATAGGCCATCTTCGCATGGCTTAAAGTTTACAACCCGAGATTCAACAAAACAAAATAGCCTATACATGCCAAATGTTCTCCTAGTTCAACTACGAAGACAATACCAAAAGATTTCCAGCCGGTGTGATGACTTCAACGACGGTTCCGAGCACATAAACGATACGAGTCCAAGAGACCTAAAATGGGTGACAAGAAAACACCGAGTGAGTTTATAACTCAGTAAGTCATAAGCATTCGACAACCATCCATTAATAAAATTATCACAACATGAAACAATAAACGAGGCTAGGTACTCCATCCATATCGAAACTATACCATAATTCCTCGGACCTTTCGGTTCAATCTCATACCAAGTCATACATCCACATTTCATATTCTATACAATACGATATTTGAGGCATTTTTACACACCAACTCATTTTTACCACAATCATACAATTGCAATCATCACATAGATTTAAAGCTTACCAAGCTCAACCCCGAGCATGAACATATTGCCCATTCGTCATGAGCTCAAGGTACTTACCCGATCCGCTGTCCAGGATTAACTCGATAATGTCGCACACTCAGTGCCAATTGTAATGCAAGAGCATATAGTGAATCCGCACACTTAGTGCTATATATATTCAGCTCGCACACTTAGTGCTATATAATCAAACTCGCACACTTAGTGCTGTACAATTTTAAACCCGCACACTCAAGTGCCAATCTTGTCACCGTGTCCATTTATACCGCACACTTAGTGCCGAGACCAATACCTTATGCATTTTGCTGCCTTTATACATTCAACAATGGCATCATTCCATACACATACATTTGAATTTACACATCAACTCATTTAAACACAATTGCATAAATATTATGATCATTTAAATCAATACCAAATATATGCTTAATGACTTACCTTGTGTTGGGTAAAATGGTTCCAACTCGGCTATTCGATGTTCTTTCCTTTGCTTTTGCTTGATTCTCCCCCTCTAGCTTCTTGAGCTAATCAATAAATTAACTAGTTTAACCGTCTTGCCAAATATTTATACATATATACATGACATCAACAATACTATCATCATTAATTCATCAATTCACAAAGTTTTATTTCACGAACATTTGACCCATTTTTACCCCATATGGCGAATGCTACATTCATTACCCAACTAGCCATTCAACAATTTTCAGCCTCATTACCACCCTTTTTATGTCTAATCGTCTAAATGAGATCATAAACATGCCTAACTATAGCCGAATGTGCAACATTAATCTAGCATTTCCATTGCATTTAACACTTAACATTTACCCCATCTAGGCCAAATTTTGCTAGCACACAAGCCTTTGGCCGAATGTCCTTGACCTCTAGTCACCCAAAATTTCTTTGTTCTTTAAAATTCATCCAAGACTACATTCGCACTTCCAACTAATAATTTAGGTGCTCTCAAGCTCATTCACAAGTACTATTATATATCACATTAAGCATTAAATCATTTTGCAACATAAATTTTATAGCATGGCCGAATACTCATGCACATACACACATAACAACAAGAACTCAATGGCACAAAAATCTCCTTTTTGTTAAACATTCAACTCACTCATCTCCATGCTTTCATCACAACAACATCAAAACACTAATTAGGAAATACAACATTCTTGGCCGAAATTTAACTCACCTAACAACTTAGTTTCGATCCAAGATTCAAGGAAAAATTTGAACCAATCCTCCAAACTATGCATGCATTTTCAAGAGTGGCATAAAACATACCTTCTTGTATCAAAACACCTTAGTCTAGTAAGCTCCCATGGCTGATTTTCTCAAACTTCCCCCTTTCTTCTTAGTACATTCGCCATGCAAAGAAAAATGAGAGAATGAACACTTTTTTTTCTTCTTCTCAAGTCATGGCAATTGTAACAAAATGAGAAAGGATGAACAACAAAATTTTTCTCCTTTCTTTTTCCTCAACTCACGGCAACAAGGGGGGGCATCCACACTCTTTTTTTTCATCATTTTCCTTTTTTTTTCATTTCTTTATTTTCCTTCCATAATGCACTAGGCCAACATGTCTAGGACATGTTTTCTTTGCCCATCATCATGTCATGGCCAGCCACTAACCTTAGGAAATGGGTTATTTGACATGCAACTCCACCTTTGTGTTAACATGCACTAATAAGCCATTTAAAATTAGCCTATCATATTTCACCATGTTTCACATTGATCCCTATTTAATAATTTCTCATAAAATTGGTAAAATTAGAGAATGAAACTTCCACATATGCATGCACACACATAGTAAGCATAGAATATAACAATTAATTATTTTTATGACTCGATTTAGTGGTCCCGAAACCACTTTCCGACTAGGGTCAATTTAGGGCTGTCACACTTTCAAATGAACATTTTTACGTTTATTGTTTGTACAAGGAAGCAAAAGAAGTATGAGATAATGTGATTAGCAAGTACATTGCTGAGATGCTGGTAAGCAAAAAATTATCATCAAAAAGGACTATTGGTGGGAGATGTTTGATGAAAAAGATATAAATATGCAAATCAATAAGTACCACAAGCTGATGAAAGATCTAAAGTTAAAAAAAATTACCTTTCCAGAGAGTTTGTTGTCAGTTTGTAGATTGATAAGTTTGCCCCCATCATGGTTTGACTATAAGCAACAACTCAAACACAAGTACAAACAACTTTCTCTGGAGGATCTAATACCCATATTATCATAAGAGGACACCAACTTAGTTGGTTGTAAACATAAGAGACGTATGATTTAAAAAACATATTTATAACCCCCCAAATAAACCTTGCCTTTAAGAAAAAAAAAAGAAATTGCTTTATTTGTTGCAAATCAGGCCACCATGTATATTAATTAGACATTGCGTGGAAGGGGAGAAATGATAATCCTACTAAGCCAAATGTTAATTTGGTCAAAGAAGATGACATAATTGTGTTGGTGTTGAGAATCTTTTGATTATTTGATAGCATTAATTAGTATCTTTAGAGATTACAATTGATTTTTAGAGATTCTAATTAAGAGATTTTTTTTTCTTAAGTTGATTCAATCTTCATGTATATATAGTTGTACACATTTCTAAGAAATACAAACTTTGAGAGAGTTTTTTTTTCTCAATACCTTAGAGTATTCATCTCTAATTTCATCATGGTATCAGATTTTTTATTTGATTTTGTGGAATTTTTTATTTTCAATTTTTTTTCAAAAACCTTAGAAACAAAAATTTGGTACTCTCCACCCTAGCCTTATTTTTTCTCTCATTGCCCTTACCATTGGAGTCGGCAACCAGTCACCGACAAAACCTTAAACTCCAGTGACTAAAAGACCCACGCGTGGGCCCCATGCACTGTTGCAAACTTCTGTAACTTTGTTTCACATGCCACGCGTGTTTTTTTTTTGTCGCTATCACTGTGCTCTTTGCTCTCTTTTGGTCATTCTCTTCTAAATGGTGGTGTGTTTTGGCTAAGTTTTTTTTGTGGGATTTATTTGATGTTTTTTGTTCTAACTGTGCAAGTAATTTTTTTGGGGTTTAGTTATTTTTTCTCCAGCATTATGTCTACAGACGAGAAGCTCGTGATTCCAACCGATAATCCCTCGTTGCAAATTAGCCTTGTGAAGCTTGATGGACATAATTACCTTGCTTGGTCAATGTCCTGCTTGTTGTTTATTAGGCCTCGTGGCTTGTAGGGATACCTTATCGATAAATCTTTGAAACCTGAACTCACTTATTCAACCTTTAGTCAATGGGATTCAATGAACTCTCTTGTTATGGCATGGCTTATCAACTCTATGCAACCCCATATTTCCAAAACCTATTTGTTGTTTGATACTGGGTAAAAGATTTGGAATGCTATTGCTCTTACCTACTATTGTGTTGGGAATGATGCGCAAAATTTTCGAGATTCGTAATAAAGTCCATGGTACAAAATAAAGGGAGTTAACGATTTCTTAATATTTTGCTGAATTATGTGGGTTGTGGCAGGAACTTGATTATTATCAAGATTTTCAAGCGAATTGTGACAAGGATGCCAAAAAATTTTAGAAAATGGTAGAAAAAGATCGTCTTTTTTTTTTCTTGGCTGGGTTGAATACTGAGTATGATCAGATTCGGGTTCAAGTTCTTGTCAAGAATCCGTTCCCTTCTCTCCATGTGGCATACTCCTATGTACAACAGGAGGAGAGTCGTTGTGTTGTTATGCTCTATAATCCACTTTTAGAGAAAGTTAGCCTCATTGCTAACTAGAATGGTCCATCGGATGTTAAGTCTGCTAAGGATCACTTGACGTGTAACTACTATGGTAAGCCCCGACACACTAAAGATTCATGTTAGAAGTGTGTGGTTTCCCCATCTGAGGTTGTGATGGAAAATGAGGCGGTAATTCTCAGCCTCAGGAAAATTTGTCAGACTCTGTAACAACAGAGGATAAGTCCACTTCTGCTGGAAGTTTTACCTTGAACGAGATTCAACATCTTTGATGCATCTTGTTTCAATTAGACTCTACCTCGATTGCCAAGTCTAACAATGCAAAATCAGGTACGATTTTAAATGCTCCATCTACTTCTAAATCTTAGATTATTGATTCCAGTGTAAATAGACATATGACAGGGTCCAACAAAAGCTTATTTAACCATACTACTTGTCCATTTAATGATAGTGTACGACTAGCCGATGGCTCTATTACCTCCATCTCTGGAAAAAGTTTTGTTGTTTGTACTCCTAATATCACTTTATCCTCTGCCCTCCATGTCTCTAAATTCCCAGGTAACCTTTTATCTGTTAATACTATCACTAAAGCCTTAAATTGTAAACTTAAATTCTTTTCCGATCACTGTATCTTTCAGGAGCTCTAAATAAGGAAGATAATTGGCAGTGGTAGATTATGTGATGGGTTATATGTTCTGGATCGATTGTCCAGTATGTCTCAAGCATTATTTAAAGACAATAAAGAAGTCAATTGAGAGATAATTCAGTGGCATAGGCGGTTAGAACATCCATCATTTACTATTCTTGCCAAGATGTTTCCTAATTTGTTTTCAAGAATTAAGTTAGACTCTTTAGTTTGTGATGCATGTGAGTTTGCTAAGCATATAAGAAACAATTATCCTTTACATAATAATAAAAGTACTGTTCCTTTTGAGATTATTCATTTGGATGTTTGAGGCTCTACTCGCTTTACTTCAATAAATCGTTGGTTTGTTACTTTTATTGACTATTTCACTCAGATGACATGAGTATTTTTATTAAAGTTCAAAAGTGATGTTTTCTTGTGTTTTCGTTCTTTTCATAAATTGATTACTACTCAATTGATGCTAAGGTTAAGATTTTGCCAACTGATAATAAAACTGGGTATAAATTTAATGATTATTTGGAATCATATGGGATTTTGCATCAAACCAGTTGTCCAGGTACAAGTGCTCAGAATGGTGTTGACGAAAGAAAAAATTAGTGTCTTTTGGAGGTTGCTAGATCACTTATATTCACTATGAATCTTCCAAAGCCTTATTGGGGGGATGCGATTTTGGTTGCAGCTTATATTATTAACCGGATGCCTCTTCGTGTCCTTGATTTTAAAAGCCCCATAGAAACCTTACAGGGCAAGACAGATTACCCAATTTCATTTTCAACATGAGAGCAAATTAAATCCTTGAGTATTCAAATGTGTTTTCATTGGATACTGTCCCACATAGAAGGGTTAGAAATGTTATCATCCGCCATCTAGAAAGTATTATGTAAGTATGGATGTAACATTTTGTGGGGATGAACCCTACTTTATTTCCTCACAACCATGTCTTCAGGGAGAGGTTATTAAATGAAGAGATAACACCCTGTTCTGTTACTTTTCTAAGTGAGAATTTAGTTCCAGTAGAGAATTTGGTTCTAGAGAAGACTAGTGGGCGTTTATTGGATAGACATGATTTAAGGACATGTGTTAGAAAAGGCAAGAAAGAAGATGCCATCATATAATCTACTTTAAGCCCTGACTATTCACTGTCAGGTGAGTCTTCTTTACATTCATTTGCTATTGATTTGGAATTACCAATAGCTTAATGAAAAAGTGTTATAACTTGCACTTTACATCCTATCTCTCACTTTTTTTAATGATTCTTTGTCTCCTCCTATAGAGCTTTTTCTTTGTCTTTGTTCTCTATGTTTATTCCACAGGATTGGAGAAAAGCTATCACTGATCCAAGATGGAAAAAAAGCTATGATTGAAGAAATTAAGGCTTTAGCAAAAAATGAAACGTGGAAATTGGTTAATCCTTCTAAGGGGCAGAAAATGGTTGGTTGCAAATGAGTGTTTATTGTCAAGTATAAGGCTGATGGTTTAATTGAAAGACTTAAAGCCAGATTAGTAGCGCAAAGATTCACTCAAACATAATGATTGGATTATCAAGAAACATTTGCTCTAATTGCTAAGTCAAACACGATTAGGATCCTTTTATCAAGTGCAACAAATCTTAACTGGGACTTACAATAGTTTGATGTAAAGACTACCTTCTTACATGGAGACCTAGAAGAAGAAGTGTTTATAAAAATTCCTCCAGGATTCAAGGATAAAAATACTCAAGGGAAGGTATGTAGATTGAAAAAGGCCCTACATAGACTAAAGCAATCTCCCAAAGCTTGATTTGATAGGTTTAGTAAGGCCATGGTGTCATTTGGCTATCAAAAAAGTAATGTTGATCATACCCTCTTTATAAAACATCACAAGGGTAAGGTTACTCTCCTTATAGTTTATGTTGATGACATAATTATGACAAGGAAGAAATGGCCTAGTTTAAGAAACAATTGGCTCAGGAGTTCAAAATCAAATACTTGAGAAAGTTATAATGTTTTCTCAGAATAGAAGTAGCCAGATCGAAAGAGGGAATTTTTATTTCCCAAAGAAATTATGTCTTAGATCTTTTGACAGAAACTATCATGTTAGATTGCAAACCAACAGGATCACCTATTGAGAGGAATCACAAGTTACAAGCAGGGATCGGTGCAATGGTGGATAAAGGGAGATATCAAAGACTTTTCAGACATTTCATTTATCTCGTTCATATTTGACCTGATATAGCCTTTGTGGTTAGTTTGGTAAGACAATTTATGCATGATCCTCACAAAATTCATATGCAGGCAGTATTTCGAATTTTTTGTTATTTAAAGTTTGCACCGGGAAAAGGTATTCTCTTCTAAAAAAATAGTCATCACAAGATAGATGTATTTATAGATGCAGATTAGGTTGGCTCTCTTGACGATAGAAGGTCTACAACGGGTTATTATACTCTTGTAGGAGGAAACTTAGTCACTTGGAGAAGCAAGAAACAAAGTGTTGTGTAATAACCCGTTTTCAGTAAAATTGGAACAATAGTTTTGGGACAAAAAATATAATATTGAAAATTTTATTTTATTAGTATTTTATTTCCTACAGCATGATAGTAGTACCGTATAAAAATTTCGTGAATAAATTTTACCATTTGCATGCTCAATTTGATAAAAAAAGACTAAATTGCATAAAGTGCAAAACTTGAGTTCTAGTAGCTAAAGGTATTAAATAGCTATAGAACCCTAAATTTGAGTCCTTAAATGGTAATTAGACCATTAATGGTGTTAGTGGATGAACATGGTTTGACATTATGGAAATTTTGATTAGTTTTTAAGGTTATATATGTAAATTGGTAAATAAATGATAAAATAAATAAAACAAAATTAAGCTTTCATCTATTACTTCTATCTTTAACCGAAACTAAAACAGAAGAATAGCCATGGAAGCTTGAAGTTTCGGCTATGTTATTTACCTTGCTTGGTAAATGATTTTTGTCCTGTTTTTAATAATTTCTATGTTTTCAAGATCGTTGTAGCTTAATCTAGTTAGCACGGGGACTAATTTGTGAAACTTTTAAACTATTAGGGTTTTTCCATTAATTACCATGCTTGGGTTTTGATGATTTATTGAAGAAAATGGATAGTTGTTGTTAGATAAACAACTTTTGTTTAGTGATTTTTGATGAAAATGTCAAATAGGGATTAAATTGAAAAATAGAAAATTTTAAATGGTAAAATTGTGAAATAAATGAAATATAGGGCTTGCTAGAGACCTAATTAATATTTGGCTATTGTGGATTTTGGTGAAATTGCATAAATTTCCACTTTTATGAGATATGGACTAAATTAAAAATAAATTAAAAGTAAAGGGGTAAAATGGCAATTTTGCCAAAATTTGATTTTGGGTTAAATTGAATAAAGCATCTATTGAATTGAGTTAAATTTATTTGTATAGATCAAGATAGATCTCGTACTGTTTTAGATCGAGGCAAGGAGAAAGTCTTAGATTAATTGCCTCCGTATATACGTATACTCGTTGAGGTAAGTTCGTGTAATTAAATTGTGTATATATGCTTTTGATTGAAATATACTTGTGTTGTGAATTGCTATACGTATATACCAGTTGCATATCCAACGACGTACGACTATTACCGAGCCCCGTTTGAACTTTAAGAATTCGTAGGATACAAATGACATGTCATTAGGGTTTACATGATTCGAGTGCTGGTCTAGAATGTCCTATCGAGGGCTGAGATCCGCATGTGTTGCGAATACTCGCGTGAGCAACATCGTGTAGCTACATTCCAACCTACAACTCGTGTGAATAGGCCCATTTTCACAGCTAGTGTGAGCATACCGATTCACAGCTTGTATGAGCATACATGTACAAGAGTTGACAGATTACAGTTATATGAGTTAGCACACTATGTGTGTAACACCCCCTAACCCTAAACCGTCGCGGGAACAGGGTTACGAAACATTACCGGACATTACGGACAACTTACGAATATTATACAATTAATTAACATTTATAATATAATACATTCATTAAGACCTTTTCATGGACCCTCGGGGCCCAAATTACGAATAAGAAGTGAATCGAGACTTGATCGGGTGCTCCAAAAATTTTCGTAATTTTTTTTGTGAACTCAATATAACCCCTTTATAAACATCTAACCTTCCTTTCAATTTCAAACCACAACCAATCTAAAACTAATGGCACAACCAAAACAATTTATACTTAAAACACCTAAATCATAACCAATTCATTAACACAATAATTTAATAATTAAACATTCATAAAATAATTCAAAGTTTACTAATAACTTCATTCATTTTCCATTCAAACTCAATACTAAATTTTATAGTATACTCTTTACCATTTCACTTAGACTAAGTTCAAAACATTACAAACTATCCATACTTTATAACTAAAATCACATGACCCATGTATATAACCTAGGTACATGTCACATTTACCAGAAAAGAAAACTACATCACCAAAGTTGTGCTGAAGTCGGGATTGATTTGGATGTTGAACCGAGACCTTTGACTTCTACTAACCTACGAATGGGAACAACCGTACGCTGAGTATGTCTATACTTAATGGTATTACCATAATTCAAATTATATAACATTAATAAATTATAACATCAACTTGTAATATAGAAAATCATAAGAACAAATTTTACAATCAATTTAATATTTCATTTATAATAGTCTATCAACAGATATCATATATCAACAATTTGTATTTTTGATCAATTCATGAACCTTAAGTTCATGCTTTCAAATCTCATCTCATTCTCACTTCACATATCAATTCATAATTTCACTATCTCATTTCTTCCATCAACTCATTCAAATTAAGATTTATTCATTTTCTTATTTCATTAAATTACCCCTATTAACAACTAGGGGTGTGCAAAATTTGGGTAAAACTGAAAAAATTTGGTTAACTGACCGAATTACTGAATTCGATCGGTTAACCGAATTTTTTCGGTCGGGGGTCGGTTAATAATTTTTTGAGTTTTCAGTTAACGGTTAATTCGGTTTGAAACCTGTCGATTATCCGAATTTTTTCAGTTTAACCGAAAAAATTAATAAATAAAATTATAATATATAAATAGTCAACTATTCACTCAAACCCAATCCAACATAAACCTAAATACCCAATCTAATATATATTAACCCAAATACCCAACCCAACCCAATCATAAAAATTACAAATAATTTAATAAAAAAATCTAAAACTAAAAATAAAAATAAAAATAAAAAATATATAATTTTATACAAATAATTCGGTTAATTCGGTTAATTCGGGTAATTCGGGTAATTCGGTTAATTCGATTAATTTGATTAATTCGGTTAATTCGGTTAATTTTATACTTAATTTAATCAAAAATTAAAAACATATAATTTTCGGTTAATTCGGCTAACCGACCAAATTAACCGAAAATTTTCGGTTCAGTTAATTTTTTTGAAAAAAATTCGGTTCGGTTAACGGTTAAAAATTTTGAAAGGTCGATTAATTCGGTTAATGTTATTTTGGGTCGGTTAACCGATTGAACACCCTATTAACAAAACTCGGACTTTGACGGATACACGAATTCCAACCAAACACATCAGAATAAATAATCCTCCCAAAAACACCAGAAAGACATTAAATGCCTCTTCGGAGAATCCGAAGAAATAAAGTAACATCAGTATTTACTCGGCCAAGCCGAAAAGCCCCCTGAACTCTTCCAAATCCTATGGCATACAAATTATATTCGATTTAGCCCGACTAGTTAATAGGATATTCAAATCATTTCTCAATTAAATCTCATTTCAATTCAAAACATACCTTTCAATTTAATCACAATCCAATTAAATACATTTTCCACTTTCTAATCAATAAACAATTTAAATACTAAAACATATTCATACTTTATCTCAATTTCATTCATGTCAATAGTAATACTTACCTTATAATTTACTCACCATACATAAGAATTTAAATATAACATTAACTAAATAGTAGTTTGAATTATAGTAATACAAACCCAAAATTCGCGATTACTCCTCGATGATCTTTTCTTTTCCTTTCTATGCTGATGCCTCGAGTTCTTTATTAGCTATGAAAAATTAAGATAATTTTCACTATTAATACAACACCAATCTATATTAAATAATTTAATTTCTATTCAATTTCTATCTCAATTTCAATTTGGTCCTAACTAAACTCATTTATTTTTCTAACTCAATTCACACTTCATTTCTACTTAAATCTCTTGCCATATTCAACTTGACTACCCAATGTTCATATTAAAACCATAAATTCAAATTTATTTCAATTTAGTCCATCTAACATAAAACTTATAGCTTCTTTTACAATTTAACCCCTCTATAAATTCTAAGTAGAAATTCTATCAATTAACCCCTAATTCATCATTTTGTTCAACATGAATTATGTTCAAAAACCTAAGAACTTCCAAAAATTCAACTTAATTTCAACAAAACTTTATTCTAAAGCTTCTAAAACATCAAAATTAAAAGAAAAGGACTTAATTAAGTTAACAAAATAAGCTTTAAGCATTAAAACCCTAGTTTTTCATTTTCTTTCTCCTTTTTTTCTCCCTTTTCGTTTCAGCTTTTTGTTTCTTTTATGCTTTTTTTTTGTTTTTTAACCTTTGTTTTATTTACTTTCTTTATATTATATTTTTTTATTAATTTAATAATAATATAATATATAATTATAACAAATATCTATTACTTAAATAATAAATAAATTAATTAAATATATTACAAATGTACATATTTTAATTAACACACTTGTATTTTGTCATCACCTTACACTTGTCTTTATTTAATTTATTTCATAATATAATAATAATTAATAATTTTTTACTTATTATTTAAGAAAATATAAAAGTATATTACAAGTGTATTTTCATGTATTTTACTCATGTTTATTATCATTACCATACATTTGTCACTATTTTAATTTATTTAATAATAATAATTTATTATAAAACCACAATAATAATTAACAAATAATTATATATAATATGTAATCTTAGAAAAATCTTATATTTTTATTCCCATTTGCAGCCTCACCTAATGAAATAGGCATAATTGCCTATTTAATCCCTTTTATTTTATTTTAATTTATAGTTAAACTTTTACCCTTTATTCAATTTAGTCCTTTTACTAATTACTCTAAATTAAGCTAAATTCACTTAATAAAAACCTAATTAGACACCCATTAGACACATAAATATTTTTAATAATATTTACTAATTCGGTTTAACAAAGGCCCGATATTGCACTTTTCGATGCCTATGAATTTTGGGTCATTACAATGTGTGAGCTATCCTGGGTATCCAACGGTATTCTAATGGTTTAATAGGCATAATTCTGATCTGAAAATGGTAAGGGTTCATTATAGACTATTACAGGGATACATATGAATTATGTGGAAATGTTGTTACATGGTATTTGGAAAATTGAATTGGATGATATATGTATAAGAAACTTAATAAATTTTTGTGCTCATCCATGATTAGTGGTTTGTACATGTATTTACATGGCTAACATGGTTGGTGTATATATGCTTAGGCATTTGGCCAAATTATGTTGGGATATGTTATGTTTATCTTACCTATTTTGTGATTAAATGGTAAGTTATGTTTTAAGTTATACGAACTTTCTAAGCTTAATGGCATGTATAGGTATTTTGGCTAATGTTGGCTATGTGTTTTGAAGTTGAAATGACCATTTGGTTTGGCTTAATGGTTTTTTAGTGGTGTAATAGATATAGATTTGGCATGTAAATAAGCCTTAAAATGGTTGATGCTTGGCTTGTTATGTTTGAAAAATGGATGACGAAATGATAGTAGTGCATATGCATATTATATATGTCATGTGACTTGTTCGGAATATGGTGAATTGGTACTTGGTTATGAATGACATATATGAATATTGATGCTAGTAGTTGAATGGTATATTTAGTACCATTTGGTATGTTTTTTGGTAAGTGAATTCAATGGTATGAATTGACGCAAATCATGTTGGAAGTTAGTTGATCATTTTGACAAAAATGAGTACATGATTTTACATGTTTGCATATTGTCATTTAAGGTGTCTAAGGTTATATTGGTTGTATGATATTATACCATATGTATATGACTTCTTTATGCATGATTTTGATGCCTTGTTATGGCTTGTGTATATGTGCAATTTTGGTTGTAAGTATATGCCAAGTTGGGTGAAAAAAATGACCTCTAAAAATAGCCTATTTTCGTCTACACAGGCAGAGACACGGGCGTGTGTCTTAGCAGCGTGTGACACGTGGCCAGGTGACACGGCTGTGTGTCCCCTGTAGCTTTTAAAGGGTTGCAAGTCAGGTTGTTACGCGGACTAGCACATGGACATGTGGCTTGGTTGTGTGATCCAAGTCAGTGAGTTACACGAGCACGGACACGGGCTGGGACACAACCGTGTGTCCTTACTTCGAATGCCCACATGGCCTAAGACATGGGAGTGTCTCTTGGCCGTATGACCCCTACAGCTTTGAAAAATTTTAATATGTTTGAAAAATTCTCTGAGTTTTCGATTTAGTCCTGACTTGTTTCTAAAGTATATTTAGGGCCTCGAGGGCTCGTCTAAGGGACAATATGTATGATTTGGATTTTTTTTAATATGATTAATGATGATTTGAAATGTTTAAAAATTGTATTTGTTTGATGTGAAATTTTTGGTAATACTCTGTAACTTTGTTTCGGCAACATATACAGGTAAAAGGTGTTACATTTATTGTTATCAGAGCTATGATTTAGTCAATTCTCAAACTGAATATGGCGTGTACAAGTCCCACTATCCATGCCATTATATAACCTGTGATAGTGTGATATCTCCTAACCATTTTAAAACATGTTTTCATATAGCAATGACATCCAACAGAGCTGACTTCGATAAAGTAGAAAGCATCGCTCAAGCCCCTATTCATAGAGTAGCATTAAGTGGTACAACGCCCGTATTTGAGGGCTAGAGAGGAGAGTCTAAGGAAGCCTTCTTCTAGATGATGAGTGATTGGTTCACCGAGTTCGTACAGATGAACCCGACTGCTCAACAACCTCCAACCCTCCTGCTCTCTAACTGTTTCCCGTTATTTCTCAAGGTATGGAACCTTTACAAGTTAGTAAACCATATGTTGATAAGATTTGTAAGTATGTGGCTGAGGAATGCAAAGCTACTACTAAAGATGATCCCGAAAAAGTAAAATTTTGGTTAGAGAATACAATAAAGGTTTTCAACAAATTGTCTTGTTCATCAGTCGAATGTGATTGCGCAATATCGTTATTGAAAGATTTAGCTTACCAGTGGTGGAACACGTTGATTTTTGTAGCGTCGAGAAAGCGGAACACTTGGAAATTCTTTCAAATTGAGTTCCAAAAGAAATACATTAGTAAAAGATTGTTGGATGAAAAATGTAAAGAATTTCCTAAGCTCAAACAGGGCCGTATGACTGTGTTAGTGTATGAACAAGAATTTGTTAGACTAAACAAATATGCCTAGGAGTGTATTCCGACAGAGACTGCTATGTGGAAGAGATTTGAAGAAGGGTTAAATGAAGACATTAAGCTTCTAGTTGGAATCCTTGAGCTGAAAGAATTTATTGTACTGGTTGGCTGAGCACATAAAGCCGGAGAGCTGAGTAAAGAGAAAAGACATGTTGATTTTGATTCTAAAAACTTGAGAAAGTGATTGTCTGAGAAGTTATATCGTCGGCATCGAAGAGATCAAAAGAACTTCATAGTCGTTCTACAGCTTTAGTAGGGTACTCCAATAGTGACAGAGGTAACCGACGCTTCAATTCCAAACCTCAAGCTATGTCTATAGTGAGTGTGGGTAGTGTTAGAGATGTCAGACCCGAGTGTAAGCACTGTAAAAGACCACATTATGGTGAGTGTTGGCTGAAGAATAGAGTATGCTTTAGGAGTGGTTCCTTTGACCATTATCTTTATGATTGCCTTAAGAAATCCGAGAAAGAAAAAGTTTACACTACAACATCGATCAACACAGTTGCGAGAGGCAAACCACCTCATAATCCTAGAAATGTGAGTAGTAGCCGCGGTGTAATGAAGGATTTTGCTATGAGTTTCGAGGCACGAGCACCAACTAGGGCTTATGCTATTCTTGCACAAGAGGATGCTTCTGCGCTAGATGTCATTACCGGTACTTTCTTTATTTTTTATACTAATGTTACTACTTTGATTGATCCGAGATCAACCCATTTATACGTTGGCACGAATTTAGTATCTAGTAAGAATTTACCTATTGAGTCCACTGAATTCGTGGTTAAGTATTGAACCCTCTAGGTCAGTATGTGTTAGTTGATAAAGATTGTAAGAATTGTCTTTTGATAACTCGAGGTTATAATTTTCCAGTTGATTTGATGCTATTACTATTTGGTGAATTTGACGTGATTTTGGGTATGGATTGACTAACTTTACATGACACTATTGTAAATTGTAGACGAAAGGTTATTATCTTGAAATGTCAAAATGGTGAGACACTTCACATTGAATCAGATAGTGTGAGTGGGTTGCCTATTGTTATTTCAGCTACGTCAGCGTAGAAATATGTGAGTAAAAGTTGCAATGCTTTCATTGCTTATGTATTAGATTCTAAAGTGTCTGAATCGAAGCTTGAGTCAGTATGAGTGGTTTGTGAGTATCCTGATGTGTTTCCAGAGGAGTTACCTAGATTACCACCGATCAGAGAGGTGGAATTTTCTATTAGATTAGTACCTAGGGCATCACCTATATTGATAGGGCTTTACAGAATGGCTCTTACTGAGTTGAAACAGTTGAAGGCGTAGTTGCAAGAATTGACAGATAGGGGTTTTGCTTAACCCAATTTCTCACCTTGGGGTGCACCAGTTCTGTTTGTTAAAGAAAAGAATGGATTGATAAGATTGTGTATTGATTATCGTTAGCTTAAAAAGGTTACAATCAAGAATAAATATCCACTGCCTCAAATTGACAATTTGTTTGATCAGTTGAAAGGTGCCACAATATTTTTGAAGATTGATCTTTGTTCTAGCTACTATCACCTACGAGTTAAAGATTCGAATGTGTCAAAAACTGCATTCAAAACCAGCTACGAACACTATGAATTTCTTGTGACGCCATTTGGTTTAACTGAATTATACATTTTTGAAATTTGAATGGTCTGAGAAATGTCAATAAAGTTTTAATTAGTTGAAAGTACTATTGATCGAGGCACCAGTTCTGGTTTAGCCTGAATTGGGTAAAGAGTTTGTAATTTTTAGTGATGCATCTTTAAATGGTTTAGGCTGTGTTTTGATGTAGGAAGACAAAATGATAGCTTATGCTCCTAGATAGTTAAAGCCGTACGAAAAAGAATTATCCAACATATGATTTAGAGTTGGTAGCTATTATGTTTGCGTTGAAAATTTGACAATACCATTTGTTCGGTGAAAAATTTCATATATTTACCGATCATAAGAGTTTAACTTATTTAATGTCATAGAAAGGTTTGAAACTGAGATAGCGCAGATGGCTCGAATTGTTAAAAGATTATAAGATGATCATTGATTATCATCCGGGAAATGCGAATGTAGTTGCTGACGCTTTGAGTGGAAAGTCTTTATTTGCTTTGCGAGCGATGAACATGCAACTGAAATTATCTAACAATGGCTCGATGTTAGCCGAGTTGAAAGTTAGACCGATATTTTTACAACAGATCTACGAAGCTTAGAATTGTGATGTTGAGTTGCTGGCTAAACGGGCACAGTGTGAGTTGACTTCTGATTTAGAATTTCAGATAGGACTCATTGATTGCTTATTGTTTAGAGGTAGAGTTTGTGTACCAAAGAGTCTAGAGCTCATCTAGAAAATCTTGCACAAAGCTCATAGTGGTAGCTTGTCTGTTCGTCTGGGAAGTAATAAAATGTACAGTGATTTGAAACAATGTACTGGTGGCCGGGAATGAAATGTTAGACTTCTAACTTTGTATCGAGATGTTTAGTATGTTATCAAGTTAAAGCTAAACATCAAGTACCTTCTAGATTGTTACAGCCAATGATGACACCGGAATGGAAAGGAGATTGAGTTACTATGGATTTCGTATTGGGTTTACCTATATCTCTTAGAAGTAAAGATGTCATTTGGGTTATCGTTGATCGCCTGACGAAGTCAGCACATTTTATTCTGGTACATGCATATTTTTCCCTTGAGAGATTAGCTGAATTATACATTTCTGAGACTGTCGAATTACACGGGGTGTCAGTTTCTATCATCTCGGATGGAGATCTGCGGTTTACATCATGATTCTAAAGAAAATTACGGGAAGTATTAGGTACACGATTGCATTTTAGTAGTGTATTTCATCCTCAGACCGATGGTCAGTCCGAGCTAGTACTTCAAATTCTCGAGGATATGCTTCGTTGCTGTGTATTAGAGTTTGAAGGCAACTGGGAAAAATATTTACCATTGGTTGAATCGTTTATAACAATAGTTTTCAGTCGAGCATAAAGATGGCACTATACGAAGCTTTGTATGGTCATAAATGCCGAACTCTGTTATACTGGACTGAGCTCAGTGAGAAAAAGATACATGGGGTTGATTTGATTCGTGAGACTAAAGAAAAAGTAAAAGTGATCTAAGATAGTTTGAAAGCAGCTTCAGATCTTCAGATATCTTATGCTGATCTTAAACGTAAAAATAGAGAATTTCAAGTCGGTGACATGGTATTCTTGAAAGTATCACCCAAGAAGAAATTCCTTCAGTTTGGTTCCAAAAAGAAGCTGATTCCGCAATTTATCAGGCCGTATGAGATTACTAAACGAATCAGACTTGTTACGTATTGATTAGCTTTACTGTTAGAACTAGAAAGGATTCGTAATGTCTTCACGTATCTATGTTATGATGGTACCGATCTAATCCTTCACATGTTATCTCTTTGACGGATGTCGAGATACAGCCTGATGTGTCGTATAGTGAGGAACTGATCAGAATTTTGGCATGAGAGGTGAAACAATTGAGAAATAAGAACATAACTTTAGTAAAAGTTATCTAGCAGCGGCACGGAATAGAAGAAGCCACCTGTGAACCCGAAGAAGCTATAAAAAAAAGTAATATCCGAACTTGTTTTTGGTATGATTTTCGGGGACGAAAATTCCTTTGGGGGAGAGAGTTGTAACAACCCGTTTTTAGTGAATTCAGAATAATGGTTTTGGGACCACAAATCTAACGTCAAAAAAATTATTTTATTATTATTTTATTTCCTACAGTATGATAGTAATACCTTATAAAAATTTCGTGATGAAATTTTACCATTTACATACTTAATTTGATAAAAAAAGGACTAAATTGCGTAAAGTGAAAAAGTTGAGTTCTAGTAGCTTAAAGTTTTAAATAGCTATAGAACCCTAAAGTTGAGTCCTTTAATACTAATTAGACGATTAATGGTGTTAGTGGATGAACATGGTTTGGCATTATGGAAATTTTGATTAATTTTTAAGGTTATATATGTAAATTGGTAATTAAATGATAAAATAAATAAAACAAAATGAAGCTTTCATCTTTTACTTCTATCTTTAACTGAAACTAAAAAAGAAGAATATCCATGGAAGCTTGAAGTTTCTGCTAGGTTATTTATCTTGCTTGGTAAGTGATTTTTGTCATGTTTTTAATAATTTTTATGTTTTTAGGATCGTAGCTTAATCTAGCTAAGCCGAGGACTAATTTGTGAAAGTGTTAAACTATTACGATTTTTCCATTAATAAACATGCATGGGTTTTGATGAGTTATGGAAGAAAATGGATAGTTGTTGTTAAATAAACAACTTTTATTAAGTAATTTTTGATAAAAATGTCAAATAATGATTAAATTTAAAAATAGAAAATTTTACATGGTCAAATTATGAAATAAATGAAATATAAGGCTTGCTAGAGACCTAATTGATATTCGACTATCGTGGGTTATGGTGAAATTGCATAAATTTCCACTTTAATGAGATAGAGACTAAATTGCAAAGAGATTAAAAGTATAGGGACAAAATGGTAATTTTTTCAAATATGATTTTGTGTTAAATTGAATAAAACATCTATTGAATTGAGTTAAATTTATCCGTATAGATCAAGACAGACCTCGTACGATTTTAGATCAGCGCAAAGAGAAAGTCTCGGATTAATCGCCTCTGTATCTACGTATACTCGTCGAGGTAAGTTCGTATAATTAAATTGTGTATATATGCTTTTTATTGAAATATACTTGTGTTATGAATTGTTATACGTATATACCGCTTGCATATCCAATGACATACAATTATTACCGAACCCCGTTGAAACCTTAGGAATTCGTAAGAAAAAAAATGACATGTCATTCGGGTTTACATGATTCGAGTACTAGTCTTGAACATCCTACCGATGGCTGAGGTCCAACATGTGCTGTGGAAACTCCATAGTTCGTGTGACCAGACCTATTTTCACAGCTCGTGTGAGCATACCAATTCACAACTCGTGTTAGCATATATTTACAGGATTTGATGGATTACAGTTATATGAGTTAGCACACTATGTGTGAGCTATCCTGGGTATCCAACAAAATTCTAATGGTTCAACGAGCATAATTCTGATATGAAATGGTAAGGGTTCATTACGGACTATTGCAGGGATACATATGAATTATATGGAAATGTTGTTACATGGTATATGGAAAATTGAGTTGGATGATACATGTATATGCAACTTAATCAATTGTTGTGCTCATCCATGTATTTACATGGCTAACATGGTTGGTGTAAATGTGCTTAGGCATTTGGCCAAATTATGTTGGGATATGCTATGTTTATCTTACCTATTTTGTGATTAAATGGTAAGTTATGTTTTAAGTTATACTAACTTACTAAGCTTAAATGCTTACTCTGCGTTATTTTCTGTGTTTTATAGTGAATTGGAAGCTGGTTCAGTTTGGAAGCTTGTCGGAGCTATATCAGACTATCCATTGACTCTTTTGGTACTTTCAGTTGTTTTGATTTTGGTTATAATGGCATGTATAGGTATTTTGGCTAATGTTGGCTATGTGTTCTGAAGTTGAGATGACCATTTGGTTTGGCTTAAGTTATGGTATTTTGGTGGTGTAATAGATATAGATTTGGCATGTAAATATTAGCTTTAAAATGGTTGATGCTTGGCTTGTTATGTTTGAAAATGGATGATGAAATGATAGTAGTGAATATGCATATTATATATGTCATGTGACTTGTTAGGAATGTGGTGAATTGGTACTTGGTTATGAATGACATATATGAATACTGATTCTAGAAGTTAAATGGTATATTTAGTACAATTTGCTAAGTTTTTTGGTAAGCGAATTCAATGGTATGAATTGATTCAAATCTTGTTGAAAGTTAGTTTATCATTTTGACCAAAATGAGTACATGATTTTCCATGTTTACATATGGTCATTTGAGGTGCCTAAGGTCATATTGGTTGTATGATATTATACCATATGTATATGACTTGTTTATGCATGATTTTGATGCCTTGTTATGGCTTGTGTATATGTGCAATTTTAGTTATAGGTATATGCCAAGTTGGGTGAGAAAAATGGTTTGTAAAAATGACCTATTTTCATCCACACGGGTAGAGACATGGATGTGTGTCTCAGCCGTGTGTCACACAAGGCCAAGTGACACAGCCGTGTGTCCCTTGTGGCTTCCAAAGGGTTGCAAGTCAGGTTGTTACACTGCCTAGCACAAGACCTCACATACGGGTGTGTGGCTTGGCTGTATGACCCAATTCAGTGAGTTACATAGGCACGGACACGGGCTGGGACACGGCCGTGTGTCCTTACTTCGAATGCGGCCTAAGACAAGCGAGTGTCTATTGGCCGTGTGACCCCTAAGCTTTGAAAAATTTCAATGTTTCTGAAAAATTCTCTGAGTTTCTAATTTGTCTGACTTGTTTCTAAAGTGTATTTAGGGCCTAGAGGGCTCGTATAAGGGACAATATGTATGATTTGGATTTGTTTTAATATGATTAATGATATGAATTGAAATGTTTAAAAATTATATTTATTTGATGTGAAATTTCTGGTAATGCTCTGTAACTTTGTTTCGGGAACGAATACAGGTAAGGGGTGTTACATTTATTGGTATCAGAGCTACGATTTAGTCGAATCTTAGACTGAACGTGGTGTGTACGAGTCTAGCTATTCATGCCATTATATAACCTATGATAGTTTGATATCTCCTGACCATTTTAAAACATGTTTTTATATAGCAATGGCATCCAATCGAGCTGACTTCGATAAAGTAGAAATCAACACTCAAGCCCCTGTTCATGGAGTAGCATCGAGAGGTACAAGGCCAGTATTTGAGGGCCGACGAAGAGAGACTAAGGAAGCCTTCTTCCAGATGACGAGTGATTGGTTCACTAAGTTCGTACGGACAAACCCAGCTACTCAACAACCTCCAACCCTCCTACTCCCTAACTAGTTTCTGTTATTCCTCAAGGTATAAAACCATTACAAGTTAGTAAACCACCTGTTGATAAGATTCGTAAGTACGTGAATGAGGAATTCAGAGCTACTGCTGAAGATGATCCCGAAAGAGCAAAATTTTGGTTAGTGAATACAATCGGAGTTTTTGACGAACTATCTTGTTCACTGGTCGAGTGTGTTAAGTGTACGATATCGTTATTGAAAGATTCGGCTTACTAGTGGTGGAACACGTTGATTTCTGTAGCGTCGAGAGAGTGGATCACTTGGGAATTCTTTCAAATTGAGTTCCAAAAAAATATATTAGTCAAAGATTTCTCGATAAAAAATGTATAGAATTTCTTGAGCTCAAACAGGGCCGTATGATTGTGTCAGTGTATGAACGAGAATTTGTTAGACTGAGCAAATATGCCTGGGAGTGTATTCTGACCGAGACTGCTGTGTGTAAGAGATTTAAGGAAGGGTCAAAAGAAGACACTAAGCTTCTAGTTGGAATTCTTGAGCTGAAAAAATTTTTTGTATTGGTTGACCGAGCACATAAAGCTGAAGAGCTAAGTAAATAGAAAACACATGCTAATTTTGAAGCTAAAGACCTAAGAAAGAGATAGACTGGGAAGTCATATTAGTCAGCATCAAAGAGCTAAAAGAACATCATAATCGTTCTACAGCTTCAGTAGGGTACTCCAATAGAGACAGAGGTAACTGGCGCTTCAGTCCCAAACCTTAGGCTATGTCTGTAGTAAGTGTAGGTAGTGTCGAAGATGTCAGAGTCGAGTGTAAGCACTATAAAAGACCACATTATGATGAATGTTGAATGAAGAACAGACTGTGCATCAGGTGTGGTTCCTTCGAGCATTATGATCGTAATTGCCTTGGGAAATTCGAGAAAGAAAAAGTTTAAATTACGAGGCTGAACAACACAACTGCGAGAGGTAAACCACCTCATAATCCCAATAATTTGAGTAGTAGTGATGGTGTAACGAAAGATTTTGCTAAGAGATCCGAGGCATGAGCACCAACTAGGGCTTATGTTATTTGTGCACAAGAGGATGCTTTTGCGCTAGATGTCATTACCTGTACTTTCCCTATTTTTTATACTGATGTTAATGCTTTGATTGATCCGGGACCAACCTATTCGTTTTTTTGCACAAATTCAGTATCTAGTAAGAATTTACCTGTTGAGTCCACTTAATTTTCTGTTAAAGTATCGAACTCCCTAGGTAAGTATGTGTTCGTTGATAAAGTTTGCAAGAATTGTCCTTTGATGACTCGGGGTTATAGTTTTTCGGTTGATTTGATGCTATTACCGTTTGATGAATTTGACGTGATTTTGGGCATGGATTGGCTAACTTTACACGACGCTATTGTAAATTGCAGACGAAAGCTTATTGTATTGAATCAGATTGTGTGAGTGGGTTGTCTATTGTTATTTCAGCTACGTTAGCGCAGAAATATGTGTGAAAAGTTTGCAATGCTTACCTTGCTTATGTATTGGATTCTAAAGTGTCTGAATTGAGGCTTGAGTCAATTCTAGTGGTTTGTGAGTATCCTCATGTGTTTCTAGAGGAGTTACTTGGATTACTGCCGATCAGAGAGGTGGAATTTTCTATTGAATTAGTACCTAGGACATCACCGATATTGATAGCACCTTGATAAACCGTAATTTATACATATTTCTATCCCATGCTTAGCACATTTTATGGATGATTTTTCCTTAAAATTGGTGAATTCGATGCTCCTAATGCCTTAATTTCATAATTTATACTTAGGTGAGCATAAGAAGTGAAAGGAACGAGAAACGGGCCAAAAACGGAGAAAATAGGCCAACGTACGAAATCAACATGGCCTGGACTTCCTCACACGGGTAGACCACACGGCCGTGTCCCTTTGGAAAGGTCAAAACACGATTTACACGGGTAGATCACACGCCCGTGCCCATGTAACATCCCTTACCCGTATCTGATGCTGGGACAGGGTACGAGGCATTACCGGACTTAAACACTTACATTCATACAAAACCGAGCCATAAAATTTCGTTCAATTTAAAAACTTTTCAAACACATCCATATTGTAACACCCTTATCCCGTAACCATCGCCAGAATAGGTAAGGGCATTACCGGATTTATAACTCAAACTGGAACAGTAAGACTTTAACTTATCAATCGTCAACATCATTCAACACTAATCCAACATATCATGCTTAAAACAATTATATAAGCTTATACTAAAGTGACCATTCCATGTAGTCACATATATATAAGCATCTAAATACCACTTACAAATTAATCACATTTCAACATTCTTATCAACTCATCCATAATTACATATCATTCAAACCAAAATACCAATTATAAATTTTAACACTAAATGCACACATCATATAATGCTTTCGTATCAAACCAACTTTTCTCATATCAAGCCATATCACATAGCTTGATCATAATACTCAAAATTCATCTCACATTCATATAAACAAGTGACCATATAATCAACTTATTAACTAGCCTATACATGCCATTTTACCCAATTTCTAAGAGTTCAGGAATACCAATTGCCTCCTAGATAGTGTGATTAAATCTTCGATGACTTCCAATCTGAGTGAATATTCGAATCACTGTAAAATACAGAGAATAGACAGAGTAAGCTAATAAGCTTAGTAAGCTTGCATAATTATCAGCACTGTATAAAAGATTTAACATAAAGCTTTTAAACCAGCCTCATCTAATTCAATATTTATTTCCTTAACAGTCATGTAATTCATGTGTAATTTATCACATCTACTCACGTGTCATATAAATTTATCAATGTCACTTGCTTGTCAAGTGTACTATGTATACCTGTACTGATTTGTATCATCATTTCTATTCTCGCAGCATCATATTTACAGTTGAACCCTTGAGACCAACATCGAAAACTCTGTATCTTGCATACTAAATGCCATATATGTGACTAAACCATTTATATCACATATCACCAATACAATATCAATATCATAGAATTCACATAGCATTGGGTCGATTTATTTCATTACGTATAACCTGTAACACCTTTATATAACCGATAGTAGAATTATACCCGTATAAATATTAACTCATCAGTAACATCAATAATTCATAATTTGTAACAAATAATCGTTTTACTTACTTACCTAATTTTGAATAACAAATTAATTAGGTCGTACCTGACCATCCAACTCGTCTTACACATTCCATACCACATTGGCACCTAACTTTGTAAGCATCGAGCCTAAAGTAATACACCGGTATAAACCTGCTAGGAATAAGCCTGATAAAACTCACCAGCTCAAGGCCTGCTAGGCTTTTAGCCTGAATCATTCACCGGCACAAGGCCTGCTAGACCCAAGGTTTGATATTTATTCACCGGCAATAAGCCTGCTAGGCACGAAGCCCGATCAAATTCCCCGGCACATAGCCTGCTAGGCTAGAAACCCGAATATCATTTATTCACAATCAACTCAAGCACACTTTCATTCATACATTTTCCATTCAATTTCTCAATATCAAAACTTAATCCAAACAACCCAAACAACTCAAACATTCCCATTCTATCCTTACTACATTCGGCTATAATTCATTTAGCCATATATCCAAAATTAACATTTTAAACAAATTGTTTTATTCAAACAAGAACATTTAAATTTCTTATAGACTTACTACATGGTATCGTATATAGATATATATAATCATATCATTTTACTCATCCAATTTGTACATCTATCATGCAACCTTCTTTACCATTATCAATCACACAGTTTTACGATCAATAATATTAACCCTATAGTTTTGATACTCACCTACTCAAATTCAAATTTATAAATCATAAATACTTCTCAAAAAATTCAAGGCAAAAATACTTTCAACCATTCCCAATTACTCAAAAAGTCGCACAGTTAGTGAAATTAGTTATTCAGCATTATATATCGAATTCGCACACTTAGTGCTAGATACTTAAGCTTGCACACTTAGTGCTCAATAAACAGATTCGCACACTTAGTGCAATTTTTACATCTATCAACTTTTATACTCGCACCCTCTGTGTCGAAATTCAATTACTCACTATTCATCAATTCAAATTTATCAACTTTATTTGCGTTCGGCAACCTCAACTTTTTTTTTATATATACATTTCAATTTGGCACATATATGTATATATAGTATTTAATTTAATCAACAAAAAATATTTCCTTAGTAACTTACCACATACAAGGCATTTAATTTATCATATATGAAAGCTCAATTAACTCCAATATACATTTACTCAACCACAAAGTACTTCATTACTTTCAAACACAAGACCGAATATATATTATGGCATTCCATCATCATGTAACATTAATATAATCAAGTACAAAGCCATTTAACATATCTACCATTACATACATACAATTTGGCCGATTACCCATCATTTCTTATATCATATAATTATTTTTAACCATACGAACTTACCTCGTGTATCCGTCGACTATTCGTCTACTTTCGGATTTTTCCTCGATCAAAATCTTGAATTCGTTTGGCTTGAACTAAATTTAACCAAATTTAACTCAATTATTCACTAAAATAATCAATTAAATACATATACAAGTATTTTGGCCATTTTGCAAAATAGCCCTTATATTTCCATACTTTAACAATTTAGTCCTTAATGCATAATTATGCAAAAATACACAAAACCCCAATATACATGTATTTAGCCGAATTTTCTATAGTATTGAAACAACCCATAATTTTATTTTATTCACATTTCTAACCACAAAAATTCTATCTTTTTCAATTTAATCCCAAATACTCAATTTCATCAAAAATCTCTTTATAAAACTTGTATATCCATAAACAACCATCAATAATTTAACAAGAAATATTAAAACAAACATGCACTCATCAATGGCACATTTCAAAAACACAACCAATTTCAGAAATTGAGGTGCGGGTCAGTTAAACCAAGCTGCAACGAGCTCAAAAACATAGAAATCATTAAAAACGGATAAAAAACCGTACCTAAATCCCTTAGAAAGCCATGGTCGAATGTTAAAGGTTCCAAAACCTTTTCTTTGTTTAATTATTCGGTTGAGGATGATGAAAACATAATAAAAATATCATATGGCTTTATTTTATTAAGCATTATTCCATAATTTACCAAAATACCCATGTTTAATAACCAAATAAATTATGAAATTCAAGGTCCACTACCGTCCACTCAAATATGCAATGGTATAATTACCATGCAAGGATTCCCATTTATAAAGCCATTATCAAATAAGTCATTTTACTAATGGCACACATAGTTTTCATTTTACGCAATTTAATCTTTTTTATCGAATTAACTATTTAATCGGTAAAATTTCTTTACGAAACTTTCACACAGTAATACTACCACACTGTAAACATTGTTAAAAATATAAAAATAATATTTTACTCGGTTAAGGGGTCCCGAAACCACCTATTCCGATTAGACTCGAAATTGGGCTGTTACAGCCCATTTAACAGCCTTAACCACGACCTTAAGCAATCGCACACGGGCGTGTCCCTGCCAAGCCCAAGTTTAGTCCAATTCAGAAAAGGTCAATTTTGAGGGCTCCTAGGTATTCTAAAGCCTATAAATACACCCTAGAAGAGGAGAAGAGGGGGTACGGTGAGGAGGAAGCAAGGAATTGCTCAAGGAAAGTCGATTGATCCATCTCAGAAGTTGGATTCACCATCAAGATTGAAGATCTCCCTTCAAATTCCCTCAGGAGTTTTGGGTTTTCTTATGTTTTTTTATTTTTATTCTTTTGAGATGTTTTCTTTTATTAGTATGAACTAAAACCCCTAAATACTTAAGGGGGATGAAACCTAAGATGGATCTTGTTATTATTATCTGAATTGTATGATAAATATTTGACTTGTTCTTAATTATGTGTTCTAATTCTTGTTTTGATATTCCAGGATATTGATTCAAGTTAAGCTCTTATTTAGAGGAGGAATAGACCCTATCTAAGAGTAAATTTGTCATAATTAAGCGGAGTTAGTTGCGCGCCTAGAGATAAGGTGACAAGATTTTGCCGGATTAGGGTGAAACCTAATAAAAGGATCCATAGATCGAGTTAATGCAACCCTAAGGCGTTAATTAGAAAGAGATTTCAATTATTCAATCTAGGGTTAGACGTTGTCAGTCTCGAGAGAGATAATAATATAACTTAGGGATCTCTACGGAACAAGTTGAATGAATAAGTCGTCCGATTCAGAGTCAAATAACAAGTGAAGTCTAGGTGGATTTTTCCTTAGGTATTGTCTTAATCAATCGAGTTTTCTGAAAAGTATTTTCCCCAAATTTCTTTTCTGTGATTTTTTAGTTTAATTAATTAGTTAGATAAATAAAAACCTTTTTATTTTTTAGGCTAGATAATAAAAAGAAAGTTTATACTAGTACTTTTAGTTCCTTTGGGTTCGATAATCCGGTCTTGCTAAAGCTATACTACTATTCGATAGGTACACTTGCCTTCATCGTGATAATAATTAGTTCAAGAATGATTCATTATAAACATTTAAAACCTGTCACGAATATCACGTATTAAGTTTTTGGCGCCGTTGCCGGAGAATTAAGATATTAGGAACACTCGATTTTTATTACTTTAGCCATTTACTTTTACCGCAATTTAAATTTTATTCTAATTTTTATTACTAATTCTTCTTTTTCCCTTTTTCTAGCAAGTTCTTATAGTTTATGACTAGAAGAAACCCGTCAGGACCATTTGCTTTTTGACAATGAGATCGATCGCACAGTTTGCAGAAGTCAAAGAAAAATAAGGCGAAGCTTAAGATACACAAAGAATGAACAAGTGGACGATATTCAAACCACAACCAAAGAGATGGCTGAAAACTAAGAAAATTCGCTACCTCCTGCGATTGCTGTTAATTAAAATCCTGCTCTGCGTACTATGTATGATTATGCTAAACTTTCTTTGACAGGAACTGAATCGAGCATAGTTAGATCTACTGTAGCTGCAAATACTTTTGAACTGAAACCTAACACAATTCAAATGATACAACAGTTTGTTCAGTTTGTTGGTTTGCAGGACGAGGATCCCAATGCTCACTTGGCAAATTTCCTAGAATTTTGTGATACCTTTAAAATTAATAGCGTTTCTGATGACGCCATCCGCCTTCGGTTGTTTCCCTTTTCGTTAAGGAATAAGGCTAAACAATGTTGAACTCGTTACCATGAGGGTCAATCACTACTTGGGAACAAATGACCGAAAAGTTCTTACTAAAATATTTTCTGCTGGCTAAAACGGCTAAATTACGTAATGATATTTCTTCTTTTGTGCAGATGGATTTAGAAAGACTCTACGATGCATGGGAGAGATATAAGGACCTTTTTCGAAGATGCCCTCACCATGGGTTACTACTCTGGCTACAGGTTCAAACTTTTCATAATGGCCTGAATCCTTCGACTCGATAAATGGTTAACGCAGTTGCTGGCGAAACCATCAACAATAAAATACCTGAAGATGCCTATGAATTTATAGAGGAGATTTCATTGAATAACTATCAGTGGCAAGTCATGAGGACAGAGCCAATGAAAATAACCGGTGTTTATAACGTCGATTTGGTCACCATGCTCTCTAATCAGGTAGAATTCTTGAATAAGAAAATTGATGGTTTTCTTAGTTCTTCACAGGTTCACCATGTAATGCAATGCGAAGAAAATGGAGGTGAATCGATTAATTTAGAATACCCACCTTATAGCCACAACATGGAGAACGAGCAGTTAAATTACATGGGTAATAATCCTCGATCTCAAAACAATCCTTATAGCAATACTTACAATCCTTATAACAATCCTTATAGGAATCACCCAAATTTTTCATGGGGAGACCAAGGAAATCAGAAACCACCACCCCCTCCAAGCTTTCAGCAACCACCATACCAGTAAAAGAAAAAACCGAACTTGAGGAGATGCTAACCAAATTCATCTCGGCGTCAGATACTCATTTTTAGAATACCGAGACGGCACTCAAAAATCAACAAGCATCAATCCAGGGGCTTGAAACTCAGATTAGATAGCTCGCCAAGGTGATTTTCGAACGACAATAAGGTAGCCTGCCAAGTAACACTGAATCTAACCCAAGGGAGCAACTCAACGCAATTGCCATTCAAGATGAGGAAGGGTTAGTGGCAAAACCAAGGCCAGAACTGGTGGTAAGCGAAGGTAAGAATGAGGTAGGCCAAAACGAACAAAAATCTGTAAGTACAGAATATAAACCTCGTGTGCCATACCCCAATGCGACAAGGAAAGACCGCTCAAATGAACAATTTAGTAAATTCCTTAAACTTTTAAAGAAACTACATATTAACCTACCGTTTATTGAAGCACTTTCGCAGATGCCGAACTCAGTCAAATTTTAAAGGAGCTTCTAGCAAATAATCGAAAGTTAGATGAAAGGTCGTATGTGGAGCTGAATGCAGTTTGCTTAGCCATTCTTCAGAATAAGCTACCCAACAAACTAAAAGATCCAGAGAGTTTTACGATTCCTTTTTTAATTGGTAGTTTAGATGTTAATAATGCGTTGGCTGATCTAGGGGCTAGTATCAATGTTATGCCTTACAAATTGTTTAAGCAACTAGGTCTAGGGGAACCCAAACAAACTAGGATGAGCATTTAATTAGTAGATAAAACTGTCAGATTTCCTAGGGGTATCATTGAAGACGTACTGGTTAAAATTGAAAAATTTATATTCCTAGTTGATTTTGTTGTTTTAGACATAGAAGATGACAGTAATGTTCCTTTAATTTTGGGAAGGCCCTTTTTAGTAACTGCTAGAAAAATTATTGACATTGGCACAGGTGAACTCACACTTTGTGTAGGAGACGAAACAATCAACCTTCAAGTTCGCAACCCGAATAACACATCGAAAATTGAAGGTGATTATACAAATTGTTCTACTAAGACTGATCATACAGTGCAACTTATTTTGCAGGAAATAAGTTCGAAGGACACACATCAGCCATGTTCAATCCACAACAAAGAATCTACCCATGAAGAACGAAGGTTACTAATTGAGGAGTTAGATGAATGGCTGACATTTAAACTAAGAAAACACGATAAACCAAACCTACATCAGAACAAGCTCAATGCCTCACCAAATTAACTTCAAGTTGGAGACAAAGTACTACTAGATGCAGCAGATCCTCAAATCGCAACTTCTGAACCGAATGAAAAAACCCCTCTTACGGTAACTAGCATTTCTTCATACGGTATGGTCGAGGTAAATCACCCCAAATTCGGCACGTTCAAGGTAAAAATTACTCGTCTTAAACCTTATGTTGATAAAATTTATAGCACGGATGAGGAGTCTAAACTCCTCGATCCACCATGATCACACACCAGAGAGGTAAGTCGAGCTTAGACTATAAATAAGCACTTCTCGAGAGGCAACCCGAGCACTAACAATATTAATTTATTTAAATTTTAGTTTTAACATCTAACATACTAACTGACCCATGGAACGCAGGCTTTCTAAACCACGTGGCCAGGCACACGGGCGTGCTGTAGGTCGTGCATATACCACGGGATAAACACGATCGTGCGATACGGCTGTGTGAAAATAGGGCAAAAATTTCTTCCCTAACATGGGATGCAATAAGTAGCCACGGCCATACGACATGGTCGTGGGCGAAACTGCCAAAATAACATGGGCGTGCAACACGCCTGTGTTTTGAAACTGTGGGTAAACCTGTCAATTTAACACGAGCGTGCACCTGCATACACGGGCGTGAGAGAAGCGAACGGAGATCGACACGACCGTGCAACATGGCCGTGTACACCAATGCGCCTAATTTTGAAAACTACGAAACGTACGGGCTGAGATTAAAGCACACGGGCATGCCCCACGGCTGTGTGCCCCAACTTCTCTATAAACACCTATTATTTATTTTATTTTATTTTTATCTCTATATTTTAAAATTATTTTTTTATTTCCTTTTAATACTATTTTATCCTAGTTTTTACAATTTTTATTCTTCGGCTATTTCACTACGAGTAATTATGCTTCAGTATACCTCTTAAAGAGTTCCTGATTTTATCACAGTCAGAAAGAGCTCCAAAGCTCATCCTCGCATAGGAACTAAAAACTCCACTGGGAAAGGTTCTCCATGACTGCCATGTCCTGCTCGACCACAACCATAGCTACCACTAGATATACTATTCTTTTGGCGCAAGACTTATGGGCTAATGAACCTTTAACACCACCGGAGTATCCTTCTCCACTCTCACGCTGATTATTCTCCAAAACTCCAGTTCAAGGAATTCATTCATCATTCAGGAAGTTTCACTTCTCTCCCTATTTTATGATTATAAAACTATCCTTTTCAATATATCTACCTTTGTACATTGAGGGTAATGTACATCTTAAGTGTGAGGGGTCTTTTATATCATCATTAGAAATCCCTGAATTTTGTCTTATTCTCATGTGATCTTCTCATGCCATGATTAGAATGGATTTTGATTAATTTATGATTTTTTTTAAATGTCTTAAATTAAAACATAGGCATTTATGCATTGATTGTTTAAACTTTAAGACATTAGGGAATTAGGCATGATAAGTTGATTTTTGAAGAAATAAAAACTTTTAGGTTGTTTCCTCAAGTTTAGGTATTAGTTTGAGTTGGAATTCAAAGGTTTAAACATCAAAAAGCTATAATTTTTGTGAGATCTTGAGCCTTTAGAGCATCTATTATTTCTTTCATGCTCACTTTCATTATGAGTGCGTTAGTATTGAATTGTTATTCTAGAACTTGCTTGATTATGCATGTCAAGACGACACCATTTGATTTGATATGTCAAATTGATAAAGGCATTTAGGTTTAACCCACTCACTCCATAAAAGCCTACCTTCACAATTAACCCTTAGTGAACCCCCTTGAGCCTAACAACCCATTCATTAATTTACCCTCAATATTAACCCATAACTCATTATTGTTGAAATCCCTAAATTAATTCGATCCCTATTTTTGTCGAGATTTGAGTTGGAATAGTTGATTAGCTATGTTTTATTCTATTTTGTAATTTGACTTGTTCTAAAAACATTACATGTATACGTATTAGTAGTAGTGATCTTCTGAGCTAAAGAAGTTAAATTTCATATTCTGAGAAAAAGCTCTGTTGTACGCAATTGATGACTAGTCATTTTTCTAGTTAGGCAATTTTTCAATTCAATCTCGATTCTAACCCTTTCTTTCAGCTTGTGACCATACCCTCTAACCAAAGCCACGTTACAACCCTCTAAAGACCTTTTGATTGATGTTTCATCTCAATTTATAGTGGTGGAGATTTGATTTTCATGCAAGCCTATGGTAATGACTTTTCATTATTGACTATTGAGTGCTTCATTTATGTCCTTAAACACCTCGAGTGATTTGAGTGAATCTTTAGTGAGGATGTGAAACTCTGTGATATTTTGAATCAAAGGTAATTACTTAGATAAGGCGAGACACCTATATTTTCATAATAAAATGCTCAACTTGGAATGTTTGAAACTTTGATGTTCTTTCAGTTGAATTTTCAATGTATGATTACCTATGGATTATTTTGAGATGTTATCGATAGAAATTATTAGTTGAGAAGAATTTATTTTGATTATGAGTTGAGGATTTTGCTTGAGGACAAGCAAATGCTTAAGTGTGGGGGTATTTGATAAACCAGAATTTATACATATTTCTATCCCATGCTTAGCACATTTTATATATGATTTTTCCTTAAAATTGGTGAATTCAATGCTCTTAATGTCTTAATTTTATGTTTTATACTTAGGTGAGCATAGGAGAGTGAAAGGAACGAGAAACGGGCCAAAAACAGAGAAAATGGGCCAACGTACAAAATCAACACGGCCTGAACTTCCTCACAAGGGCAGACCACACAGTCGTGTCCCTTTGGTAAGGTCAAAGCATGATTTACATAGGTAGATCACACGCTCGTGCCTATTTAACAGCCTTGACCACGGCCTTAAGTAATCGCACACGGACGTGTCCCTGCCGAGCCCAAGTTTAGTCCAATTCAAAAAAGGCCAAGTTTGAGGGCTCCTAGGCATTCAAAAGCCTAAAAATACACCCTAGAAGAGGAGAAGAGGGGGACAGAGAGGAGGAAGGAAGGAATTGCTCAAGGAAAGCCGATTGATCCATCTCAGAAGCCAGATTCACCATCAAGACTAAAGATCTCCCTTCAAATTCCCTCAGGAGTTTTGGGTTTTCTTATGTTTTGTTATTTTTATTCTTTTGAGATGTTTTCTTTCATTAGTATGAACTAAAACCTCTAAATACTTAAGGGGGATGAAACCTAAGACGGATCTTGTTATTATTATCTGAATTGTATGATAAATATTTAACTTTCTCTTAATTATATGTTCTTAATTCTTGTTTTGATATTCCAGGATATTGATTCAAGTTAAGCTCTTATTCAGATGAGGAATAGACCCTATCTAAGAGTAAATTTGTCATAATTAAGCGGAGTTGGTTGCGCGCCTAGAGATAGGGTGACAAGATTTTTCCGGATTAGGGTGAAACCAAATAAGGGATCCATAGATCGAGTTAATACAACCCTTGGGTGTTAATTAGAAAGAGATTTCAATTATTCAATCTAGGGTTAGACATTGTTAGTCTTGAGAGAGATAATAATATAACTTAGGGATCTCTACGAAACAAGTTGAATGAATAAATCGTCCGATTCAGAGTCAAATAACAAGTGAAGCCTAGGTGGATTTTTCCTTAGGTATTGTCTTAATCAATCAAGTTTTCCGAAAAGTATTTTCCCCAAATTTCTTTTCTGTGATTTCTTAGTTTAATTAATTAGTTAGATAAACAAAACCCTTTTATTTTTTAGGCTAGATAATAAAAAGAAAGTTGATACTAGTACTTTTAGTCCCTTTGGGTTCAATAATTCAGTCTTGCTAAAGCTATACTACTGTTCGATAGGTACACTTGCCTTCATCGTGATAATAGTTAGTTTCAGGAACGATTCATTATAGATATTTAAAACCTATCACGAACATTATGTATCACACCTTACAGAATGGCTCTTACTGAGTTGAAAGAGTTGAAAGCATAGTTGCAAGAATTGACAGATAGGGGTTTTGCTCGACCCAGTTTCTCACCTTGTGGTGCACTAGTTTTGTTTGTTAAGAAAAAGGATAGTTTGATGAGATTGTGTATTGATTACCATTAGCTAAAAAAGATTACAATCAAGAATAAATATTCACTGCCTCAAATTGACAATTTGTTTGATTAGTTGAAAGGTGCCACAGTATTTTCGAAGAGTGATCTTTGTTCTGGCTACTAACAGCTATGAGTTAAAGATTCAAATATGTTAAAAACTACATTTAGAACCAGGTACAAACACTATGATTTTCTTGTGATGTCGTTTGGTTTAACTAAATTATTCATTTCTGAAATTCGAATGGTCCGAGAAATGTCAACAGAGTTTTAATTAGTTGAAAGTATTGTTAATCGATGCACTAGTTTTGGTTCAACCTGAATTGGGTAACGAGTTTGTAATTTTCAATGATGCATATTTAAATGGTTTAGGTTGTGTTTTGATGCAGGAAGACAAAATGATAGCTTATGCTTCTAGACAGTTAAAGCCAGATGAAAAGAATTATCCAATGAATGATTTAGAGTAGGCAACTATTATGTTTGCGTTGAAAATTTGGCGACACCGTTTGTTCGGTGAAAAATGTCATATGTTTACCGATCATAAGAGTTTAAAATATTTAATGTCGTAGAAAGATTTGAATCTGAGACAGCGTAGATGGCTCGAACTATTGAAAGATTATGAATTAATCATTGATTATTATCCGGGAAAGGTGAATGTAGCTGCTGAGGCTTTGAGTGGAAAGTCTTTATTTGCTTTGCGAGCGATGAACACACGGCTGGCATTATATGACGATGGCTCGATCTGAGCCGAGTTGAAAGTTAGACAGATGTTTTTACAACAGATCTACAAAGCTTAGAAATGTGATGTTTGTTGCTAGCTAAACGGGCACAGTGTGAGTTGACTTTTGATTTAGAATTTCAAATAGGACCCGATGATTGCTTATTGTTTAGAGGTAGAGTGTGTTTACCAAAGAGTCTAGAGATCATTCAAAGAATCTTGCACGAAGCTCATAGTGGTAGCTTGTCTGTTCATCTGGGAAGTAATAAGATGTACAGTGATTTGAAATAATGTACTGGTGGCCGGGAATGAAAAGTGAGATTTCTGAATTTGTATCGAGATGCTTAGTATGTCAGCAAGTTAGAGCTAAACATCAGGTACGTTTTGGATTGTTACAGGCAGTGATGATACCAGAGTGGAAATGGGATCGAGTTACTATGGATTTCGTATCGGGTTTACCTTTATTTCTGAGAAAGAAAGATGTCATTTTGGTTATCATTGATCGCCTGACGAAGTCAACACATTTTATTCCGATACATACAGATTTCTCCCTTGAGAGATTAGTTGAATTATACATTTCTAAGAGTGTCAAATTACACAGGGTGTTAGTTTTTACCATCTTGGATAGAGATCTGCAGTTTACATCATGATTCTGACGAAAATTACAGGAAGCATTAGGTACGCGATTGCATTTTAGCACTGCATTTCATCCTCAGACAGATAGTCAGTTTGAGCTAGTAATCCAAATTCTCGAGGATATGTTTTGTTGTTGTGTATTAAAGTTTGAAGGCAACTGGGTGACATATTTACCGTTGGTTGAATTGCATATAACAATAGTTTTCAGTCGAGCATAAGGATGACACTATATGAAGCTTTCTATGGTCATAAATTCTGAACTCTGTTATACTGGACTGAGCTCAGTGAGAAAAAGATACACGGGGTTGATTTGATTCTTGAGACTGAAGAAAAAGTAAAAGTGATCCGAGATAGTTTGAAAGCAGCTTCAGATCATCAGAAATCTTATGCAGATCTCAAATGTAAAATAGATAATTTCAAGTCGATGATAGAGTATTCTTGAAAGTATCACCCAGGAAGAAATTCCTTCGGTTCGGTTGCAAAGGGAAGCTGATCTAGCAATTTATCGGGCTGCATGAGATTACTGAAAGAATCAGCTTGTTGCGTATCGATTAGCTTTGCTGTCAGAACTAGAAAAGATTCATAATGTCTTCCACATGTCTAGGTTATGATGGTATCAATCTGACCCTTCAGATGTTAACTCCCTGACGGATGTCGAGATACAGCCTTATATGTCGTACAGTGAAGAACCAATCAGGATTCTAGCACGAGAGTTGAAACAATTGAGAAATAAGAACATAACTTTAGTAAAAGTTCTCTGGCAGTGACACGGAATAGAAAGAAGCCACCTGAGAACCTAAAGAAGCTATATAAGAAAGCAATATCCTAATTTTTTTTTTGGTAAGATTTTCGGGGATGAAAATCCCTTTAGGGGAAGAGTTGTAACAACCCGTTTTTAGTGAAATTGGAATAATGGTTCCAAGACCACAAATATGATGTCAAAAAAATTATTCTATTATTATTTTATTTCCTACAATATGATAGTAGTACCGTATAAAAATTCCGTAAAGAAATTTTGTCGTTTACATGTTTAATTTGAGAAAAAGGACTAAATTGCATAAAGTGCAAAAGTTGAGTTCTAGTAGCTAAAAGTATTAAATAGCTATAGAACCCTAAATTTGAGTCTTTAAATAGTAATTAGACCATTAATGGTGTTAGTGGATGAACATGGTTTGGCATTATGAAAATTTTGATTAATTTTTAAGGTTATATATGTAAATTGGTAAATAAATAATAAAATAAATAAAAACAAAATTAAGCTTTCATCTTTTAGATTGGGGCAAAGAGAAAGTCTCGGATTAATCGCCTCCGTGTCTACCTATATTCGTCGAGGTAAGTTTGGGTAATTAAATTGTTTATATATGCTTTTGATTAAAATATACTTGTGTTATGAATTGCTATACGTATATACTGGTTGCAAATCTAACGATGTACGACTATTACTGAGCCCCGTTTGAACTTTAAGAATTTGTAGGATATGAATGACATGTCATTAGGGTTTACATGATTGGAGTGCTGGTCCTGAACGTCCTACCGATGGGTGAGGTCCGGCATGTGTTACGGATACCCCACAGTTCATAAGACCAGACCTATTTTCACAGCTCATGTGAGCATACTAATTCACAGCTCTTATGAGCATACATGTACATGATTTGATGGATTACAGTTATATGAGTTAAAACACTATGTGTGAGCTATCCTGGGTATCCAACAGAATTCTAATGGTTCAATGGGCATAATTCTGATATGAAATGGTACGGGTTGATTACGGACTATTAGAGGGATACATATAACTTATAGGGAAATGTTGTTACATGGTATATGGAAAATTGAATTGGATGATTGCTCATCCGTGATTATTGGTTTGTATATGTATTTACATGGCTAACATGGTTAGTGTATATGTGCTTAGGCATTTGGCCAAATTATGTTGGGATATGCTATGTTTATTTTACCTATTTTATGATTAAATGGTAAGTTATGTTTTAAGTTATACGAACTTACTGAGCTTAAATGCTTACTCTACGTTATTTTTCGTGTTTTATAGTGAGTCAGAAGCTCGTTAGGCTCGTGAAGTTAAAGAATTACGAAACAAATGAGTGACGTTAGTTAAAGTGTTATGGCATCGACATGGTTCGGAGGAGGCAACCTGGGAAACAAAGGAATCAATGAGATTACAATATCCAAATTTATTTCCAGGTAACAAATTTCGAGGACGAAATTTCCTAAAGGGGGGAGAGTTGTAACAACCTAATTTTCAGTGGTGTTGAAAATAGTGTTCGAGATCACTCAATCCGACGAGTAAGTTTGAAAATTTAAATAAATTAACATTTATGAGTCAAGTATGGTATTAGAAGCATTTTTGAATTAGTGAACTTTGAGAATTAAAAAAATTATTAAGTAAATTGGATAAAAAACGAGGTATCGAGACCTTGAATTCATAAACCGAGCCATAAATATTTTTAGAAATCTTTATGGAGTGTTATTGAGCTAGTATTAAAGTTTCGTCAGAAAATTTTAACGTTTTGATAGTTAATTAATTAAAAAGGACTAAATTGTAAAAGGTGCAAAACTTGTTAAAGTGATTAAATAGCTTAAGTGTCTAATAAGGATAGATTTAAAAGGCAATTAGACCCAAATTAAATGGGCTGGACGGTATAGGCAAAGGAAAAAGTAAGAAAACAATGTGAAATAAGGGCAAAATTAAAAATTTTGCAAATTAACTAAATAAAACAGAGACTAAATTGAAAAATCTAGAGATTTCTTCATATTTCATCAGCCAAAAAACCATAGGAGGTCTAAAAGAAGCTGGTTTTTCATATTTTTACACCATGTGAGTTAAATTATTGCTTTTTCTTTGTAATTTTTATGTTTTTGTGACTTTTACAATTAGGTCCACCTATTGAATTAATTAGTTTTTGATTCTATGGGTGATTTTGAAAGTTTCCATGGATGAGTGTTGTATTTTTATGATGAATTATCATGGATTTGAAGCTTTAATTTCATTAAATGATGATTTTATTAAGTGATTTCAATAGAAATTGATTTTCAGGAACTAATTGTGAAAGTGTTAAGAATTAGGGTTTTGTGCTGAAATTTTAAGTTCCAAAGGTTATGTATTAGTTTATAATAATGGAATAAATTGTTAATTGAGAAAAATTAGTTCAATTGATGGGCTAAATAATTAGGGACTAAATTGTAAAAAATTATAAAATTTAAGGTAAAAGTGTAATTTTAAAAATTGAAGGGCATAAATTGTGAATTGAAATGAGACTGAAATATGTGTGCTAATTAATGAATAATTTTATATTATAGATCAAGAAATGGAAGATAAACTAGGAAAAGAAAAAGTAGCAGACTAATCCCTGAATTTCTACAAATTCTACCGAGTGGTACAAGTAAGTTCATATGGTTGAATTTTATGATTAATTGTTAAAATTAGAGATTATATAATGTATTATTTCATATCTTTGTTATGGAATTATGATTATTGTGATAAAATAAAAATCAAAACTAAAGTTCAAATGGAGTAGAACACTGGATTGAGTACAATCGTACAGTGACAAGTGAAGTGACAAGTGACAAAATGATGGATTAAGTCATGGTATAACCATGGAAAAGTGTAAATGTAAGACCATAGTTGGGCTATGGCATTTCAGTGAAAAGTCCATAACTGAGTTATGGCATAGTGAACGTAAGACCATGGTTGGATCATGACAGTAAGTGTACATGTATAAGACCATAACCGGGTTATAGCATCATGAGTGAAAGATCATAGCAGAGTTATAGCAATATTCGTGTAAGACCATAGTTGGACTATGGCAAAAAATTAATGATGTACTCAAATCCGTAAGACGTTCTCTAATTTGACAAAGTTTGGTAAGGGTTACATGAATTAATATGATAGAACTTTAATAATCATTGGAATTGCGCTCAATAAAGTGAATTCATCATTTGGAATTGCGAATGATAGGAAATATTAGTGAAATGCTAGTTTAATGATTTATTAAAGTATGATCGGTAAGATTCACATTATATACCTATGAACATACTAAGCTTTCATAAGCTTACTCCTACATGTTTAATATTCTATGTAGATTAACAAGAGTTCAGAGGATCGGATTAACACATTGGGCCATACTATCCATATTTTCTCCGGTAGATTTTACAACTACCTTATGGTTTGTATGGAATGTATAGGATGGAATGAAAAGAAAGAAAACTTGTAATATGGTTATGAAAAGCTTATATACATATATGTTAGTTTATGTGCATATATTTAATAGTATCTATTAGTGGTTAATGAATGGAAATTACATAGTATGTTTATACTAATGAGTAGTGTGATGACATATTATGTTTAAAACTTGATATTTGACTTGAATTGGTTGTTTTGTTAGGATATATTAGTGTGTACAAATGTTATATGCAGGTAAATTTTAAAAAGGGTGAGAAAAGTGGCCTTGAAGTGGCCTATTTTCGTCTACATGGGTAGACACATGGGCGTGTGTCTTGACAGTGTGTGACACACGGCCTTGCACATAGGCATGTGATTTGGTCATGTGTCCTCTGCACCTTAAATTTGAGAAATAGAATGCTCAGGATTGAACACATGGGCAGAGACACGAGCATACGTCTCAGCCGCGTGTGCTACACGGCCTAGAACATAGGCGTGTGTCTTGGCCGTGTGAAAACTGCTCTTTAATGTTTTGCAAGTCAGAGAGTTACACGAGTTAGGAACACGACCATGTTACTTGTGTCACTTGGCTGTGAGCCACACGGCCTAACCACATGAGCGTGTGACTTTGTACATGAGAAAAAATTTTAAATTTCAGGAAAATTTTCTTATGTTTCCAGATTATGTAACAACCCGATTTAGACCCTATTCGAAACTGTGGTTTCGGGACCGCGAATCCGAGTTAAAAAATATTTTAATATTATTTTCTGTGTTTATAATGTGTGAATTTATATGTGTGAATTTTTTTGTGTTTTAATTTTGTCGTTTGAGTGCATGATTTAAAAAAAGGGCTTAATCGCGTAAAATGAAATTTTGATGGTTTAATGTGAAAGGGTCGAATTGAATGTATCTTAATAATTTGAAGTATTTAAGTTGCAATATTACCATTGGAGTTAGTGATGGACGGTTGTGGCCTTAATATATATATGTTTAAGCTATTAAATTATAAAGCTTAAATTTGTAAAATGTTAAATAATATATGTTATAATAAAACATATAATAAAACAACCATGCATATTATCTTGTTTTGATCGAAAATTGAGAAAGAAAGAAATGAAATAAGCTTAGGGTATTCAACCATTGTTGAGCTTGATTAAGGTATGTAACTAGCTCGGTTTTTGATAATTTTTACATTTTTGAGATCGTTGCAGTGTAATGTACAAAGCCCGTGTTTGAATTTCTGATTTTGATGAATATTTTGAGTTATGCCATTGATGAATAATTGAGCTTTGTGATGTTAGTTGATGAATTATGAAAGATATGTTTTGGATTAATATGTTTTGTATTGGAATTTTTGATGATTTTGAGTAATTAGGGCTAAATTGAAAAAATAATAAATTGAGGGACTAAAATGTGAAATAAATGAAATTTATGGACTTGTATGAGCATGGGTAACATTAGGCCTAAGCATGGTGTTTGCAAAATTTTCATGTTCAGTGTTTTGTGCAATTTGGACTAAATTGTAAAAAATGAGAAATGTTAGGGGTAAAATGGTTATTTGCCCATTTATGTGTTTTTGGACTAAATTGAATGAAATTATGTTTGGATGAGTATAATTTGAATATGTTTAGATCAAGAACCAAAGAAATCGGATTTGGATCGGGGGAAAACCAAAGTTGTCGATTAGTCGTCCCGTTCCGAATATCGTTGTCTGAGGTAAGTTTATAAGTAAATAGATGTCATTTATTTGATTAAATACGAACTATATATGCTGAAATGAATAATGTGATAGTATATATGTGGAAGCCGAATATGTATAAGTTTAAAAGCTAAGTGTATGAGTTTGATTCAATCGAGTTACGACATTCGAAAGCCTCTTACAAACCTTAGGAATAACTAGGATACATATGTCATGACATAGGATTTCAGATATGTGTTTTTTGTGTAAGACCACGTCTGGGACGTTGGCATCGATATGTGATTATGTGTAAGACCATGTATGGGACATCGACATTGTATTTGATTCATGTAAGACCCTGTCTGGGACAGTGGCATCGATATGTGATTACATGTAAGACCACATCTGGGACATTGGCATTGAATGATATATGTGATTATCCGAGTATCCTATTCAATTTCAAATGGTTCAACGGGCAATGATAAGTTGTGATCGAATGTGTAAATCGAGCTAAAGTGATCAGGTATGTGATATTTGATTATCTATTTGAAAATAAGGTAAGTTGGTTATTTGATATATGATGCAAATTAAACATGATGCTAATGTAAATATATGTGTATTAGTGAATTATATTAGAAAACATGTTATGAATAAGCACGTTATATAAAAGTTGGATTCATTAGTATTTGCATATGAATGTGTTGACATTCGGATATAAAATGATATTATGGCTTTGAAATTGAATGATACTTTGATAATAGATATATGTATATTCGGCCAAGGTAAAATTTATATATGAAAGTATATGTTGTATATGAAACTTTAAGCTTGAGATTAAATGTGATTATGTTATTATAAATTGAGTTGATTATGTCATTGAGTTATTTATTTGCTTATAACTTACTAAGCTATGATATCTTACTCTGTGTGTATGTTTGCCTCTGTTTTATAGATTGGGGAAGATAGTTACAGACTCGGGGATCGTCAAGGAAGTCCGTCATACTATCGATCCTTAATATCAGTAATTTATAAGTTTGAAACTTTGAATATATGGCATGTATAGGCTTGATATATTAATTTTGTTGGTTTTGAGATTGTAAATATATGAACCGTGCGAAAATGGGTTGAAATGATGTTATGTTTATGCATTTTCGACTGTGATGTGTTATGAGTTCATGTTGGAAATTATGTTTCATAGTATAAGTGTATGATATGCTTGATATATATAAATGTTTTGTTTCGAAGTAATTATATATGACTTATGATTAGCTCGTTTGGAAAGTTTGATAAATGTGGTTGTTGAATGTGTTTAGGTTATGGGTTGTTAATGGCTTATCATTGAGATGCATAACTTGAAATATATGTGATGTAGCACCCCAAACCCAGCCCAGAAGTTATGGCCGGATCCAGCATGCCACATCAAAACGTAAAAAAAAAATTCCATTCTAAGTCCAGAAAATCGTACTTGATGTTCAAAAGATTAATTCATTAAGGGTTAAAGTGAAAGGAAGTTGTGCACCAGGTAGGAAACCAGAAAAGAGGTGGTGAGTCCATCGGACTGCTAAGTACCAAGCTCCCTTCGGATCCAATCCTAGACATGCATACCGCCATTGCCACACCTTAACGTCATGGATATTTCTAGGAAACCGATTTGATTAAGTCATTGTTAGGAAAAGTGATTAATTTTGGAAAATACTTTCATTGCGGAAGCTTTGCTTGTTGTCGTGTTATTTTGAAATCAACTGTTGTTTTTGAAAATGCGCCCTAAAGCTATCCAATTTCAACAATTAAAATAAATATTATCTATCTAAATAAAATATATAAAAACCATTAAAAATAAATAAGCGGCCTTATTACATTTAAAAGCCCAAAACCTCAAACGTAATTAAAAGGATGTCCAGTTCACCAGAAGAAAATCAAACTTTCGAGCGGGTGGCCACTCAATTCCCTCACGACTCCAAGCCCACTATGGTTGGGGATTTCTGCGTGGATGAAAATAAAAGGGTGAGTTTAGGGAAACTCGGTGTGTAAGGAAAACCCATTCAAAGCCCAAGTCACTCAAGCCCATTGGGCCTAAGCCCATTCAGTAATGATGGTCTGGGCGAGCCCTTTTCAGATTACAATAAACTGGGCCTTAGCCCTTATTCAGATACATGATGGCCCATGGGCCCATTTCAAAATACATGCAACATCAATAACATATGCAAGCCCATTTGGGTATGGTGATCTTGGGCCAAAGCCCTTTTCAGATTACAATAAAGCGGGCCTTAGCCCTTATTCAGATAATAATATGGCCCATAGGCCCATTTCAAAATACATGCAACATCGGTAAACATATGCAAGCCCATTTGGGAGACTACTCAACCCACCAACCACTACACTCCACCCGTACCAGCCATACACTCCATGTGGGGAATAGCTCAACCCACCCATTTAACACTCCACGATTGCTTTGCCTTTGCTGCTCAGTTATCGATAAATTGAGGCAAAGCCTCCAAGACGTGGACAAGCAACTTTCAGTACTTCCTCCGTCAATATCCCAGTCTCATGCATCAGATAATAACAACATGGCATGCGATAAATAACAACGATCAAACATGCATTTAGGTCAATTTAACCCTAGGGGTATTTGGTAATTTATCTACTAGGGTAAAGCGTAAATTTTCCACTTTTAAAGGTATTTCATAATTTATCTATTTTAGGGTTTTCATACATATTCCTACTTTTCACGTACTAATGTAATCACGCATCGAGGATTCTTACCAAATTGGGCCGTTGGCCCATCATTCCAATTTTGGCCCATTAAGCCCAAAAATATCGAGGGCATAGAAATCATGCACTTTGCGGTCCAAACATTGCAGCTTACCAAAAACATTAATCGATTTACCTCACGAGCATTCGCACACTCGCAAATCTACAAAATACGGTTTTCGGCATTTCGACTTTTCGACTTTTGCCGATCTAGACTAAGAAAGAGGGTGTTAGTTACACACATTTATGACGATATCTTGTGAGATCCACACACGAACCGCCTACAATTGGATTACTAACACGTTAATCTAACTATTCAAATATGAACTACGTATTAATCCCTTACAATATTCGGCCAACCACACCTACAGATCATAGTAAGCTTATAAGAAAACAATAAGCAACTCATTAACAAATTTTTGTCAATGTTTACCATATAATCATAATTTCACTGCAAGCTGTCTTCCTGAGCAACAGTCACTAAATTATTTATAATTGGAACTATGAAACTCCAAATCAAGTGCCATTAATTTTCCCTGAAAATAGACTCATATATCTTTTATCCATAAAATTTTCAGAATTTTTGGTATGGCCAATCAATACCAAATTTTTCTTAAAGTTTCCCATGTTTCACTGTTTGACTAATCTGACCACTCTCCATTACGAATCAAATTTCTCATTGTACAGAATTCAAAATATGTTCTTGTTTATTTCATTAGAAACTAGACTCAATAAGCTTTAATTACATAATTTATTCAGCTTCTAATTCATCTCCCACAATTTATGGTGATTTTCCAAAGTCACATTACTGCTGCTGTCCCAAGCAGATTTATTACCAAATCACTCTTTCACACCTAACTTGCATGCATGTTATTTAAACATGTATATCACCAATCAATCATCACATATCTATGATTTTACTTAAGTATAATCTCCATTTCATCATTTTAAAGCACAACATGTTAGCTGATTTTTCCCTTTAGCATCTAAGGCACATGCATGTTCATTTGTTTGGCTCAACTTCACCTATCTTCCATTTTTCATCAAAAGAACATGAAACAACAACCATTTCCTTCATTTTAATTCATGACTAAATGCTCACAACACAACTAAAAATCAAAATATACTTCAAGAGTTAAGGTAGAATCAAGAAGAACTCATGAACCTCAAAATAGAAGCAAGGTACCAAGAACTTACCTTCAATTTTCCTCCTCCTAATGACCGAATACTCAAGAGCTTTCTCCTCTCCTTTCTCTTCTCTAACTTTCAGCTATGATGAACAAAGATGGACAAAACTTTGTTCTTTTCACCCCTTTTTCTTTTAATAAAACTTCATATTTCATCCATTTAATTCTTTAATACAAAATACATGATATTCTTATCATGAAACATTTACCTAACCCATTATTATGAAACATTTACCTAACCCATTATCATGGAACATTTACCTAACCTATTATCATGAAACATTTACCTAACCCATTATCATGGAACATTTACCTAACCTATTATCAATTTGTATCAATTTGCACCATAAATTATGGATATCAAGTGTACATTTTGCCTACAACAACATGATGGTTGGCCACTTCATGTAAAATGGGAGGTTTATCATGCAAATCCTCCTATTTTGCACTCCTATTTATTTGGCCACTTCAATTTAGCCTATAGCATTTTCAAACATTTTCACATAGGTCCTATTTCATAATTTCACTCACAAATGACAAAATCAAAGCATGAAATTTTGTCAACATTCACAGAATTCCCGAAAATTGGGGCGTTACATGTGATGGTTATAAGCTATTTATAATTCGGCAAGTGTGTTTAAATCATGTCATTAAGAGTTAACTTATATGTTAATGTTATAATTGTGGTATTGAATATTGTGGACTAAATTAGGCTATGAAAATTTGATTAATGAATGTGGTTTTTGTGTTAGTTTCAAATGGCATGTTTACTTGGATATTTTGGTTTAGAAATGATAAATAATGTGTATATGTATATTTGGCTAAGGTTTAGAATTCATATTGATATGTATGTGATTTGGTATATAGAAAATTGTATAATTATATTATGTCTTGAATGTTGTCATGAATGACCGAATATGTATTCAATTAATTGGGTGACGGTTGACTAATTAGGTACGAATGGTTAAGACAAATAATGATTATACTACTTTTATGTTTTGGTCAGTTTATTTGGGTAGTTTAATTGGTTGAGTTGATAATATATTCGACATATGTTAGGTAGAATATTATATATGTTATTTGTTTGGTAATTGAATACATTAAGGTTGTGTATGAGTTTAATTATTAGTTGGTGTGAAATGATTTATTTATTTTAATAAATTTATGTACTAAATAAATAAATGGTATGTTAATATTTGACAGATGAAATAGACATAATGATACATGTTAGTTATATGAAATGAAATGTTGTATGTTTGCATATTTTAAAGTATGCGCATATAATTTGTAAAATAATAAGTTATTTTATATTTAGATTATTCGATTGCCATAAATGATAAGTATACATATATGATTTGAATAGTGAAGTTTTAAAGCATGTGAATTATGACTGTTCTGAAATGTGTTTTGGTTAGTAATGTCTCGTAACCCTATTTCGGTGACGGATACAGGTTAGAGGTGTTACAGTTTAGTCACGACTTGATTCTATTATGTATATCGGGCCTTGAGGGTCCATTTAAAGGACATTAGAATTAATCTTGTAAAGTGAATAATAATTGTCACGAATTATGTTTAAATGTTCTGTAACTCAGGTAATGTTCTGTAACCCTGTTTTAGCAACAGATACGAGTTTGGGGTGTTACAGTCAAGCTATTACAAGCCCTAGCACATGGCATGGCACACGAGCATGTGAGGCTACTTTGAAGGGTACACGGCCTGGCACACAGGAGTTTGGCTTAGCCGTATGACCTAAGTCAGTGAGTTACATGGGCACGGACACGGACACGGGCTGGGACACAACCGTGTGTTCGTACTTTGAATGCCCACACGGGCGTGTCTCTTGTCCATGTGAGTCACATGGCCTGGCCATATGGTCGTGTGACCCCTGCAACTTTGAAAATTTTTAATGTTTTTTAAAAATTTATCTGAGTTTCTAGTGCGTATTTAAGGCCTCGAGGGCTTGTATAATAGACAATATGTATGATTTGTATTTGTTTTAATATGATTTGAAATGTTTAAAAATTATATTCTTTTGATGTGAAATTTCTGGTAATTCTCCGTAATTTTGTTCCGACGGGAGATACGGGTTAGGGGTGTTACATGTTGTGGCTCGATCGAGTGCATAGGCTGAATATAAGGCCATGGCTCAAGGTGTTTGTGAGCTTTTATGGCTGCAAAAGGTATTGCAAGAGCAAAATTTTTTGAACAAAAATGGATCAACCTTGTACTGTGACAATAAGGCAGCCATCAACATAGCTCAAAATCCAGTACAACATGATAGAATCAAACACATCAATATAGATAATCATTTTATCAAGGAAAAAGTAGCCAGTGGTGCCTTAAGTCTATCTTATCTAACATCTGAAAAATAGTTGGAGATGTTTTTACTAAAGGGCTCAACTGTAAGACTTATCATAATCTTTTTTGCAAGTTGAGCATGCGAGACATCTATGCAGCAACTTGAATGGGAATGTTGAGAATCTTTTGATTATTTGATAGCATTAATTAGTATCTTTAGAGATTACAATAAATTTTTAGATATTCTAATTAAGAGATATTTTTCCTTAAGTTGATTCAATCTTCATGTATATATAGTTGTACATATTTCTAATAAATACATACATATTTCTAATAAATACATACTTTTAGAGAGTTTTTTTTTTCTTAATACCTTAAAGTATTCATATCTAATTTCATCAGCTGGACATTTCTCAAGTCAACATTGTGGAAAATATGACAGAGTGGGTGATAAACTTTGGGGCAATTAGACACATTCATAGCAATCAAAATGCATTTGCCTCCTACTCCCAAGTGGAGAAAAGAGAAGAAATAGTCTATGGAGAAAAGAGAAGAAATAGTCTATCTTGGAGACTTACAAACAATAAATATGCTTAGGAAAGGTAATATCATGCTCAAATTTACTTCTATAAAAACCCTTGTCTTAAATGATGTGCTCTATGTTCTTGATTTTTGAATTAATTTAGTTTTTGTTGGATTATTAGAAAAGACTGGGATAAAATTTTCCTTTGAGTCTAATAAGATCATAATGACTAAAAACAATGTTTTTGTGGGTAAAGGTTATTGTAATAATGGGTTGTTTGTTGTTAATATTTGTGAAATAATAATGGAATAGCTAATTCTTTAATTGATTGATTTATATTATTTATGGCTTACTAGACTAGGTCATGTGAATATTTCTTATGTTAAAAATATGCAACCACTTTGTTTGATTTCTAGTAATAATAATATTTGCATGTAAAATGTGAAATATGTGTTGAATCAAAGTAGACTAAGAAAAATTTTAAGCTTTATCCATACATATTTAGGAAACTTAAAACAAACTATGACCGGGGAGGTAAAAGATATTATGTAATTAATGATTTTTAAAGATACATTAAGGTATATTTTCTTATAAATAAAGATGAAGCTTTTGATATGTTTTTTAACTATAAGGCCAAAATAGAAAATATGTTAAAACGAAAGATTAAAAAAGTTAAATCAAATAGAGGAGGGGAATATGTTTTGTTTAAAAAATTTAGTGAAAAAAAAGTAAGCATAATACATGAAGTAACTCCACCTTATTCACCTAAATCAAATCATGTAGTAGGAAGAAAGATAGAACATCAAAAGAAATGATGAATTGTATGTCTGTTAGTTCTAATGCATTCGAAAATTTGTAAGGAAATGTTATTTTATCAGCATGTTACTTACAAAATCAAATCCCTTATAAGAGAACTAGTAAGACTCCTTATGAACTATGGAAGAATTATCTTCCTAACCTAAAATTTTTATAGCGTGGAATGTCTAGCTAAAGTTTTGTTACTTGAGCCTAAGTAAAAAAACAAAAGGTTCTAAAACTTTTGATTACATGTTCATTGGTTATAATGAACATAACATCGCATATAGATTTCTTGTTGTGGACAGTGAAGTGTTTGATTGTAATACCATATTAGAGACAAAAAATGCTAATTTTTTTAGTGTGTTTTTCCTTTAAATTTTGATAAAATTCCTCATACACTTATTATACAAACTGACTGTGAATACTAACATCTGAGAAGACCGAAAAGACCTAGAACTGAAAAATCTTTTGGAAATTATTTTTACACTTATTGGGAGGAAATGATCCATTAACTTATTTTGAAGCAAATTCTTTTTCTGATGCTCCTTTTTAGAATCCAATTCTATTAGTTGATTTGTCTCTTAGAGAAAAATGTATCGATTGCAAATGGATGTTTAAAAAGGAACTTAAACTTGATAGGATTATTGAAAAATATAAAGTTAGACTTGTTGCACAAGATTTTACACAAAAACAAAACATAGACAATCTTGATACTTTTGCTCCAGTGACAAGAATTTCTTCAAATTGAATTTTAATTGTTTTTGCTTTATACACAACTACTTTTTGTACATCAAGTGATGTTAAAAAAATTTAAATGCAGATTTAGAAGAAGAAATTTTTATGAAACAATCTGAAGGTCGTGTAAAAAATAAAGCGTATAAATTTCTCCAATCCTTATATGGCTTGAAACAAGCACCTCAATAGTGACATGAGAAGTTTGATCAAATATTAGCAAATGATGATTTTTCTTCTATTGAAGTAGATCGATGTGTATATATAAAACTTGATGATAATTGTGTGATTATTTGTTCGTATGTTGAGGATATGTTAATTTTTAAAACTAGTTATGAGTTACTACTTGACAGAAAGATATTTCATGCTATCAAATTTGACATGAAAGATATATGTGAAACAAATGTTATATTGGGTATTAAAATCATAAGGAAGATGACAGCATAATGTTGTCAAAAGAACATTATGTTGAAAATTTTCTAAAAAATTTTAGACACTTTGATGTGGAGTCCAATAAGTACTTCTTATGATGCCAATACTAAAATGAGGAAAACTAAAGGCGATCCTGTTGCTCAGTCTGAGTATGCACAGATTATCAAAAGTCTAATGCATTTAATAAATTTTATTCGACCAAATATAGCATATGTTATATGTTGCTACGTAGATACACACGTAACCCAAATCATGAACATTGGATTGCTATAGTCAAATTTATGAAATATTTGAAGGGTACCATTAATTATGGTGTTTTATTTAGTATATTTTCTATTGTATTAGAAGGATACAATGATGCTAATTAGATTTTAGATCCAGATGAGATAAGATCCACTAGTGGTTATATATTCACCCTTGTTAGAGGTGAAATATTGTGGTTATCTACTATTCAAACTATTACAGCAAAATCTACCATGGAGTCAAAGTTTATTACTCTAGAATCGGTTGGTAATGATGATGAGTGGTTGACAAAATTCTTAGCAAGTATTCTATTAGGTATGAAGCCAATAGTTTTCTGTCCATGCATTGTAATTGTCAATTATCAATATCCATTACAAAGAATAAAACATTCAATGAAAAAAATAGCCAATATATCTAAGACATGATATGATTAACTAGCTCTAAAAAGATGGAATTAAATCAATTGGATACGTGAAGTTAGAAGTAAATTTGGTCAATGTAACAATCCGTTTTTTAGTGGTGCCAAAAATAGTGGTGTCGGAACCTCATTTTTCGATGATCAAGTTAGTAAATTTTTTTATTGATATTTATGACTTTATTTTAGAATTATATTTAATTTTGGTTTAACAAATTTGTTTAATGAAATAGTTAGTCAGGGTACAAGTGTTTCGATCCTAAAGTCAATGGTATCAGAAAATGAGGTATCGAGACCTCATTTTCGTAAACTAAGCTGGTAGATATTTAATAGTTATTATATAAATGAATTAAATTTTGGATAGGAAATTTTGCCAAATTAATGATTAATTAAGGTATAAAGACTAAGTTGTAAAAAAGATAAAAATCTAATCACTATAGATTTTTCATTAGTTAATGGACTAATTTAGCAATTAGACATTTTTTCTTTGATGGTTGGTGGAGGATGATGTATTTTTCCACTACATTAAGTTAAACCCATACTTGTCTTTCAATAATCAAAGATTAATTATGCTAATTGGGGTTAATTAATTATTAAACTTGGTATAAAAATAAAATTAAAAATAAAATGAAAGACATTCTCTTCATCTTCCCAAAATTGATTAAAAGAAGGGGAAACAGGATTTCCATCGTCCAAGCTTAGGTATTTTAATTTCTAAGGTAATTCAAGACATTTTCTTAAAATTTTTATGTTTTTGAAGTTTTGGAAGCTTTATTTAGCTAACTCGTTGATCAATTTCTAAAACTGTTAAAGTTTAAAAAAGTTTCCATTGTTTAATCTTGAAGCTTTTGGTACTAAATTAATAGGTTTTGAGCTTAGTTATGAAAAAAAGACTAGTTTGTAAAGTGAAAATTGGTAATTTTATATGTAGTAGCCATTTTTGGCCCAGGCAAATAAACACAAATAAAATAGCCCAAATTAAAAGTCCATTTACAAACAAAGTTACCAACCCAATTACAGCCCCAAAAAATTAAAACCCTAAAAGCCCAATTAGCCTACTATCCTAAAATTTTTCAGCAACCAACCCTAGGTACCAAGACCTTCAGCCGCCGCATACCCCTCAGTCTTGGCCACCACGCCCCACACATGCCTCACAGCCTTGGCCACCACGCCCCACGCATGCCCCTCAGCCTTGGTCACCACACTCCACGCGTCTGACACTGCCTGCAAAACGAGACACAACTACAGAGAACAGGGCAAAAACGCAACAAACAATAGAAATTTTCTTGGTATTCGGCTATAAGAAGCCTCAATCGAAAATATGTAAAGGGGGTGTTCTTTCGAAAGAAAAAAAGTTTGTATCAAAAACAAAAGAAAAAAGAAAAGCTTAGAAGGTTAACTTCAATTTTTTTTTCTCTGTTATCTCAATCTTTCTATTTATCTTTGCTTTGTTTTTTTTTTCAATAACTTACTTTAAAACAAAAAGAATCAAGGGAGTAAAGGGCCTCACCGGAATCGCTCGGGGCTTCGTCGCCGGAGATCCCTCCTCTGTCGTCGGGGTCGCGTCGTTTAGAGAGGGAGAGACCCTTTCATTTCCGCATTGTTTGGCTGAAAACTCGGCCTTCAAAGGGTCCTGAAAATGGGGTTTGAAATACCTATTGTTGCGCATCACCGGCCATCGAAAACGGTGGTGGTACAGTGGGCGGCGAGGGAGCCCGATCGTTGGAAAGACAAAAGAGGGAGAGGGTGTTTTGCTTTTTTATTGGAAAACAAAAGAGAACGACAGATCAAAAAAGAATGAATGAAATTTGGGTTTTATTTCACCCTTTAAAATGACGTCGCTTGGGGGTGGGGTGTGTGCACTTTCCCTAAAAGGAAAATTTATGCGTTTAGTCCTCCTCTCTCGCAACCTCGTGCAATTAACCCCCATTTTCTATCTTCTTTTTTTTTAAAAAATTTGGCCCTCAGATCTTGTTTGGCTTTCGTTTTGATCCCTAATTAACTACCCAATATTTATACTTTTATACCCCGAATTTTAATTTGTTTTTAGCCATGTCCTAAATCTATTTAATTCATTTATTAACTCTTTTTTTGTTTCATTTATATGTTATTTCTAATATTTTATATGTTGTTTATTTATATCTATTCTAACTTATTTTAATGTACTATTTATTCAAATTCATATTATTTATTTTAACTTACTTTATGTATATATGTCACTTTAATCTATTTTATATGTATTATTTATTTTTTATTCCTACCCATTATATATATGTATACATATAATCTATTTCAAGCTTTTTATATCTTTATAATCCTTTAAAAATTGTTCATTATATATATATTTCAAGTTATTTTATGTTTTAAGTTATTGTATATTATATATATTTCAAATGACTCTCTTTATATTACCCTTGAACTGTTACTATTATAAAATATAATTATATTGTCTATTTTTAATTCTTCTACGTAACTTCTTATTAATTATTTTTAAATTAACTTATATATTATTTATTTTAAAACTATTCATATATGTCATTCTTTATTTTGCTTTGTGTATTATAGATTTTAAAATGCTTTATACATTATTTATTTTAAACTTGTTTTATGTATTATTCATTTTAAATTGTTTTATTGTTTACTTTAATTTCTTTTTCATATATATTATCAATTTCAAATTTTTATATGTATTATCTTTTTATATACCATTTATTTTTAAAATGTTTTGTACATTACTTATTTTAAATTTCTCGCTACATAATATTCATTTTAAACTTATTTTCATTATTTATCTTAAATTACCTTACATATCATTTATTTTAAACCCTTTTTACATAAGTTATTTTGAATTATTATGTATATATTAATCACTTTACATTTGCTTTTTATTTATTTATTTTAAACCCTTTTATATATTATTTTGAATAGCTTATTATTTTAAGTTTATAGAATGTTTGTTCTTAAACTTTTTTTGTATGGATCACCTATTTTGAATTTCTCTATGTTTTTAGCTTAAACTCTTTATACATTATTTATTCTTTATATATATATATATATATATATATATATATATATATATTTATGTTAAGTTGTCCTTTTTATATACCATGTATATTATTTTTAAATTTATTTTTACGTATTACTTATTTTAGACTTTGCATTAATGGTTTTAAATTATTTTTTATCATTTACTTTAAGTTGCTTTTATAGTATTTATCTTAAACCTTTTACATATGTATTTCATATTTAAGATTATCTTTTTATTTGATTTAAGTTGTTTTATACTATGCTTCATTTCTATGTTTATTAAGCTTAATGTTAAATAATGTATGTTGTGAAATTATCGCTATTGCATGTACGTTAATCTGCTTACTCGTGTTCATATTATTGCCATGCGCTTGTGGAATATTTTATGCGTGAATCATTGTTCTATATCGCACTATACTTCATTTCATATCATCGCCCCATAAATCAAACCTCGTTACATTCATCCAATAAATTGTTTTATGTGAATCCGAATGAATAACACGTTGTTTAAGTATCAAATTCGCTACTATTCAAAAAAATTTAAAAGTAAGGCGATGTTTCGCATTTTGGAACATCGAAGAATTGTGCCCTAACTTACGGGGTTTCAGTTCTCTCGTTGGTTCTAAATAGCTAAATATCCTTTTGAGTTTTGAAATACACGAATTTCCAATTAAAATTAAAGTCAAACTTGTGCTCGAGAGTTCATGGTATTGTGTCCTAACTTACGGGATGTGATGCTCCGATATCTTGAGACGAGGAAGTCTTTAGCAATCGTTTTGAGCTAATTCAAGAATTTTAAAATCGATATTAATAGAAAAGATCGTATTTCAAATCCATTCCCGATTTTCAATTTTCGACATTAAGGCACTAACTAATCAATTCGGTACCAATTTTTGGGCGTGTCGGGGGTGCTAATCCTTCCTCGCACGTAACCGACTCCCAAACTTGTTCTCTTGAATTTCGTAGACCAAAACATCGTTTTAATAAACTAAAACGTTTTATTAAAGCAAGGGTGATCTGATCACACCTAATAAAGATCGGTGGCGACTCCCGTTTTAATTTCCATTTTCAAACAAAGTCGATCCCCGCGTTTTTTTAAAAAAAATGGTTTCGACATTATACATAAGGACTTAAGCGTAATTTTGAATTTAGCATGCAACTTCTGTAAGTATAGGTTGTTAAGGTTTGTAGAAGGATGAGATTGAGATTGATTTTGAAATTAGAGCTCAAATTTGAAAGTTATAACAATTTCAGTTTTAGCGACTAAATTGAATAAAACATAAAACTTGAGGAAATATCCAATAAATGAAATTTAACTGATATATAATTATAATATGTTTTTAAATTATGTTTGGAATTGATAATTGAATTAACTTATGATTTAGATCGAAATTTAAACCAATTAGAAGATATTAACGGAAAGAGGAAAATTGCGATTAGTCCGTGACACCTTATCAGTTGTCATTTTTGCTAGGTAATTTTGTATGTAACTTATTATTGTAATTTCAATTATTAAAGTGTTTTAATATCTTGTTTGTAGTTGAGTTGTTGTGGAAATGTTAAGTTTTAATACTGAGTGGATTAAATTATAAAGTAGGTAATATAGAATGTTTTTGAATAAATACATGGCAATTGATGGTTATGAAATGTTTATATAGTAAAATGATATGTATAAATGATTATATTAGAGAGATTAAAAAGAAAGTATAAAGAAAAATGCCATGAGAATTTAGTAAATGTTATAATACGAAACTGTTACTGTTTTAAAGGAATTGGGTGCTGGTCAGGGACTACTTTATCGATAGTTGAGATCCAACATATGTTACGGATTCTCTATAGCTTGTACAAGCAGCATTGAATAGAGTTAGCATAACAATCTCGACCTACAACTTGTGAGAGCAAACCCAAATGATACATACTGGGTGTTGGTCAAGGACTTAGTTTTCGATGGTTGAGATCCAACATATATTGTGGATTCTCTACAGCTTGTGCAAGCAGCATCAGATAACATTTATATAAACAATCCCGACCTATAACTTGTGTGAAAAAACTCGAGTTATACAGCTTGTGTGAGCAAATTATATGTTACAACTTATGTGAGCAATTTAGTCCCGAATATCCAAAATTAAATTATCATAGTTATCCGGCAAAGCTATGGACAAGTTGATCAAGGAATGGTTAAAAAGTCTAATAAGAAACTTAGTTGACATGGTTGTAATATCATATGAGTTGGAATGGTATAGTAATATGATATAAACACTTTGAGATTATGGTACTAATATGCTAATTTGATGATGGTTTTGTGAATTGTACAAATAGGTTTAAGGATGTTAAAGTAGTATCATTTTGTGTACCTTTGAATTCCTATTCATTAAATGATATAATACTTAGGTAAGTTAAGTTAAATTTCATATGAACTTACTAAGTATTAGATATACTTAACGTTGGTTTCACTTATTTTTAGATTACTAACCGCAGAGCGTGACAATCGGATCACTTTGGAGTTCACATTATCCATCTTTCACTCCGGTAGCCTTTTGATCATTTTGAACTTGGTTATATGTGGCATGTACTTAGGAGTGTCAAGTTATTTGTAATGTTAAATTTTTTTGAGTGCTTATGGTGATGTTAATTTTCCCATGTTTAAATTTTTTGTATATTAATATGCATTGTAGACACTCAATTTTGCCCGGGCCCAAAAATAAGTCCAAAAACAAAAATATAATAACCCCTCCAAAAAAAAAAATGAAGTCCAAGTTCAGTCCAGAATTACAAATATAATTTGGCCCGATCAGAATGGCCCATTACTTGAAAAGATTTAAGGTCCATCTACAAGCTTGACTTATATGGAAATATAATCTTCAATGATATGCAATCTTAGATATGATACAATCTTAGATATGATTGCAATGTTAGATATGATATGCAATCTTAGATATGATACAAGCTTAGATATAATTGCAATCTTAGATATGATATGCAATCTTAGAAGATATGATTTTGTAATCTTAGAGATTTAATTTGTAGATACCTTTTAATCTGTACCGTTGGTGTAATTGATCTGTACCGTTGGACTTGATGAGGTTCAACTATAAATAGAGGCCTCTCCCTTCATTGTAAATGAATTGAGTTTTGGGGAAGCAATAAGAATTCTTGAAAGCATTCACTTAAATTTCTCCCCCTCTTGCATTCTTACTCTCTGTGGTTTGTTCTTATTTTATTCTTCATCTATCTTAGTTTTTCAACCTTTTTTTATTTTAATTTCTTCATTTTTCAAATATGTATATTTATTCCTATCTTTTATACATTTGATTATGTATTTTATATATTATAATATTTAACCTTTTTATATAGTTTATTTTCAAATATATATTTTCTATGCATATATATATATATTATATTATCATTTCATGTATTTTGAACTATTGCATTATATTTTTATAATTTGTAAATGTTCTATTTATTCATTTTTTGTGTATGTCATTTATCTTATTTGTGCATAGTTTCATTTTTTTATATGCTATGTTTAATTATTTCTTTTATGTGCTATTTTATGATATATATTGTTGTATAATTTTGCATGTATATGTTTTTCTTTTAGTTTACTCATGTTTTTATTTGTTTATTATCTTATATTTACCCTAGTATGATTTTTTTCATTAAACGTATGTTCATGTTATTTAGTTTTGTCATAATGATATTATTTATGTTTGTGTGGAAATGTTAGAATATTTTGTACATCTATGCTTCATGATGCATTAATATGTCATCCTAAACGTCATTTAAAATAATATTCCAAGGTTTTTTTTTAAAAAAATAAAAGGCAATGCTTGATGTTTGGAAACTTCGAGAAAGGTAGTGCCCTAACTTACTGGGTTGCGACTTTTCTCGTTGAATTCAAATAGTCAAGCACCCTTCTAAGTGATTTTTAGTTTTCAAAACTTAAACAATTATTTCGAGATTTCAAAACATAGTGTCCTAACTTACTGGATATAGCGTTTTGTTGTTTCGAGATAGAAATTTTCGAAAGACGAGCTTAGTTTCGAAGGTTTTAAAATGTTGCGTCCTAACTTACTGGATGTGATGTTTTGACTCGTTTGAAATAAGTGAGCCTTAATTTTCAAAATTGAGACATTCTAATTAAAAGAGGTTTGCATATTAAAACTTTCAAATTTCCGACATTAAAGACACTTGATAATCAATTTGGTACCAATTTTTGGGCGTTACGAGGGTGCTAACCCTTCCTCGTACGTAACCAACTCCCGAATCCGTTTTCTCGACTTTCGTAGACCAAAATTAATATTTTAAAACAAAAAATTTTATAAGGTCATCCAATAACACCTAAAAAGATTGGTGGTGACTCCCGTTTTCGTTTTTCTTAAAGTCGATTCCCATTTTCCAAAACTCGACTTAAATATGGTTTTGACATGCATATATGGCTAAGTACTTATAATAAGTTTGGAATGCTTGAATTAACTTGTTGTTTTGAATGGATAAGTGATATGAAATGGTATAAATAGGTGGAATGGTTTAGAATGATTTATGTATCTTTGTTGTGAATTGGTGCCAATTGTGGCATATTGGTTTAGATGTTTTTGGAGTACGTATAGGTTGTGTTTAATGCACCCTTTTGGCTATTTTGAAAGATTATATGAAATAAGTGACAAATGACCTTAATATACCAAAATAGGATTCACGTTTCCTGATGAGAAAAGGCCTTTAATGTCATATTGAGACGAGGAACCCCGTCATCTCAATAAGGCCAAATAGTGAATGACGTTGCAATGTCGAGCAGATTCATGTCTTGATGTAAAAAACTGTTTTGGTGACGTTAAAACGAAGAACTCCCTCACATCACAACATTGTTTTAAACATTTGAAATCTTTGCAGTTTGGTCCTTATTGATTTCGAGTCAACTTTTGAGCTTATGAAAGTTCGTATAAAGCTCGAGAAAAGTTTAATTTGTACTGAATGACTTATATAATGGTAGTTAATGATTTCTTATTCAATTTATTTGGTAAATGTCTATTATTGTTCTGTTTTGTACTGTAACATTTTGTAGCTTAGTCTCGGCGATAGGAATGGGCTAGGGGTGTTACAGTCGATCCTCTAACTAGACCCCTAAGGAAGAAATTAAAAAATGAAACATCGAGGGGAAAGGGAACTACTACCTAATTGTGATAACAATAATGATTGTAACCCAACCTATATGATTGGCAATCCTAGGAATTAGGTTTATATGGGTAATAACAAATCATTAGTTGATTCATTGAGTACTATAAAAAAAGTTATGCCCCTCTTATGGTGTCAATGGTGTTGGAACTTGCAAAGAAAGTGAGAATAAGTAAAACTCTTAACCAAATTCATATAATTTATAAGTGGTGTATTGGTATGAAGAATACATTTGATTGATTGACCTATAATAGTGTGAAGTGAGGCCACTTCTATGAGATTTATGGTAGTCTTTAGACCACTCACGAATATCTAGGCACACACATCCAGTGGTGGAGCCAGGGGATTGGCAGGGGTCTCGAGCCACCCTAAAATGGAAAATTTTTTATTTAGGCCCTTTATAATTTATAAAATTTTAAATTAGTAATGATAAATTACACTTTGGCCCCCTCAAAAATGATAAAAATTTGATTTAATCCTTTAAAAATCATAAAGATATAGACTATTAAAATACTGAAATTGCATTTTTATTAATGTAAAAATAGACATTTCGGCCCTCCAAAAAAAGCTTTTGGCTCCATCACTGCGCACATGGCTTATTAGTGAACAACTGCATTAAAAAATGAATTATAGGTGTTATGTGATCAATGAGAATGTTAGTTTTGGTTCATAGAAACTCAAAGTTTCATCAATTATTCAGGAAATTATATCTTATTTACCTAAGTTCTTGTTTATGGTCTAAAGGATACTAGAATCACTACAGTATATCAAAGTACTTATATCAAAGCTAAAATTTTTGCCATTACTCTTTGAAATAAGTGGGGATTGTTGGGAGTATAATGTATTTTGAAGAGCCTCACATCCTTCAGTAAAGCCTGTTAAATTTTATTTTTAAAGCATTACATACTTTGGGCTTGTAAATGCCCAAATGAGAAGATAAAGATGATGAGTTCAAATCAGTTTTCTCTGCCCCTAGCATGTGATACAAGGCGAAGTTGAATCCGTTTTTGCTTTTCTCAATTGTCTCAACTTGTTTGACTAATGTTCAAATTTCTTAAATTTAGGCATGCATGGTACTTATAAATAGTATCATTACCAACCTTCTCATATGCCTTATAGCTTACTGCTTCTTACTCTTTGTTTTTCTTCGAAACAAATAGTGCTTTTTAAAATAGAAAGATACGCTACCCACGAAATATTCTTAACAACAGAACAGTAAACTTATGTTTGAACCTCCTCCCGTATTTTCCATCAATATCAATTACTAAGATTCTGTTTTTGATGTTGTCTTATATCTAATTCATAGGTGTTTCCAAACAAGCTAAAATACTCCATTTTGAGGCCAATTTTTTTCCACCATCTCTAAAAAAGGGCAATCCTAATGAATCGGCTGTCGAATATCAGATATGAAATACAAAATATTGTATTACATATGAAATGATGTCAAAATGACCTTGTAAGAAAAGTTAAAAAAAATTAATATATTTATAGCAAATAAGGGTGTAAAATAGATACCTTTTGGCTAAAAACTTTGTGAATTTACCTCACTAGATGACTCAATTCACATATATTTTAATAGTCTTAAAACCAAACAATTATTTTGGGGAAAATAAGTGAATTTGAAATCAGAATTAATCTTATTTTTGTTAAGTAAACAAGTTTGATTGAGAGAAGTCAAACAATTTCAGTTTTATTTTAAATTAATACTCAATCCACTTGATCCAAATTTTAAGCTTTGAATTTTTATTTTAATATAAAAATACACTAGTATCTTGTACTTGTCTAAATTCATAACATAATTGTTACTTGTCATTTTCAATGCATTGCAAGATTCCGGGAGAGAATCTACAATATAAAATCAAATAAATAAAAACTGCTTCATATGAACTTGATAATTGAAACAGGTTCATGACTCCAACTTAGGCTCATATATGTATACGCTCAAATATTTTCACGACTCTTACCTCTTTCTGTTATACCTCCTATATCACTAGTTCAAAAACAATAATATAATAATAGTTAATGGTTTTTCTTTGTTTAATTCTAGTATTACTCCATGTAATTTGCAAAAGTTAGTATTTTTCAAATTCATATTTTTAATCTTTATACCTTTTAAAATTTAAAATTTTAGTCTTGACTCAAACTGTAACAATAAAATCTATTTGGTTAAATTCAATTACTAGTCTTGTACTATGCGTACAATTATAGATTTAGTCTATTTTCTCCAATTGGATCATTCTAAATTTTTATACTTTTCAAATTTCGAAATTTCATTCTTCATGCAAATGATAGACATTAATCATTTAATTAGATTTTTAGTGAGTAATATGTGAAAATAAGAAGCTGATATGACATTACACGTATAGTTATATATTTAGCACGTTAGAATTAGAAATAACTGAACTCTATTTAATGAATTTAACAATTACTGTTTGATGAAGACTGGAATTTTAAAATTTGTAAAGTAATTTACAGATAGAATTTAACCTTTTTTTTCTTTTCATATTCTTCACATTGGCAAGTTACACGAGGAATCTGATTCTTTCCCAAGCCATTTTCAATCAAGGTATAGCTTATGTAGCTATCAGGATGCTAAATAAAAAATATTCCAATGAATATATAAAAATTGATGAACCTGGAATAATTGAGATACCTGGAACAAATTTAGCTGCTTGATTGCTATTTTGGGTATTTGCAGTAGTAGACTGCTATAGCATATAATGAGAACTAAGCTAAAGAACTTAAAAGTATGGAAATGAAACATTTGGACAAAGAACATAGGCAAACCACTCATGGTTTTTAATTTTTACTGCACCAAGTTCAGAAGCCTCAAGAGAACAATCAAAACATAATTAGCTAAATTACATTAGATGCAAAGCAGTTATAGAGATAGAGAGGGGAAGGGATGGTTACATAGTGATTTTTAATTTTTTTTTATCGGTTGGGGGAAGAGCAACTCTGCTAGGAATTTAATCAAACACCTGGAAGGGAATATTTTTTATGTTCCTTGAGTGAAGGGGGTGTTTGAAACTGGAATAGTAACAATTTTGGTAGGTCCATTAATATCATCATCATCATCAGTGATTGATTTAGCATTGCCTGTGATAGGCAATTCCTGCAGGCCATTGCATTTCACATCTGTTTCCGAGTTTTCCCCATCTTTGCTTTTACCCCACACCACTGTGTAGAGGCCCGTGACTATGATAATAGCTCCAAGAATGCTGAAATTATGAAAAAAGAAGAAAAATAATGAGAAAAACAATGGAGAATCCACTAATGAATAAGATATTTAAGTTGTTTAATGGTTAAATAAAGCACACGAAGCTACTTGAAAAATGCATTAATTCTGTCACTATCAGCAAAATTTATTATGTTTTAATTTGTAAACTTTGTTATTATCATCCCAGGATGAATAGAATATATGCTTCTGGTGTCAATATTTATCAAAAACAAATGAAAGATCAAGTTGTTTGCACTTTGCACCATACCTTCCAAGGTGGATTTTTTCTGCTAAAATAATTGCCCCTAGTATTGCAGTGATGATCATGCATAGAGGACTGAAAGATGTTACGAAAACCGGCCCTCGTTGCCTGATCACGACTCCTTGCACGTAATACGCAATCCCGGAGTTCACTATCCCCTGATCAATCACAAATTTTGATATTAGAATTGTTGATATATATCTGTTTCATGTGCATGATCATGGCTGCCAAGAAAAAAAAGGCTATGTAGGGGGCACTTACAGAGTAGGATGCGGCGAGTAGCCTCGAGTCCCACCCGATTTTCCACGCACTTAGGTCGCGAACCATAATGAGTGACACAATTGCATCTTCAATCATCCCCATGAAACATATCCATGCTGTAAGGGATAGCTCTGCAGGGTACTTCTTCAACGTGAAGGACTGAACCAGAAACCATAACAAAAGCATTAGATCAAACATAAGTAGTTTCAATCAACTTTATTTTTTTTTTATTTTTTTTTTCTCATTCAAGGGTTCATCGGATTCGGACTCACTTGCAATATAAAGAAGCCTGCCCAGCTGCAGATGCTTCCAAGAAGCAGTATTGTGCCAGTAACCCAATGTTTATCTGCGGATTCGGTGGCGGTTCCTTGGTGAACAGCTCCCCCTGACTTGATGAAGTCAATAATGGGACCTTTGTATAAAGTCATTACCATTGCTCCTATGACTGTAATTGCTGTTCCAATGATCTTTGCAAAACTTCTTATTTTCTTCACATTGACCTTCTCTAACCTGAATTCGACCGATAAATTCCTTTAATATCTTGATGGAAAATTTTAAGCTATTTGATGTGGGGTGCAATGGCATGTTTTTTCTCACCTGAAAATCATTGCCAATATGAAGGTAACAGCAGGAAGCATGTTGACAAAAGCTGATGAATATGTTGCTGTAGTTAACTTCATCCCCAAATAGTAAAAGTTTTGGTCAAGCACGGGCCTGAAACATCCCATTAATAATGTTTAATTACTTATTATATGTATGCATGAAATTATGCATTTATTTGCATGAAGATACAAAAGGAAGGGAGTTTAGAGCATTACTCTAGGAAACCAAGAGCTACAATCCTGAGGAAGACAGGGAGGGTCATCTTTGGCCTTATTTTCCTGCATAAAAGAATGGAAAGAAACGATAAGGTTAAGGGAGTTGAAGAAATATGAACGCGTTCGTGATAGAGGAGCCATTGCGGTTTAAATCGTAACCGCAAGGTGGCATTACAACCTTTCGAGAACAATGGCAAAGGGTGCAATGACAATGGTGGCGACGACATGTCGGTACGTGGCGAGTATGAAATTGCTCATTCCATGCTTCAAACAAACCATGGAGACGATGTACATCCCTGCATATCCAAACTGCAGGGAGACCATTGCAAGGTATGGTTTCATTGTGTTCAACCCATTAAACAAAGCTGCAAATGGCGATCGGCCTCCCATTGTTTTTCTCTCTATTACCTCTCTCTCTACTTTGCTCTTAGGCTGCCAACTTCACGAATGAGAAATGGTCCTTTTATAGGCAACAAAACAAAGTAAGTGAAACCCATGATGAGTTTAAAGTCGGAATTTCAATATCTGTAATTTCTTTTCCAAATTTGGATACCAATAATATAAGGGCTGCACTGACTCTCAATTTCGATTGCCTTATCCTTTAAGCAAAAAGATTCAGCACTATTCTCATAACCTTCACTTTAATAATAGAATAAGAGAAAAATATATATTTAAAAATTAGTGAAAAAAAAAAGAAATATGTTTATATGGATCTTTATGAATATGATGCTTTTTTTTTTTTTTTAGGGAAGTGGGTATTTGATTCATTGACCACCAAATGATGTTTAGGTTAAGTGCGTATGATGCATGCAAAAGCTATTTGGCTTTACGTGTTTGATTGTTTGGGTGCTATGAATGTTTGGCCACCATTGCTAACTTGTTTGTATTAAAATAATAATAATAACTCTCTTTTCTTTTCCTTTTCATAAAATTTACTATGATTCAGTGTTTTATATTGTTTCTAATTATTTTTAAAAATATTTTTAATAAAATAATATTATTGCAATCGTAAGTAATATTAAAATAAACAAATTTTGAAGTCAAATGTAAGAATTATAATTTCCAACTTTTTACATTGAAAAAGCAATTTTAAAATCAAATAACTCAAACCTTAGTAAAGTTATTACCCTCAAAGTAAAAGCAATTTAAGAATTCAATTTAGTGGTAGATTGAGTCTTAACTTAGTTGGCATCAGTATTGCTGTTAGTGCAAGAAGATGTGGATTTGAATGCGTTAAAGCGCATAATTTTTTTATTGAAGGGTTGAAGGGGCTATGGAAAATTTTCAACATTATATAAAAAAAAAAATTAAGAATCATAATACTACACTCATATAAAAAAAATTGCTTAAAAAAATCCACTTTAGTACAAATGAATTTTACTTTTATTTATGAGAACTTTATAATGCTGAAGTCAAATTTGAGGAACTTTTGGGGAGGCATTTCATAAACCTCATGCATGAATATGGGAATTTGAAGCTCAAAAATTCTTCCTAAACATTAGGGAATGATTTGGTGATTATCATTTAATCACTTAGATTAAGAGTATCTCTGACTTCTAATTTATATGTGTGAAAATGAAATCAATATTCCTTTTATTTTCTTCAATAAAAAATTTCAAATGTGACAAAAGAAAAAGGGAAAAAATATATATATTCTTTACTTCCCATGGCCCTGCTTGCTGCTTTTGCCTCTTCATTTTTATTTTTGGCCAAAGCCTTAAAATTTTCATTTCATTGTCAATAAATTCATTTGCTTTCTATGTAGCAAAAATTTGGAACAAACCCTTTGTTGCATCTTTTCATAATTCGCCCAAAATTTTGTCATGTCTTATCTATCAATTCCAATGTGAATAAAAGAAGGAGAAAAAAATTCTCCTTTACTACTCAAAGTTTCTTTTTTTCTCTCTCTTTTCAACCAAATGGGAAAAGTAAATGAATTGGAATATTTACTAGATTATGATAACTGAGCAAATATCAATAATCAACCCATTACTTAAATTAGTTGATTTATAGGCTGGGTTTGTCTACAATAATATAACGAAAGGCAACAACATCTACTTCCATGGTTGATAGCAATCAAGTCAAGTGCATGCATATTTTTCTTTTTCTTCAATCCATATGAGGTCTAATTCTCATGCCATTAACTATCTTTTAACTCACTCGTAAATTCTAAAAAAGAAAAAATTGTGTTACTCAATTGAAAATATTAATCATTAGAAATAAGTAGATGTAATAATGAAAGTTATATATCAAAATTAGCTTTTAATTTACTTGTTATCATCACTGGAATTGAAAAATGACTAAAAGTTTAAATAATTTTTTTTAATATAAGGATGTTTTTATCTTTTTATACAAAATACATTTTTAATGTGGGATTTGAACATATAACATCATATTGTTAAAGTTTCGATTCAGGATCTCTTTGGATAGGTTATGAGATTGTGTGACACCCCGAACTCGGCTCAGGAGTTCCAGAAGTTTCAGAGATCACATTAGTCATTGGAGTGACATAGACTAGAAACAATACTTAGGACCATCTATTCATTTTTCATCCAACACAGCCCAACATAAGGGTGTTTGACACCTCCTTCCATATACTTCTTCAAAAGGCGCCATTTGAATACGTGCCTGGAAACTATTATTATAGGCGAACTCTGTCAATGTTAAGTAACGTTCCCAACTTCATGCGAACTCCAAAACACAGCTTCGCAATATGCCTTCCAACACTTGTATTACTCATCAGATTGGTCATTTGTTTGAGGATGATAAGCAATACTGAATTGAAGCTTCCAACCTAAAGCTTCTTGCAAATTCTTCCAAAATCTCGAAGTGAATTGAGGATCTCGATTTGAAGTAATGGAAACTAACATACTATGTAGTCTCACTATCTTAGCAATGTAAATCTCTGTAAGCCTTTGCAAAGTATAGCTCATGCGAACAACTAGAAAATGTGCACTCTTCGTAAGGCGATCTATAGTCACCCAAATAACATTCTTCTTAGTCGCAGTCAATGGCAAGTCTGACACAAAATCTATGGTAATCCTTTCCCATTTCCATTTTGGAATTTTGAGTGGCTAAAGCAATCCTAAAGGATACTGATACTCTATTTTGACCTTCTGGAAAATTAGGTACTTCTCTATAAATTTTATAACAGTTCGCTTTAGACTAGGCCACCAATAGAGTTCGCGAAGGTCACGGTACATCTTGTTACTTATTGGGTGCATTGCATATGAACTATTGTGGGCTCCCCTGAGGATAACATGTTGTAACTCCTTATTTCTTGGCACACAAAATCTTTCACGGAGACAGAGTATCCCTTCATTGTCAAGTGCAAAGTCCCTTGGCACTCATTGTTCCACTTAACGAACCCTCTTCACCAACTGTTCATTTGAGGACCCTCTTCGCCAACTATTCATTTGAGGCTTACTTCTCTTTGATCTGTTCTAACAATGTTGGTCACACTCCAAAAGCAATCCTTCATCACTTGTTACACTTAGTTATGCAAACAAAGCTTGCTCACTCATTGAATTCCTGCTCAGTGCATCTGCTACCACATTGGCCTTGTAGGGTGATACTCTATCATATAGTCGTAAATTCAACTTATTATGATAAGTAAATACTTGATACTTTTGTGATTAATATAAATAGTACACTTCTCACTATACAAGTAGTGTCGCCAAATCTTAAGTGTGAACACCATCGCTGCTAACTCCAAATCATGGGTTGGGTAGTTATGCTTATGAACCTTTAGTTTTTTGGAAGCATAAACTACCACTTTCCCTTCTTAATCAACTAACCATCAAAGATAAGTTCCCTATTCCCAATATTGAAGAACTTTTGGACAAGTTGGGACATGTCAATGTCTTTTCCAAGCCAGACTTAATATCAAGGTATCACCAAATCAAAATGTGTGAGGTTGACATTCACAAGACAACCTTCAAAACTCATAAAGGCCATTATGAGTTTTTAATGATGCTCTTTGGGCTCATCAATGCTCCTTCCAACTTCCAGGCTCTCATGACTACCGTTTTTAAGCTATTATTGAAGAAGACAGTTCTAGCTCTTTTTTTTAATGATATACTAGTGTATTCCACTACTTGGCCTGAGCACATTGCCCACATTAAAGAAGTTTTCTTGATATTAAGGCAGCATTAACTTTATGCCAAGTAAAGAAAATACTTTTTTGGCACTGTCCAAATAGAGTATCTTGGCCACATCATTTCTTAAGTAACAGTGGCCATAGACCAAGCCAAGGTGGAGTGTGTGGGCAAGTGAACAATTCTTACTTTCATTAAAGAATTGAAGAGTTTCTTGGGCCTCTCAAGATACTATCGCAAACTCATTAGGCACTATGCCATATTGACAAGACCTTTGACCAATTTGTTTAAGAAAAATGCTTGGGGATGGAGTTATGAAGTTACCGCTACATTATGTTTAACATCGGTCTTTGTACTCTCTGATTTCTAACTTGAATTCTGTGTGGATACTGATGCATCAAGGTATGGAATAAGAGTAGTACTTCAACAAAAAGAAAGACTAATGGCTTTCTCCAGCAAGGGCCTTGGGGTCAGGCACAATCTCTGTCTATATATGAGAAGGAAATGCTTGTTGTATTATTGGTTGTCAAGAAATGACATGCATACTTGGTGGGAAGGCACTTCAAAAGAAGAACTGTCGACCAAAGTTTTCATTTTCTGTTTGACTAGCTTGCAATTACCCTTTTCTAGTGGCGTTGGGTGGCTAAAATGTTGGGCTACAACTACGAAGTGGTGTATAGGTAAGGCTCGAGCAATGCTGTAGCTAATGCACTATCTAGAAACTAGTATTTATTGCATGGGCACTTACTATAATTTTTTGGCATTACCATTAGTTCTAATTTGTTATCTAGGGTGAAAACATATTATCAGTCTAATGTTAAGGTTAACAAACTTTGTCTGGAGGTTCAACACCATAGCACCAAGCACCCTAAATACTCCTAGGATGGGAGGTTTCTAAGGAGAAAGGGGAAGATTGTGATGGGAAATGTTAAAGAGCTCAAGAAAGAGTTGTTCCAGCACTTTCATGCTATTTTTATTGGGGGACATTTTGGGATTCATACTTCAAGGAATAGAATGGCAAGCTTATTGTATTGGAAAATGGATGATTAGAGATGTCAAGAAGTGGGTAAGAGTACGCCCTATATGTCAAAGGTGCAAATATGTGAATGTGGCCAAGCCACGGTTGTTGCAACCTCTACTAGTACCTGGTAGGGCCTGGCCATCCATCAACATGGATTTTATAAAAAGCATATCTTGTTTCAAATGCAAAAATGCTATCTTTTTTGTGGTAGATTATCTCACCAAGTATGATCATTTCTTGGCCCTCTCCTATCCTTTCACTACTATCACAATAGCATAGGAGTACATGGACTACATTCATAAACTGCATGGGATTCCTGATTTAATTGTCTCAGATAGGGAAAAAAATTTATCAGCAACTTTTGGTAGGATCTGTTCAGGAGGCTGGGAACCAAGTTACAACTTTTCACTGCTTATCATCTTGAGACTGGTGTCCAAACCGCGGTGTTGAACCAATGTCTCGAAGGATATTTAAGATGCATGTTTGGGGAGAGGCCCAGTGATCGGTAGTATTGGCTTCTATTGGTTGAATAGTAATACAACTCCACTTTCCACTCAGCCATCCAAGTCACTCCCTATGATGCCTTGTATGGTCAACCTCTACCTCACTATATGCCTTACCTTGCTGGAGCATCACCAGTAGCCACTTTGGACAAGAGCCTCCAACACTGATAAGTTACTAGAAAATTGTTGCAATTCCATTTGAAGCATGCCCATGATAGGATGAAACAACAAAAAAATAGACACATGAGTGACAGACAATTTAGTGTGGGAGAATTGGTTTATCTGAAGTTACAACCATATCGACATTATTCTATTAAGAGGTTGTTGAATTAGAAACTCTCTCCTAAATTCTTTGGCCTTTTTGTTATTAAAGCTCGAGTAGGAAAGGTAGTTTATCAACTACAATTACCACAGGGATCTCGAGTGCACCTCACCTTTCATGTTTCATAGGTTAAGAAACATGTGAGAGCAACCCTAGTCCAAGTTGTTTTATCGATGGTTAATATCCATGGAACTTGGCTAAAGAACCTGTTTGGATTTTGGATCATCAAATGGTTAAAAGATAGAACAACGCAATCACGGAGGTGTTGGTGGAGTGAGACAACTCGTTTCCAAATGATGCCACCAGGGAATCCTTGCAACAACTAAGAGATATCTTCCCTCATATTGATCCATGAGGAAAAAGATCATTTGCATGAGGTAATTGTTATGGGTTAAAACTGAAATAAGAAAACTAAAACAAATAGGTGGAACCGTGCGTTTTAGTATAGCCAGGTTAATGAAACAGTGCGTAGTACTTAATGAAAACGAGGTGTTTTGGGGCCAGCAGTAGTACTGTTAGTTAACTAACTTTTGAAACAAAATTCCTTTTACTTCTTTATATTCTGTTGTAAAAGAGCAGAGAGGTTATCAATTGTAGTTGCACACAAATTTTCTTCCCTATTGTTTCTCTTTTCTTCAATTCTTCTTCCCTCTTTTATGTTTCCAATTTTTTTGTATTAAGGTGCATCACCAGTTTAAGGAGTTGGGATTCACCATAAATAGCTTTGAGGATAGTGAGAGGGATAAGAAGGGAAGTAAATGAGGTTTTGACAAAAGCTACTACATTCAAAAACCCCTCACGGAAGATGGCTAGATTAAAAGTTAGCAAAGAAGAAATTAAAGACGAAGCGTTAATTTAGGTTTTTTTTACACGACTTTTGGGATTTTACTAAATGGGATTTTTTAGTTTGGAAAATAAAATCAAATTGGGTTAAATTTTTTTAGTGATTTTAAATGTCTATACATTCTTAAAAAAAAAAAAAGAAAAATAGAATGTTTATTAAAAAATCCTCCCACCAAATGGCGCTTGTATGCTATCCATACTTATACTAACGTATTACAATTTACCGGTAAAAGTTCATTTTTACTGACACAATTTTATCTTCAGTCTGAATAAGCAATATCTATACAGTCAAACTTATTAAACAATAGGTAAATACCGTTAAAAATATTCACGGCTTAAATCCATCAATATACATTATTTACACCAATGGATTAAAGCCGCCAGTACAGGCTTTTGTCAGTAAATGACATTTTTTAGTGATAATATTAAAATGATAAAAATAATTAAATCATGTCTATATTAAATAATAAAATTTAAATTGTATAAATTTAAATAATAATTAAAATTTATTAAAATTAAAATTCATATTTATATTTATATTAGAAATAAAATATTAAAATTATTTAATTGGAATAAGTGGAAGTAGACTTTTCTCCAAATATTTGAAGTAAATTCAAATATTATAATTAATATTGTTGAGAGAACTTTACCTGAATATTATCTCAACTCAAACATAACTATACTTAGAGTGTAAAAAAGATAAGTACACCACTGGATGGGTGGCAGCTTCACTGGACGCCTTGTGCTCCAGTTGAAAATTGGACTTCGAGGAGTAAGTTTTCTTCATTAAAGGAGTAGTACCAAATAGCCTCCCAACCCATGCTGTGGTGAGATTAGAAATAAAAATGAAAGGCTAAATTTTATTGATTTCATTGCATTATAGGTGGGTTTAATTTCGAAGAAACCCTTAAATTTTATGGTTTACAAAAATTAATTTATTTAGAAATTTGTGGTTATACCTCTTAATAATATCATTTTAATATTTAAATTTGAATTTTTTCTTGATAATGTAATGTGTTTTACTACTGCATCCAATGTTGTTGATATAATTAAGTGAAGAATAAAATTTCGTAGTTAAAAGATATATATGACCACTAGTCCTGTCATACAACCACTATATGGGTTCGACAAAAAAATCACTATATGGGTGAAAAATATAAATAAGGTAAATGATTAATAAATATTTTTAAAAGATAATAATTATAGATAAAATATAAAAATGTTGCACAATTATTGATAAAAAATACATGAAAAAAGTAGTTACTTTTATTTAAAAAAATTTTAAAAATAAAATTAATTTTCATTTATTAAAACTAAGACTCCTCTATTTATTTTGTGATTATTATTTTACTAAATGAGTTAATATGGATATTATTTAATTATATAATAATAATAATAATGTTGAATAAGGAGCATAAAACCACATGGGCGGAAAATGCAAAGTTGGATGCATGGTTTGGCGTTCGGATTCCATACCCGAGAATCAAATTGGGTTGGTCGAATCCCATGTCCTAGAGATTCCATAGACATATGTCAATTATAGTTGTTCGAGGGTTGGCAACACATTTGTAGTTTTCTTACACTATTCCATTCACCCAGAGTTAATATTCACACGTAATAAGAATACATTCGCATCACATATATACACACCCTATCTAAATAAAAATTTATCACTTACTTCCACTGAATTTGTCAATCTTATTATTGCTTTTTAACATATTGTTCAATGTCTTCACGACAATCAACTTTCAAGGAACCCTTTGGAAATTGTCACCTAAAACTTTGAGTTTGATTTTCAAAATCCACTCTTATATATTACCTCAATATTTATGAAAAAAAAAATTGATTCAACTTGAAAAATTAATTTTTCTTTTTGAATTTTGAGTTAATTGAATCAAGTTATTCAATTTTTTAGTTAACTCGAAAAAGTAATTTGATTTTTGAGTTCAATTCAAGCTAAATTTAAATTTTGAATAACCCGATAATATATTGGTATAAATCTCCTTTGATCCTTATAAATTTGGAAAATGAGTAAATTGATCTTTCTAAACGAAACTACAAAAAAAATTAAATAATTTTCAAAAATTCAAAATATTTATGAAGATTCTAAAATTATATAAATTTTAAACAAATTATAAAAACTATGAAGTATATATAAAAAATTATTTTTTTCAAAATATTAATTTTGAGGACCTAACCCGATAAATTACCAATTCAAGTTTAACATACTAAAGCATCTTTTTTTCTCTTATTTTTCTTTGAAACAGTTTGTTTATATATATATATTATTCTAAATTTATGTTCTTTAACTTGGAATTAGTTAAATGTAACAATATTTTAATTTTACAAGTTTAAAATTTTTAATTTAATTTAACTTGAACAATTTCATTCGACTCGATTCGATTCGAAAAATTTCAAATCAAGTTAGAAAAAAAGATGAGACTCTTTAATTAAACTAGCTCAAAATTTTTACAGTCAATTTGGTTCAACGTTTACCCTAAATGAGGCTACTAGGTGCATCACAAAATTTATATAGGTCTCAAATTAATTGGCATACAATTTAGGGTTGGATCCGGTCTTTAAAAACTCATTCCTCCCCGTAACAATGTAAATGCTTGTACCTTGCAAAAAAAAAAAAAAAAACTCAGCATTTCCAGCTCAAGCATATTTTATGGTCGACTCGACCGACTTGACAACTCATTTAATCGTTCAAAATTAATAATTATTAAAAATATATTACTGTTTATATATATTTAATTAAATTTAATTATTTTATTATTTAAGTTGAATTTCAAACAAATCAAACCCATTCAATACATAAAAAGAAATATTTATTTAAATTTGTTCAAAATAAATTACTTGATCCATGAATAGATTTAATCTAAAAGTTGAGTTGAAAATAATTCTAGCTAGGGTTTAGAGTTCCAATTAAGAAAAAACTGTGACGACTATTGTGATTGTCATAAGCATCAGCTTGGGTAAAAGTACTATGAATAAGGTATATGTGGCATATTATGAATAAGGTATACATTAGAGAAAAGAGTAAATTAGTCTTTCTGTTAAAAATTTGATCCATTTTTACTGTTAAAAATTAATAATTATATATCAGAATAAGGTATATGTGGCACGCTATGTGTAACTATATGGTTATTTCACTAGGCACACAACTTTTTAACAGTAGAAAGGTATACAATTTTTAACATAAAGAACTAATTTGCTATTTAATCAAATGTATAGGAATTAATTTATCTAATTCTTTAATAAAAAGTAAAATATAATTTAATTCTTAATATATGTACTTGTGTGATAATTTACCCACCAGCTTGCTGCTTGATATATATTCTGATGCATCAAAAAGAAATGTAAATATTATTCGAATTCACCCTACCCTAACGGCATGCACAGAATACCATATCATATGTCGACACCAACATCAAATCAAGATCGGCTGCCACAACGTATCACCATATGTCAATGCTTTGTTCCAAAAAGAATATATGTATATATATATATGTATAGATTCCACAGCTTTCGTCATAGGTTCTCTTTAGATATGAATTTTGACAGCGATTTTCAATCTTCTTGTTCGAATATATATATATATATATACTGTACTCACTCAACCTTGTTCAGGCAGTGCAATTTCATGACGTAAATGGAATCTTAATATTTGGTTGGGTGGTGATATTAATTTTTGTAAGATTTAAAGGAGATGAAGAGATAAAAATTAGTAATGAGATATATTTGGATTTAAATATAATGGTAACATAATATTATTATAAAAATAGTCATTAAAGATATTAGTTTACAATGAGTTTGCAATAATTATATTATAATCTATATTATGATAAAGATTTTAGTTGAGTTGATATCAACTATCAACTCATTCTAACCGAGATTAAAATTAGTAGTGAGATATATTTGGATTTAAACACAATGGTAAAATAATATTACAACAAAAATAGTTATTAAAGACATTAGTTTACAATGAGCTTAGAATATCTATACTATGATAAAGTCCCTAATTGAGTTGGTATCAAAATTAACTTAGTTCTAACCCAATTGAAAAATGATCAAGAACCATTTTTAAAAAGAAAATAAGTTATATCATTATGAAGGTGATATTTTTAAAAAAAAATAAGTTATATCGTTATGAAGGTGATGAGGTTTAAACCAACGACACTTTTCAACTAGACCAGCATATGATTTTTATATAAACTATTGATAATATTTATTACATAAATTATTTCATGCACATTATGGTGCGTCATAATCTAAAATAAATAATTAAAATTATACTATTTATATTAAATAATAAAACATAAATTAAATTTATATTTTATTCAATAATAACTAACATCATATTTATAATAAATCTTAAATTAAATAATAAAATATTATTTAAATTATTAAATATTAATACTAATTCAAAATATATTTATGGATAATAAATTTATTAATTTATTATATTGTTATATAAAAAGAAAATTTTATATAATTTTTATATGATAATGAGATTTATAATATATTTACTTTCTATAAATATTAAACTTATCTTATATAATTGTTATATGCAATATTAACGAGGTTGGAGGAAGAGGAAGGAGTGTAGTGATGTTGATGGAGGTTGATTCACCCATGTTGGGATCGAGAGTAGAAAAAGTTAAAGAGTGTTGAGGTGAACGGAGAGGAGAGAGATGAGAGATGAGGGTTTAGCTTCTTGGCATTTGTTGGGAGGAAAAAAGAGCAAGGTCCCTTTTCTATGTTGAGCTTTGGGGGTATTTATAGGTGGGTAATAGTTCTCGGGCAGTCCTTTTGAGAAGAGTGCACCCGTTAGAAACAAATGGCTTAACAAAGGATTCGATCAAGTGGCTAAGGATGAACAAACCACTCGTAAGGGGTACAAGGCACGCGGGTAGTCAATCACAGAGTGACCATCCAACAGTACAAGGTGAGGGTTGCCTATAGGTCTCCTTTGTAATGACCCGATAGTCACGGGTGTTGGAAAGTGCATTTCCAAGACTCCATTACCGTAAATCAGACAAGCTACTTGTGTGGTTAATTAGGTTTTGGTTAGGTGAATTTGCATGAATTAAGAGTAAGTAGATATAAGGACTAAATTGTATAAAGGGTGAAAGTTAAATTATAGATTAAAGAAAAATTAAAGGGACTAAAGAAGCAATTATGTCATTGCCTTAAAATGAGGTGGCATAAGGTGAAAATTAATATAAAATTTAAAGTTAAAATATATATTATAATAGATTTACTAAATGTTAAGTATATATATTATATATTATAATAAGTAAATGAATAAAGAAAGAAAAAGAAATAGAAAGAACAAACGAAATAGAAAGGAAAAGGAAAGAAAATGAGAAAGAAACAGACGCAACTAGGGGCTTTAATTGTTTAAAGTTCAATTGGTTAGTCAATTTAGTCCATTTTTCTTGTAATTTTTATGTCTTTGGAATCCTGTATTAAATACTACCCGACTCATGTTGAAATTTTAGAAATTATTGAGTTTTTAAGTGTTGTATATGTTGAATAATTTTAGTATTAGGGATTAAATTGATAGAATTTTAAGTTAGAAATGAAAAAGGATTAAATTGTGGAATAAATTGTAAATTTTGAGTAATAGGGACAAAATTTTGAAAAATTCAAAATTTAGGAATTTAAGTGAAAATAGGGAGTTAAGTTTAGTTTAAAGTGGAATTTGTATGAAAATATAAGATTAATTGTGAAGAAATAAAATTAGTCTCGGTTTGGGGACTAAATTGAAATTTAGGCAAATATTTAGTAAAAATTGAAATTTTCAATATGAAATTAAATTGAGTTGTATTGATGAATTTTAATTGTTTTAATTTCGTAGCTAACATCGTACCGGAATCCTCGACTAAAAAGAGGAAAGATAAAGTCGACATTGAATGGCTAGGAATTTATGGTTTGCATTTCTATAATCCGAACTTAGTTATTAATTGTTGTATTTTGATTAAATGTTTATGATAAGTGATTGAGGTGAGTATTTGGTATTTTGATATTGAATTGAATTTATATGTATACGTGATTATATGAAAAATTGAAATTGGATATTGATTGTTTTTGAATTGTGAAATTAAACCCCATTAACTGTATCAGACTGAGTCGGATATAGATGGCATGCCATAGGATTGGAAGAGTTTAGGGATTTTTTCAACTTTGAGTCTATGAGACACTAGGTGTATATTTACTACTTTGGATTAATTCGATGAATCACTGGGTCCCAATTTACTTCGATTTAACCAATGAGACACTGGGTGTCAAATTATTACTTCGAATTATCCGATGAGGCACTAGGTGCCAAACTGGTGTGTTTTGGTTGGATCCGTGTATCCATCCGAGTCCGAGTTGTGTTAACAGGGGTAATTAAATGAAATGGCACTATAATTGATATCGGATGATATTGTAAGTGGAATGAAAATGAGACAGAGAATTGAAATATAGATTGAGACACATGAATTGTGTATTCATGAATTCGATATGGAATGAACAATATTCTTGTTTAAATGATATGTGTATCATATTGTGAAAAGCTATTATATAGCAAATGATGAGAATTGAGTATAATATGAATGATGTATTTATGAATTGAATAATTGAATAACTAATGTTATTGTATGAATAAAGGTGGTTTTAATATTCAATTGTGCTTATAATTAAAATGTGCATATTATATTATATTGTTTTTAAATATTTGGATTATAGAAATACCACTAAGTTTTACTCAATGTACGGTTTTGTTTTCCGTGCGCAGATTAGGTACAATGATCTTGAAGAGTTGTAATTGAGGTTGTGAGTAACCATCTCATCACATCTCTAAGTGCCAATAGAGTATGTTTCAAAATTTTGAATTGAATGGCATGTACTTAGGAAGATCGAGTGTGTTTCAAGTAGTAGGGACTAAAATATAAGTTATAAAAATTTACTTTTTTTAATGTTCAAATATATTAGTGATTAGCCAAAATCACTTTGGCACCAAATGTAATATTCCTATATCAGGTTCCTTGGGTTGAACTAGGAATAGGGGTGTTACATTTAGGATATATTGATGTGATAAGATATGATATCAATATTAAAAGTATTGATAAGTTTGAAAATCTGAATTGTTACTGATAAGGAAATGATTTTGAATTAGTTAGTAATGACTCAAGAGGGAAATAGATAAATACTAAAATTTGATAAAAACTTATTTTCTGTCATAGATATTGGAAGAAATGACAATAAATCTGATATTGTCTGATGATATAACAACTTCAGCACAGAAGGAGATAGTTGATAGGATGATGAGAGAAGTGCAAGATTATAGAATGAAACCAAAAGAAAACATTGTTCAACACCTTATTACTGTAAATCGAAAGATGCAAGAGGTGTTATGGAAGGGTCATGAACTGATTAGAAACAATAAAGTGCAATACTTAACCCTTAGAGAGACATTAATAGAACAAGAGCATCAAATGATTTTAGACCAACTTTGGAAGACATTGGTACCACGAACTTATTGGAATATAGTTATATACTACGTGAAGTTTATAATCTCTGATGGAGCAAGGAAAATACCGAGACAAAGTGTAGGTTCACAAAAGTTGACTGGGAAGCAAAATGTCTTTGACATGCTATGGATGGAAAAATTAGTTGTTAGGAAATTACCAAGAGAAGTTATAGATTCAATACTCGTTAAAAAGATGGAAGAGGAAGAAGATCCTAAGGAATTTCCAAATTGGATTGTAGAAGATGAATTTGAAGAGAATTTATAACTTAATATAGAGAATTTTCTAGGGGAAGATACAAAACCAGATATGGAAGAAAACGCAGAAATGGATTTAAGTGGTTAAAAGTAAAGACAAAGTAAAAGTTAGGGACTAGTGAATGTGAAGGAAAATGAGTATATATATAATTGTACATGTACAGAATGAGAACTTAGAAAGTCAGAGCTTTTGAATGAAAAATTTGGTATATTAATATAATGTTAGTCTTTTGGAAATAGAAGAGACAATAGAAATATGAGTAGTGGAATACAATAGTAATATTTTCCAATTTTGAAGATCAGAAAATGAATTTTTTTCAAGAAAGAAGTATAAAAAGAAATAAAGACCTTAGTTAAGTAAAAAATCAATATTAATATGAGAATAAGATGAAAGAATTAAGTAAAAGAGTGATGACAAGTTCAATTCTATCACGATCAACTAAGAAAGGTAAAGAAGCTTGAAAATTTGTATTTGTATACGAATATAAAGAGCAAGATAAAATAGGAGGTTTAAGGAAAAGAACTATTCAACCTTGTGATAAATGAGAAAAAGAAAATATCATTGAGGTGAATATTGGATATTTTCTGAAAGATGCTTTAAGTATGACTCTAAAAGATATGGAATAAAGGATTGTTCAGAATTGTTGAGAAAACCAAGAAATAATCTGTAATGGGTATTATTAATAAGAGGAAAAATTGAATATAAAAAAAAATTCAAAATAGATTATAGAAGATAAGAATAGAATTGACCATGAAAAATAGCATAAGTACTTTAAAGAATATAAAAAGGTAGCAAAATGATTTTAAGAATTAGTGAATAAAGAGCGATCTAAAGTATGAAAAGAAGAAGAAAAAGAAGAGGAAATAGCAAAGCTGTAAATTGTGTAATAAAAGAGACAAACTTTGGAAAGAACAGTTACCTCGAGGAGACTATTGGCAGCGGCTAAGCCAATAGGTTTCTAAGTGATTGGATTAAGAGTAATAACTCTGATCCATTATGAAAATGACAAACCAATATTCATATATCAAGTTCCTTGGGTCGAACCAGGTATAGGGCTGTTATATATTTAGTTGGTTCTTGTGCTGTCATTTGCCCCAATCGAGGTAAGGGTATAACAATAATCCCCCCCAATCGATAGGTAGGTTATAAAATAGCTTGCCTTAAGACCATTTCCAAGTTGCTTCCGCTGGTGGTAGGTCTATTGGATTGAGAATCTAAGAATGTATAATGTATACTCAAGTCATGTAGTTGTCGATTAAACGATATGGAGTTATCCAATAGATGCGACTACTGGAAATGTAAAATAAAAGAGGTATGTTAATTGTTTACTAGCGATATAAAATGTAAACTGTGTGAATTATTCCTTGGTGATATAAAATGAAAAATGTGCGATCGTTGGCAATGTAAAATGTAAAATGAGCAAACTATCTATTGAAATATGGGCTGGAGGACTATCTGTCGTTATAAATAATTGTAGTGAATATAACTTTTGGCTTCAGCTTTTAACAAGTAAAAATTAAATAAGTGTTGAGTGTACATGCTCATTGTTATAAAATTTTTGCATTAACCCAATTTGGAGGCCAATCGCTACTACTGTACTTGGAGGAAGGCTTATGGGAATCCTGCTCCCACATATGGGGGGAGGCTTACAAGTACCTTATGCCATTAACACTATTGTTGGCTCATGCACGTCGAAACTATGTGGAAAGTAACAAATGTCCTGTTCCTACACATGGAGGAAGGCTTACAAGGGGTCTTGCTCCCACACATGGGGAGGCTTACAGGAGTCCTACTCCCACACATGGGGAAGGCTTACGAGGGTCTTGCTCCCACACATGAGAGACACTTATAGGAGGTATCGTATGTCGATCACACTATTGCTGACTCTCTCAAATCAAAATTGTTGGAAAAAAATCCAATTCGAAAATGATTTTCTTACACAGTAAAAAATTAAAAATTTGAAAACCAAATCAATTTGTGATATTTATAACAATAAACTTTTCCCAAAATCGAACATGAGTCTTCAACTAAACGGATCTTCGTCATTCCTGACTTTCAACCGAACGACCTTCTCCGCTATTATCTACCACAAACTACTCTGAGTGTGGGCATGAACGAATACGAATCAAATATAAAACCATAAATTATTTACTTTACTTTCAACGGGAAAGCATAAATCTCTCTCAATAGAAATCGGTAGAATTTTTATTCCAAAAAATATAATTTATACTTACAAAATAAATTCTCACTATTTTCGAGTAGAATAACAATATCTTAAAGTTGAGTAAAATTATTGTGTATTTAGCCTTACTGGTTCCATCTATGTAACACCCCAAACCCGGCCTAGATGTTATGGCCGAACCTGATGTGTCACATTGAAGTGTTTTTTGAAAACCTTGTTTTCATTGAAAACCCTTCTTTAAAATAAAAACCTTGAGTAAAATCCCAGCTTGTATTTGTTGCTTCAAAGCGAGGTGTATTTAAAAAAAAACTATTCCTTCTTGTATGATAATAATTACTTTGTAAAATCTCTTTTCAATTACGGAAGCTTTATTTAAAACAGATGATCTATGAAAACTTGTCATTTAAAAATTAAGTTGCGGAAACGTAGTATTTAAAAAAACAGTTATGGTTTAGGAAAAACCAGGTTCTACTTCTAACAAATATAAAACATAAAAATAATAATAATCCTAATTAGAAATAATAACTAGAGGAAAGGCCTTATTATACCCCAAATAAAAAAAATTTAAAATCGAAATATTAAAAATTACATAAAAGACTAAGTCTAAACTTTTTGCTAGATGGCCACCTCCAAGTCCCTCCATCCGTCGAACCGCCTACTGAGGATCACCTGAAAAATTTAAAAGGAGGGGGTGAGTTTCGAAAACTCAGTGTGTACAACCCTCAATGAGTATAAACCAATCATCAGTCATTTTGGGCCCGAGCCCAATTTAATAACGGTGGCCTTTGGGCCTTAGCCCATATTAGCCTCAGTTGGGCCGAAGCCCACATCACAATAATATCATACATGCAATGCTGTACACCCCACCCCAATAAGTCCAACTGCTACACACCAACTCCGTCCCCCGGTACACATCATGTGGGGATATAAATATCAACCTACCCATCCGATACACATCAATGGTAGCCCAGTTGCAGTACTACCTTCATTGTAGTAAGCAGCTAATCAAATATTGGGCTTAATAGCCATCGGTGGATCCACGGTCGTCAAGCAACCATGCGATCCTCATATACTTCCTCCGTTCCATAATTCCCAACCCATATGCAACCTAAACAGAATATCATGTGAATGCAGTAAGTATACATGTAACATCCATAAATCTTACATTCAACACGTAGGGGTATTTTAGTCATTTTTCGCCCTTAGGGGCATTTCAGTAATTTCTTTTTATTATGGGTTTATTACCTATCTCAGCCCGTTAACAAGTCCCCGTTAGCTAAAGTGAACAGATACTATGCGTCAAGTAGGATTCCAGCGAAAAGGTGAGTCATTAAGACCACTTAAGTACCAAGCTCTCCCTAGATCCAATCCTAGATATGCATATACCCATTGCCACACTTTAACCCTATGACTTATCCACAGTCACAATTAATTAATTAAGTTTTATGTGTATTTAAGCAGTTATCAGATACTAGGCCCAAAACCCCTTACAAAGCCCAAACAAGTCTACATACATGCATATGGCCCACTAGGCCCAATCTCATTCATATGGCCTATTAGGCCCAAATCACGTTCATATGGCTCATCCGACCTGAATCTATTCTAAGCCATGTAACCAACATGACTAGTTCATCACTTATTATCAAATCAACAAATTCGCTTATGTTGGGCCCACGGCCCGTCGGGCCCATTTAGCCTATTCCGGCCCAGATGGCCTAAGTACGGCCCAGATCCATGAGATCGCTTATGGAGCCTCTGTATCGATTTCCCCCTTACGAGTTTTGGTGCACTCGCAAGACTATCGTAGCTAAACTTTCGGCTTTTCGGCATTTCGGGATTTGTCAATCTAACGTGTGTGTAGTGTATGTACACACCTTCTGCTTTATATCAAGATATCATAGGGTAGAAGTACACACCTTCGGCTTTATATCAAGCTATCATAGGGTAGAAGTACACACCTTATAACCTGGAGTACTAAGTATTCATAATCGCCCGAACCTATATACAACATTATACTCCATTAGTCACATCCCATTAATTCAAAATAAATCCACTACTTATCGAAGAACAACCTATACTTGCCTTGACTAGATTGATCGGCTACGATCTGCCTATGTAACTCGAAATCTAACGTAGTCCCCCTTCCACATCCAGGCGGAAAGTCCCTAACGGCTGACACCTTACGTCGCTTAAACTTGAGAGCCTCTATCCCAACCTCTCTGCTAAAACCCCCTTTTTCCATTAACTAATACTTAACCAGCGATCACACTCTTGAATGAGAGGGAGAAAGAGAAAGAAACCATAGGTTAACAAAAGTAATGGTATTAGAAAGGATAAAGAAAAATCGGCTTTTAAGAGTGTAAAAACGAAAGAACTTATAAATATTTAACAAAAGCCGAAGAAGATCTAATTCACTTACCAATCGCGAGATCGCTTGCCAACAAAAAATCAACCCCCAAAGTGTATAAATCGGCTCTTAAATGAAAAAGAAGCAATCGACTAAGTTAAAGAGGGAAGAGGTTGATTTGATTAAAATAGGGAAGAAAAGATCAAGAGTTTGGCTTAAAGAAAAGAGGAGATGAAGGGTTTGAGATTACTCAGGTATTTGCAAAAAAAAAAAACAAAACAAACGAGTCAAGAGGTTGGAAGAAATTTCCCCCAAGAATATGCGACTGAAGCACCCAAAAACAACAAATGCCCTTACTTGCCCATACGACACACGTATATATACAAAAAAAAATACAAACCTACACTCCCCAATCGACTTAAACTCGTCAAGTTAAATTCCCTTTAATTTTTTCAATTTTATCACCATCATATCCACACTTAATCTTTATCCTTATCTCCACCGTAACCTTGATTTTAGCCAACAATTGCATTCAAATTGCTTCCAAAAAATAGTAATCCTTCCTTGCGTTGCACAGTAAAATTGACCTCCCTTTTGCGTATGAAACCACTCAAACTCCAACCCTCCAACTTCCCAACACGCCACTGGCCACTACACCGCCACCTATCTTGTGCTACGATTCGATCACAATTAACTATAAGGCGTATATACCTAAGTCTCAGATTCCTTAAAAAATAAAAATTTAAAACTTTGCCAAGCCTGGGATTCGAAATTGCAACCTCTCAAATCCATAGCATGCTTCTCGCCACTGCCCCCCTAGGCACTCTTATGCCATATTTCCACCAAACATATTTATAAGGCCTAAATGCTAGCTTCCCTACTAATTATATGCGCAATAAAAATTTTCGCCAAGGCCAGGACTTGAACCCTGGACTTCCTGCTTGCTACCAACGCCTTTTGCCACTAAGCCAAGCATTACCTTGTGTTAAATTTTACCAGGTCTTATTAATAAGCCTTCCACCTAATGCTCAGGGTATTTTTAAAAAAAATGCAAAATTTTGCTAAAGCCCTGGATCGAACCCAGAACTTTTTCCACACTACCAACCCTTCCTAAATCACTTAACAATTAAACTAAACATGCAATTATAAAATATTTAAACACATTTAAGTTATTAAAGCCGCCTTCTAACCAATCCCAAACTCAAGGCCTATTACTTCTAGGCCCAAAATTCAGAGTGTTACAATCTATTTATAGGGGGAAGAAGTGAAACTCTTGTTGAATTAGTAGAAGTATATTTAAATAGAAAAAACAACTTCCTAGTTGAACTAGGAGAGAGAGGGGCAGCAACCCTAGTTAAATATACTAGGGTTTGTCGTTCCTTGTAATTAATATAAAACGGCTTTTGGGTCTTTCCCTTATTGGGTTCAATTATAAGTTTTTCCTAAACTTTTTAACTGAACACTTAATAATTCAATCCAACACAATACATGTTTTTCTATTTTTCAAAATAAAATTTTTACATTAATTTAAATTAATTAATTCATTTCCCAATTAAATCATTTTCTCAACCCGATTCTAATTCCGTTAAAATCATGGCAACTGTACTGCAAAAAAATCTGAGAAAATATATTTAATTTTTCTACATTCAACGGATTCACTATGACTAATTAATTTAATCTCATTTTCAAACTTTAATTAATTGATTAATTAATAATTCAAAAAATCATAAATTAATTCTCAGTTAATTTCCATACTTAGTGAGAAAACCACATTCATTTCTAAATGTTTCCCATTTCTCTCAATTTACCATTTTTATCCATTTATGTTTATTTGATTCCACATGCAATTCATTTCCAATTTCAATGAGCTAGCGGGGGGACCGATTGAACATATGTAAGTTTGGCTCAAATGATTTATAATTAAGTTCCAACGTTCGCCTATTAATTATAAACTTATTTAGTCATGAATTCATTCCACTATAGTATAGTAACTGAGCTCTCCCTAATCACATACCATTATGAAAGCAACTCAATCAATGCTCGTCTAATAACCTTGTCATAAGTTTGTTACCTTCATAGGATATCTTTAATCTCTTTGGGATAAATTCACTCTCCCAATATGATCCTATTTTATCTCGTGGTAACCATTGCATTTTCCTTCATGAAAATTCAATTACTATCAAATAGCAATTAAATCATTCATAAAAAAAAAACACAACCCGTGGCCACTTTTAGTTTTAATCTACCATGTAATTCCAATGAGAGAACATCATTTACCCATATCTTGGGCCATGAATTCCGCTATTGTGAATGATGTTACATATTGTAGAAGTCGTAAACCCAATGCACCAATTGTCAATTCCTTATCTATTAAAACTTGGGCTTTTACTTACATCAAAGTATACAAGTCATGCATACATAGCCATCATCCACATCATCCATTCAGGATTAAGGTATGTCACATTATAAGTGTCACAAGTGAATTAATTCATAAACATATTCAGGATCTATTCTGCTTGGGTCTAGTCCGATGTATTGTTAGTCTATCTAGTCACATCTATGTTGCTATCTTGTGGGAGTCATTGCTTCGATGCCCAAGACAAAATATCTCCCTAATTAGACTTGATAGACAACATATTAGTCTTTAAATCGATTTTCTCATTTTCGATTAGACTAAGGGCATGTTTAAGTTCGTCTATTAATATAAGTTGTATTTATGTATTATGATCTGACCATGTAATATCGCTTAGTATTAGTTAAACATTAGATAACTAGTGATTTAATATTTGTTTCTATTTCGCTTTACTTCTAAAAACCCCGTAAAGACAATATGCAAAGAATATTAATGTAATTCATGAATAATTTTATTAACCAATATGTTCAAAAAATTATAAGTGTACAAACGAATATACTACACTTAGGGCACCAGATCAAACAATCTCCAACTTGCCCTTGTAAAGTAGATGAGTTATATTCCGTATTCACATGCTCTTTACGTATTTCTCAAAACCCTCTAACTAGTAGAGTTTTAGTACACGAGTCTGAAAGGCTATCCTCTAATACGACTTTTGACTTCATCCACGATTTTCTCTACCACAGCCTCCTTTATGATACTTTTTATCAATGTGTTTTGTTCTCATGTGGTTTCTTTGGGGGTTTAATTATATCTGTATTGCTATAGTGCCTTAGTTTTTTTCCATATCTTATATTCGACACTTCATAGTGAAGTTAATAATGTAACCCTACTTGACACTTATTCACGCTATGAACCTGTCATTTAAGACAAAAATATAATCTAATATCGATTTTCTCGAATCTCGACATATTTTGAAGTCGTAATCAGTATATCCAACAGAATTAAGATCTCCTCCGAAATACAAAAACATATAATCTCTCATTCTTCGTAAATATTTGAGTATATGCTTAACCACTTGCTAGTGTCTTGGACCTTGATTTATATAATATCGACTCACCAACCCTACTGCTAAACTGGATGTGTGCATAACATAGCATATATGAGACTTCCTATTGCAAAAGCATAATGAACCTTTCTCATGTTTTATCTTTCTTCCGTTGTTTTAGGACAGTCCTCCAAAGAAAGATGAAATCTCGATACAAAATTTTGAGTTACTTTCTTTGAATTGGTCATTGCATAATGTTTCAATATCTTGTCTGTAACACCCCTTAACCTGTATCCATCGCTGAAATAGGGTTACAAAGTATTACCAAACAAACAAAAAATAAATCATTCAATTCATATGTTTATACAAGCATAACTTAATTCTATTCAAATAGATTCATAACATCCCTTAATCGAGCCCTCGAGGCCCTAAGAATACAATAGAAACAGTCTAGGACTAAATCAAAAACATTAGAAAAGTTTAGGAAAAAGTTAAAAAATTTGGACTATAGTGGTCATACGGCCGTGTGGCTAGGCGTGTGACTCACACGGTTGAGACACACAGTCGTATCTCAGACCGTGTTAGTGCTCATGTAACTCTCTGACTGGGGTCACACAGCCAAGCCAAATGCTCGTGTGCCAGGCCGTGTACTGCCTGACTTGCAACCTTTCAAAACCTACAAGGGACACACAGTCGTTTCACATGGCCATGTGTCACACACGGTTAAGACACACGCCCGTGTCTTAGGTCGTGTGGACAAGAAAATGGCCAAAATCAAGTCATTCCTTTCACCCTTCACAAGCATAAGCCTAAGTACATGTGCATACATGACCAAGGCTTCAAAACATGATTAAAACCTACATAAAATTACCCATACAATAAGCTAATAATCCATATAACCAATATGCCATATAGGCACCTCAAACATATACATGAAACATACTTAAACATGAGTATTCTTAACCATTCATCAACTAACTTTTTTCCCACCATACCATTCTAGATTTAATACCATATCTTAGCTATACTATAATCAATTCATTGCATACTAATTTGGTCATCTTAACATGCATCACATAGCCACTTAATACATATTTTTAAGATATCAAAAGTAACAAAAAGTTTTCATCCAAACAACTTACACAACCAAGTTCATACTTAAAGTAACAAAAAGTTTTCATCCAAACAACTTACACAACCAAGTTCATACTTAACTCTTTACATATCCAAAATATGAATATTAACATTCAAACCTATTATTACATGTCATATAATCTGAAATAAATGTTTCAAAAACTACCAAATTAAGTTAGATAGTGTAACTTAAGTGTTGATCCGATCATCTAACCTTCCAAGTATCTACAAAATCAAATATTAATACTAGTAAGCTCAATGAAGCTTAGTAAGTTTGATGTATTAAAATGATAAATCTTACTGAAGTAAGTATAACAATTCAAAAGTTTAACAACCATGAAAGTTTCCTGTCATCCACAATCCCAATTGGTAAATCATAAACGATCAATTCAAAGCTCAGATATATATAGATTTCATCAAAGATACTCAACAAGTTGCCTTACTGAGATTTTCAATATGACGAACGACTTACGGATAAGAGTACATTGTCAGATCAACCAAAACAGACCGATGCTCCTAAGAGCTTGTAACGCCCCAATTTTCGGGAATCCTGTGAATGTTGGCATAGGTTTAATTATGTTAGTGGGCCTCTAGAAAGCCCAAGCTTAAGATAGAACCCGGTAATTTTAGTTAATTTTTGTTCCATAAGAAAAAGGGAGTGAAATTATGAAATAGGACCTATGTGAAAATGTTTGAAAATGCTATAGGCTAAATTGAAGTGGCCAAATAAATAGGAGTGCAAAATAGGAGGATTTGCATGACAAACCTCCCATTTTACATGAAGTAGCCAATCATCATGTTGTTTTAGACAAAATGTGCACTTGATATCCATAATTTATGGTACAAATTGATACAAATTGATAATAGGTTAGGTAAATTTTCAATGATAATAGGTTAGGTAAATGTTCCATGATAATGGGTTAGGTAAATGTTTCATGATAATGGGTTAGGTAAATGTTTCATGATAAGAATTTCATGTCTTTTGTATTAAAGAATTAAATGGATGAAATATGAAGTTTTATTAAAAGAAAAAGGGGTGAAAAGAACAAAGTTTTGTCCATCTTTGTTCATCATAGCTGAAAGTTAGAGAAGAGAAAGGAGAGGAGAAAGCTCTTGAGTATTTGGTCATTAGGAGGAGGAAAATTGAAGGTAAGTTCTTGGTACCTTGCTTCTATTTTGAGGTTCATGAGTTCTTCTTGATTCTACCTTAACTCTTGAAGTATATTTTGATTTTTAGTTGTGTTGTGAGCATTTAGTCATGAATTAAAATGAAGGAAATGGTTGTTGTTTCATGTTCTTTTGATGAAAAATGGAAGATAGGTGAAGTTGAGCCAAACAAATGAGCATGCATGTGCCTTAGATGTTAAAGGGAAAAATCAGCTAACATGTTGTGCTTTAAAATGATGAAATGGAGATTATACTTAAGTAAAATCATAGATATGTGATGATTGATTGGTGATATACTTGTTTAAATAACAAGCATGCAAGGTAGGTGTATGAAAGAGTGATTTGGTAATAAATCTGCTTGGGACAGCAGCAATAACGTGACTTTGGAAAATCACCATAAATTGTGGGAGATGAATTAGAAGATGAATAAATTATGTAATTAAATCTTATTGAGTCTAGTTTCTAATGAAATAAACAAGAACATATTTTGAATTCTGTACAATGAGAAATTTGATTCGTAATGAAGAGTGGTCAGATTAGTCAAATAGTGAAACATGGGAAACTTTGAGAAAAATCTGGTATTGATTGGCTAAACCAAAAATTCTGAAAATATTATGGATAGAAGATATATGAGTCTATTTTCAGGGAAAATTAACGGAACTTGATTTGGAGTTTCGTAGCTCCAGTTATAAATAATTTAGTGACTGTTGCTCAGGAAGACAGCTTGCAGTGAAATTATGATTATGTGGTAAACATTGACAAAAATTTGTTAATGAGTTGCTTATTGATTTCTTATAAGCTTACTATGATCTGTAGGTGTGGTTGGCTGAATATGGTATGAGGTTAATATGTAGTTCGTGTTTGAATAGTTAGATTAACGTGTTAGTAATCCAATTATAGGCAGTTCGTGTGTGTGGATCTCGTCAGCATATCGTCGCAAACAGGTGTGTAACTAACACCCTCTTTCTTAGTCTGGATCGGCAAAAGTCGAAAAGTCGAAATGCCAAAAACCGGTATTTTGTAGATTTGCGAGTGTGCGAATGCTCGTGAGGTAAATCGATTAATGTTTTTGGTAAGCTGCAAAATTTAGACTGTAAAGTGCATGATTTCTGTGCCCTCGATATTTTTGGGCTTAATGGGCCAAAATTGGAATGATGGGCCAACGGACCCAATTCGGTAAGAACCATCGGTACGTGATTCTGTTAGTACGTGAAAGGTAGGAATATGCATGAAAAACCCTAAAATAGATAAATTCTTGAAATACCTTTAAAAGTGGAAAATTTACGTTTTACCCTAGGAGATAAATTACCAAATACCTCTAGGGTTAAATTGACCTAAATGCATGTTTGATTGTTGTTATTTACTGCATGCCATGTTGTTATTATCGATGCATGGGGATGGGATATTGACGGAGGAAGTCTGAAAGTGGCTTGTCCACGTCTTGGAGGCTTTGCCTCAATTCTATGATAAGCGAGCGCAAAGGTCGCAATCGTGGAGTGTTAAATTTGGGTGGGTTGAGCTATTCCCCACATGGAGTGTATCGCTGATACGGGTGGAGTGTAGTGGTTGGTGGGTTGAGTAGTCTCCCAAATGGGCTTGCATATGTTTCTTGATGTTGCATGTATTTTGAAATGGGCCTATGGGCCATCTCATTATCTGAATAAGGGCTAAGGCCCGGTTATTATGTCTGAAAAGGGCTCGGCCCAGTACCACTATTACCCAAATGGGCTTGCATATGTTTCTTGATGTTGCATGTATTTTCAAATGGGCCTATGGGCCATCTTGTTATCTGAATAAGGGGCTAAGGCCCGGTTTATTGTAATCTGAAAAGGGCTCGCCGATACCATTATTACTGAATGGGCTTAGGCCCAATAGGCTGAGTGACTTGGGCTTTGAATGGGTTTTCCTTACACTTGAGTTTCCCCAAACTCACCCCTTTTATTTTCATCCACGCAGAAATCCCCAACCATAGTGGGCTTGGAGTTGTGAGGAATTTGAGTGGCCACCCGCTCGAAAGTTTGATTTTCTTACGGGAACTGGACATCCTTTTATTTACGTTTGAAGTTTTGGGTTTTAAATGTAATAAGGCCGCTTAATTATTTTTGATGGTTTTAATATGTATTACTAAGATAGGTATTACTTATTTTAACTGTTGAAATTGGATAGCTTTAGGCGCGTTTTAAAAAAAACAACAATTGATTTCAAAATAACACGACAACAAGCAAAGCTTCCATAATGAAAGTATTTTCCAAAATTAATCACTTTTCCTAAAATGACTTAATCAAATCGGTTTCCTAAAAATATCCATGACGTTAAGGTGTGGAAATGGCGGTATGCATGTCTAGAATTGGATCCGAAGGAGCTTGGAACTTAAGCGATCCGATGGACTCACCACCTCTTTTCGGTTTCCTACGGTGCATGACTTCCATTCACTTTAACCTTTAATGAATTAATCTTTTGAACATTAAATACGATTTTCGGACTTAGAATGGAAATTTTTAACGTTTTGATGTGGCATGCGGATCCACCATAACTTCGGGCGGGTTTGGGGTGCTACATTTAGTGGTATCGAGCCTAGGTTGCAACAACTCGGTACTGTGGAATGGGTTTACAAAACAAAGATTTTCGAAAACAAAATTTTATAAAGAATGCGAAAAACTCGATTTTCAAAATTTAGATCTTTAGAAGGTGGCATTCCGAATCTCTGGCTCAAGTCTGTAAGTATTCTGAATTTTTTTGAATATTTTCCTGAATTATCTGTCTATACTGAAACCCTATTAGGATATTCTAGATAGGATGATACTGAAACCATAGGAAAATATGATAAGAGACTGAAACTGTAGCTAGACTTCGATTCTGCGAAAACAACCTTTGAATTCTTGTCGATTCATAAAATATCGTAATAAACCTTTGGAATATTGAATTGATGCATAAAATTCGTAATTAAGATAAATCGATATGAGTACGAGAGCTACTCGGGGAAGAGGCCGTGGTCGAGGCCGAGGTAGTACTCAAGCTGGATCTTCGTCTTCTGAACACATACCCACTGGAGTAGCACGACTACCACCGACGGATGAGAATGGGCCGTATGATCGGGCTATCGAGGATGATGCCCTGTCACAGGCAATGCTTCGTGTTCTGGAAAGGGTTGCCGGAGCAAGTTCGGGCAACGAAATTCAAGGTTCTATTTCTGAATGACTTCGGGACTAAAGGAACGGAGAACTTTAAGGGCGTGTTTGGTATAGCCTCGAATGTGGCGGAATATTGGTTGGAGGCCACAGAACGGATTATGGACGACTTAGATTGCTCTGAGGAGATTGTGAGTGGGGTATCTGTACTAAGTCCCTTGGGTCACTCGATTAGGGTAGACAAACTGTATAGGAATGTACCTTTAGAAACTCAAGGTAAGATTTTCCCTGGAGATCTGATGGAGTTACCATTCGGAGAGTTTGACCTCATTCTGGGAATGGATTGGCTTGTTAAGCATAAGGCGACTCTGGATTGTGCTGCTAAACGAATGGTGTTAAGAACTACAAAGGATGATGAGGTTATGGTGATAGGTGAGAGAAGGGATTATTTGTCCAATGTAGTGTCGACATTAAGAGCCGAAAAGTGGATTCGAAAATGTTGTGAGGCCTAATTGGTATTTGCAAGTTAGTCGGAAGAGGAGGGACTGACAGTAGATAAGATTAGGACCGTAAAGGAGTTCCAAGATGTTTTTCTGGAGGAGCTTCCAGATTTGCCTCCGAATCGAGAAGTTGAGTTTGGAATAGACTTGTTGCCTGAAATGGCGCTTGTGTCCATCGCACCGTATAAGATGGCACCGAAGGAGTTAGTGGAGTTAAAGGCTCAAATTCAAGAGTTGTTGGACAGGGACTTTATTAGGCCAAACGTGTCTCCATGGGGAGCACCGGTGCTATTCGTGAAAAAGAAGGATGGTACGATGCGGATGTGCATTGGTTATCGCCAGTTGAACAAACTGACGATTAAGAATAAGTATCCACTGCCAAGGATTGACGATCTATTCGACCAGCTTAGAGGAGCTTCTGTATTTTCCAAGATCGACCTTCGATCTGGATATCATCAGTTAAGGGTCAAGGAGGTAGATATCCAAAAGACGACATTCAGGACTCCGTATGGTCATTACGAGTTTGTGGTTATACAATTTGGACTGACGAATGCTCCTGCAGCATTTATGGATCTGATGAATCGTGTGTTCCAACCATTTTTGGATCAGTTCGTAGTCGTTTTTATTGACGATATCCTGGTATATTCAAAGCTGAAACAAAAGCGTGATGAGCATCTCCGTATAGTCTTTGTAAGTATTAAGGAGAAGGAACTCTTTGCGAAGTTCAGCAAGTGTGAATTTTGGTTGAGGGAGATAACCTTCTTAGGACATGTGGTCTCTACTGAGGGGATTAAGGTGGACCCTCAGAAAATTGAAGCGATTTTAGAGTGGACGCCGCCTAGGTCAGTGTCAGAAATACGGAGTTTTCTAGGACTGGTAGGATACTACAGAAGGTTTGTGGAAGGTTTTTCTGTAATGGCAGCACCTTTGACAAAACTCATAAGGAAAGGAGTACCGTTTGTATGGACTAAGAAATAGCAAGAAGCTTTTGAGAAGTTGAAGAAAGTTCTGACTGAAGCACTTGTGTTAATTCAGCCGGAGTCTGGGAAAGATTTTACTGTGTACAGTGACGCATCACACGTGGGTTTGGCTGCGTGTTAATGCAAGAGGGTAAGGTGGTTGCATATGCATCACGATAGCTTAAGCCTCATGAGGGAAACTATTTGACTCATGATTTAGAGTTGGCAGCAGTGATATTTGCACTTAAGATTTGGAGACATTACTTGTACGGAGAAAGGTGTATTATATACACTGACCATAAGAGTCTTAAGTATTTGTTGACTCAGAAGGAGCTGAACCTTAGGCAAAGGAGATGGATTGAGTTGCTTAAGGATTATGACTGTTTGATCGAGTATCACCCAAGCAAGGCTAATGTGGTAGCCGATGCTCTAAGTTGTAGAGCGGTATCTGATCTGAGAGCAATGTTTGCTCGTCTGAGTCTGCATGATGATAGAAGTCTGTTGGCTGAGTTGCAAGTGAGGCCAACCTGGGTGGATCAGATAAAGGAAAAACAGTTGAACAATGAGTCTTTGGTCGCTCGTTTTCAACAAGTTAAGGAAGAGGAAACTTCTGAGTTTGGGAGCCAGAAGAGACGTTGCAACAGCAATACCCTCATCTGTTTGGATTAGGTAAATTTCGAGGACGAAATTTCTTTAAGGAGGGTAGAGTTGTAACGCCCCAATTTTCGGGAATCCTGTAAATGTTGGCATAGGTTTAATTATGTTAGTGGGCCTCTAGGAGGCCCAAGCTTAAGATAGAACCCGGTAATTTTAGTTAATTTTGTTCCATAAGAAAAAGGAGTGAAATTATGAAATAGGACCTATGTGAAAATGTTTGAAAATGCTATAGGCTAAATTGAAGTGGCCAAATAAATAGGAGTGCAAAATAGGAGGATTTGCATGACAAACCTCCCATTTTACACGAAGTAGCCAACCATCATGTTGTTTTAGACAAAATGTGCACTTGATATCCATAATTTATGGTACAAATTGATACAAATTGATAATAGGTTAGGTAAATTTTCAATGATAATAGGTTAGGTAAATGTTCCATGATAATGGGTTAGGTAAATGTTTCATGATAAGAATTTCATGTCTTTTGTATTAAAGAATTAAATGGATGAAATATGAAGTTTTATTAAAAGAAAAAGGGGTGAAAAGAACAAAGTTTTGTCCATCTTTGTTCATCATAGCTGAAAGTTAGAGAAGAGAAAGGAGAGGAGAAAGCTCTTGAGTATTTGGTCATTAGGAGGAGGAAAATTGAAGGTAAGTTCTTGGTACCTTGCTTCTATTTTGAGGTTCATGAGTTCTTCTTGATTCTACCTTAACTCTTGAAGTATATTTTGATTTTTAGTTGTGTTTTGAGCATTTAGTCATGAATTAAAATGAAGGAAATGGTTGTTGTTTCATGTTCTTTTGATGAAAAATGGAAGATAGGTGAAGTTGAGCCAAACAAATGAGCATGCATGTGCCTTAGATGTTAAAGGGAAAAATCAGCTAACATGTTGTGCTTTAAAATGATGGAATGAAGATTATACTTAAGTAAAATCATAGATATGTGATGATTGATTGGTGATATACATGTTTAAATAACAAGCATGCAAGGTAGGTGTATGAAAGAGTGATTTGGTAATAAATCTGCTTGGGACAGCAGCAATAACGTGACTTTGGAAAATCACCATAAATTGTGGGAGATGAATTAGAAGATGAATAAATTATGTAATTAAATCTTATTGAGTCTAGTTTCTATTGAAATAAACAAGAACATATTTTGAATTCTGTACAATGAGAAATTTGATTCGTAATGAAGAGTGGTCAGATTAGTCAAATAGTGAAACATGGGAAATTTTGAGAAAAATCTGGTATTGATTGGCTAAACCAAAAATTCTGAAAATATTATGGATAGAAGATATATGAGTCTATTTTCAGGGAAAATTAACGGAACTTGATTTGGAGTTTCGTAGCTCCAGTTATAAATAATTTAGTGACTGTTGCTCAGGAAGACAGCTTGCAGTGAAATTATGATTATGTGGTAAACATTGACAAAAATTTGTTAATGAGTTGCTTATTGATTTCTTATAAGCTTACTATGATATGTAGGTGTGGTTGGCTGAATATGGTATGAGGTTAATATGTAGTTCGTGTTTGAATAGTTAGATTAACGTGTTAGTAATCCAATTGTAGGCAGTTCGTGTGTGTGGATCTCGTCAGCATATATCGCATAAGCATGTGTGTAACTAACACCCTCTTTCTTAGTCTGGATCGGCAAAAGTCGAAAAGTCGAAATGCCGAAAACCGGTATTTTGTAGATTTGCGAGTGTGCGAATGCTCGTGAGGTAAATCGATTAATGTTTTTGGTAAGCTGCAAAATTTAGACTGTAAAGTGCATGATTTCTGTGCCCTCGATATTTTTGGGCTTAATGGGCCAAAATTGGAATGATGGGCCAACGGGCCCAATTCGGTAAGAACCCTCGGTACGTGATTCTGTTAGTACGTGAAAGGTAGGAATATGCATGAAAAACCCTAAAATAGATAAATTACTGAAATACCTTTAAAAGTGGAAAATTTACGTTTACCCTAGGAGATAAATTACCGAAATACCTCTAGGGTTAAATTGACCTAAATGCATGTTTGACTGTTGTTATTTACTGCATGCCATGTTGTTATTATCTGATGCATGGGATTGGGATATTGACGGAGGAAGTACTGAAAGTGGCTTGTCCACGTCTTTGGAGGCTTTGCCTCAATTCTTTGATAACTGAGCAAAGGTGCAAGCTGTGGAGTGTTAAATTTGGGTGGGTTGAGCTACTCCCACATGGAGTGTATGGCTGAATACGGTGGAGTGTAGTGGTTGGTGGGTTGAGTAGTCTCCCAAATGGGCTTGCATATGTTTCTTGATGTTGCATGTATTTTGAAATGGGCCTATGGGCCATCATCATTATCTGAATAAGGGCTAAGGCCCGGTTTATTATAATCTGAAAAGGGCTCGGCCCAATACCACTATTACCCAAATGGGCTTGCATATGTTTCTTGATGTTGCATGTATTTTGAAATGGGCCTATGGGCCATCTTTATTATCTGAATAAGGGCTAAGGCCCGGTTTATTGTAATCTGAAAGGGCTCTGGCCCAGTACCACTATTACTGAATGGGCTTAGGCCCAATAGGCTTGAGCTGACTTGGGCTTTGAATGGGTTTTCCTTACACACTGAGTTTCCCCAAACTCACCCCTTTTATTTTCATCCACGCAGGAAATCCCCAACCATAGTGGGCTTGGAGCTGTGAGGGAATTCGGAGTGGCCACCCGTTCTGAAAGTTTGATTTTCTTCTGGTGAACTGGACATCCTTTTATTTACGTTTGAAGTTTTGGGTTTTTAAATGTAATAAGGCCGCTTAATTATTTTTGATGGTTTTAATATGTATTACTAAGATAGGTATTACTTATTTTAACTGTTGAAATTGGATAGCTTTAGGGCGCGTTTTAAAAAAAAACAACAATTGATTTCAAAATAACACGACAACAAGCAAAGCTTCCGCAATGAAAGTATTTTCCAAAATTAATCACTTTTCCTAAAAATGACTTAATCAAATCGGTTTCCTAGAAATATCCATGACGTTAAGGTGTGGAAATGGCGGTATGCATGTCTAGAATTGGATCCGAAGGGAGCTTGGTACTTAGCGGTCCGATGGACTCACCACCTCTTTTCCGGTTTCTTACGGTGCTGACTTCCATTCACTTTAACCCTTAATGAATTAATCTTTTGAACATCAAATACGATTTTCTGGACTTAGAATGGAAATTTTTTTTAACGTTTTTGATGTGGCATGCCGGATCCGGCCATAACTTCTGGGCCGGGTTTGGGGTGCTACAGAGCTAGTCCAAACGAAACACACCAAATAGAGAGTATAACACGAGAGTTCGCAACAAATACTGAACCTCGGTTTATTCAGGTAATATGCAAATATATCCATCCAATACCATCTCCACTTCAATCCCCCGTAACACACCAAATCACGATTGCACTCTATCCCGTGTTCAATCCAAATCGAGCATCAAAATTAATAATATATCTCAAATAACCATTCATTATCAACAATTAAAAATATATTTATTGTACCATGTTAATCTACTCAAAAATTCATATAAATTTTAAATTTTAAACCATACGAACTTACTTGTATTGAATTGTAGTAGTTGTAGAAGTTTAGGGATTATTCCACTATTTTTCCCTTTCCACAAGTATCTATAGGATCTTGATCTAAAATATAGAATTCCTCAATTATCAGCTTACATTTCACATTCCAATCTATTTAACAATTAATACCCTTTTATTTTTTAAATTTACATAATTACCCCAAACTTTTATAATTTTTACAATTTAGTCCCTCAACCCCAAATTCATCAAATTAACTATTTTTCTCAAGTAAATATTTCATCCACAAACACTTAGCCCTTAAACAGCCCCCAATGAATCCTAAATTCACTTCCAAACCCTAAAATTTTGTCATTTCCACAATTTAATCCTAAAATCAAAATTTAACAAAAATCACTTTACAAAATCATTAAACAACACAATCAAAGGTTCAAATACATGGTATTCATAAAAAAAATTTAGTATTTATCAATGGAAACTTCCAAAATTTTTAACAGAATCAAAAAAGAAGGTATGGGCTAGCTGGACCTATTTGCAACGATCTCAAAAACATAAAAATTACAAGAAATAGGATTAAAAAGGACTTACATGCAAGGTTCCTATGCTATCCCAATATAAATCTTCCAAAAACGGTGAAATTCCTTAGGCTTTTCAGCAAGAACATGAAAATGATGATTTTGGCTTTTGTTTAATTAAACTTTAATTTTTTTACCAAATTACATAATTACCCTTAATTAAAGCCTTATAAAACCACCATTTAGAAAACCTATTATGGTCCATTAATACTCAATTGGACTAATTATTATTTAAGTCCTTTTTTATTTCAAAATTAAGCTATCAAATCAATAGTAATTCAAGATTTACTAAATTTTTTACCTTTTTTAGTTTAGTCCTTTTTATTCAATCAACTATCTAAATGTTAAAATTTCTTAACCAAGTTTCAATACGATTCTAATGACTCTATAAATATTCTAAAAATAATATTTACGAGTCGATATGATAGAAATTTGTGGTCCCAAACACCATTCTATCACCATTGAAAATCAGGTTTTTACATTGTCTATGTATGAAACTTGTGATAATGCTATCACTTTGTTCTTTCAATCTCTTAGCATTCGAATACCTAGAAAAAAGTTAACTTCTCCATAGTACTTCATGCTAAACTATTGAATTAACCACAATTTAACCAATGACAATGTTCCTAAATCATTTCCAATGAGTAGATTGTCATTAACATATAGAACGAGAAAGACTACATTTTCATCCCCAATATGTTTATAAACACAAGGTTCATCTACGTTTTGCTCAAATCCAAAGGTTTTAATTGCTTGATCAAACCTTTGATTCCATGAGCAAGATGCTTGCTTAACTCTAGATATAGATCTAAGTAATTTGCAAACTTTATGCTTGTTTCCTTTAGTTATATATCTGGTGGGTTGCATCATATAGATGCTCTCTTCAAGATATTTATTCAAGAATGATGGTTTGACATCCATTTGCTAGATCTCGTAATTCAAAATTGTCGCAATGGATAACAATATGTAGATTGACTTGAGCATGGCAAACGGAGAGAAGGTTTATTCATAATCGATACTTTCTTTTTGAATATAACCTTTAGCTACAAGTCTTGCCTTTTAAGTTTCCACTTTTCCATCTGCATTTCTTTTCTACTTATGAATCCACTTACACCTTATAAGTTTTATCCCTTTCGGTAAGTCTACAAGTTCTCACATTGAGTTGGAATCCATAGAACCCATCTCAGCTTTCATAACTATTTTCCAGAGTTTGGAATCAACACTCTGCATCACTTCATCATATATGAATGGGTCATCATCTTTATGTTCGGCAGACTTAGTGTTTAGAACACTTTCACCAAATTAGAATAAATCATGCTTGTTTGGTTAAGTAATTTAACTTAGAAATTAGTTAATTAAAATTTAGTGACTAAATTATAAAAATTCAATCACTATTGAATTTTAATTTAGAAAAGGCTTGAGGACCTAGATAACAATTATTCGAATGATCAAAATGGTTAATTAACCATTTTCCATCATTAGATAGTGGATATTGATGGTCTTCCACTTATTATTAATTATGTAAATAAATAAATAAATAAGCACTAAACAAGCTATAAATACCAACCTTAGTGGGAAGAAAGAGAAATCATCATCTTCTTCTTCATTACTTAGTCGTCCTACCTTACACAGAAAAAAAAGAAAACCATTCTCCTGGTTCAGCATTCAGCCACCAACATTTGAAAGGTAATTAAACTAATTTCATGTAATTTTTATACATGGCAGCTTGATTTATCTAGCCCATGTATCAATTTTTTCAATTGTTAAGTTTTTAGCAAGATGAAATTATAGAGAAATTAATGAATTAGGCTTGGTATTGATATATATTAAGCTTATATCATGATAATGACTAAATTGTAAAGTTAATTTAACTTGTTTGATAATATTGAAACATTAGGGACTAAATTGAATAAGAAGAAAATATGTCATGAAATTATATTGTAAATAGAAAGTATAGGGTCCCTAATAGAAGAAGGTGAAATTGGATTTTGATCTGATGCTAAATATTGAAAAATATGCATATCTCGAGTATAGGGACTAAAACGAGTAAAATGTAAAATACGAGTGTATTAAAAAAAGGGACTAATTAGGGTCATGCATCTCATGGCATCATTGTTGGCGAGTCATTGAATGGCTATTATATGTTAATTTATGATATTAGTTTGGTATGTATATACATATTTGTATAGAGCAAGAATTGGAAAGTGGAGCTTGTAAAATAAAGGTTAAATTTGTGGAATAAGCCTCGAAAGATCTATTTATTTTGTATTTTGAAAGGTAAGTTCTTATAGAACTTAGTACCCTTCCTTGTTTGATAGGTATGTTTTTGTTTATTTTCATTTCATCTATGGTTAAACTTATGCTAAAATTATAGTGCAAAATGACATATTTGGCTAGAATACATAAATGAATAGGGGTGAGTTGTGATTAGTTGAATAATGCTATGGCTATTGATTTGTAATGAGAAGAATGGAAAAAGATCTTTAAAGGTATCACTAGTTGCATATGTAATTCGTACTTAGATACAATCGATGAATTTCAAAAATTGAAATGTGAGGGTCACAACTTACGTCTATGCATATATGAATGGTTGATGCACATGTAAACTTAATAGAAAGGCTAGGATATAGTTGGCATGCCAATAGGGTCATACACGCATTTTGTATGAGTTTGTTGACGATGTGGAGATTATGATATGTCATTTAGTATCCAATATTTATTGCGGACCATCGGTTATTCATTGTCTCTTCAGAGACCTTGGTATGGTGGAGAGATGTATTTGCATATGAATATCCATTTGGTACCTACGGACTTGGCACTTTTGTGCTTTGGTGTGGTGTAATATATGCTTATATGAGTTATCTTGGTGTGGTGTAGTTAACTTACGTGTCCGAGTCCATATTTTCTAAGGGTGAATTAGGTGAAACATTAAATTGAATCTTGAAATCAAGTAACGAAATATGAACTTGATTTGTTATATTGTATAAGCATGTAATTATGAATGTAATGGTATGAGTGAGTAGCTTAGTGAATGAAATTGAGAATATGATGATCTTATAAGAATTAGTACACTTTTATGGTGTTTTGGTAATGGTTATAATGCTTGATACACTTGAATATATATATGTTTCCTATGCTCACAATGTTGTAATATTACGTGCCTTGTTTTAGCTAGATGTGTGTCTAGTTCATTTCGCATATAGCATGCTCACTTATGGCCAAGGTAAGTGTAGTAAATTCTATTTGAATTTACTAAGCATTGAATGCTTACCCATCATTATTTTTCTTATATGTAGATTCCCTAGCTATCGAAAATATCAAAGTCAACTTTGTATGGATACCACACTATCAACAAGACGGAAAAAATATGTTCATTTTCATACCTATTATTATGGCATGTATATAGGGTGTCTCTTTATATAATAGTCACTTATGAGATGAATGTTAAGGTAGATATTGTAAGATAAGATTGGAAAGGCCTAGTTATACCTAGTTTATGGTCTTGTGTTTAATGTCATCTAAACTCTTTAAGTTCAAAAGATTTTTGAGCTTTAAGTGCATAAGTTCATACGATGTGATTACTTGTTGAAATTGGGTTGAAACATTATATGGAAATATGGTTTACATTGTAAGTATTGAACTTGTACCAAAATGATTAATGCACCAATAAGGGGTATCGCCATAACGAACAAGTCCATAACGTCACGACTTAAATCAACACTCACTGTTTTGATAAGTTCGTGGCGTGATACCCATTGTATCGTGACAAGGGAAGTCAATGAGTTACGTCGCGACCTGGAATCTCCAAATTCGCAACATCAACTTGATAGTTTGAAAATCTTACAATTTGATCCTGATTTGACCTTGAGTTAGTAGAAGAGTTTTTGTAATCACGTATAAGACCCAAAAATGATTATGTAGCATATTATGAATGTGTATTACACTTATAAGCATGCAAGAATTGTTAAATGGTGTTGTAATTGGTTGTGGTTGTTCTGGTAATGAATGTGGCATCCTAAGGCTTGAACTCGACGATCGGGTCAAGTATGGGGCATTATAACATATTTATTCTATTTTACTTATTGATGAGGTAATTTAATATGATTTACCGATGATGCATGGAATTTATATATTAACAGTACTTCAAATATAGTTTCTATATTTATTAGAATTTATATATTTTATAATTAAATACTTTTTATTAATAAATATTTTTCAAAAAACAACTTTTATTAAAAATAGTAATTTGAAAATTAAAGAAAATTCTTTCTAAGCTTGAGCTTAAAAAGTGATGTTCTATCGAGTTTAAATCTGAGTATCCAACACTAAGTTTCAAATCAAACTAGATCTCAAGCTTATCACTATTTGAACTCAGCTCCACTCAATTATACCTTTACACATTATCCATGTCTTGTTTCCACAGTTTTTTGGGGAGGTAACAATTTGCAGATAAGACCCTAGTTAAAAGGCTTTTTGCACTCTTGACAAAAGTTTGGCAAGTTTTCCTATTACCTTTTTTCCGGTGAATTCATGTAATAAAAACACTTGTTTTACAGCTTTCCATCACTATTCATTAGAATTACATAAAAATCAAGTATAAGAAGGTATAGCTTAAACTAATAAACAAGTCCTTAAAGTTTACTAGTTTATTTTAAAAAGTCCTCATATTTTTTTGTGCATCTAGACGAACCCTTAAAATTTTAACTGTAATGAACCTTTAACCTTTTACTTATATCTAAACTAGTATGGTTATCCGTACTTTGCATTGGGTTAAATATTTATTTGTGCTAAACTATGGAGTAAAAATTTGGAGGTTAAAATATGCTCTAAATCTCTATACACTTTGTATGTTTAAAATTTAATTTCCTCACTTTTATTTTTAGAAATTTAGCTTCTCTACTTTTCAAATCTAAAAATTTAGGTCCACTTGTTACCACCATTAAAATTCGTCTGTTAAATTCATTGATGTGACATTCCAAAATTAAAAAAATATCTCTTGCTAGTGATGTAACAAAAGAATTGCGGTTGAAAATGTTGATGTGAATTTTTTTTTTAAAAGTCCATTTGAACATGTCATGATGAAATAAATATTTTTTTGGAATAGCATTCTTTAAGAAAAGACTTAGCATTATAATTGAAATATTTAACAATATTAACTATTTAGACTAATTAATGACATCTTATAAGTAGAGGACTAAATCATATAAAAATTAAAGTATATGTATTTAATCTAAAGTTCAACATAGTATAGGGGCCAAAATTGAAATTAGACCATTGTCTTTTAATGTAATAAAAAGGCAACGTTAACCTAAAAGATGTATCACTCTCTAAAACCTTTGAAGCATTCAAATTATATATAATTACGTAGAGTTTTAATAAAAAATGTAATGACCAAACTATGCTAGAAATTAAAGTATAGGAATTAAATATTAACTTCATGCATAATAGAAGGACTACAACTGAAATTTAACCTTTTCTTAAAACAATAAGAGAATCGCACATATGTCAACAAAAGGAAGGGGCAAAATAAATGAAATTATCATATAAGAGGTAGATCCCACATATGATTATAGTAAAGGGATTAGAATTGAAATTTGACCATTTATCTTAGAAGGACAAAAAGAAAAAGAAAAGAGAAGTGGTGGCACGTGTCATGAAGGAAGGCCCTGAGACCTTTCTTTTAAATATAGCCCCACTCTTTAAGTTATACCTAAATAGATCCCTTTTACTTGAAAATTACTCAATTACAAATCAAAGAATAAGAATTTATTCAGGGATAAGAAAATAGAAGGACTTGTATAGATAAAATAGTATAGTTCAGGGACTTATTAATATTTTAGTCAAAGATATTAGGATCCTTAAAAACATTAACTCCATTTATTCTCACCAAGATTTACTGGGAATCTTGGAATTTTTTTGTTGAATTATATATTAGAGCATTTAGTTGAAGCTGATATCTTACAAAACATCAATAGAATATACTTGTCCAAATGTCGGGTGGCCCCCTTGCTTAGGTTTGCAAAATATATTTTATTCTCCACTTTGCCCAAATCTAAATTAAATAATTTAAAACATTGTATAAATTTAATTATAAAAATATATTAATATAAAATAATATATTTTTATTTTTTAAAAATTATGAAATAGGTTTTTTTGGTAAGTTAGAATCGATCTCGAGTTTGAGCCTAAATTTTTTTTAAATTTAATTTCGATCCAACTTGATTTATGAATACATTTACAATAAAAACAACATGAATGTAACATATGTCACTTTCATGTAATAACATTTTTAGAGAAAAGCCAATCGTTTATTAATTCAATCATTAATAAATTGCTAAATTATTTTTACCATTTTTTTCTATAATTGGAGTTCGAATCCAAGTTCTTGTTAAAGAAAGTGAACACCCGATCAATAGGCTATAACTTAGGGAATTATCTCATGTGATGTGTAATATAATTGATTTTTTAAAAAAATGTGATCATATTAAGGTGGTGTTTGGAAAGCCACTTAATAATTAGATTTAGGTATAATTACTTGTAATTACACAAAGGAGACATATTCGGGTAACTATTATAATTGGTGAGTCCCACTGAATTGGATGTAATTGGAGCACCCTAATCACACTTTCCAATTCTTATGGTTGAAAATTAAAGTAATTATGCAAGTAACTACACCCAAATTCAATTTTAAAAAATTATTTTTTATAAGTAGACCTGTCCATGGGCCAAATTGGGTCGAGCCTTGACAACATTTTGGACCCGTTTGATAGGTTCGAGCCTGGCCCGAAAATAGGCCTAAAATTTTGTCCAAGATCAGCTCAAATAAAAATGCTAAAATTCAAGTCCAGCCTAACCTACTCATATTAATTTTTTATATTATTATTTTTAAATTAATACAATAAAAATACTAAAAACATTAAAATAAATGTTTCCCAAAAAATTGAAAATAAATTAAAATAAATATTTATACTTAAATAACACTAAGATAGGTGTAACTTAATAAGTAATTGCCTCTAAAATAGTAGCAAAATTAACAAAAAAATATAAGAGTTATACAACACCCAATAGAGGTGTGCATGGGCCGGGCTACCCGGCCCGGCCCAAAGGCTCGCCTGAAAAATGGGAGGGTTCGGGTAAAAATATAGGCCCAAAATATGGGTTTGGGCAAAAAAATTAGGTCCGTTTAGAAAATGGGTCGGGCCTCGGGTAAAACTTCTTTGGCCCAGGCCCGACCCAAATTATATACTAAATATATATATTTTTTATTTTTAATCATATTTACATTTTATTTTCAATTTTAATATAACCACTTTTTATTATATTTTCAATTTGTGTATTGTTTTAAGAATTGTTTTAGTCTCATTTTTTATTTGTTTCTTATTTTAATATTTATTTTTATGTTTTTAAATGTATTTGATTTATTATATTTTAAATTTTTTTATTTAATGAAATAAGCTAAAAAACATTTAATATGGGTCGGGCTCGGGCTTAATAATTTTATTTCGGGCCGGGCTTGGACAAATTTTTAGGCCCATATTTCGGGCCGGGCCAGGGCTAAGCGTAGAAAACGGGCCAAAAATTTTATCTAGGTCTGGCTTGGCCTGACCCATGCACACCTCTAACACCCAAACAATAACAACAAAATAGCAGCAACATAATAATGAAATGACAACAAAACAGTGAGAAAATGGCAAGAAAATAACAATTTTTTTTCTTTTTGCAAATTCGGGCCAGCCCAAGCCAAAAAGGTATTGTTCGAGGCCTTTTTTTTTCTCAAACTCATTTCTCGGACCTATTTTTTTGCCCAAACTCTCCCGTTTTTTGAACGAGGCTTTGGGCCAGGCCATGGACAGGTCTATATATAAGTTTAAGTTATAAAATTTTATATTATAAGCATGAACACGTATAAATATTTGGGATAGTTATGGTTAAAGATTTATTATATTATAAATCATAAAAGTTATATTATAAAAATAATTTGTGCATTTTATAAAGTTATAACAAAAAGTTATATAATCTAAATCCTAATTTTTTAAATTATGACAAAATATTTTTATTATAAAAATAATTTACAAGTTATAAAAGTGTTGTAGTATATTTATTCATAAAAAATTATGATCAAGAAATATGGACACAAATTATTTATGCATATAAAACAATATGCTTATTCCCAAGAAAATGGTATAATTTTTTTATCATAATTTATTTGGAAAAAAATAACTTTTTAAAGTTAAAGCTATAACAAAAATTATATTATTTATAAAAAGTGTTATGAAAGATATTGGACACTTTATAAAACTTTTTTTATAAAGGTTATATATTATAAATTTTATATTATTTTTACTTAATTTACATATTATAAAAAAGGGTTATAAGTTATAATCTAACATAGGTCTTTCTTCAAAGTAAGTTTATATAAGTCTTTATGATTTAAGCTACAAGCTATTTGTACCGTGAACCTAAATATTATACGATAGGTGTTAATTATGTAAATACAAAAGGTTTTTTTGCACCATATCATGAGGTATGATACCATTTGAGAGAATGAAGCTAGACATAAGTATAAAAGTACAAGAGATGGCTCACATATTCTTTAATTTAAGATATTTGAGGCTTTGAAATATGATTGAGTGAACATTTGTTGTTCTAAAAAGAATATTTTCAATATTAACAACATCATGTTAGTATGGCATAACAAAAAACAAAGTTGGATCGTACTAGCATGTTATAGACTTAATAACTTCATCCATAGGTAGATTTGAGATGACTCATATTTTAAAAAGTACATAGAAGTAAGAGATGTCGATAATCTTAATGATATAGATTTAGATGATAAACTCAGTTAAAGATCAACATATGATGAAAAGAGGCTTATGTTAAATATTAAAGAGAGAATAACCCAACAAATATGGAACACTATAACAATTAGAAAAATTGCATATAATGTTAATTTTTCTTGCTATTTTATTGGTAATCGTATTATCAACTACTTTTCTTGGACTAACACAATACATGTGATTATTTGGTTTTAATTTTGTTACTTTTTTGTGCTAATACTTTTTATAGTAATTTATATTTTAAAAATATAAATTGTATAATTGTATAATTACAATTTGTACTACAAAAATAACATAAGAAATAATTACATATGTAATTATGCTCTGTCATCAAACACATTTAAAAATTATAATTCTTTATAATTACAAAATAGTGTAATTATTATATTAATAATTACGCTTTCATTCAATTACGCGTAAATGATTTAAATGAAAGTGAAATATGGTGGGAATCCTCTCTTGAAAGGAAACTAAAAGTTATAACTATTTTTCCTTTTCTTTGTTTATTAGATTATAGTATACCCATAATATAAATAAAAAGTAAAATTAGGTAACAAATATATTTATTGAAATTTAATATAGAAGATTTGATTAAAAATAAAATTATTTTATAAAATAATAATATTTTAGTAATATAAGCCTAGATTCAAAAAGCTTAATTGAGGCTTTGCTGTGGCTGTCAGAAAAAGGAAAAAGTAGAGAGGTAGATATAGGACGAAAACTCCTAAAAAAGGGCTTGTTTTTGTCAGATATTAAACACCGAAATCATCTTCTTTTACTAATGGATGAATTATTTATAAAAACTGCTTTAATAATTGGGAATTAGGTATGCTAAATAAATTTGAATGGGGGACTAATAATTTTCCATTACTAGTACAATATTATTTATAACTTTTCATGTTATTTTAGTTGCCGTGTATGGAATTCTACGTTCAAAGCAAATGCTAATACCATACGTATCTTCCATGTTGGATTTCTCAGCTCAAATTATTATCATTTCGTTATAATCTAATTTAGCTCAAATTCGTCTGAAATCACCCAACACCCTTATATTCTGTTAAGTTTTTATTCACATAGTAGGTCTCAACCCAGTTAGAGAATAAAAATATGATAATTTAGATGTTTTATCTTTTTATATATTTATAAATTAATAAAAAAATTATTCATAATGAAACTTGAATCAATGACATCATACATATACAACTTTTCATTTACCATTTAAACTAAAGTAATTCTTAATTTTTATATGAAATACAAATTTTATGTATTTATATATATCAATAATATTAATAATGTTGTTGGTTGAGTTAGATTCACAAATTAACTTAACAACAGCTCAAGATTGATGACAAAAATTTATAAACAATTGTGTTCATTTAATATTATTAATTCAATGTTTTTTTTTAATTTAAATTTCATTTCAAATACATTATTTTCACACACATACTGCGTGTGATAAAGTTTCTAGTTTATATTAAATGGCTAATTGAGTTGGTGTCACGAGTCAACTCGACACCAACTCTATTGCAAAATTACTAAAATACTTTTATTTTTAAGGGTAATTAATATTATTATAATGATATTTTTATTTCTTTTCATACTTTTATATAGTCTTCAAATAAAATAACTATAAAATATTATTTGAGAATCAAACTCAAAACCAACAAATTTATATAAAATTTGTCACACACTAAAAACGGTGGATCCAAAAAGGTGAGGAAGTATATATGTAAACTTTTTGGTGCATTGGGATAACATAATCCACCACCCTGCCAGCTTGATGGCGAGTCAAAATATTAGCGCATACTAGCCTTAAAGTATCCGTCCGTGAGCAATATCTAAGGATTTAGTTACAGGGTATCTTTAAGTGAAGAAAGAGTACACCCTAGAGTTTTGGTTGAGCACTACGAGCCTATCAAGCGTATGAAAAAGTTGTAGGAAAATTGATTATCTTTAAGACCACGCCATACACGAGTCACCACCAACATATAGTATGCTTGGTTTACATGAGCATTGTTCTAGTTGGTTTTCATAACGAGATTAGCTAGAAGTCAATTGCATTAATTAGACCCTCTCTGTGACTAGTCAAACAGTAACAAAGATCTTCGTCGGATTCTTTTTACCTTCCCCTAGATTTTTTATGAGAAATTAGGAGATTTGGGTTAGACAAACATCGTCACTTATCAAAGTCCATAGTAAGGGGACAAAGAGTTTATATTTAGTAAGGGAGAAGACATTCCAAATGACTTTACTTTCTACTTTACGTTCTGGTTCTTCTTTCTAGCCTAAATGTTCTCTTCTTTTTCATTAAGATAGGGCTAAGACCTCGTTTAATCAATGGATGATTCAACCTTCTGGTAAGTCTTATAGCCTTGTATATTATGATTATTAATGAGTAAGGATGTTAAAAGGTGTAAGAACAATAGTGTGTAAGTGAAAGGCCCTTCATGGGAGTCGCACATAGTTGAAACTATCTGTAAATGGGTATTCTAATGGAAATTTCATGATCTTGCAAGCAATTGCTTCTGTTGGATAGGGAAAGACAATCGAAACAAAAACTCTAGGTCGAAGAAAATTTAGGTCTTTGGTGAATCTCTACACTCGACTTCTACACGATATATTATGATGATTCCTTGCACGGTCAACGTTCATATTGATGTGCATATTTTCTTAAGAAGTTGTTGTATGTATGTATGGTTGTGTGTGTACTCTGTGAAGCATTTGTATGTATGTATTGAAGTGTACGATGTGTTATATGGATATAACAACATGTGGTAAGCATGTATGAGAATTTATGTGTTAGGAAGTATGATTCTGTTTAGATTATAAGTGAAATCTGTATAAATGTGTCCATTATGTTTTTTGAGTGATGCATGACCAAGTATGGTTGGCGATAAGGGGGTTCGAGTGAATTGTCGGGAAAGTTTGTGACATGATAACAGACCCCAAGTGGTGCTTTGATGATGTCTGAGGGGATAGTAAACATGAAGGCCAATATGGCGAAATGTAGTTTGCTAAGACCATAAACACAATGTCGAAACCTTTTCTTGAAATCGACTTTTATTTAAAAATCAACGAAAATAGAATCACCACCAATCATTTTTATGAGGTTTTATTGGGTCACCTTGTATTTTGATGGTTTTAATGAAAGGTTTGATTTACTAAAACAATGATTTTGGTCTACAAAATCCCGAAAATGGGTTCAGCAGTCTGTTACACACGAGAAAGAGTTAGCACCCTCGTGACGCCCAAAATTGGTACCTAGTTTATTACTTAACATCGAGAATTAAAAATTTGAAGATAATTTAAAACACAATCCCTCTTTGTTTTAAGATATTATTCAGCTAAATTAAATTAAATGGAAAATGCCTTATTTCAAGTTGATCAAGAAGAAAGACCATGCCTCGTAAGTTAGGACACGATACTTCGAATTCTCGAAAACTAGAATAATTGCCATTCGATCACTACCTACATCCTTTTTTTTTCATTTTAAATAGGATATTTAATCACTTCGATGTCAGAAAGAGATCATACTCCGTAAGTTAAGAGCACGACTCCTCTAATTCCAAGAATAATGAACATTGCCTCGATTTTGATTATTTCCTATATATTGGGCAAAAACGAATATGATATTTAACATGATATGCCATTAATTTATCTAAGCAATGTAATAGAAAACTTAGCAAAAATGAAATTATTATACAAGTTCAAATAATATTATAAATAAAATATAAGAAATATTATAATAATAGCGATAGCAATAATAATGCATCAATGATGATAACACTATAACAATGATGATAACAACATTGATCAATAGCGATAAGGATAACAATAATAATCGTAACACCATGTTAAATAATAAAACAAATAATATAGCTCAAAATAAAAATAAAAATGAAAGATGCATAATTAAAAGGATAAATATAAATAACGTGAAAATGCCGAGAGTGATAAGAGAAATAATAAAATAACAAGAATAAAAATAATAATAAATACATAAAAATGCACAAATAAAAGGAAATGTAAATAGTATAATTTTAAAACATATAAGAAAATGTAAAGAAATAATAAATAAATAAATATAAAAGAAAACAGTTTATAAAAGGTTGAAAATAAAGGACTGAATCAAAATTTAAATGAAATTAGAAAGTATAAATTGTAAAAAATTAATTAATTAATTAATAAGGACTAAAATGTAACATGCGAAGAAAAACGGGGGCTAAATAGGAAAATATTCCTAAATGAAGGACTGAAATATAATGCGCGAAAAAGAGCAGGGGCCCAATGGGAAAATATTCCCAAACTCCTAAACACACCATTCCAAGAAGGACCAAAACGAAAAAATCCAAAATCACAAGGTATAAATTTAAAAAAAGGCAAAAGAAATAGAACTAGATTGAAAACATTTTAAAAGCAGAAGGACTAGGGCGCAATTAAACCATTCAATGAAAACACGTGGATCCTACTAGGTAATCGGGTTGGCTTTCGAGTCAGCTTCAAAACGACATCTTTTTGTGGCATTTGGAGCTACTTCGAAACGACATTGTTTTGCCCGATCTATAAAAATTAAAAATATAAAAAAATAATTTCAATCAATTTCTTTTTAAAAACGGGTTTCTTTCTTTCCTTTTTTTTTTCACGTTGTTCCTTCGTCTAGCCCTATGAACGGTGAACCTCCGTCGTGGCCACCGGTCATCGGCCGACGACGACCGTAGCCTCTGATGGCTGGGGTTTAAAAAAAAATTATTTTTTTTTAAAAAAGAAGAAGACTAGATTAGAGGGTGGTTCTCTCCGTATTTAAAAAAAGAAAAGAAAAGAGACTTTCGGTCTTCTGGGTATGTCCCTCTCTTGCTCTCTCCTCCGACAGAGCCTAGGCAAATCCCGAGGGAATTAAGGGCTCCTCCATGTAGAAGATGGGTCGTTTCTCCTCGAGGACGACAAACCCACCCACCCACGATGACGACGCAGCAAGATCAGTAAGGGCTTTTTTGTTTTATTTCTTTTATATATATATATTTGAGAAAATAATTGTTGAACAAAAATCTACCTTTTGAAGTTGTTCTCTTTTTTGTATTCTTGCTTTTTGATTGTTTCCTTTGTGTGTAAAAATACATCTCAAATCTCGGGCTTTTATAGCCGATTACAAATATATTTTTCTATTTTTTATTACTTTTCCTAGCTATTGTTTCTTTGTTGTTCCCACGTTTCTGCTTTTGTCCTTTTTTCTTTATTTTTGCAAGTAGTGGTGGAGTCAATGGTGGGGAGAAAAGAACGCCTTTGCCATTTTGGTGAAATGGTGGCAGAGGCGTCAAACCTCCGACAACGAAGGGGGCCTCAGGTGGCATGCCTGTGAGGGAGGAGCGACGCCAAAAACCCTAGCGTTTTTGGCTTTTTGTAAAACAGTTTAAGTTATTAGGCCATTAGGCCTTTAGGTTTCTTTTATTTATTTGGGCTTGTAATTTTTTTATTTGGGCTTGTAATTTATTTTTATTTGTTTGTAAATTGGGCCCGGGCAAAATTGGGCTATTACACACAAGATCTATTGAGATAGTGAAAAACGAGAAAAGGTCAGTATGGTAGATATGTGAAAAGACCACAGCCATTACACATTCTAATAATGATGAATGAGCTGCATAAAGGACATTCTGAGAATCCACCCAAAGTAAAAGGTTATTCACCCAATGATTGTTAGGAGTGAGCTCTTGTAGGTAGTATTGGAAGACATTCTATATAGTAATGATCTCCCCTAATTCTAATATATGCCCCTTCCTTAATCGTTTAAATTGTTTCCAAGCAACCTTTGAATCAACGTGCTAGCTTTGTAGACAAGTGTCATCTTAGGATATATACCATAATGTAGGAAAGCCAAAACTAGCTTCGAGCTTGCACGTGACCCTCACGAACTTGTCTTTTTTTATATGGAGGTTTTAGGCCCAATTTTGTATAATGGGCTCAAAACCCTAGCGTGTACTAAAGTGAGTTATCCCGGCCAAGGCACCGTATTTTTTTATCTTCAATTAATAGATCTTTTAGAATACGTCGAGAATAGACGACTCATTGTACAAGAAATAGTCAATGAAATAAGCCACCAATGTCCACCAGGAAAGGGTAGAGAGCTGCCCTAGTGCAATGTCATATTTGTTGAGCATCGAGTAGAAGAAGGCGTGAAGAAGCGAGTAAAAGTCAACCTCAAGTAGAAATAGGGGAACAATAAAGCCCTCGTTGTTGTCACTCTAGTGACACTCCCCTTAAACTAAATAGAAGTTGTAAGTAAAGTTTGGTTGGAGGATAACTCTAGCAACTAGATATCGACTCAGTTCCTCATCGGTGGTATTGCATTCATACATAGGAGCAAGTACACAATGAGAGCCATTAAGACCTCTAGGTCTAATCACCGTAGCGTTTCTAGGGTTGTCACTTCTGCTACTTTGGGCATGACCTCTTCCACGTGTGGTAGTTCTAACCATTTTGAATAATATGAGAAAGAAGAAATTGGATTACCTTTGAATAAAATTTTGAACTGAAGGTGAAAAGAAGCAAAAAGACATTGGCAGAGACAGAAATTAGGGCTCAAATGATTTAGTGAAATAGTTTGGGGGAAGTGTTGAACACTTAGTATTTAGAAAGAATCAAGGTCCGTGAGAAGTTTCAAATTTAAAACCAACTGTTTGAATTCTTCAATCACAACTCGACACTTGTAAAGGCAAAGGTTACAGGATGTTTAAAAAAACACTGGAGTAACCGCCAATTATTCCCATGAGTCTGGAATTCACCAATCGAGATTGTCTGTCTACATTCGCACTAGTTGATATCTTCTGAGTATACGCCCAAACGAGAAGTCTATTGTGACTATGTGTTGGCATTTCACCAAGCAGTATACTATGGCTAACCCAAAAAGTTGGACATGCATCCTTGGTAACTAGGTTACCAGGTTGATAAAAATTTCAATGATGAAATTTTCTTAAAAGAGGGGGAGTGTTGTCACATCCCAAAAACAGTGGATCAAAAAATGTGAGTAAGTATGTATGTAAATTGTTTGGCGCACTGGGATAGCATAATCCGCCACCATGTTGGCTTGATGGCGAGTCAAAATATTAACACATACTAGTGTTAAAGTATCCGTCGGTTAGTATTATCTAAGGATTTAGTTACAAGGTATCTTTAAGTGAACAAAAAGTAACCCCTAGAGTTTTGGCTGAGCATTAAGAGCCTGTCAAGCGTATGAGAAAGCTGTAAAAGAATTGATTGTCTTTAAGACCACACTATACATAAGTCACCACCAAGGTATAGTACGCCCAGTTTTCATGAGCACTATTCTAGTTGGTTTTCATAACGAGATTAACTAAGAATCAATTGGATTGATTAGACCCTCATTTATTCTTTGTTACATTACTAGCCAAGCAAGATGCGATCTTTGCCAGATTTTCTCTACCTTTCCCTAGATCTTTTTGTTGTAAATCAAGAGATTTGGGTTAGGTAAGCATCATCGCTTGTCAACATCCACATTAGGGGGACAGAGAGTTTATATCTAGTAAGGGAGAAAACATCCCAAATGACTTCACTTTCTACTTTATGTTTTGGTTATTCTTTCTAACCTAAATGTTCTATTATTCTTCGTTAAGATAAGGTTAAGACCTCGTTTAATCAACGGATGATTCAACCTTCTAGTAAGTTTTATAGTCTTGTATGTTATGGTTGTTGATGAGTAAGGGTGTTAAAAGGTGTAAGAATAGTAGGGTGTGAGTGAAAGGTCCTGCTTGAAATGTTAGTAAACTGTCTATCAATGGGGATTTTGTTAAGATTATGGGTTGTATGAATATGACGATGTGTGGTAAGCATACATGGGAAATTATGTGTTAGGAAGTATGATTCTGTTAAGATTATAAGTGAAATTTGTGTAAATGTGTTCATTATGTTATTTGAATGATGCATGACCAAGTATAGTTAGTAATAAGGGGGTTTGGGTGGAGTGTCAGGAAAGCATGTGACACGATAACGGACCCCACAGTGGTGCTTTGACAACGTCTGCCAGGAAGTAAACACAAAGGCTAGTATCGCAAAATGTAGTCTGTTGGAACCGTAAACACGAGATCTGTCGGTACAATAATAAATGAGAAAAAGCTAGTGTGGCAAATATGTGAAAAAACCATGGTCATGGCATATTTTGAGAATGGCAGATGAGCCACATTTATCTACTAGGGTTTTTGCGTGACCCTGTGGAAATGATAGGTAAACTTTAGGTGATGTTGAGATTAGGCAAATTCATATCATCAAACGCGACAATTTATGTGGTACCTTAATGGCAAACCAAACCAAGCCTTTGTAGAGTATTGTGTGAGAAACCTTTATAGGGATTTATTTGAGAAGACTTTGTGATGATTTATTTGGGGAAGCCTCTGTGTCGAGTTACCTGTAAATCCTTTATGGTGATTTATTTGGGGAAGCCTTTGTGGTGATTTATTTGGGAAAGCCTTTGTGGCAAGTCATCTGTACAACTTTTGTGGTAATTTATTTGGGATGCCTTTGTGGCAGGTTATCTGTAACGTCTTTGTGGTAGGTTACCTATAAAGCCTATGTAGTGTAATGTTTGGAAAGCCTGTCAGGCGAATTTTGTAACGCCTAAGTGACAAGTTGTTAGTCCGTTTTTGTGGAGAGATCTGAGTATACCTTTGAGGCATTTTCTTAAAGAGTCCTCGGCAGTGTACTCAACTAAGGAATCTACCATAATAACTCGCTAAGTCAGAAACAGAGCTTGACATATATGTAATTATGGGTGTTGTAAGTGCCCGCCAAATCTAGAAGTTTTCCCATTTTCTATTAAAGTTATCCGAATTGTTATTGGGTGATCTAAAATATTACCTTTATCGAACCAAATTTGTTTTCTAGATCGACGAGAAGTTGTGGCATGACTGGTGTTTCGACAGTTGCCAGAGCCAGTATATGAATTCGCTAAAAGTAGTGTCTGTAGGTATATAATCTTGAGAAATGTATCAAATTTCTATCTTCAAGTGACTGCAAAATGGGATCCACTATAAGGTGTGAAGTCTGTAATCTACCAATCGAGTGGAACGTGTACAAGGTGGTCAAGTTAGAGGTTGACGTATAGTTATCCGCCAAGAATCAGAAAAGTATCCTCCAAAATTTGAAAGGAAGTCTAGAATTCTTAAGTTGAGAAATTCAACATCAACGGTTAAAGGTAAAACTAGTTGAGACTCATTAAGTTCTATTGAACTTATTGGTGTTTATTTGTAATACAGGTTCTTGAGTTGAACCAGTTCGGCAGAAGAGAACATGCTAGGTATGCGCCAAAGTGGTTGATTGTAGTGCGAGGTTATGCATACAGAGGGATACTTTTGGGAATATGTTTTCAGATGACGAGTAGTATTATACGCCACAAATATGTTTGTCTTATAAAAAAATTAAGTTGTAATACTTTATACTGCTTTTAAAAGTCTGTTACAAATGGTAAACAGTTAATTCAAATCTTTCGACTTAGAAAGGATTTTAAATAAATAAGAAGTATATCTAGTATGATTTTTGTCAGTTGAAAAATTTTGTTAAGTATATAAGTATTGTGATAGCCAATACTTGGATCCGATAAATTGAGTTGGGTATAGGGTGTCACAAAATTCTTTACCACTCTACCAATAATCTTTTACTAAAATATTTTCATGAATATATTTTTAATATAAAATAGTTTCGTTTACTCTCATTGTGGGTGTGATAAAATCTAGACTATTTATTAAAAAAACTCTTAGTCTTTAATATATCAAGTGCTAATGTTGAGTGTTGATCAGTAGAAAAAGCTAAAAGGGATTAATGATTGAACAAAGGAAATGCAATTTATATCGACTTTGTAGGCACTGATCCATTAGAATAGAAATGCAAAACTCAAGTGAAGGTATACAGTTGCATAGTGGAACACTACGGCAGCAAATTGCAAAATCATGGATTCCTTTTACACATGAGAAAATTAGGTTTATTCAGGGGAGGAAAAAACAGTACAAAAGGCAGTGTAAGATTTTCCAGGAAAATAATTTATCTGTTAAAATATGAGCTTTTTGTTGTTTTCGTTTCACTAATGCTTTGTCTCATCATTTCTTGAAACATCTGCTTTATCCGTAATTCACGTTACGATGCTGAAAACTAGTAGTAATTACTGTGAATTTTCCTCGTAAACTTGTTAAGATATAAGAATATGAGAGGCACATCACATGATTCTTTCCATCCTTAAACAACTCCTATATAAAATAAAATAAAGCCTTATTTTGCTCTAACTCTTCATACTTTTCATCAGGGGCAAAGTCAGAAATATTTTTAAGAGTCAGAATTAAGTTATATATGAAAGTTAAAATGTAATTTTACGATTTTAATAGTTTATATCTTTATAATTTTAAAAATTAAATCAGAATTTTATCACTTTAGGAAGTCAAAATGTAAATTTACCCATTATTAAATTAAAAATGGTAAAACTTAAAAGGCCAAAAGTAAAATCTTATATTTATGGTCGCATTTTTGGTTAGATTGTGTTTATGGTGATTGTGAATTTAACGGAAGTTATAATAGAATAACCTCCCCCCTTAAAAAATAAAGGAAGCCTTGGCTCAGTAATAACAGCAATAGTGGACTGGTATTATCGCTATTTTCCGTTATGCCACCATTAGCAGCCACAAACTCATTGCTATTAGTGTGAACCACCACTCACACCTCGACGTGGTTGATATCCGAAACCACTACCAATAAATAGAGATTTAATTTCGCATGCTGGTTATTTTTAATTTTAATTTAATAATTGAAATCTAGTTGATAACATTATTAAAGGATATCTATTAAATTAGATTACACAATATTTTTAGAATAAAAACTTTTAGTTAATGACCGAATTATAAAAATAAAAAGTAAAATAAGCAAATAAAATTGTAGAGTATAAGATAGTAAAATTTCGTAATTTAGATTTAGAATTATAACCTTCATCAGTAGACAAGTTACTAAAAACTTAATAAAATTTGTTTTACAATGTCAAAAGTATTCCTAAAATTAAAAGAGAGTTAAATTTTAAATATGCAAAAAGTACAAGGACTGGGAACATAAATTAGACATTGTATTTATTCCTATAACAAAACCAATGGAATCCAGGATTTCAGCAATCGTGTACTTGTTCCTTCAAAGAAAGAAACAACAGATAAACATGATGTATACTCAATGTGATAAGTTTGGCAAATATTATAGATCATGATAATAAAAGCAGTCAAAAAATGGAAAGAAAAAATGTCATTTCAAGCTTGATGTGGAGTAAAGGATGAAGAAGCTATGATAGCAAATCAATCTCTCTCATCCAAATGCAAAATCAATCCAATCTTAGCTTTGTTAGTGGGAATAGTAGATGAGGCAGCAAATTGCAAATCACCAATGCAGAATGATATTTAAACGAAACGAAAATATTCCAGAGTTTCCAGAAAAGGTGACAAATCGCTTGTTCCAGTACATTGACATGAAAAGATGGCAAATCAGATACACCAAACCATATATACATAGAATTGCAATATTCATGAAGAGTAACTTGTGCATATTCAACGGGAGGGGTGGGGGGAATGTATATGAAAAAGTTGCCTTTGGAGTTTTTTTTTTTTTTTTGCTAAACCCTTCATTATTATTCAATTAAAAGGAAGGTGGTACAAACAAGATCAGTACGATATAAATATGACACTGAACCAACAAGCAAAAGTGGCAACAAACCCAATAGAACTTTCGGTTCAGTATTGAACAAATTAAACACCTTGTAGAATTATTGGTATTGTGTAGGTCAGTTAAATATTGAGATAGTACTGATCACACATGTTTAGAGTAATGATTGAAGTTTATGTTATACAGTTTCACACCCATCATTCTTTATTCATCTCCTCTTTAATATTGTAGTGATCACAATATATATTAAGATATTAATACTCTCATGAGTCATTTCTAGCAAGAATGAATGAGTTTTAATTTTCTTTTTTTTTTTAACAAAAAATGTCAAAATATAAAGATGTTGATAGATTGTGTTGTGTTAGTTTCAGGTTGGGGGTATTACTACAATTTTTACTTCACCAACCTTGGTTTGGCTCAAATTATAAACCTTGCTTTTTTCCTATTAAAACCTTAAACAATGTTTTCATTTTAAAATTATATATTATTATAACTTTAAATTTTATGAATAAAATAAAATAATATGTTTTAATATAAAATTTGAATAGGGTACATTATGCTTGGTTCGAGGCTTCAATGTTAAACCATAGTAAAATCCATATTTTAAACATGCTTAATTTTCTTATCCAAACTTAATTTTTATGCATAATATTCATGTCCAAGATCTCACAAATTTTGGGCTAGACTTTAAGTTTAAACGAATAACCCAATACTTGAATGGGTCTATACTAAAATTTGAATGTTACATTCATTAGATCTCACGAATTGAACTTTAGGTTATGATAGTTAAATCAAATGAATGATTTATTTATATTCTTAAATAAAATAAATCTTGTCAATTGAGTGTTAGTTCAATTGACATTGTTGTTTTTGTAACAATGAAGAAGACAATGATTTAAGCACGCTTCAATGCATATTTCTTTTAATTTAGGGATTAGAAATGAGTTATGAGTAAAATTAGGTATTATAGAAATAAGGGTGGAAAAGTATATGATATTAATTATTCCATTATTTAGATATCTTTTTCGAGGATAAAAAGTGATAGGTAAATTATAATTTCATTACTCAAAATGCTCCAATCAATTGCTCTGCTAAAAAAGCAATTCCTTTAATCAATTACATCATAACATGTAGTGCTGTTTTACTAAAATAAAAGCTAAAAGAAAAATAAATTAAAAATATTTAATTATATTATTAAATTAATTCTTTTACCAAGTGATGCAAAAATTTAATTATATCTATCAATTAAAATATTTTATGATTGATATCATAAATAAATTTAAACCATTTAATAATTTCTTTTATATATTTTGTAATTCAATATTTTATTTGATAAAAATAGGGTCTGAAATTATTATATGTATATCACAGACACAATTTCCTAAATTAAACATATATGAAAAAGTGTTTATAGAATCCATTAATTTATTATTTATGAAATCTATTTATAATAAATGTTTTAAAAATCTTATAAACAATCCTTACAATCTAATTAGCATAAATTATAACATAATAAGCTTTATTTTTAAAAATTATATTTAATATAAGTAATAATGAATTTTCATGTCAACAAGAATTACAATTAGAATAAAAAAATAATTTAGCATGAATTATAATGAAATCAACTTTTCATTTTATTAGTTAAAAGAAACATTTTTATTTAAAATTTTTGAATTGTGAAACAAATTTTAAAAAATGAGTCCAAACTCTATTAAAAACAAAAAAAAATTATAGTATGCGTATTCAGATTAACACTTAAAAATTTTAATTTAAAAATTATCCAAAAAGTCAAGTAATAATTAAATTTTATTAATTTCTTAACATTATCTTAAAATTTTAAATATGTTCTAACAATATTTTTATTTTCTAAATTATTATTTAAATAATTTTAATTAATTGGGTTTTTAGTAAAAAAATGGTTAGCTCTAGCCTTGCCTAGTACACTCCAAGCTTTATACCACGGAGAAAGGTGGATAGTTCAGTCTCTATATTTTGAATCATTCCACCATTGTCGTCAAGCAATTATTCACATTCTCTTCACTTTCACTTTAATGAACTCTCCAAAGATATTCTGAAACCATTTCTTCTGTTGATTATATTACTTTTATCGTGCTTTTTTTTATTTAAAAATTTGATTTTGTATTTTCAATTAAGTAAAAAGATAATTTTGAATTTAGTTAGGTATATTTTAAGTTTTAAGATATATATATTTTTAATTTTAATCCAAAATATACTTTTTAAATATATTAAAATATTTAAAGGCTAAATAAAGAGATGATATTTTAAAATGTAAAAATTATTATTTTTAAATTTTACTTATTCTTTTTAATAATTAAATTAAAAATTATTATAGTTTAAATTATCAAATGAATAATAATTTTAGTAGATAATTATGAATTTTAAACTTAAGAGAACTTGACATTTTCAAACGTAAATTTTTACCTATAACCTGAATATGGATAATTAAAAATTATAGAAATTATCTTTTAAAAATATAAAAATTAAATAGAAAAATAGAGATGTGCAACTTCACAATATCATACATCTTTTATGTTGTTATATTATACAAATAAAATTAAAATTAGAAAATATATATACATATATTAGTTATAAAAATATTTATTCATATTTTGAAAAAGTATGGTTTAAGATTTAAGTTTTTAGTATTACTATTAAAAAGTGTTGTTGAGAAATAAAATATCCCTTTTAGACTTAATTTTGTAAAGTAAAAAATATTCATTTAAATCATGTTCAAATTTATTAATATTATGATATTTCATTAAAAAATAATTTATTGTAACTCATTAATAATATTTTGATAGATAAAATATAAAATTTAAATAAATAATATTAATTATTTGTAAAATTTAATATAGATATATAAACTTTATTTTAAATACAAGTGAAAAAGAAGGTGGAAGGTAGAAGAGAAATGAAATTACTGGTTTGGTGACAGTGGAGGGACGTGGGACGACTAGGGCGTTGGGGAGGAGGAAAAAAAAGACTAATTCATTGATATTTTATGTTAATTACATAAATAATAAAGAGGTGAATTTTGCATGTAAACCTAAACATAAAAAGAATGGTGTAGTCATGATTGGCTGCCAAAATTGAAATCCACCCACAATTTAGTAGTTAATAAAACATATGGAAGAGTTTTGTCGTCTTGGTTGAAAGCAGAAAGGCAAATTAAAAGTGCAAAAAGCACTTTTATTATGTGTCATTTTGAATGAAAAGCAAGACATGCTCCATCCCTTCACCATATCAACCAATACACGACTTCCAGGCTTACACGCCATCCACACCAACTCATTATCAATATCTACTCCCAGACTTTAAACCTGAAATTTTCTATTTTCATTCTTTTTTAATAATCAAAACAACTATCTCCCTAATAGAAATAAAATAAAACTTTTATATTTATATGGATTTGAAAAAAATATCAAATTTAACATTAGAAAACTGATAGAAAAATTTAATTTAACTTTTTTATTTTTATTTTTATATGAATTTGAATTAAGATCAATCGATTTAAAGTTAAAATCCTCATTTTATTATTTTACTTTCACAAAATATTTTTAATGAAAATAATAAAATTATTATAAATATTTTATTATTAAATGGAAATCATCATAGCCCCAATTGCTAAAACACGAGCCCCACCATCTTCCTTAGAAAAAAAAAAAAAAAAACACAATCGTGACTCTTAAGATGGTATTCACAATATTTGGAAAACAATCGGCAGTTTCCGTCAGATTGGAGGAGAAAAGAAAGCATAAATCACAAGCAAAAGGATTCAAACTTGCTCCCTTTGACATTAGCTACTCTTCAACTTTTAAATTTATTGCGCAAAACAACTTTTAAAACTTATTTATTATTCATTTCAGGATTCACATCAAATTTATTTTTTAAGGTTATAGACACAAGATATGGGATTTGGAGGAAATTTTTATTTTAAATATTTTATTTCTATATTTACTTTAATTTTAATTTTAATTCATGCTTAATTATAATCAATTTGATTAATTTTTTTATTTTATTTTTCTAATGATGGTGAAAGATTTGATCTTAATATTGATTTTGGATTTATCGAGTAATATTTAAATTGGTAAGGGCTTCAGAATATTTTTAATTAAGGTATGATTATGATTACTAATATTATTTATTTTAATATGATTGAATTATCACAATAAACTTTTGTGATATTGACTCCTTTAAATAAAGAATTTGTTGTGACATTTAGAAATTTGTCATATTAGATTTATTACATTTTTCAAGTGAATGCAAGTAAAAACAAATTAAGGATATAATCATTGTTGGGACAAGTGACATAATAATAATAATAATAATAATAATAACTAGAAGTGAAAACATAGTAATAAATAAGGATCCTAGTAATAAATAAGTATCATTTTGTTTACATGTAAAAAGTTTTACTGAAAATATTTTCGTTGAAAGCTCTAGAATAGATAATATATCAATATATTTATTATTTGAAGTAGGTGTTTGCTAATGGAGCACGAGAAATTATATATATTTGTGATATTATTATGTGATTTAATTATAATTTATGGTTATGATAGGATAAAGAAAGATGACCGTTAGAATATGATAAGTATATCAAAAGCTCGTTATGATTGTGAGTGAGTATAACTCAACAATATTTAAAACAAGTTATCAATTAAAATTATATGGAGAGAATATTATTAATGAGAACTTGTAAGAGAACTTTCACAATTTTTCATGCTTCAAATATGTTCCTACAGTAGCAATTTTGTGGAAAAGACTTAAATCAATATTCTGAACTTATATCATGTTTCTTGGTTAAATAAAATAACAAACCACTAAATGAAAAGTCATAAAGTCCATCCTATTATATCTTCTCCATTCCCTAAAGAGAATGTAGCAATACATAATAAAGACATAATCATGGATGTGGTAAATTACACTATATAATTGTCAAAGAGTGACCATAATAATTCTTTTCACCACAAAAATTGAAAAAAATGAAGTTAATTAGCAAGAGATGAACAAGAATTCCAAGAGAACCCTTCAAGTAGTGGAGATAACTTATGTTATCGAAGGTCATTGGTCGCTTACCTGTCGTACGCTTAAACATTTAATTGAATTCTATTAAGATTCTATCAAACAGAAGGGACACAATGCGGAAAGGAATAATAAGAATGATGCTGAATCAAATTTAGCATATTAGATTGATGGTCGTGACAGATCTAAATAATAAAGGGATATTGACATTGTCTCTATGATAGTGATTATCTTAAATGCTAGCATGTCAATTTTTAGGATTTCTATCATCTATATTGAGGAACTTGTTGCTATAATTTATTTGCTATCTGTTAATAAACTTCAATTCTATGATTTGATTTTGATATTTATATACAATTTTACAGTCATATTCCTTAGGATTGTATGTATTTGTTAAAGATAAGATTTTTAGAAGTATGAGTTGCATCTTTTTTGTAAATTGTGGAACTCATTACTTGATTCTTGGATATGTTATTAGTAATAAATTTTCTTACCACAAGAAGTGGAAACATAAATATAAATAAGAGAACAACAAGAGTTCTCAATATAACCTTTCAAAGAAGAGAGACAACTTATGAAAATTTGTTGGTTATGTACATGTCGTACACTTGATTATCTTATTTTTCAATTAATATTCCTCAAAAGGAAGGAAATATATGCCTTGTAGACAATACAACAGTGCATACTATCCTTAGGAATAAAAAAAATATTTTTTCTTGTTTGGTAATGAACGAACCAATCTTTGGTGGTACAAAATTAATTTAAGGCTCCAAAAAAGCTAATATATTGTTACCCTATGTTCAATGTGGTAATGGAACATGTTAATCTTTCATAGTAAAAAATTAATTCAATGCTCCAGAAGAGCTAATACATTGTTATCCAAAGACACAAAGGGATAATTAATGATGCACTATGATACAAAGGGATAATTAATAATGCACTATGTTCTAGTCAGTCTTAAATAAAATTATTTTGTTTCAAAAGGGATATACATTGTAACAATTATCTTACTGAAACTGTGGATGAGGAGACGATTGATTTCTATACATTAAATCCATTATATTGATTTCCATAAATAACTTACTTTGTACTATGCATATATTTGTATGGTTAAATCATGTGCAATGATAAAGCTTGATTCATTCAAACCAAGTATCAACATCATAACATAAGGTATCATTTAAGCCATATGATTCCTTCAAAACATGCTCAACTTGTAACGCCCCAATTTTCGGGAATTCTGTGAATGTTGACAAAATTTCATGTTTTGATTTTGTCATTTGTGAGTGAAATTATGAAATAGGACCTATGTGAAAATGTTTGAAAATGCTATAGGCTAAATTGAAGTGGCCAAATAAATAGGAGTGCAAAATAGGAGAATTTGCATGACAAGCCTCCCATTTTACATGAAGTGGTCAGCCATCATGTTGTTGTAGACAATATGAGCACTTGATATCCATAATTCATGGTACAAATTGATAATGGGTTAGGTAAATATTCCATGATAATGGATTAGGTAAATATTCCATGATAATGGGTTAGGTAAATGTTCCATGATAATGGTTTAGGTAAATGTTCCATGATGGGAATTTCATATATTTTGTATTAAAGAATTAAATGGATGAAATATGAAATTTATTAAAAGAAAAAGGGGTGAAAAGAACAAAGTTTTGTCCATCTTTGTTCATCATAGCCTAAAGTTAGAGAAGAAAAAGGAGAGGAGAAAGCTCTTGAATGTTCGGTCACTTGGGGAAGAAAATTGAAGGTAAGTTCATGGTAGTTTGCTTCTATCTTGATGTTCATGAGTTCTTCTTGATTCTACCTTAACTCTTGAAGCATATTTTGGTTTTAGTTGTGTTGTGAGCATTTAGTCATGAATTAAAATGAAGGAAATGGTTGTTGTTTCATGTTCTTTTGATGAAAAATGGAAGATAGGTCAAGTTGAGCCAAACAAATGAGCATGCATGTGCCTTAGATGCTAAGGGGAAAAATCAGCTAACATGTTGTGCTTTAAAATTATGAAATAGAGATTATACTTAAGTAAAATCATAGATATGTGATGATTGATTGGTGATATACATGTTTAAATAACAAGCATGCAAGTTAGGTGTGAAAGAGTGATTTGGTAATAAATCTGCTTGGGACAGCAGCAGTAACGTGACTTTGGAAATCACCATAAATTGTGGGAGATGAGTTAGAAGCTGCATAAATTATGTAATTAAATCTTAATGAGTCTAGTTTCAAATGGAATAAACGAGAATATATTTTGAATTCTGTACAATGAGAAATTTGATTCGTAATGAAGAGTGGTCAGATTAGTCAAACAGTGAAACATGGGAAACTTTGAGAAAAATCTGGTATTGATTGGATAAACCAAAAATTCTGAAAATTTTATGGATAGAAGATATATGAGTCTATTTTCAGGGAAAATTAACGAAACTTTATTTGGAGTTTCGTAGCTCCAGTTATAAATAATTTAGTGACTGCTGCTCAGGAAGACAGCTTGCAGTGAAATTATGATTATGTGGTAAACATTGACAAAAATTTGTTAATGAGTTGCTTATTGATTTCTTATAAGCTTACTATGATCTGTAGGTGTGGTTGGCCGAATATTGTAAGGGGTTAATACGTAGTTTGTATTTGAATAGTTAGATTAACGTGTTAGTAATCCAATTGTAGGCTGTTCGTGTGTGGATCTCGTCAGCATGTCGTTGCAAACAGGTGTGTAATTAACACCCTCTTTCTTAGTCTGGATCGGCAAAAGTCGAAAAGCCGAAATGCCGAAAATCGGTATCTTTTAGATTTGCAAGTGTGCGAATGCTCGTGAGGTAAATCGATTAATGTTTTTGGTAAGCTGCAAAATTTGGACTACAAAGTGCATGATTTCTGTGCCCTCGATATTTTTGGGCTTAATGGGCCAAAATTGGAATGATGGGCCAACGGGCCCAATTTAGTAAGAACCCTCGGTACGTAATTCTGTTAGTACGTGAAAGGTAGGAATATGTATGAAAAACCCTAAAATAGATAAATTACTGAAATACCTTTAAAAGTGGAAAATTTACAATTTTACCTCTAGTAGATAAATTACCGAAATACCCCTAGGGTTAAATTGACCTAAATGCATGTTTGATTGTTGTTATTTACTGCATGCCATGTTGTTATTATCGATGCATGGGATGGGATATTGACGGAGGAAGTACTGAAAGTGGCTTGTCTACGTCTTGGAGGCTTTGCCTCAATTCTATGATAAGCGAGCAAGCAAGGTCAGCAAGCTGTGGAGTGTTGGTGGGTGGGTTGAGCTATTCCCACATGGAGTGTATGGTGATGCGAGTGGAATGTAGTGGTTGGTGGGTTGAGTAGTCTCCCAAATGGGCTTGCATATGTTATTGATGTTGCATGTATTTTGAAATGGGCCTATGGGCCATCTCATTATCTGAATAAGGGCTAAGGCCCGGTTTATTATGTCTGAAAAGGGCTTTGGTCCAATACCATCATTACTGAATGGGCTTAGGCCCAATAGGCTTAAGTGACTTGGGCTTTGAATGGGTTTTCCTTACACGAGTTTTCCCAAATTCACCCTTTTATTTTCATCCACGCAGAAATCCCCAACCATAATGGGCTTGGAGTGTGAGGGAATTCGGAGTGGCCACCCGTTCTGAAAGTTTGGTTTTCTTCTAGTGAACTGGACATCCTATTATTTACGTTGAGGTTTGGGTTTTTAAATGTAATAAGGCCGCTTAATTATTTTTTATGGTTTTAATATGTATTACTAAGATAAGTATTACTTATTTTAACTGTTGAAATTGGATACCTTTAGGGCGCGTTTTCAAAAACAACAATTGATTTCAAAATAACACGACAACAAGTAAAGCTTCTGCAATGAAAGTATTTTCCAAAATTAATCACTTTTCCTAAAAATGACTTAATCAAATCGGTTTCCTAGAAATATTCATGACGTTAAGGTGTGGCAATGGCGGTATGCATGTCTAGGATTGCATCCGAAGGAGCTTGGTACTTAGCGATCCGATGGACTCACCACCTCTTTTCGGTTTCCTACGGTGCATGACTTCCATTCACTTTAGCCTATAATGAAATTATCTTTTAAAACACTAAGTAAGTTTTTCTGGATCAACAATATAAAATGTTTTGAATGCTTCGATGTGGCATGTCGGATCCGGTCATAACATCTGGGCCGGGTTTGGGGTGCTACATTTAGTGGTATCAGAGCCTAGGTTGCAACAACTCGGCTGTGGAATGGGTTTACAAAAACAAAGATTTTTGAAAGCGAAAATTTTATAAAGAATGCGAAAAACTTGATTTTTAAAATTTAGATCTTTAGAAGGTGGCATTCCGAATCTCCGGCTCAAGTCTGTAAGTATTACTCTGAACTTTTCTGAATGTTTTCCTGAATTATCATGCATCAGATGAAACCCTACTAGGATACTCTAGATAGGATGATTCGAAACCATAGGAAAATCGATAAGAGACTCAAAGCGTAGCTAGACTTGATTCTGCGAAAACAAACTTTGAATTCTTGTCTAATTCATAAAACATCGTAATAAACACCGGAATATTGAATTGATGCATAAAATTGTAATCAACATAAATCGATATGAGTACGAGAGCTACTCGGGGAAGAGGCCGTGGTCGAGGCCGAGGTAGTACTCAAGCTGGATCTTCACCTTCTGAACACATACCCACTGGAGTAGCACGACCACCACCGACGGATGAGAATGGGTCGTATGATAGGGCCGCCGAGGATGATGCCCTGTCATAGGCAATGCTTCGTGTTCTGGAAAGGGTTGCCGGAGCAAGTTTGGGCAACGAAATTCAGAGATCTATTTCTGAATGACTTCGGGACTAACGGAACGGAGAACTTTAAGGGCGTGTCTGGTATAGCCCCGAATGTGGCGGAATATTGGTTGGAGGCCACAGAACGGATTATGGACGACTTGGACTGCTCTGAGGAGATTGTGAATGGGGTATCTGTACTAAGTCCATTGGGTCACTCGGTTAGGGTAGACAAACTGTATAGGAATGTACCCTTAGAAACTCAAAGTAAGATTTTCCCTGGAGATCGATGGAGTTACCATTCGAGAGTTTGATCTCATTTTGGGAATGGGTGGCTTGTTAAGCATAAGGCGACTCGGATTGTCTGCTAAATGAATGGTGTTAAGGACCACAAAGGATGAGGAGGTTATGGTGATAGGTGAGCGAAGGGATTATTTGTCCAATGTGGTGTCGGCATTAAGAGCCGAAAAGTGGATTCGGAAAAGTTGTGAGGCCTATTTGGCATTTGTAAGTCAGTCAGAAGAGGAGGGACTGACAGTGGATAAGGTTAGGACCGTAAAGGAGTTCCAAGATATTTTTCTAGAGGAGCTTCCAGGATTGCCTCCGAACCGAGAAGTTGAGTTTGGAAAAGATTTGTTGCCTGGAACGGCGCCAGTGTCCATCGCATCGTATAGGATGGCATCGAAGGAGTTAGTGGAATTAAAGACTCAAATTCAAGAGTTGTTGGATAAGGGCTTTATTAGGCCAAGCGTGTCTCCATGGGGAGCACCGGTGCTATTCGTGAAAAAGAAAGATGGTACGATGCGGATGTGCATTGATTATCTCTAGTTGAACAAACTGACGATTAAGAATAAGTATCCACTGCCAAGGATTGACGATCTATTTGACCAACTTAGAGGAGCTTTTGTATTTTCCAAGATCAACCTTCGATCTGGATATCATCAGTTAAGGGTCAATGAGGCAGATATCCATAAGACAGCATTCAGAACTCGGTATGGTCATTGCGAGTTTCTGGTAATGCCATTTGATGACGAACGCCTGCGGCATTTATGGATCGATGAATCGTGTGTTCCAACCATTTTTTATCGGTTCAGTAGTCGTCTTTATTAACGATATCTGGTATATTCAAATGAAGCGAAACATGATGAGCATCTCCGTATAGTGCTGCAAGTGTTAAGGGAGGAGGAACTCTTTGTGAAGTTCAGCAAGTCTGAACTTTGGTTGAGGGAGGTAACCTTCTTAGGACATGCGGTCTCTGCTGAGGGGATTAAGGTGGACCCTCGAAAAATTGAAGCGATTTTGGAGTGGAAGCTGCCTAGGTTAGTGTCAGAAATTCGAAGTTTCCTAGGGTTGGTAGGATACTACAGAAGGTTTGTGGAAGGTTTTTCTGTTATGGCAGCACCCCTGACAAAACTCATAAGGAAAGGAGAACCGTTTGTATGGGTGAGAAGCGGCGAGGAGCTTTTGAGAAGTTGAAGAAAGTTCGATGAAGCACTGTGTTAATTCAATGAGTCGGGAAGGATTTTAGTGTGTGATGGACGCATCACACGTAGGTTTAGGGCGTGTGTTAATGCAAGAGGGTAAGGTGGTTGCATATGTATCACGATAGCTTAAGCCTCATAAGGAAACTATTTGACTCATGATTTAGAGTTGGCGGCAGTGATATTTGCACTTAAGATTTGGAGACATTACTTGTGCGGAGAAAGGTGTATTATATACACCGACCATAAGAGTATTAAGTATTTGTTGACTCGAAGGAGCTGAACCTTAGGCAAAGGAGATGGATTGAGTTGCTTAAGGATTATGACTGTTCGATCGAGTATCACCCAAGCAAGGCTAATGTGGTAGCCGATGCTCTAAGTCGTAGAGTCAGATGTCGATCCGAAAGTAATGTTTGCTCGTCTGAGAGTCGTATGATGATGGAAGTCTGTTGGCTGAGTTGCAAGTGAGACCAACCTGGGTGGATCAGATTAAGGAAAAACAGTTGAAAGATGAGTCTTTGATCGCTCGTTTTCAACAAGTTAAGGAAGGGGAAACTTCTGAGTTTGGGAGCCAGAAGAGACGATGCAACAGCAATACCCTCATCTGTTTGGATTAGGTAAATTTCGAGGACGAAATTTCTTTAAGGAGGGTAGAGTTGTAACGCCCCAATTTTCGGGAATTCTGTGAATGTTGACAAAATTTCATGCTTTGATTTTGTCATTTGTGAGTGAAATTATGAAATAGGACCTATGTGAAAATGTTTGAAAATGCTATAGGCTAAATTGAAGTGGCCAAATAAATAGGAGCACAAAATAGGAGGATTTGCATGACAAACCTCCCATTTTACATGAAGTGGCCAGCCATCATGTTGTTGTAGACAATATGAGCACTTGATATCCATAATTCATGGTACAAATTGATAATGGGTTAGGTAAATGTTCCATGATAATAGATTAGGTAAATATTCCATGATAATGGGTTAGGTAAATGTTCCATGATAATGGTTTAGGTAAATGTTCCATGATGGGAATTTCATATATTTTGTATTAAAGAATTAAATGGATGAAATATGAAATTTTATTAAAAGAAAAAGGGGTGAAAAGAACAAAGTTTTGTCCATCTTTGTTCATCATAGCCTAAAGTTAGAGAAGAAAAAGGAGAAGAGAAAGCTCTTGAATGTTCGGTCACTTGGGGAAGAAAATTGAAGGTAAGTTCATGGTAGTTTGCTTCTATCTTGATGTTCATGAGTTCTTCTTGATTCTACCTTAACTCTTGAAGCATATTTTGGTTTTTAGTTGTGTTGTGAGCATTTAGTCATGAATTAAAATGAAGGAAATGGTTGTTGTTTCATGTTCTTTTGATGAAAAATGGAAGATAGGTCAAGTTGAGCCAAACAAATGAGCATGCATGTGCCTTAGATGCTAAGGGGAAAAATCAGCTAACATGTTGTGCTTTAAAATGATGAAATAGAGATTATACTTAAGTAAAATCATAGATATGTGATGATTGATTGGTGATATACATGTTTAAATAACAAGCATGCAAGTTAGGTGTGAAAGAGTGATTTGGTAATAAATCTGCTTGGGACAGCAGCAGTAACGTGACTTTGGAAAATCACCATAAATTGTGGGAGATGAGTTAGAAGCTGCATAAATTATGTAATTAAATCTTAATGAGTCTAGTTTCAAATGGAATAAACAAGAACATATTTTGAATTCTGTACAATGAGAAATTTGATTCGTAATGAAGAGTGGTCAGATTAGTCAAACAGTGAAACATGGGAAACTTTGAGAAAAATCTGGTATTGATTGGCTAAACCAAAAATTCTGAAAATTTTATGGATAGAAGATATATGAGTCTATTTTCAGGGAAAATTAACGGAACTTGATTTGGAGTTTCGTAGCTCCAGTTATAAATAATTTAGTGACTATTGCTCAGGAAGACAGCTTGCAGTGAAATTATGATTATGTGGTAAACATTGACAAAAATTTGTTAATGAGTTGCTTATTGATTTCTTATAAGCTTACTATGATCTGTAGGTGTGGTTGGCCGAATATTGTAAGGGGTTAATATGTAGTTTGTATTTGAATAGTTAGATTAACGTGTTAGTAATCCAATTGTAGGCGGTTCGTGTGTGGATCTCATTAGCATATCGTTGCAAATAGGTGTGTAATTAACACCCTCTTTCTTAGTTTGGATCAGCAAAAGTCGAAAAGCCGAAATGCCGAAAATCGGTATCTTTTAGATTTGTGAGTGTGCGAATGCTCGTGAGGTAAATCGATTAATGTTTTTGGTAAGCTGCAAAATTTGGACTGCAAAGTGCATGATTTCTGTGCCCTCGATATTTTTGGGCTTAATGGGCCAAAATTGGAATGATAGGCCAACGGCCCAATTCAATAAGAACCCTCGATGCGTAATTACGTTAGTACGTGAAAGGTAGGAATATGCATGAAAAACCCTAAAATAGATAAATTATGAAATACCTTTAAAAGTGGAAAATTTACAATTTTACCCTAGTAGATAAATTATCGAAATACCCCTAGGGTTAAATTGACCTAAATGCATGTTTGATGTTGTTATTTCTTGCATGCCATGTTGTTATTATCGATGCATGGGATGGGATATTGACGGAGGAAGTCTTGAAAGTGGCTTGTCCACGTCTTGGAGGCTTTGCCTCAATTTATCGTTAATCGAGTAGCAAGGCGCAAGCTGTGGAGTGTTGAAATTTGGGTGGGTTGAGCTATTCCCACATGGAGTGTATGGCTGGTACGGGTGGAGTGTAGTGGTTAGTGGGTTGAGTAGTCTCCCAAATGGGCTTGCATATGTTATTGATGTTGCATGTATTTTGAAATGGGCCTATGGGCCATCTTGTTATCTGAATAAGGGGTTAAGGCCCGTTTATTGTAATCAAAAGGGCTTTGGTCCAGACCACCATTATTACTGAATGGGCTTAGGCCCAATAGGCTTAAGCCGACTTGGGCTTTGAATGGGTTTTCCTTACACTGAGTTTCCCAAACTCACCCCTTTTATTTTCATCCATGCAGAAATCCCCAACCATAGTGGGCTTGGAGTCGTGAGGGAATTCGGAGTGGCCACATTGCTCGAAAGTTTGGTTTTCTTCCGTGAACTGGACATCCTATTATTTACGTTGAGGTTTGGGTTTTAAATGTAATAAGGCCGCTTAATTATTTTTTATGATTTTAATATGTATTACTAAGATAAGTATTACTTATTTTAACTGTTTAAATTGGATACCTTTAGGGCGCGTTTTCAAAAAAAAACAATTGATTTCAAAATAACACGGCAACAAGTAAAGCTTCTGCAATGAAAGTATTTTCCAAAATTAATCACTTTTCCTAAAAATGACTTAATCAAATCGGTTTCCTAGAAATATTCATGACGTTAAGGTGTGGCAATGGCGGTATGCATGTCTAGGATTGGATCTGAAGGAGCTTGGTACTTAGCAATCCGATGGACTCACCCCTCTTTTCCGGTTTCCTACGGTGCATGACTTCCATTCACTTTAACCTATAATGAAATTATCTTTTAAAACACTAAGTAAGTTTTTCTGGATCAACAATATAAAATGTTTTGAATGCTTCGATGTGGCATGTCGGATCCGGTCATAACGTCTGGGCCGGGTTTGGGGTGCTACACAATTAACCGATATAAGGATACACCAAATTAACATACCATTTCCCAAATCCAATCGATTGATTCATTTCATTTTGGCATCAATTCTTCGGACTTATAAATTCGATTCTCATACATTGTCACATTGGCAATTCAATTCATATAACATTATCAACCTTTCATTTTAAATCTCTACTTGGCACCAATTTAGTTACATAGATCCAACCAACACACCAATTTGACACACAGTGCCTTATTAGAAATTCTGAATTATATAAGTTTGCACCCAAAGCTCATCAGTATAACTGGAGTAAATATTGTGCCCAGCACTCATCGACCTATAGTCGAAGTAACCCATACTCAATCTATCCTATAGCATGCCAACTATATCCAACTTTACCCAAACAATTAATAAGGTAATCAATTATCCAACTTATAATATAACTCAATTTACATTTCATCATTTTCAATTCACCCACCAATCCAACATTATATACATAACATAACATGAATAAACTCAATTCAAAGTAAATTTTACAATTTCACCAGGTTACACTATTTTCAATTTAGTCATTTATCTTGATAATCAAATATAATCATACTATTTCAATTCAACCAACCAATCTTAGCTTACCTTCACATCTTACCATGCTAAATAATAGAATTATGCAATAATTAAAGTGATTTGAATTATGGAAATACAAACTGAACACTCGAGTTACTCATTGTCGGCTCTCGTCTTTCCTTCCCCTCTCAACGTTCGTGCGTCGTCTTCAGCTACAAATTATAATCCAACAATACATAACATTAAATTCCAATCCAAATCACAACCAATTACAAAAAACACACATTTTATAATTTATTCAATATAGTTCTTAAAACTGGGACTAGAGTAACTTTCAAATTCGATTTCACTATTATTTATTAGGGACCTCCTATTTATTATTCCTACTATCAATTTTACATTTTATTCACTTTAGTCCTTAATGTACAAAACTATCAATTACCTTTACAATTTAGTCCTTTTTCACACCTAACCATAAAATCTATCAATTTAACACCTAAAAATTTTAATTCTCAACAATGACATCTTTCAAAACTTTAACAGTTTTACAAAATTGGCACATGGGCTAGCTAAATCAAGCTCTCATAACCTTAAAAACATAAAAATTACAAGAAAAAGACTTAATTGCGCTAACCAATTTATGGATTTAAGATGTATTTCTCTCCCTTCCCACCGAACATGCATATATTATATTAAGTTTAAATTATTAATTATATAATTATACCATCCACTTACATGAAATTTAACATGGTATAATTTCTATTTTGAACCTTGGGTTAATTACAATTTAAGTCCTTTAGCCATTTACTAATTAAAAATCTATAGTGATTAAACTTTACGATTTAGTCCCTGGACCTCAATTAAGCCCTAATACGGCTAAATTACTTATCCAAAATTCAATTCACTTATAACACAACTCCATAAATATTTTTATTCAAATTTAATAAAAATATGTACAGGTTCGAAGATGTATTTCTCTCCCTTCCCACCGAACATGCATATATTATAAAATTACAAGAAAAAGACTTAATTGCGCTAACCAATTTATGGATTGAAGATGTATTTCTCTCCCTTCCCACCGAACATGTATATATTATATTAAGTTTAAATTATTAATTATATAATTATACCATCCACTTACATGAAATTTAACATGGTATAATTTCTATTTTGAACCTTGGGTTAATTGCAATTTAAGTCCTTAAGCCATTTACTAATTAAAAATCTATAGCGATTAAACTTTACAATTTAGTCCCTGGACATCAATTAAGCCCTAATACGGCTAAATTACTTTTCCAAAATTCAATTCACTTATAAAACAACTCCATAAATATTTTTATTCAAATTTAATAAAAATATGTACAGGTTCGATTTACAAAAATGGAGTCTGGAAACTGTTTTTTTCGGCACCATTGGAAATCAGATCGTTAAGATATAACTAATTATTAAAACTCTGAAAGAGATTCAGGTACCTGAATATGGAAATTATGAAGAAAAAAAAAAGAGATCTCAATCAATTATGTCAATATCAAAAAATATGGAATAGTAAAAAATAGAAAGTTGTGAACAACTATTTTGCATGCAATATTATTATTGAGATAATGAAAGAAAATGAGGATCTTGAATTAATCCATTGAGAAATATAGACATGGAAAAGCTTGGTCAAAATGGAAATATGCAATTCAAGTAGAATTAAATTCGTGAAGTCTCTGGACTAGTATGCCAAACATCTAAAGAAATAAAGCCAGTGGGGTACTAATTGAGTAGTTCTACAAAAGCGAAATAAGAAAAATGAAGTTTTTCACTAAGTCCTAACATTGAAAAGATATTCTTTGTTGTGGATGCAATAACGTTTAGTCTGGTAGTTTATGAAAGATTTGTCATACGTCTAATCATTGTTGTTATAGACTTTTATATGAATCACTATATAGTGGAAGTTTATATTAAAATCATTGAAGGATATAGAATGCTGGAAGCATACAGAAATTCTTAGGAAATTGTTCAATACAACTGTGTAAATATTTATATGAATTGATTTGAACATATGTATTGGTATAGAATGATCATGATCAAAGTTATGTTAAGATAATTATTGGAACTCTTGAAGAGGTCAAAATATATTTCGCCAAAATTCTTCCTCACTCATGACATTTTGAAGAATGATGATATAAATGTTTAGCAAATCTGTTCAAGTAATTATTTGAAAAGATTGAATACGTAGAATATGAGATATTATATGATGTTGTCATGAGGGGGAGTAAATACACCTTGTACTCTTTTTCCTTTAATTGAGATTTTATGACATTGAGTTTTCTTCGTAAGGTTTTGAATGAGCCAAAATGCTTTGTGTATTATAGATATGGGTACTCTTTTTCTTTCACTAAGAAACTTTTTCCAACATAGTTTTTATCTTGGTAAGGTTTTAACGAGGTACATTATCTACCAATAGACATCTAAGATGGGAGTGTTATAAATATTTTATTATTAAATGGATATCCATTAAGATTAAAATAAGTTTTATGTATTTTAGTATGTTAATAGTTATTAGAAATAGAGTTTTATTCCATTTTTCCATTTATACTTCATATGTCTATTAATGAATAAAAGTAGGTTTGTTTTTTGCCAATTTCTCCTCTTCTTTACCCACTTTATTATTTATTTCATAACATAAAACAGTTTTGTTTTGTTTTCTAGCTTTCACATATTTACATTTTACTTTCCAAAATTTATTTTTAAAATTTTCAACTAAACAAATTTCTTTAATGTTTTCTATTTTCTAACAAAACGAAAACCAAAACAAAAATGACCTCTATTTCCGGCCTAAGATTTTGAAGTATTTTCCTATCGCCACTAATGTTTGTCACATGCAATGATTAAGGGTAATTATGGTAATAAAAAAAACCTACTACTTCACTAACTTAGCTTAGTAATCAAAAGTTGTAATAAATGAATATTAAATTTTGGAGCTTAATTCTTTTAGATAAGAATTAATAAATGATATAAATTTGGTTTGAAAATAAAATAATATCAACATAATACGTATTCTTAAAATCTATATTATAAAATTATGATATATATATATATATATATATACATATATATATTATTAAGAAACATGAAATTAAACTATCCATATATATGTAAAGTTATTAGGTAGATAGAGATAAACTTGAAATTATACACCAAAATATATTGATAGTGATAATTTTATTAAAATAAAATAACTAATTAAAGTTTTTTAATTACGCAATCATTTTTTTAATTTTGTGGTAGATTTGAGTTATTATGAATATATTATGAGTTGTGATATCTTTGATATAATTTTTATTAGGTTGAGTATGAGTTTAAGTTAGGGTTTAAATTTATTTTAAGTGTATTGTTGTCTCTTTTCAAATATAAATTTGTCATAAATTTAATATTCTTTGATGTTTGAAACGATAGATGACCATTTTTTTATTACTTTTTACTTTTGTTTAATTCATTTTCTTTCGAATGCATGCATTGAATTATGAAATTTTCTTTGTTAAGGTAAGTAACTAATGTTTTTTTAATAATAAAATGCAACATATCAATTTATTATTTTAAAGAAGATTTATATTTTATATATGACTGATTTAGATGATATCATTTCATTAAAATTTATAAAATAAAATTAATAAATATTACTTTTAATGAAACATGATTCAAGTATATAATATATAAAATTATACAATACATTAAAATATGCCCAATTTTTATAGGTTGTTCATGTAAGAGTAATTTTTTAAATAGCTAAATAATGACTAAACCTTTTAAATATGCTCAAATGAAGATTAAATCTTTCAAATAGTTAAATACGGTTTTCAAAAGTGTTCAAATAAAGAAATGTATTCAAATGCAGATATTATGTTTTAAATTATATTTATAATTTTTTCTTTTTAAGTAATATATGATTCAATTGTTGCGTGTTCTATTCTAAATACGTAAGAGTTTAATATATGAAAAGTCTTTATTTGAACCCTTTCGTTAAGATTTAACCCTTATGAACAATTCTAAAAGATTAAACCTTAATTTAAACATTTTTGACTAAATAATCAACTTCCATAAAATCTTATAAATGCAAGGGTTTGTATAAATAATTCATTCACTTGGGAATTAAGGACCCCTTGACTCATCAAAGGATGCTTCTAAATCCAATCAATTGAAAGAATGGTAGCCTAATCTCTCTATATATTATAAAGCCAACTTCTAAGGGAGCTATGAGGAGTAAATAGGTAAATTATCAACACCTTCTTGTTATGAATAAGGGCATTATAGAAATTTAAGAACAATAATATTTTAAATTATTATTAAATCACAAATCAAAATGCAATTATTTTTATATAATATTCATTTTTATTAAAAATAATAATATTTTTCATATATCATATAAAACCACCTCCTCTCCTAAGGAATTTTATGGATTAAATAGAGGTAAAATACGCTTCTAAACTTAAATTTATTATTAAATAAATAATCGAAATGAAATCATTTTTACTTAATATCAGTATTTTATTAAGATAATATTATTATAACCTTAATTACCCCACAACAAGCATGTAATTTTTATTTTAATATTTTGTAACTATTAACATCAACTTTTCTACATCCCTAAAAAATTAATTAACTTCTTAGAAGTTTTTAAAATTATTATATGCTTTATAGTTTGAATAATAATTTTATATTATAAATCATAAATGATAACAAACAAATAATAACATAATTCTAATATTGTTCAAATAAAGAATGATATATAGTATTCATTCTATAGTTACAATTTTTAAATGCTTCATAAATAATTTAATTTGTCCTTTATTTTTTCTCTTACATTTTTTAAAATTTATGCTATTAATTTTGGTAAATGTTACAATATTTCTTTTACATATATAAGTATCTTCACTTGGGTTAAGAAAGAGAGAGTTTGCCTTGAAATGGTGTTGTCCCAACGTGTTGAAGTTGACATTTGACACTTTGATTCAATGTTTTGAGAGGGAAATGGTGAGTGAGTAAGGAATCAACATTGTTGAAAGGCAGTGGCTCACCATGCTTAAAGTTGAACCATTAGAACTGTTTAGTTTATAAAATTTATTTTGTATTTGTTGACTTCTTTATTTCAAGTTTGCTTTTTAGTTTTTGTAATTTTTCATAAAGAATGTTAGCTATGATTTTCATTATCTTCTACTATAAGAGAATGTGCATGGATGAAAGATTATACATTGATATTCCTTAAGTTGATGACAAATTTTAACAAGGAATTGAGCTAGGATATGGAAGCTCATGTTATCAAGATTATGTTTCTTGGTGTTGTATTTTGATATATTTATGTAAAATGTTGCATAAATTTTGACAAATTTTAAATATATTTATGCAAGTTCTTAGAGGGCAATTCTCAGCAAATAGTATAGTTGGCTACTCAAGAGAATAAAAATGATTTATTTGACCATATATATATATATATATAAAAAGATAAAGTGAGACAAAATTGATAATTTAAGTATCATTTCTAATGAAAAAATACTTTAAATACTAGTTTGAAAATCAAAATATAATTTAAGGGCTAATTTGAAAACAAACCAAAATTATACTACTAAAATCCATCTTAAACGATCTAAAATTTTATTACTTAAATCTAGCAAAATCAGCATCAACATACCCTATGACTCCATCTTTAGTTCTTCCAAACTGTAAGCAAACATCAGTAGTGCCTCGTAAGTATCTTAAAATCCACTGAACTGCTTTTCAATGTTCTTTACCGGGATTTGCCATGTATCTGCTAACTGCACTGACTGCATATGATAAATCTGGATGTGAGCAAACCATAGCATACATGAGAGATCACACTGCACTAGAGTATGGAACATGTGACATGTACTCAATCTTATCATCTGATTGTGGAGACAAAGCCGATGAAAGTCTGAAATGGGCTGCTAAAGGAGTACTAACAAGCTTAGCACTCTGCATATTGAACCTACAAAGAACTTTTTCAATGTACCCCTTCTGACTTAGGTACAATTTACTTGCTTTTCTATCTCTGAGAATCTCCATACCAAGTATTTTCTTTGCTGGTCCTAAATCTTTCATCTTAAATTCTTCATTTAGTTGGGCTTTGACCTTTCTTATCTCTCCTTTATCTTTTGCTGCTATCAACATGTCATCAACATAAAGAAGTAGATACACAAAAGAACCATCACTGTTTTTCTTAAAGTAAACACAACTGTCTAAACTACTTCTTTTGAAATCATGAGAAGTCATAAAGGAATCAAACCTCTTGTATCACTGTCTTGGTGACTGTTTCAAACCGTAAAGGGACTTTCTCAGCAAGCAAACATAGTCCTCTTTTTCTGAGACTATAAAACCCTCTGGTTGTTGCATGTAAATATCCTCCTCAAGTTCTCTATGCAGAAATGCAGTTTTTACATCTAACTTCTCAAGCTCCAAATCATGCATGGCCACAATACCAAGCAAAGCTCGAATCGAACTATGCTTAACAACTGGAGAGAACACATCTGTGAAGTCCACTCCTGGAATTTGACTATAACCCTTTGCAACAAGCCTTGCTTTATATCGATGTTCTTCAACTCCTGGAGTCCCTTCTTTCTTTTTAAACACCCATTTACAACGAACAACCTTTTTACCTTTAGGAAGTTTCACAAGGTCCCATGTTTTGTTTTTGTGGAGTGATTCCATCTCTTCTTGCATAGCAAACATCCACTTTTTTGAGTCTTTACAGTTAATCGCCTCAGAATAATTAGATGGCTCTTGATTCGCATCTATATCTTCAGCCACATTTAAAGCATAAGCAACTAAATCAGCTTCGGCATACTTCTTGGGAGGTTTAATTTCTCTTCTAGTTCAGTTTTTGGCGATAGAGTATTGTGGTGAAGAAGCAACTCTATTCTCAATTTTTGTTATGGCTTGAGGAGTTGACTCTGTATCAATCTGATGCTCCACCTACTTTTGGTTTTCTTTATTGGAAGAGTCTTTAAGAGATAGGTTAGGTAGCATAGCAGTTTCATCAAAAACAACATCTCTGCTAATCACAACTTTTCTATTTTTAGGACACCATAACTTATACCATTTTACACCAGCTTTATAACCAAGAAAAACGCATTTAATAGATCTCGGTTCCAATTTTCCATTATCAACATGAGCATACGCAGGACACCCAAAAAATCTTTAAATCAGAATAATTAGCGGGATTACGCACCATACCCCTTGTGGAGTCTTTTTCTCAATGGCAACGGGTGGAGATCGGTTGATCAAAAAACATGCAGTAAAGGCTGCTTCTGCCCAAAATGACTTCGGTAAGTTGGCATTTGACAACATACATCGAACCTTCTCCATGATCGTTCTGTTCATTCGTTTTGCAACGTCGTTTTGCTGTGAAGTATGACAAACTGTCAAGTGTCTCATGATCCCTTCTGACTTGCACAATCTATTAAACTCATCAGAACAGAACTCTAAGCCATTGTCTATACAGAGGTATTTTATCTGTTTTTCCGTCTGTTTTTCAATAATAATTTTCCAAGACTTAAATACGGAAAACACATCACTTTTCTGCTTCAGGAAGAACGCCCAAACTTTTCTGGAAAAATCATCAATAAAGGTTAGCATATAATTAGCTCTACCCCCACAGATCAGAATGAATATACTCCAATGTTCCCTTCGTGTTATGGATTCTTCTAGTGAATCGAACTTTCTTTTGCTTCCCAAAAATACAGTGCTCACAGAAATTCAGTTTGCAAATTCCTTGCCCATCAAGAAGTCCTCTTTTGCTCAATTCTGCCATGCCATTCTCACTCATATGCCCTAGGCGTATATGCCAAAGTTTAGTAATATCATCATCTGACAAGGAAGAGGAAGCGACAATGATCATCAGAATGTGAGAACCCTGCAAAACATATAACTTGGCAATTTTTCTCGTCCTTTCATCACAACAAGGGACCCTTTGAAATCTTTAAAACCCCACTTTCACCGTGTGTATCTGCCCTTTTGAATCAAGAGTACTCAACGAAATTAAATTTCTTTTCAATTCGGAACATGCCGACGTCACTAAGTGTTCGACAACTCCATCAAACATCTTAACTTTAATTATTCCAACACCGCGATTTTACACGAAGCATTATTTCCCATCAAAACAACACCTTCGCATTAATCGTTTAGTAAGTTGTAAACCAATCCCGATTGGGACTCGTGTGGAAGGTGCAGCCTGAATCAAGTATCCACTCCTCACTTACTTTAGAATCATTGACAGAAGCGACTAGAAGTTCACCATCGCTGTAGTCTTCTACAACATCAGCTTCACCGAAATTTTCTGGTTGTTTTCCCTTTTGATTCGCAGCCTTCCTTTTAATCTTATTTTATAGCTTATAGCGTTCAGATTTAATGTGCCCTTTCTTCTTGCAAAAGTTACAAGTTTTACCTCTATTTGAAGACTTCGATCTACCCTTAGATTTACCACGAGGATTCCGTTCCTGTGTCCTACCACGATCATCATCAGCATTCCGATCTTGTCTCTCACGAACAATGAGACCCTCTCCCTGAGAGTCGGGTTTAACCACAAGATGTTTCATCTTATCATACGAGGTTAAAGAATCATAAACCTCATCAACTGTGAGAGACTCGCGGCTATATAAAATCGTGTCTCTAAAGGTTGAATAAGACAGGGGAAACGAACAAAGTAGAATCAACCCTAAATCTTCCTTATCATACTGAACCTCCATGGCCTCCAAGTTTGAGAGAATTTCTTTAAACACTGTTAAGTATTCGTGTACAGACGCACCTTCCTCCAAACGATGAGCATAAAGATGCTGCGTTATATGCAACCTGCTTGTTAGAGTTTTCAACATACATATTTGTTCTAGCCTCTTCCATAATGCAGCGGCAGTCTACTCTTTCATCACATCCTGCAAAATTTCGTTGGACAAATACAGATGTAATTGTGTTAACGCCTTTCGATCCTTACCCTTCTTCTCTTCATCTGTTAATGTCGAAGGCATCTTATCTATCCCTAGCAAGGCATCCTCTAGATCTATCTGCGCAAGAACTACTTGCATCTTAATCTGCCACAATGCAAATCTGGTGTTGCGATCCAACAACGGAATTTCATACTTCAAAGACGTCATTACTATGATTGAGATGAACAACCCGGAAGCTCTGATACCAATTTGTGAAAATAAAAATAATAAAATAAAGAACACACAAATTTTACGTGGAAACCTTTTCGGGAAAAAACTACAGGTAGAGGAGAAGAAATTTCACTATGTTGAAAATTTGAATCAATACAAGAGGAATAGACTATGTCTATTTATAGGCTTGTAAAGCCATATTCTAGTAGGATTGAAACACCTTATCCTAATAAATATAAAATAGATGGAGTTTAATAAGGTTTAAAAACCTTATTCTAAAATAAAATAAAATAAGTCTAGTTCTATATGAATTTTACTTTTATTTTATTTTTCATCGTATTTTATTTAAATAAGAATTCGGTCACTTAATTCTAACAAATATATACAAAGAAAAATAAATCTTCTCATGTATTCTTAAAGATTTACCATTCAAACTTTGATTATGTCCGCAAAAGTTAATTTTGGCACCTTCAATGTTAAATATGAATCACGTGATAATTTTTTTTTATAAAATATTTGGTTATATACTCAAACCACGCGCTTTATTTAATATAGAAGGAAATAATAAAGGCATAAGAAAATGAAAGCAAAGACAGATCAACCAATTGCTGCAGTAACTCTCATCATTTTGTATTAAGCTTGTATTCAATGATTGTATCATCAACCACTTCCAATAAAATATTGATCCAACTCTTCAAATTTCTCTTTTAAAAAAAATCATGTCCAAGACATATTTGAATACTGATTTCTAAAATAAAATATGAGTAAATATTAAAAATAAAAATACTTGTATTGAGTGGTTTTGCCCTTTGAGTACAAACCCAAACGTGCAGCATAGAAAGGCAGGAGTTTAATATCAATTTGCATGGATTGCTTGGGGAAAAGGAAAACCATGATTGACCCAATCCTTCATCGTTTTCCATTGAAGTGGCATCTTTTTGTTTGCATGGATCTATTAAAACTTTGTGAATTTAGATATTTGTGTAAGATGTTTTGCACCTTAATTATAATCTCAAATTTGTAAACACTAATGATGTGTATATTAATAAGGTTGGGGCCAACTAAGAATTGTTATTTGTTAAAAAGACTGTTAGGAATATTTTTATAAAATATATATATATTCACTATTGGTCTCAATCCCTGATTTGGCTCTAAATATATTACATGAAGACTTTAACGATTTATCTATTCTTAGATTAATTGTTATATAATAGTCGGTACTACTCTTTATTAAAACAAAATAAAGCAAATATTATTAAATTTGAGATAATCTTACTTATCAAAATTTAGGAAAACAAAACATCATGATATTTTTAGCAATGTATTTTTAAATTTGAAATAATTACCAAAATTTAGATACTCATTATTAAATACTATGTAATTTAGTATAAATAATTTATAATAAATACCATTTAATTTAGTTATTTAGTATGTTAAAATGTATAGATAATTATCTCTCATTAATAAAATTATCAAATTATTTAAATGAGATGGATGAATTAATATATATTTAGATTTGAAAATCAAATATATATCTTAAAAATATTATAATTGTTGTATAAAAATAATTTTTAAATTTAAATCATGTATGGACATATTTGGAAAGCAATATGGAAATTGGATTCGAGTGTAATTATTTTAATTACTCACGTAATTGATTTTATCCTCAATTTTCCTAAAATTAGAATGTGTAATAAGGGTGCTCCAATTACATCCAATTCAATAAGACCCACTAGTTACAATAATTAGCCAAACATATTTCCTATATGTAATCACAAATAATTACACTCAACTAAAATTTTATTTTAATATTTTTATATATTTCAATTTTATTAAGCACACTTTATTACCTCAATCAATTGTGTGTATATATTATGGTGCATTTAGTATTGTCAATATGTTGTATTTATATGTTTAAATTTCGTTTTGCTCACAATTTAATCTATTTTTCTATTTTTAATTTCGTATATATTTTATGTGTTATTATGATTAATTATATTCAAACCATCCGTTACATTATTTATTATGTGTTATTTTTAAACAAACATTTTTATTTTAAATCTATAATTTTCACACATACACGTATGATAGGATATTTAATAATAATTAAATATATTCATATGCATCCATATAACAAAACCCCATATTTAATACTTTTGAAATAACTTGGCCCAATAGAAAATTCCAAATTCGATGGGGCTTTTGCTAAAATCAAACAGAATGGCCCAAAGACCAGCATTCTTACAACTTGAACTATGGGATGAAATAAAACATTTTCTATATATTTAGGCATGTTGCTTTGAGTTAATCAGGTTTTTTAAAATATTTTTTTATTTTTATATCATATTTTTAATTTCTAGTAAAATATATTAAATTACATTTTCACTCTTACAATGCACGAGAAATTATTGTTTTAAAAATTTTGAGTCTTATATAATGATAATTATGAATTTTGAAATTTATAATATACATAATAAATATATCTGGTTGCAAATGAAATTGTTTATTTTAATTAGGTTTTACTATATTCAACCCAAAATTGTGATTAAAAAGGAAAAATGTTTTTAGCTTCACCCTGGCTGAACTTCTCATTTCTTCATAGATTGAGGTTAGGATTTATAAGAGAAGCCTTAACATTTGTGTGTTGTAAATATTTAAAATAGTGAATGAAAAGTGTACAAGTTGAGATTGCATGCACATATATACTTTTTTTTTTTTTTTGTTTCATCAAGCATCTTCTCCATTCATTTATCTCTTGTACATCTATTATTATCTTCAACAATCTTTCCTTTTTCCTTGTCAAGAAAAGATTCTGGGACAATAGAACTTTTAAGAAATTGCAAAATAAATTTGATCATGTAGATCAATGTATACTTTTCAAACAAACTTCTAAATGTAACTTCTTAATGAATTCAAGAACAAATTTTGATTCATCATTATAATAAACTTTGTGCATCCATAAAACAGTGAACTTATTGCTTTTAGGTCTGAAGTTGAAATTAGTTTATTACAATTGGAAGATATAAGTTCGAGAGGATAACTCATCAATAATGTTCTCCACTTTATTGTATTCATCTTCCTATTAAAAAGAGTTTGCTAGTAAATCATATCATATATATTTATTAAGAAAAAGTATAGAATGCATAAATAAATAACTATAACAAAAATGTGACACCGAAGTCGTGACATTCACCTATTACGGTTTGAAAATATTGCATTTTGGTTTTTTTTTTTACCTTGAGATGGTATTGAGTTTTCGTAAGCTCGTATTTGACTTGGAAATGATTATTTATTGTGTTTGATGCATGTAATACCTGTATATGAATGTTTAATGATGGTATTGGAATATAGTTGATTGTAGTTGCTTCGATAACGAATGTGACATCCTATAGCTCGGACTCGATGATCGGGTCAAGTATGGAGTGTTACAAAAAAAAAAAAAATTAGGATTTGGAAATGACCAGCCATGTATTGGACAAAGATGCAGGGAAGTTGGATTCATTACAGCAAAACAGGCTTTTAGCGGCATTTTTTTGAGCAGCGCTTGCGCAAAAAACACTACTAAAGACAACGTCACTAACATTTTGCGGCGTCTATGTAAAAAACGCCGCTAAAGAACATGACTTTTAGCGGCGTTTTTTAGAAAGCGCCGTTAAAGAACGTGAACTTTAGCTACGCATTTCACACAAATGCCGCTAAAAAATGTGACTTTTAACGACGCCTTTCACACAAACGCCGCTAAAGAATGTGACATTTAGCGGCACATTTCATACAAGCGCCACTAAATAACAGAACCTTTAGCGGCGCTTTTCACACAAACGTCGCTAAAGAACATGACGGCGCTTTTACAAAAATGTCGCTAAAGGTCATGTTCTTTTGCAACGTTTTTAGTAAAAACGCCACTAATTTAGCAAATTTCTGATATCCTATTTTCATTCATATACAACCCTTCCTCTAACATCAAATCCAACCAATAACAGCAAATCTAAATGATAATTCAAAAATCCAACGAAAGATATATTATCTAAATTAATAAATGAAATAACAAAGTATTCTTGCAGTAATGTTAAAAGTTCTATTGTTCAAACATTCTTACAATAAGAAAATAAACGTCTAAGATGGTTGATTTTGCGACTGCTGAAAACTCTTCATCATATTCTGAAGCTGTAGCTGGAGTTCGTTGTATTTTCTGTTTTGCTCTACTTCCCTCGCTGCTACCTTCTCTTTAAGTTGTAGCTGAAGTTCTTTATATTTTATTTGAACCTCTACTTCTCTTGATGCTGCCTCCGCTTTAAGTTGAACAATTTGCTCAACTGTGCTCGCTTGTATCTGAGCCATCTGGTCTCTTAACATCTGAACTTCAGCTTGAACTTGACTCCCCGAAGGCATGTATTGCTGCAAGCTGGATCCAAAATATTGGGTTGGGTTAACACCAGACCCTTGAAATCAAACCCGACTATACCTTTCAGGACCCAAAACTTCAGTAATAATTCTGTTACCAATGTCCTCAAGAGTAGCTGTAACACCCCCACGCCCGAAACCGTCACCAGAGTCAAGCTTGAGGTGTTACTAAACTTATCTTACCTTTTAAACAACTCTAAGCCACTTATTTTAATTTTCAGAATAAACTGTTTTTCTGCGTCATGGTTGCTTAAAAATTCATTTCTCGAGTTTCAAAACTCGAAATTAAGATACATAAATTTTTCCTGAAACTAGACTCATATATCTATCTACTAATTTTTTTCTAGAATTTTTGACTGAGCCAATTAGTACAGTTTATTAGTTAAAGTTACCCCTGTTTCAGAATTTGACTACACTGGCCTCTACTTACTACGAACCACTTTTCTCTCTGTAAAAAAATCATATGACTATACTGTTTGTTTCTATTAAAACTAGATTCAATAAGGATTCTAACCATATAAAGTAAACCACCTAATTATTTTTTTAAAATTTATGGTGAATTTATAAAGTTGGAACAGGGGATCCAGAAATCGCTCTGGCCCTATTTCACCAAAACTCAGATTCCCTATAAAATACAAAACCTTTACCTGTTTTGCTTATTCCATATGAAAATATACACAACGAGCTTTAATTTCATATATTATTCACCATCAAACCATGTCTCTACAATTTCTTGTGATTTTTCAAAATCCCGTTATTTCTGATACTTGAATCTGTTTTTAAGTTACATTCACATTTTTCTTAGTTTTCATGTGATAGTTACTACTTAATCATACATACTATTAAACATGTATATCATCAGCCACTCTATTAGCTAATCACTAGCAAGTATTTACACATCATTCATTAATCATATCATATCAAAAGAAACCAAGTTCCTATACATGCCATACACAAAACGAAACGTCTAACTATACCAATGTAATTTCTTCGATAGTGTGATCGGGTCTCCGACGTTTCCTTTGATCCCTGAGTGGCTTGATAAAAACTATAAAAAAAAGAAAATAAAGAGAGTAAGCACTAGGCTTAGTAAGCTTACAAGCAAATAAATTACAACATTCAACATAATAAATAATTATACATAATGTCACCTAGCCTCATAAACTTTCTTTATTTCTCATTTTGTACCTTCTTCTTTACTCACTTACCTTCTTTCTTACCTGACCTTTCACTATTTATAAATATAATCTACCTTCTCTTTTGCTGATAATTCACTGTAATTTAACGTGTACAATGACCCGTTGAACCACTCGGAATACTAAGGATACTAGGGTCGTTCCTGGCTATCAATATCCTGCCAATGACATGTCTTCGACATGGACTTACATGAATTATTCTTGTCTCCAATGCCATATTTATATCTAATATGGGCTTACTCATTCCTGTCTCCAAAGCCATATATCTGATATGGACTTACATGGCTCATTTCTGTCCTGTCCTGTCCTGTCAACCCCAATATCCTAACATTCCTAAGGTTCAAACGGGGCTTCCTAATCATTTTCTCTGTCACTTCGCCTTTAATTCGACTTTAAATATTCAAAGAAAATAAGTATATAAATGCTGGAAATTGACAATAATAATGTAAAATAAAAGAATATTGCATTTATTTACTGTAAACTTACCTCGATACAAAATGTAACTAAACTTTACAATTTAGTCCTTTACTTTTTCTTTTCCCTGATCTACTCCCGAATTTCACTCTTCTTGATCTATAATAGCAAATTTAACTTATTTAATATTCACATTTATCATACTTGACCCAAAATTTGGCAAAATTATATTTTTGCCCCTAAACTTTTACATATTTGCACTTTTGCCCCAAGGCTCGTAATTTAAACTTCATCCTATTTTCTTATGTTTTATGACATGCTGATCATTTTTCCCTTCTATGACAACATCAAATTCACACTCTAACATGTACTTATGACTATTAGGTATTTTTACCGATTAAGCCCTTTTACTCGTTTTCACTTAAAACCGAGTAGCACAAGTTGTCTAACATAATTTAAAACCTCATATTCTATCATAAAACATCAAAATAAACACTTTTCACCTATGGGTATTTTTCCAAATATGAACCCTAACTTAAATTATTGCTAGCATAAGCTTTATCGAGCTAAGGGACTCAAAATGTAAAGAACATTAAAAGCAGGCTTGGAATCACTTACTATGGAGCTTGAAAGCTTGAAACAAACCCTAGCTATGGAGAACCCTTGAAATTTCGTGCTAATGAAGAAGATGATGAATTTTGTGTTATTTTTCCCTTTTTATTTCATTTAATATCCAAATGACCAAAATGCCCTTCCTTATTAAACTTTCAAAAATTCCATCCATGTCCTATTTTGTCCATGAACTTAGAAATTGGTCAAATTCTTATTTAAACCCTCCTAATTAATATTCCAAAGCAATTTCATACCAAAAACTTCTAGAATGCAAGTTTTGCAAATTATTCGATTTAGTCCCTAATCTCAACTTAAGCACTTTATGCATAGAATTTCATCATGAAATTTTCACACAATCATGCAATCATATCATGAACCTCAAAATAATAATAAAATAAATTTTTCTACCTCAGATTTGTGGTTTCGCAACCACTATTCTGTTTAGGCCCTATTTCGGGATGTTATAGTAGCAGAACTATCACTCGAAGAAATCGCTTCATACTCCACCTTTTTATCCTTTAGTTTCTCCTAATAAATCAATCAAAGAGTTAGAAACAAAATATATAATAAAAACAAATGCAACATAACTTAACATTATTTAAAACTACTAAAGATGAATTAAACCATTATAATTAAACATTATAAATATTTAAAATAAATCAAATTTTATTAAGTAAATATACCATAATTTCTCCAACTTCAGAAGTCATTGGAGATCTATCTTTCTTCCTCTGTGTAATGTCAAAAAGCTGAAGGCGTCCAACTTTTTGACCAGACGAGAGTTCCTACAATATAGTAGTAAAAATATTATTTAATAGAAAGTAATTAATATTTGACACAATATAGTAGTAAAAAAAATACTTCTTTTTTTTCCACAAGTCCGCCTCATTAGGATCATCCTCTTCATCAGATTCATCATCAGATTCATCCCTCGATCTTCTCTTTTTTTGCGTGTTGAGTGGTTGATTCATCTTCCCATAACTAAAATTGATATCTTTTAACATAAACAAGATTTCAAATCCAATGGTCTGCTCAGGAGCTCCTCTGAACTCTTCAGTACTGCCTAATAGAGTCCTTTGAAATCTAAATTTATGATTTTCGTCTAACCACCGACGATGCCCCATATAAGAGAACTTCTTCCCATTATATAACCACTTCGAACATATTTGCGCAACACAACAAAGACAAGCATAACGTCTTTTGGTACTCCAGCCAGATAAATTGGCATAAGCCGGGAAATCATTAATAGTCCACAACAAAGCTACGTAAATAAAAGTTCTCCTTTCTCAATACATCATAAGTCTCAAAACCTGCCCATAACTATTTTAACTCTTCAATAAGTGGTTACAAATAAATGTCAATATCATTTCCGAGACCTTTCTCTCCAGGGATAATCATAGATAAGATAAAAGAAAATTGCTTCATGAAAATCCATGGAGGCAAATTGTAAGGAACAAGCACTACAGGCCAGGCACTATACGAAGTGCTCATGATTTTATAAGGATTAAATCCATCAGCTGCTAACCCCAGCCTCGCACTCTGAGGATCGCTTGCAAAGTTTAGAAATTTACTGTCAAATGATTCCAAGCTAAATAATCTGTAATATGCCTTAATAATCCATCATCAATTCTTTGATCATGATGCCATGTCATAGACTCGGCTGTCTTTGACGATATGAAAAGCCTTTGAAGCCTTGGTATTAGTGGAAAATATCGCAAAATCTTTACTAGCTTCTTTCTTGACTGTGCCTCACCTTCATCCTTATTCACATCTTCTTTATTCATATTCATCCAACGAGATTTACCGCAAACATGACAAGACTATTGGTTTTTTCGATCACCCCAATGCAACATGCAGTCATTTGGGCAACTATGAATTTTGTCGTACCCAAGGCCTAAATCTTTTATCAGTTTCTTCATATCTTTGTATGAACAAGAGATTTTTGCAAACAGAAACATATCTCTCAAAAACTCCAACAGCATTGTAAAAGAGTTTTCGGTCCACCCTCCCAAACAATTTAAGTGAAATAAACGAATACAGAAGGGCATTTTTGAATAGTTTGATTCATCGTAAAGTTCTTCATTCATTTTATTAAGTAACTTGTAGAAATTCACCACTTCTCTATTTGGCTCTTCACTAGGTACACTTCTTCCCGTTTCGGTAAAAGCATTTCCACCAATATTACAATCATCGGATGCAATAAATTCAGGCGGAAACAATTGCAAACCATGACTGTGCATATTAAATGCATCCCGCAACATACCTTCCATGTCATCTTCTCTAACAGACTGATGGTAAGCACTATGAGGATAAGCCAGATTAATCATTGAAGAGGTTCTACTAGATGTACACTCTCCATAGAAAATCCATTTTTTATACCCCCGAATAAAGCCATCAACAATTAGATGTTCGTAGACAACTTCACGAAAATACCAATTGATGTTGCCACACTTCTTACACGGGTAAAGAATCATATTCTCTTGGCTTGCATTTTGAAATGCAAAATTTAGAAAAGTTTGTACTCCATTTCGATAGTCGTTGCTTACCCTTGACAAATTCATCCAACTCTTATCCATTTCAATGTTCTTGAAGTCTAAAGTTGACAATAAATTACAGTTACTTAAATGTTCTCAATTGATTTAAATCATGTCATTGTACTAAAATAGATAATACATATCAAGTATCAAGTACCTAATGGGTGTAAACTAATTCAGGTAAGTTATTTTTTTATAAGTATATTGTGGCATCCCAAAATTGACCTTAGTCGGGATGTGGTTTCAGGACCACAAAACCGAGACACAAAATTAATTAATTACTATTTTCTATGTTTATTGTGCATGAATATACATATGTGAAAATTTAGTGCCTTAATTTCGTCATTTGTAGGTGAAATTTATTAGAAAGGACTTATGTGAGGAAATTGAGAAATGTGCTAGGCTAATGTAAGGTGGCCTATTAATACATGTGGGAAAATGGTTGTCCTTGCATGTCAAATAACCCACTTCCTAAGGTGAGTGGCCGCCATGACAAGATTATATAAGGGAACATGTTTCCAACATGTTTAGTTAGTGGATTATGTAAGAGGAATAAAGAAATGGAAAAAAAAAAGAAAATGATGAAAAAAATGTGTGTGGATGCTCTTTTGCCGTGAGAAACTAAGAAAAAAGGGAAGAAAATTTGTTGCTCATCCTTGGGTGCCTTGGCGAATAGAAGAAAGGAAATTGAAAAAAAAATTTATTGGTGTTCATCTTCTACCTTAAGAGCCGAAAGTTAAAGAAGGAAGGGGGATATGGCATTCGGTCATCTTAAGCTCAAAAACAAGGTTAGTAATTCATGTTAGATTTTGGGGATTTTAGCTTAACTTAAGTTAGTTACTAAGTTCTTCAATTAGCCCATGCTAAAATTTGGATTTGGGTGGTGAATGAAGCATTCGACCATGGTTGATAGTGAAGAAATTTGATTACCTTCTTCATGTTTGAATGAGTAATTGTGGGTGGGTGAAGTATGAGTTAGCTAAATGTTCATATAGGTGGTTTGGGTGGTAGGAAAAGAAATCGGCTTGTGTGTGTATGTGTAATGCTTTAATTTGAACTAGGAAGTTATTGAGTAATGTTTGTATTTTAAGTGATAGAATAGAGTGAATGCTTGGAATGTGATGTAAATGAATTATAAGTTGGATTAAAGGTGTTATATTGTCTTATCATTTCCGGAATGTGCTTTGTCAAAGAAATTGAGGGTTGATGTTTAAGTAATGTATGTATAGGTATATTCGGCTTGTAGTTTTATAAATGTGATATGAGTGTTAAGTCCGAATGATGTTTAAGTACGAATGTATTTGGATGGATGTGTTTATGAGTATGACTTGAGATAAAACGATATTAGTCATTATAAATAACCATAATTGTAGAATGTGTTAAATATATATATTCGCCTTAACATAGATATGCATATATCTATAAAGTTGTTAATGCCCAAGTAAGATGTTGGGTTGTGCATGACTAGAGAATATATGTATATATGCTTATGGTGTTTGATAGTTAACCAATAAGTCATATGTACCTCAACCCTATAATATACATGTGTTATATTAAATCATCTATTTGAATTGGGATTAAATGAATTTAATTGTTCTTAAACAAGCTCAAGAGCTTAAAGGATCGAAGTTGGATAAGGGGAAAGAAAAAGTAATTGAATAGCCGTTGAAGACGTTCGACAACATCCGAGGTAAGTCACTAAGCATGTATTTGGTATTGATTTAAATAGACATAATGTCTATGTAATTATGCCGAAAGGAATGATAAATTTATATACATGTATGTATGTGGTGATGAAAGTATTGAATGAAAAGAAAAGGGGTGTGATGTATTGAGTTGTTGATTTCGCACTAAGTGTGCGAGAAGTAAATGTGTACGGTGACGAGATTGGCACTGAGTGTGCGAGCTTGAAATGTATGGCACTAAGTGTGCGAGTTTGGACTATATGGCACTATGTGTGCGGGCTTAAATCACATGGCACTAAGTGTGCGTGATCCAAGATAAGCACTATGTGTGCGAACTCTATATATATTTCGATTGAATATTAATACGGAAGGGTGACTTTATCGAGTTGAGTACGGACAGCGGAAAAAGTAAGTACCTTGAGTTCATGGCTAATAGATGCTATGTTCATACTCGGGGTTGAGTTGGTAAGTTTTAAATCTATGTGATGATTTCAATTGCATTCCCGTAAATAAAGTATCGTGGAATAGATGAAAGTTCATTTGATTGTATGATTATTACGGAAATGAGATGATGTATGGAAATGCCTCTATTATTCTATTGAACAGTATATAAAATGTCATTGGGTGAATTGGTATGAGAATGAACCGAAAGGTCCGAGGAACCATGGTATATTTTCGATATGGATGGAGTACCTAGCCTCGTACATTGTTTCATGTTGTGATAATTTTATTGATGGATGATTGTCGAATGCTTAGGACTTACTGAGTTGTAAACTCACTCTGTTTTCTTGTCACCCATTTTAGGTCTCTTGGACTCGTATCGCTTATGCGTTTCGGAACCGTCGTTGAAGTCATCACACCGGCTGGAAATCTTTTGGTATTGTCTTCGTAGTTGAACTAGGAGAACATTTGGCATGTATAGGCTATTTTGTTTTGTTGAATTGTGGGTTGTAAACTTTCAGCCATGTGAAAATGGCCTATGTGGTCGCCGAGTGGGATGCTAGAACCTATAGCCACGAGTCTTAGAAATTTTAATTTTGATAAGGTGGCCATAATTTGTGTCATGTATGATGGATGATTAGTAAGGCCAAGGAAAGATTCACGAAATTGGCATAGTCTACTGCAGTAACTGTTGCGGGCAGCAGCAGTGAGATGAGATTGAAAAATCACTAAAAATAGTAGAAGTAGAATTAAATAGTGAATAAATTATGAAATTGAACCTTGATGAATCTATTTTTATATGGATGAAACGAAACGACCATATGAGCAGTATACTGAGAGATATTAAAGTTCTCGTGAGACAGGGCCAGAACGGTTTCTGGGTCCCCTGTCTCAACTTTGAAAATTTACCATAAATTATCCAGAAGGAATTAGAAGTCGTTCCTTATATGTGAAGATTCCCCTTTGAGTCTAGTTTCATTAGAAACAAACCGCATGAGCATTGAAGCTCTGTACGAGAAGATATTCAGGTCGTAATGCGTGAAGGTCAATGTAGTCGACCCCTGTAACATGGGCGACTTTAACTAATAAACTGTACCAATTGGCCTGACCAAAAATTCTAGAAATAAATCCATGGATGGAAATATGAGTCTAAATTCAGGGAAAATTTACGGAATCAGTTTCTGAGTTTTGAAACTCGAGATATAATTTTTAAGGTGACAGTGACGCAGTTAGCTAGCCTGCCTGGAACAGCAATCAATATTACAAAGAGAGAAATAAGGGAAGTGAGCCCGGTAACACCACGTGTTCAAATCCGGTGACGATCTCGGGTTTGGGGTGTTACATATATATTTATGTATTACGTAAGTTATGTAAGTTATGTAAGTTATGATATATATTTATGTAAGTTATGGTTAGATTTTAATTTAATAAATACAAAATTAACCAATTTTTAAAGTTGAATTCAAAGTATAAATATATAAAAATAAAATATAATTCAAATGTAAATGTAGTAATATAATAAACAATAAAACAGTAAGAGAAAATAAAAATCTAATCATTGTATATCTTAAATTTCTATTTAGAATTCTTTTTCTAAGGTATCTAGTGTTAAAGTCATTATTATCAAATTACAATATACTTTGTTTGATTTTTTATAATAATATAATTAAAATAATAGTCACAATATTATATCAATATTAGTTTAATTTAATTTCAAAATATAAATAAATATTAAAAGAATAATATCAATAAAAGTAAATATGTAATCAGTCTCTATATTAATTTTTCTATGTGCATTTATACGTAAATTATTTAAAATATGAATATCATAATATTTTAAAAATAAAATTTATTGCTTAATTTGGTGTAATAATCTTAAAATAAATAATTGTAAGTTCATATTTAAATTATAATTTTAATATAACTCAATTGGGTATTATAAAGATTATGATATTTATACAAATATAAATATATTTTACTATGTTAATAAGTTTTACTTTTTTGAATATAGGAAAAGGTAAGCCCTCATTGATTTTCAACAAACTAGAATGTCTAAAAGAACTCTAACCCATGTAATGGAAAGCTGAACCAGATAAGAGGTATAAACCATCAGAAGACCAAGCTTGATTTATCAAAGCTGATTGTGAGTCACTACTTTCTTGTTCTTGTTCAACTTGAGTTAGCTTTATTCTACTCGACTTTAGTTGTTGAACACATGCTTGTTTAAACACACACACACACACACATATATATATATATATATATAAATATGCATCATTTTATATGTTATGGACATGTAAGTAAGAAAACAAACAAATGTATGTGTTTTTTCAATGTATATATGTCTTTTTTATGTTATCTTTTTTCTAAAACGGCTTTTCTTTGTAGCTTCTCTGTTTTGAGCTAAACGTCTCAATTGTTTTCACGTTGAACCTTAATGAATTACTATGGAAAATATATATATTACAATCCCTAAATACTATTACCGAATTAAGGCTAAAAAATAAATTAAGCCAATGCACAGCAATGAATTTCTAGAAAAGAAGCAATAAACAACTACTAATCTATTTTTCTACTAACAATCAAATCGTGGAGAAAATATATTACTCACATTCTTTGGCTGAAATGTAAACAATCTAAACCAAAAATCCCTCTTTGATTTGTTACTTCTAAAAATCACCCTCTTCCTCTTTCAAGTTCTGTTTTCTATTTCCAAGACTGGCATTACTCACCAATTTTCCTTCTTCCACAACAATGCTAAAGCTCCTTTCACATCCACCCTCGAACCCCCCAAACACTCCTTCTCTTACTTCTTCTCCCACTCTGTTTCTAAGACCACTTACAACCTCCATTTTCCCCTATTTCCAAACCTCCAAAACCCAAACCAAAACCACCCAACCTAACCCCAAACCGAAACCCGACTCCTATAAAGTCAGTGATGCAGTAGAGGAGTGTATAACAAAAAAAAACTTACCGTTTGGTTGCGACAGAGGACGGCAATGCAGCAGAGCGACATTCGACGGCTATGCATGTAACGCTCCAATTTTTTGAATTTCGACTTTTTGCGATTTTTGGGCTTTAGGAAGTGTCTGAAATAGTGGTTAATGTTATTTCTGGCTTAAATATGTGTTGGGTTAAGTAATTTTGAGCTCTAGGGTGTGTCTGGGAGGTCCTAAGTTCAAGCTGTAATTTGGGATAAATTTGGGTTTTATTGGAATAAAGCCTAACTTGAGATCAGTGGGCTTTTAAGGAGTTGTTGGTAAAGACTTAACAGTGTGGGCCTGTTGGTCTAGTGGTTAAGTGGCAAGGGATTATGCTTAGGGTTAGGGGTTCGATTCCCTGTGGTAGTGATGGGATTATTTTTGCTACAAGTTCTAGTAAGCGATGGGCTTTAGTAAATTCTGAGTTGTGGGCTTAAGGGAAAACCTAGGGTTTTCTTCTTTTCCTCTTTTCTGTCAACAGTTGCTGTCTCTACCGTTTTTCTTTTTTCTCAATTTCTATTGTGCCAAAAATTCTCTGCTTCCTTTCCCTTCTCCTTCTTTTTGCTTTTTTTTTTCGATAAGCTTAGGCGTGTTCAAACTGTTCTGTCGATTCGGTAAGTAGCGTTTGAATTAAGTTAAGTGTTTTCTGTTGAAGATTGTTAAAAGTGACTTTGGTTGTTGTTTAAGGATTAATCAAGGCTCAGTAGATCAGTAATCGAGTTCTTAGCGAACGAGGAAATACCGTTCTTCGTCGAAGGATTTAGAGTGCTCGTGGTTGTATTAGCAGCGAAAAAGAACCAGGTATGTACTCCGATTGCACAGAAAACGAGTTTTGACGAAAGCCGAGATACCAATCTGTCGACGCCACACGGGCATATGGTCTGCCCGTGTGGTAGCTTACACTGTGAGACACGGGCGTGTGACAAACGAGCCAGGCCATGCGCGCGCCACACAGGTGCAACAGACACGGGCGGGTGAGGCTGGCGAGGCCATGTGCGAGGCACAGGCTCAACCATTTGGGCTGTGTAGGCTGTATAGGCGTGTGGGTCACACGGGTGAACCACACGGACGTGTGGGTCTTGGGCTAGGTTGTGTGATCCACACGGGTAGGGCACACAGGCATGTGTGCCCAATTTTCCTAAAATGTTCTGTAAGGTTGCACGGGTTGCCTTAATCGATTGTGACCTGCCTGTAGGGTCGGTAAGCGTTTTTAGACCTCATACTATGAATGATTACTATGTGGTATGTAAAACATGTTACAATAAGCATGTATATCTGCTTGATTTCGTATATCTGTTCTACTATGATATGATATGATTTCTGCATGTAAGCATGTCACGATATTTATGATGCATTGCATTGGTTTGGGTTGTTATGAAGAGAAAGAAGTCTGAGAGGCGATTAACCTATTATCGGGCAACTACGCTGCATATATCTGCTATGTACTGTTTTACGGTACGTTTGGTGTGTAGGGCTGGATAGGTCGATTTTATCCCCATACTTGGTGTGTAGGGCTGGGTGGGTCAATTTTATCCCCACATGGTATGTTGGGTTGGGTGGAGATGGTGTGTAGGGTTGGTGGGCATGATTTCTGTTCTTTGATATCTGATTTGATCTGCATGCAATATCTGTATGGCTAAGGCCGAATATTTGTATTCTGTTACCTATTTGTATGCATGTTGTTTGTGGGGATGTATACACTGAGTTTGTGAAAACTCACCCCTTTATTTATTTTATGTCAGGTAATCCTTAGCAGTAGATGGATTAGTGTGGCAGAGGGCTCGATGGTGACCACTGTTAGACTCATGGGTTTTTGAGTAACGTTTATTTCATTTGTTCAATTGTTTTTCCTATATTTGTTTTGGGATTTAATTTTTGGACTTGAGCTATTTGTTTTGGGTTTATTTTGGGGTTTTTAAATTGTTAAGTTGTTGATTTACGAATTATTGATGTTTTAACTTCCGCGTAAAAGAACGATTTTCAAATAATTAATGGAATAAGGATTTCCCGACTTAAGTAAAGATAATAATTTGAATGGTTTTTAACTTACTAAGATTTTATAAAAGCACTCTCATGTAATGCCGCCAGATTCGGCCATAACGTCTGGGCCGGGTTTTGGGTGTTACAATGCAGATGCTCGGGTCGAAGGTGCTGCAACAGATGGGTGCCAATTTTGGTTTGGGGGAAATTTAAGGTTTTGAAGAAATTTGAGAGATTGGGGAAATATTTTAAGGGTAAAAAAATGGGGTTTCAGGCATATGGCTAGGATAGAATTAAAGGAGAGCAAAATGACGTAGTTTCATTTTTACTCAAAAATGAAGGTTTGCAGCGTTTCTAACATAGTGTCGCTATAGGTCGATTTTTTGTGGCATTTTTAACATAGCGCCGCCAATGAGACTAAAAAGGCCACTCAAAACGGCACCGTTTGGGATTAGTGAAATGAGTTTTTGCGGCGATTTTCGCTATTTCTTACCTTTTTGCGGCATTTGTATCATAAACACCGCTAATGCCTTTGATACAACTATTATTTATAGTTTAATTATTTCTTAAATTCCTTCAAATTATGTTTGTTTGGTTTGAAACAATATATTTAATTTTTAAAATTTTATAATTTAAAATTACCAAGACGTGGTTTTTTTTTGGAAATAATGAATTTCTCTCTCATTTTTACTTTATTATGCTTTAGATATTAATTTAATAATATATATTACAATGTACAAAAGTAATTAAGAATATAATCGTATAGCCTAAACCTAAACACTAAAGTAAAACGATTTCTTGAAGTTTTTAGTAACACTCAAAAATCTCCAACCCTAAAACATAAATCATGAATCATTAACCCAACACCCTAAACCCTAAACCCTAAACCCTAAACTTCAACCACTAACCTTAAACTTTAACCCTAAATCTTAAACACTGAAACCATAAACTCTATACAACAAAGCCTGATCTTTAAACCATATACCCTAAAAATACTAATTAAACACAAACCCCTAAACCACAAACCATTAACTCTAAGTCTTAAATCTTAAACCCTAAAATAACATATTTATTATGACATTTTCTTATAAAAAAACTAAAGGATTTGGGGAATAAATAAAGGGTTTTGTGAAAAATTTCAAGGAAATCTAATTTGGGAAAAAACTAAAGGATTTTTGGGGCTAAAAAAACGATGGCATTTAAGTCAAATTGGTAGTGCAATTTTACGGCTTTTATGAAAAACGCCACTAATGCATAACCTTAGTGGTGTTTGCAGTAAAAACACCATTAAAACTTAATTCTCTATAGACAAACGACGTCGTCCAGGAAAATAATTTTGCGGTGTCTATAGAAAATGCCACTAATGTATAACATTTGCGGCGTTTGTTGTAAAAAACGCCACTAAAAATTTATTGCTCTAGAACGAAACTACAGCGTTTAAGTGAAATTTGTATTTCATATTTGTGGTATTTTATGCAAAAATGCCACTAAAAAATTTATGCTCTGTAGTGAAACAACGCCATTTAAGTCTATTTGGTATTGCAACTTTGCGGCGTTTATGAAAAATGCCACTAGAGTATCACTTTTGCAGCGTTTTCTTCCAAAACGCCACTAAAAATTTAATTCCCTATATTGAAACGTTGTCATTTAGGGCAAATTGGTATCACAATTTTGCTGCGTTTATGAAAAATGCCACTAAAAATTTATTCCTCTGTAGGGAAACGACACCGTTTTAATCGATTTGCTATTCAAATTTTGCGGCGCTTGCGTAAAGTACCACTAATGTAACAAAGTTGCGGCATTTTATTCTTAAACGCCACTAAAATTTTAATTCCCTATTGTGAACATTGACGTTTAATGCAAATGTGTATTGCAGTTTTGCGGCATTTTCTCAAAAACGCCACTAAAATTTTAATGCTCTGTAATGAAACGATACCGTTTAAGTTGAATAGGTATTGCAAAATTGCGATGTTTACGACAAACGCCACTAACGTAACATGTTTGCGGAGTTTTAAGGCAAAACACCACTAAAAAAATTTTTCCATGTAGTTGAACGACACTATTTTGAAAAATTTTAGTACATTTTAGCAGCGTTGCTATAGCTCGAACCTTTTGTGGCGTTTTCCTTTTAACGCCACTAATGTATAAATTTAGCGGCATTTTTATTCTAAACGTCACTAAAAATGCTGCTAAATGCTTCATTTCCTGTAGTGATTCATGGACAAAATTGTGCATGTTTGTGGGATATCCTAAAAGAACAAAGCGCGATTCATTTTATATCCCAAAAGAGCAACAATTATAGTGTCAACTCATGTTACCTTCCTTGAGGAGAGTTACATAAACGATTTTAAACCTTTCAGTAAATAAGTACTCAAGGAAATTTTGGGAAATACACAAAGTCATTCATTAACGGTTCCGAATCCAACTCCTAATAATAGACCTGCAAATGATTAATAGCATAGGGAGTTTCATCACAGTGGGAGAGTCTCTAATAGGCCTGGATTCTTCCAGTCTAGTAGAATGTTTTTAACACCGAGTTTGTTGAAAGGAAAATGATGACTCACTCACATTTGACTCATATGCTTTGATGTAAGTGAAAGCCTAAGTTCAAATAGATAAAGAATCGAAAACTGGTACGTTGAGTATACAACAATTGTAGTATGTAGCATCGTTCCACAATAGTGAACTTCATAGCCCAACTAAAGGGTAAATGGTATCCTCTCATCAACATTACATGATATATGGAAAGTAAACATAGCCACTAGTCATTTGCCTTTGTGTTAAATGACTTGATTACTATTTGATAATAATTGATTCTTCATGAAGGAAGATGTAATGGTTACTATAGATAAAATAGGATCATATTGGGAGAACATATTTATCCCAAAAAGATTAATGATATCCTATAAGGGTAACACACTTATGACAAGGTTATTGAACGGGCACTTATTAAGTAGTTTTTTTAATGATATATAATAAGGGAGAGCTTAGTCACGATACTTAGTGGAATGACTCTGTGGCTAAATATGTTTATAATTAATAGTTGAAAAGCTGGAATTTAATTACAAATTATTTGATCCCTAATTATATATCTTCAATCAATCCCTTCACTAACTCATTGAAACTAGAAATGAATTGCATGTAAAACTAAATGAATGGAAACAATGAAGTAAGAGAAATGAATCGTATTCGCGGTGAATGTATTTTCTCACTAAGTACGTAAATGACTTGAGTATTAATTTAAAGTTTTTGAATTATTATTTAATTAATTATAATTAAATAATTAAAGTTAGAAAATTAAATTAAATTAATTAGCCATTGTGAATCTATTAAGTAAGGAAATTAAATATATTTACTCATATATTTTATTACAAGAAAGTTGTTATAACTTTAACGGAATTAGAATTTGGTTGAGAAAATTATTTAATTAAGAAATTGATTTAGTTTATTTAATTAATTGAATAGATAATATTTATATTGAGAAAAATAAATATTGGGTTAGTTTAAATTATAAACCGATGGGTCAAAAGTCCAAGAATTATATACAATTCAACCCAGTACATGGTAGGCACAATTTATCCCTCATGTGATGTGAGGGGCAACAACCCTAAGGGAAAATAAGAGGATGTACCGCCCCGTTTCTCTTAATTAGACTAAGAGAGTGTTTTCTATTAAATAATATTATTTATCAAGTTTTTATTCAACCATAACTCTTGTACTTCCCTCTATAAATAGAAAGCAACAATTGACATAAAAACACACTTCAAAAACATTACATTTATTGTTATTCTATCAAAAAATAGTGAGAATTTATTGGCTAAGAATGAATTTTATTTTTTGAGAATTACGATCCTTACTAGTTTTTATAGAGAGAAACTATTTTCCTATTGAAAGTAATTAATTCGTTTATTTTCAGTGATTTAGCTCGTGTTGCTCAAGCCCATACTCGACAGAATTTGTTGTACGAGGATAGCGAAGAAAGTTGTTCAGTTGAAAGCTAGGGTTGACTTAAAATCGTCTCGCACAAAGTACAAGTAATATTCAGTTAGGGTTTATTACTATAAATATCACAAAATACCTCAGTTTTGAAAATTTTAAATCTTACGATGTAATTGTAAAAACATTTTCTTAACCTATTTTTCCAACATTCAATCGTTCAGTCTTCTTCGCTATCCTCGAACCAGTATGGGCTCAAAATAAATTGAAACAATACAATGAATAAAACTTTATTTAACTTTAAGTAAGAAAGTTAATTCTCTCTATAAACTGGAAACTATAAGTATTATTGAGAAAAATAGAATTCATTCTTAAAATAAATTACCACTATTTTTCGACAGAGTATTAGTGCTCAAAAGTGTATATCCTTAGGTTAACTCATAGCTCCTATTTATAGAAAAACAATATAAGAGTTTTGTTCGAATAAGGTCTAATTAAATAATAATATTTTAATAAAAAATATGAATTCAACTTGAAGTAGAACTAAGGGGTAGCGGCATGCCCTAGTGTCATGGACTTAGAAATTTTGCCTCACAATCTGTGCGGCCTTAGGTAGTTTCTTGCTCCCAAAAATGCCTAAGTCAGCCTAACTCCCCCAATATGAGGATTCAATAGAACTCCTCAAAAACTAACACAAATGAAAGCAACTCAAAGTCAAACGAAGATGAGCGAAGAACGAAATAAGAACAAGCCACAGAAAACTAAGAATACAAGAGAGAGAAATTTGAGTGAATGCTCTCAAGAATTCTTATTGCTCAAAACTCAATTGATTTACAATAAGGGGCCACAATTTATAGTTGAGCCTCCCCTAATCCAACGGTACAGATCAAATACATCAACAACTAAGATTAAGAGGTATTTACAAATCAAATCTCTAAGATTACAAAATTATATCTTCTAAGATTACATATCATATCTAAGATTGCATATCCCCGAAGATTATGTTTCCATATATGTCAAGCTTGTAGATGGACCTTCAATCTTTTCAAGCAACGGGCCAGTCCGATCGGGCCAAATGACCTCCTTCCTACTTGATGGATCGCACAAATGTGTCATGGTTGCGGGCTCCCATGCACAACCCATGACATTCTCCCCACAAATTCTAGCGACGTCCTCGTCGCGTCCTCCGCATGGTACCGATCTATCTTGTCTTGGAATTGCCACAAGGCTTCGATGGGTTTCCAACTTGTCTCACTATCGGGAAAACCCTTTCATCGAACTAGGTATTCATGCCACAGTCGATAGTATTTCTGTCTGATCACACGATTTGCATCAATGTTTTCAACCTCTCGATTATAGGCAACTTTTACCCCTATTGGTACTCGTTCGGACTTGCTTCAATTTGTGTCTTCTTCATCTTCATAGAATGACTTAAGCATACTTACATGGAATACTGGATGGACTTTGAGCTTTTCAGGCAACTTAAGCTTGTAGGCCACCTTGCCTACCTTCTTCACAACTTGAAATGGCCTTTCATACCGTCGCACAAGCCTCTTATGCAAACCATTATGTCACAAAATTAGGTGTAGTTTAGCAAGGACTGAGTCACCCACCTGAAATCGCACATCTCTTCGATTCTGATCAGCCCACTTCTTGTTGCGCTTAATTGCCTAATTGCCTTATGTAGACAAGCTCTAGCTAAATCGTTTTGCTCTTGTCAATCTCTCGTAAATCGATAAGCTGCTAGATTTGGTCCCGCATAACAAGTTGCAATAGCATTGTGTGTAAGTGGTTGTTGCCCCACCACTATCTCGAACAAGACTCTGTTTTTCGCCCCATTTCATTATAAGTTGTACGAAAATTGAGCCACATCCAACAACTTTGGCCAGTCCCTTTGTGTGGCACTCACATAGTGCTGAAGATACGTCTCCAAAAACACATTCACTCATTCAGTTTGCCCATCAGTTTATGGATGCATGCTAGTTAAAAAGTTCAAGTTTGAGCCTATTAACTTGAACAGCTCCATCCAGAACTGGCTCGTGAATCACCCATCTCGATCACTGATGATAGACTACGATACTCCCCAATATTTCACCACATGTCTAAGAAACAAACGAGCTACCTCCTCAGCAGGACACTCCTTGGTTGCAAGGATAAAAGTTGCATACTTCGAAAACCTGTCCACCACAACAAAAATGCTTGCAATGTAATACCCCAAAAAATTTTTACAGTAAGATATTATCCTTGATATAGTAAAATAAGGAAATAAAGTGACAAAAAAGGGAAATTTTGAGTTATGTCAACATTGGGGAGTATATTATGATATACTAATTCAAGAAAGGACTAAATTGTAAAAGTGAGAAAAGTTTTGTTGCACAAGAGTAAATACTCAAAATTTGAGGGGTTAAAGTGTAAATATGAAAAAATTGAAGGACTAATAGTGTAAATATTTCAAGGGTAGAATGATCTAGAAACTAAGGAAAATGGATGAATTAGGACCAAATTGAATAGGTGAAGAATTATGATGGACTAAATTATAATTTTACCAAATTTAAATGACGACTCAAGGATGAAATTTTAAAATATCATAGAGGGACAAATGGTCAATTAGAAGGAGAGAGAAATCTAGAAGATAATCATGATGTTGAAGATATTTTAATTAATTAAATAAATAAATATTAGTTTATTAATATTTTAATTTAATTTTTAAATAGTATTTTATTATTTTATTATTATTTTATTTAGTATATATAAGGAAAGAAAGATGAAGAGCCATCATCTTTTTCCCATGCACCCAACGTATGAAGAGAAAATAAAGAAAGAAACTTTCTTTTCTTTACAATTTGGTCCTTTCACCAAAAATCCACCATTTTCACTTAGAAATCAAAAGAATTTTCATAGTCATCAAGAAAGAAAGATGACAAGGAGACTATGGGGAGTTAGAATATCAAGTTAGATTCAAGAAATAGAAGCTAAAGGAGAGAGAAAATCAAGTTAGAGATTGAAATCAATAGAATAAGAATATCAAGATTTCAATATATTTTTAAGTGTAATATTATTGAAAAAGCAAGGAAATGATGTGAATGTAGAGTTTTCTTATATAAAGTTTTATGTTCTTCATATGTTAGTGAAGGAAAATAAGAGAAAGTGATGGAAAATATTGTAGAGAAAAGAAATAAGGGTGTTATAAACTTGGTAATCAACATTTTGTAATAAAACAGTTTTGGACAGCAGCAGTGGTCTAAGTTTGAAAAATCACCAAAAATTGTGGAAATTGAATTAGAGGCTGAATAAAATATTAAATTAAATAGTCTAGTTTTTCATAGAAGAAACGGTGTAAGCAATGGAATCATAAATTGTGAGATATAATAAATTTAGTGAGACAAGGTCATAATGATTTTCGGTTCCCCTGTTCTGGCTTTGGAAAAATCATTAAAAATGTATAAAAATAATTAGGGACTTAAATTTATATTTTAAAATAATTAATGAGTTTGTTTTCAAGAGAAACAAATGGAAACATCATTCGAATCTCGTGCTAAGAGATAATGAATTTTTAGTAAAGAAAGGTTGAAGCTGTAAACAGCTGAATATGGATAAATTTGAAGATTTTACTGTACTTATTGGCTTATAAATTTTGAATTTTATGGTATAAATATATTTGAGTATAGTTTCTAAAACAACAAGCGGATCTTGATTTAGAATTCTGTAGCTCAAGATATAAATAATTTAGTGACAATGACTTAAGTGGACAACTTGATATGAGTATATAAGCATATAGTGGAATTATGTACATATTAAAGATGTGGAATGGAGAGAAGGAGGAGAAAAATATATGTGAATATTAGCTAACATGGTTTTACATTAAAAATGGCTAATTTGCATGTTGTAGGCTCAGGGATTAAATTGAATAAAAGTAAAACTTTAGGGGTAATTTTGTAAAAATGTAAAAAATGACCAAATTGCATGAAATGAATTGTTTTATTATTTAAAATTAATAAATTGAATGAAATTATCAATTTAGATAAATATCGGGTGGAAAATAGAGAAAAATAGAAAATTTCTAAAATGCCCTTGAATTTTGGTATTTCTACAATTTAGCCAAGTAAGTTTATATGATTGAACTTTCATGAATATTTGCTAAATTAGGACTGATATAATATATTATTTCATATGTTTTCTATTGAATTACGAATATTGTTAAATTATGGAAATCAGATCAAAAGTTCAAATTGAGCAAAATGTTGAATTGAGTATGTCCATTTAGTGATCACTGATGAATTGATGGATAAGACCATGGCTGGGCCATGGCAATATATGTGTAAGACCATAGCTAGGCTATGGCATCCTGATGATAAGACCATGTTTGGGATATGGCACCACGAGTGTAAGACCATGGCTGGGCCATGGCAATACATGTGTAAGACCATAGTTGGACTATGGCATCATACCAGAAATGAGTAAGACCACCATAGCTAAAAGACGCTATGGCATCGCGATTCAAATGTGTAAGACCATGGTTGAAAGATACCATGACAACATGACAGGAAATAAATAAGACCGTGGTTGAAAGATACCATGACAACATGACAGGAAATGAGTAAGACCATAGTTGAAAGAAAATGAGTAAGACCATAGTTGAAAGACACTATGGCATCATGTCGAAGATAAATAAGACCGTGGATGGGAGACGCTATGCCATCTATTGAACAATTGATATTCAGGTAATATGTATCAGATGATGAATGGTTATATGAATTGGTTGTACAAAATGGTTGTGTGAAATGTTTACAAGAATTAGTCATATAGAAATATATGTACAAAATAGTTGCATGAAATAATTATGAAGATAGATAAACGAAATAAGTATAGGTACATGGAATATAATTTATGTTAAGTTTGATATGAACTATTACAGGAATAAATATACATAAAATATATGGAAATAATGGTGCATGAAATATTGATATAATGAAATGAACGATATATACTTATGAAGAAACGGTAAGTATTTAATTGAAAATTTTGTTAAATGATATGTAAATTCTAGTAATGCCCCGAAACCCTGTTCTGGTGACGAATACGGGTTAGGGGTGTTACATGTAAATCCATCAGATTTAGGCAAACCCACAATAAATTCCATGGATAAACTCTCCTATGGGAGCTCCGGAATGGGCAAAGGTTGTAACAAACCAGCTGGAGCCTTCAACTCGACCTTATCTTGTTGGCACACCAAATAAGTTTTCACATAGGTCTCCACATCATCACCCATGTAAGGCCAATAAAACCGATCCTCTAAGAGAGCTAAAGTGCAGTGCATGCCTCGATAGCCAGCTCATCTTGAATCATGACATTCCTTCATGACTTTTTTTCACAAGTTCCCATGTTGAGGCACATATAGACGTTGCCCCTAAGTGTATAGCAATTCTCCCTCAAGCCAAAACCGTCTCGTTTTTCCATTTTTGGCAAGCCCAATCAAATTCTTGGCTGTGGGATCGTGGGACAACCTTTCTTGAATGCGCTCTAATAAGGGACTATCGGGTTGGCTTATCGTTGCAAATTCTATTTTTCGGCTAAGCGCATCAGCCACAGTATTGGCACTCCCCGGTTTGTATTCCATGCTAATATCAAACTCTGCTAGGAAAACCTGCCAATGAGCCTACTTGAGGGACAACTTTTCTAGGTTAGAAAATAACTATTTGCAACATTATCAGTGAATACCACGAACTTGGAACCTAGTAAAAAGTGCCTCCATGTGCACAAACAATGCACCACATCAGTCATCTCTTTTTCTTGGACCATGTATCTTCATTCCATCTCATTAAGCTTTCGACTCTCAAAAGCAATTGGATGCCCATCTTGCATCAATACTCTTCTAATCGTATAGTCTGAAGCATCCGTGCGTACCTTATATGCCTTTGAAAAGTCTGGTAAAGCAAGTACATGCTCATTCATTATTGCTTGCTTCACTTGATTAAAGGCTTTCTCGCATCGAGGGTCCCAATCCCATACTTTAACCTTTTTCAACAAGTCCATCAATGGTGCAGTGATCTTGGAGTAGCCTTCAATGAAGCGTCGGTAGTAATTTGCTAATCCAAAGAAAAACCGTAACTCTGTCACCTTGGTTGGTGGCTCCCAATCGGTAATTGCTCGAACTTTGCTTGCATCCATTCAAATCGTGCCACCTCCCACAATATGACCTAGAAAATGACACCTCTCATTGGGCAAATGAGTAATTCTCCTCTTTGACATATAGCTCATTTTCTCATAGGGTTTGGAACACCTCCCTCAAATGTCCCACATGCTCCTCAAACGCCTTACTATACACCACAATGTCGTCAAGATAAACAACTACAAAACGATCTAAGAAGGGTTGTAATACCTTATTCATTAGGGTGCAAAACATGGTTGGAGCATTTGTTAACCCGAACGGCATCATAAGGAATTTAAAAGACCTATACAGAGTCACACAGGCTATCTTGGACTCATCCCCTTCGGCTACTTTCACTTGGTGGTACCCCGATCTCAAATCCAACTTAGTAAACCATCTCGTGCTACCACGTTGATCGTACAAATCTACAATAAGAGGAATGGGATACCTATTCTTCACAGTGATCTTGTTTAAGGCCCTATAGTTAATGCACAATCTCAAGAACCCATCATGCTTCTTTTAGAACAACATTGGTGTACCAAATGGGGCTTTAGATAGTCTAATGAACCCAGCATCTAAAAGCTCCATCAACTGTTTCTGCAATTCCTCCAACTTGGGCGGAGACATCCGGTATGGTGCCTTTACTGGTGGTTCAATATTGGGCAACAACTCAATCTTGTGATCCACCTCCCTCTTAGATGGCAATTTTTTGGGCAACTCCATGGGCATTACATCTTGAAATGACTTCAAAAACTATTTCACTACCTTTGGAAATTCTCCCTCGAATTTCTTATCCACATTGTCCCTCAAGGTGGCTGAATAGGAGACTTCATTTCTACGTACTCCTTTGGCAAATTGGATTGCCGACAATGTTTTTCCCTCCATGCTTTCCTTTCTTTTCATTCGCACTATATATTGATAGTTTGAATCAAAAATCGTCATGTAATTCTCAGAAAGATGAATATCGGCATTAGCTCGATCAAGTAAGCTTAATCCAACTGCAAAATCATAATCATCAAATGGGATTACCTTAATGGTAGCTTTACCGATCCACTCACCAAGCTTGAGTTCCATTCCTTTAGCCACACCCGTTATGGAAATGCTTCCGGAGTTTATAGTTTTGATTCGACCCGAATCTTTCTCCATTTTAAGACCGAGTTCCTTTGCCATCTCTTCAGACATAAATAAATAAGACGCACCAGTACCAACAAGGGCATTCAATCTTCTGCCCGCCACGATGATGTCCATAAAAATTAATCTATTACTTGCCTTGTCTTTGACACTACCTAATACTGCACTAAGACTTTTGGTGTCGTGTTTGGCCTCTTCGCACGCTTCCATAGCATGAAAAGTGGCTTTCTTCGGGCAATCCCTCATCCTATGTGGGCCTTGACAAAGACAGCATCACATTGGCCCTTTCTTATCCCATGGTCTACCTTGACTAGCCCTTGGGCCTTTTCCATTCTTTTCTACTTGATCTTTGTCTCCCTCACCATTCCCTTTAGGTCTTGGCTTGGGCTTGGAAGACTTACTATTATCAAACTTTCTTTCCCCAACATCGTAGAAATTTTTTGCCTCAACCATGGCTACGGTCAAATTAGTGATGCCTAGGCGATGTAACTCTTGCTTAGCCCACATTTCTAGCCCATCCTCGAACCAATAAAATGCTTCTTTTTCGTTCAAGTCAAATATCTGAAGCACAACTCATTAAATTTCCGAACATAATCTCAAACAATGCCTTATTGCGTAAGCAGGTGCAATTTAGCATGAGCCTCCTTCTCAGCATGCTGCAGATAAAACTGCTTCTTCAACTCTCTTTGGAACTTCTCCCAAGTTCCAATAGCAGTTCATCTACGTTTCTCATCCGTGGACCTACGTCGCCACCACAAGAGAGCAATATCAGTAAAGTAAATCGAAACAATGTTTACCTTAGTGGCATCATCTTCAATGCCAATTGCTTGAAAATATTGCTCTAATTCCCACAAGAAGTTATCCACTTCTCTTGCGGATCTAGCCCCCTTGAAATTCTCGAGTTTTGGAACATCTACATGACATTGCTTTGGTCTCGAAGTTAATATCCCACTTCTCAGGGCAGCCTTACAGATTGTGAGCTCCCCCTTAAACTCAGCAATCTCCTATTTCATGGCAGTCACCAAGGCTTCAAGAGCTTCGACCCTTATTGTCAATTTATCTGAAGTGGATCTGAGAGTGTCCAATACAAATTCCTTGCTCTCTTCCCTCAGTTCCTTCATACGGATCAGGACCACTTTGAGTGTATCCTTCATGTCACCAACAGACTCCTCGAGATTGACCACTCAATTTTCCAAACTCGATAGTATGTCCCTCGATCGACTAGCCTTTCTGGCCCTCCCACCAGTCTCCATTAGCTCATTCTCACCAACTTATTTCGACATCCTTCAACAGTGCTTTCACAAACTTGGCTCGGATACCAACTATCATGGACTTAGAAATTTTGCCTCACAATCCGTGCGGCCTTAGATAGTTTCTTGCTCCCTAAAACGCCCAAGCCAGCCTAACTCCCACAATATGAGAATTCAACAGAACTCCTTAAAAACCAACACAAATGAAAGCAACTTAAAGCCAAACGAAGATGAACGAAGAACGGAATAAGAACAAGCCACAGAAAACTAAGAACACAAGAGAGAGAGAAATTTAAGTGAATGCTCTCAAGAATTCTTATTGCTCAAAAACTCAAGTGATTTACAATGAGGGAAGAGACCACTATTTATAGTTAAGCCTCCCCATATCCAACGGTACAGATCAAGTACATCAACGGCTAAGGTTAAGCGGTATCTACAAATCAAATCTCTAAAATTACAAAATTATATCTTCTAAGATTACATATTATATCTAAGATTGCATATCCTCGAAGATTATGTTTCCATATATGTCAAGCTTGTAGATGGACCTTCAATCTCTTCAAGCAGCGGGCCAGTCCGATCGGGCCAAATGACCTCCTTCCCACTTGATGGATCGCACAAATGTGTCATGGCTGCGGGCTCTCATGCGCAACCCATGACACTAGTATACACTAGGGTTTGCCATCCCTTATATTATTTAGGCCTATATGGGCTTTTCATATATTGAGTCTAATTATATGTGTTATTCGGATTTTTATCCAACACTTATAATTTATCCAACCTAATAACTATTTTTTATTACCCAAAATATTAATTAAATAATTAATTAACTTAACTTAATTTGTTTTTTAACTCAATTCTAATTTCATTAAAGTAATAGCAACTTTACTGTACTAGAATCTATGAGGAAACTTAATTTAACTGTCTTATTAAACAAATCTATGATGACAAATTACTTTAATTCTCAATTTGAACTTCAATTATTTAATAATAATTTGAAGAAATTAAATTATTTTCTGAATTATTTTATGTACTTAGTGAGAAAACGTATTCACTGCATATAGTGATATATGCGATCTATTTCTCTTATTGTTTTTATTCATTCCAAAATTCATTCATTCTATATGCAATTCGTTTCAGGTAATCTTGAGCTAGCAAAGGGACTGATTGCACACATATAACTAGGGCTCAAATAATTTGTAATTAAGTTCCTTCTTTTCAACTATTAATTACAACTTATTTAATCATAGAGTCATTTCATTATAGTACCATGATTGAACCCTCCTTTATTATATATCATTACGGAAGCTACTTTATTAAGTGTGGGGGTGAGCGTTCGATCGAATCGAGTCAAATTGGATGAAAAAATTTTGAGTGAGTTGAGTTGATGAGTCTCATTTCAACATTGTAACTCGATTTGAAATTTTCAAATAGAGTAAAGGGAAATGAAATTCGAGTCAAGTTGATTAAGTGAAATTATTCGAGTTAAATTAAAATTTTATTACAGGGTAATTATTTCCATGTTAGAGCACATAAATTGAAACCACATATATTTTAAAACTCTTTCAAAAAAAAAATAAGAGAAACTAAAAACTTTAGAATGATAAACTTGAATTTGTTTAGGCCCTTAAAATTATTATTCTAATTTTTTTAAAAATTAATTTTTCCATATATTCTTTAAATTTGTTTTAGAATTTTTAATTTTTATATTTTAAAAAATATGAAATTTTGATTTTTATAAATATTTTGAAAATTTGAAAATTATTTTGATTTATTTTTATTGAGAGAGACCAATTTGCTCATTTTCAAAATCAATAGGAACAAAAGGGTAATTACATCAATCTGTTATTTGAATTATTCGAGTTATTCGATTTGTAAAATTCAACTCAACTTGAACTTGAAAAAATGAATTACTTATTCGAGTTGACTCGAATAACTCAAATAACTCAATTCAATTAACTCAAAATTTGAAAAAAAAATGATTTTGTCAAGTTGAATCGAGTTTTGCTCACCCCTAACTAAGTGCTTGTCCGATAACCTTGTTATAAGCGTGTTACCCTCATAAGATATCACTAATTTCTTTGGGATAAAATTTATTCTCCCAATATGGACTTATTTTATCTCATAGTTCCATTACATCTTTCGATATGAAAAAGTTAATTACTAATATATAGTAATTAAATCATTTGTCTTATGACAAATGACCCATGACCACATTCCTTTTTCATCAATATGTAATATCAATGAGAGAATATCATTTACCCTTTACTGGGCTATGAATTTCACTGTTGTGGAATGATGCTACATCATGCAGAAGTCATATACCTAACTTACCAGGTTTCAGTTATTTATATATTTGAACTTGAGCTTACATTTATATCAAAGTATACGAGTCACACATACATGATTCATCATCCACTTAGGAATAAGGTATGTCATACTATAAACATCACAAGTGAATAAATTCATAAACGGATTTAGGATAAATTCAACTTGGGTCCTGTCTAATGTATTTTCAGTCGAGATAATAACATCTGTCTCTATCTTTTAGGAGTTATCCGCTCTGATACTTAAGATAAGACATCTCCCTAATCAGACTTAATAGACGACATAATAGTCTTTCAATCGATTTTCTCAGTTTCAATTAGGCTATGTATTGTTTAGATTATCTACTAATATAAGTTGTCTTCCACATTATGATTCAACTAATATTAGTTAAACATAAAATGAGTCAATATTTGTTTACATTTTGCTTTGCATGCAAAAACCATTAAAGGCATATATACAAATGATATTAATGTATAATGGAATTTCATCTAAATTAATCTATTCAAAAATTACAATTATAAATGGATGAATATACTACACTAAGGGCACCAAAACCCAACAATATGATCATATGTAATTAATAGTAAAAATTAGAAATTTTAAAGATAATTTAATTAATAGTGATGAAGTATAGATAAAATAAGTTAATTAAATTTTTTGTACTTACATTTTCATCTAATATTATGAATCCAATGCCAATGAATTCATTATTTTGTCGCACATTAACCGCATGTTATATTCTAATGATGCGAACCTTCAATTTCCAAATCTCGTCTACAGCTGCAAGTTAGGGAATGACGTTGTAGCTCTGCATCATATCCTTTGAAAAAAAATAAAAAAAATATTAAAATAGTCATATGACTAATTAATTGATATGTCCATACATGACAACCAAACTCCAACATGACTTTTATTTATGATCATTGCAAAACATATCTTGATGGGAAACCATCTTCGTGAATGGTCATTTTATATAAGATGGACAAATTTGCATTTGAATAAAAAATTGTTAACCAATATGAGTCTGCTTCAATCAATGGTGAGCCCAATTTTGTTACAATCAACCTAGTGTCCAAGACTTTGGTTTATATTTATAAGAAGCATAATCGAAACACCAACTTTCAACTGAATTTTATGGTTGGGAATTCCGATGAATTTCAAAGAGTTTTAAGAATTTAGGAGGATATAATACAAATTGTTGTTCAAAATGAATATTATTAACTCTATCACCAACCTTATTTGACGGTGACAAAATAGTTCTATCCTTTATAAACGTTGAATTCTTAAAATTTCTTTCCAAATCGGGATAAGTGAATTCAACAATGTCACAAAATGAACCAGATCCATGTGGAATTATTTGCGACATATCATCCCCATCATGTTTGATAGATAGTAGGTAATCTACCATCACCAAATTCAACAGCCACTTATTGAAAGCAGAGATAGAAGAAGTTGTTGAATTCATATGAAATCGCATGTTTATGGTTAATTGGAAAAGGTCACAGTGATCCCATATTCTATACTTGGTAATATAGAAGTTGAAATAATAACACTGCGCCTGCCCCAAGGAACATGTAATATTTGTCTGAAATCCCCTCGCAACAACATATTTACCCCATCAAATAACTTATTTTCTGATGAATGATCATTGCATCGCAGAATATCCTACAACATGTACATCAGCCATTGGTGCTTCATCCCATTTAATCAGACTTGTCTTCCTTAGTAATCCAGCTAATGATGTACCTTACTTAACTTCGCAAGAAGAATTATTGCTTGATTTCAATGGGATCTTAAATGTTGAATGTGTTGTTCATCCACCATAATGCAACAATCTTACCCTCAGATCTTATTCGAGTAGTGACTCCTCCATAAATATGTTTTCCATGTGCCACCACTTGAATACAAAAAAGTGAAGCATCCAAAATTGTTATAAACAAAATTGATAACTGCATCGTATACGATCTTTGATCGACATTAAGACCATTACATAGTTCACTGTGTTTGTACTGCCAACTCGTCCCTATCATAATTAATGAATTAACTTCATCATGATGTAGATTAGAGTTGTTATAATTAGTTAACTGTTGGTATTTGTTTCAAGACATGGGTGATTATGAACCTTGAAAACAAGAATATAGTAAATCAACTAAAATACTTAACAAAAAGTTACTCCACTCTACCAAACGTGGAGTTCAATTCTCATACTACTATTTATGCTCTTGAGTTTGTATCTTCGATTAAAAAATTACGGAAATGTTATTCAATACGGGTGAGTTTCATTTGAGTGAGCACAAAATTTACCTTAAATTGAGATCGCACTGTAGGCCCAGTGCAATGGAGTTTCCGTAAATGATCCAACGAGTTTAAGCCCAAACCAGAATCCACCTCAATACTTCAGTAACAAATAAACCTATTCCAAGCTCATCGCTGATTTCTATATTGTTTGCTTTTATCTCCTGAACTTCAGTCTTCAGCTTCGACACAGAAACAATGGGTTATTCCAAGGATCAGCTGCTTGCTCGTTTAAAGGTTTCCTCTTTTTGATTTCTGGATAGCTTTTAGTTCTAATCTTTGTACAGTTAGTATCTAATTCGCAATATCCATTCAGTTTTTGGGAAATGATTCATTATTTAAACTACAATTGTGATTTGGGTTTTCATTATTTTTATTTAAATTCATTTATTTTCAGGGTAAGAATGGAGCAAATAAAGTGTCAAAACACAAATTAGGCTGTTACAATATGGTTTTCTCTGCTAAAATTATGAACTTTTATAGATATTTACACTATGAATTGGTGGAAATATTGTGAATTGTAACCAGTGGCCGATCTTGCCATTTGATTTTGGGGGCCAATTAGGAAACTAAGTATGTAGTTTGACCAATAGCTTAAAGCTGTGATCTTAAAGATGAAAATAGAAGAACACAAGGTGACAGATAACAATTTAAATTTATAATGCACAAAATTAAATTATAAACAAAATAAATAAATATAAATATATACAATTTAAATTTTTTTTTTGGGGGGTGGGGTGGGGTGGGGTAACAAGTTAATTTAGTTTAGCGCACACACTCACTCAAGATGTTTCCAAAATGGCCCGTGACTCCCATGGCAATTCACCATTGATTGCAATCCTTCTAATTATATAGTTTTGATTCAGCACTATTTCTCTGTTTGTATCTGGTTATGATTGAATTCAAGAATTTATGGCCTTGCTTCAGTTTATGGTTGCTTTTCTTCTTTTGCATCTCTAGTGACTGGTATGTGCATTGGATTTTTTTCAGGAGCTTCAAATTGATTTTTCCCAGTATGAACATCCTGTTGTTTTGACTGTCGAAGCTCAGGTAAAAGAAGAGTGCTAAACTTAGCCGATGAGTCCCTTTTGAGTAAACAAACTCATGCATTTCATGGATTCTAAAATTTTTCTTCTCATCAGGCAAAATATGTTGGGAATGTGGGAGGTGCACTGAGCAAAAATCTGTTCTTGAAGGTATACACCGAATGAAAATTGGCATTGTTTCTGATGGATTATTCGAAACTTTCTGAGTGATTGCAAATGTTTATCCATGCAGGACAAAAAACATAGGTACTATGTTGTGTCTGCCCTTGCAGATACGAAAGTAGATATGAAAGGTACATACTTTCTTTCCTGCTTTATTTTTTGTATAATGCATGGAAATAGTTTATTGGTCTCATATATTGGTCTCAATATGGAAATTTTGAAGTAACTTTGAGAGGTTAATGTGAGTTTCATGTGGCTTTCAAAGCTGTGCAGTTTTATCTCAGAGGCTTGGTTTAGGAAAAGGTGGTCTAAGAATGGCTCCAGAAGAGGCATTGGGTGAGATACTTAAGGTGGGCAAATATATAAGTTCTTTTACACTTGTTTGTTATCAAATTTTTGGAGGTCATGTTATTATTAATGGATTTAGTTAAAGAAAAAATGACAAGCTACTTCTTTTCTTAGAAGATAAATAAATTTGGTAATCAATGTTTACGCATATAAATGATTGCCAAATATATGATTAGAAGATTATAGTTTACTATTTTATATTGTTGCTTTTGTTTCCACGCCCTCCCCCCCCCCCCCCTTTCAATAATGATTGTTATATGTATTTGCATTTCATTATTTTATGTTGCTTCTGTTTTCTTTTTTTTTAAGGTGCCACTTGGATGTGTTACTCCATTTGCTCTAGTAAATGAATCTGCAAGGTATTTAAGTTTTATTTCCTTCAAGCTTTGAATTTACATTCATTTTAGTGCTGAATGGTACATGGAGAATTATCTTCCTAAGATCTTGAATTTAAGTAAATTCTGTTGCCTTATATATTAGAAGGGAAGTCCTTGAAGCTTTAGTAGCTTTTTCCTTTGCCAAATTGTATAGAAAGTCCTTGTATTATACTTTTTTGGTGGATTTAGTCACTTTTTTTTGTCTTCTTTAAATGTGCAAAATTTGTCTAATTGTACAAAAATGACAATGTCACATGTTTTAAAAAAAAAAAGCTACGGAATTAACAAAAAAAAAATAGCCATAGGACTGAAAATACACATTTTGAGAAGTAGAGGGATATAAGTGATCAATTACAGTAGAGGGATTAAATCTGCAAAAATGCATAGTACAAGGGCCTCTTACCCAATTTGATCTTTTTTCTTTTTGCATTCGTGTGTGAATGAAGTGGCTTTGCCAATGTGAAAACCAAAGAAAAATAATGTATCGAGCACTGCAAAACCTTCTGCAATAGAAGATGATTCTAGTGTTAATGATCATTAGGCCTAAATTCTAGTGCAGTTTCTTCTCCCTTCTCCCTTCTTTCTCCTTCTCCTTCCCCTTTCTCTTATCTCTCTATTATGGATTCTGTGCTTAATTGTTTGTCTGTAAAGATTTGCTTTTTTGGCGGTTTTCTTCGTTGTATTTCTAGTGTTAATTTTCTGTTCCCTTTTTTTTTTTTTTTTTTTTTCCATTTAAAGTCATGTCTCGCTATTGTTGGATAAAGGATTCAAAACTCAAGAGCGTTGCATCTTTCACCCACTTTCCAATGACATGTCAATCTGTAAGTTGGAATATATATACACCTTTTTTTCACCTTTTTGCAGAAAGATATATTCACGTTCTTGTTTTTCGTATTCAGTTCCATGCTTTATTTTGTTACCTAAAATGATTGGAGTGGTTGTAGGCGATTATTTCAAGATGGAATATGTTGAGAAGTAAATATCTTATGCTTTAGCATTGTTTTAACCTATTGCCTTTTTATATGGACAACATAAGCAAAAATGCTGGTTACGCTGAACCATCAATTCGATTCTTAGTGTCCCATTTTTAGTTCTTCCTATCAATTATTTGTTACGAGTATGAATGCTATGTGTCATGGTATATGCAATTTGGGTTACTCAGGCATAGAACTCTTGTGATAGAAAAAAGGGACTGATTTACTAGGCTTTGGCTTAATATAACTGGAAATCAATGAGGAAACTTAGTCGTTATAGCTCTATATACCTTGGTGTCAGAACTTTTTATCTTTTCGGCATCTGTTTAAACTAACTTCCAATAATTTATTTCCAGCTCTTAATGCCTTTGGTCTTGACAAGTTTCTTAAATCAATTGGGAGAGACCCAACTTATATTGATCTGGAGGTGATTTTACTTTTTCCTTGATGTGTCCCATGTCACTGGTAATGACTTGTCAATTCAGCTAATCTAATATCCATTTACCGTTGGTAGGCTAACCCTCCTGTAGGAAAAGATCAACCTCCTGATCTAGCTTCTTTAGTTCCATTGGGTTCCACAGTTCTGCCTGATCTTCCCGAGAAAACCCCTTCACAAGATTCATCTGGAAATCATCCTAGTGCTGGTAATAATTCTACAGCAGTTACAGGTAATTTATCCATAAGAATTGTCATTTACCACTCTGTTTTCTACCGTAAGATTCTCACTTTCTTGCCCCAGTTACAACTTCCTAAATTTTGATCCTATTGTAATGTTTCAAGAAAATCAAAACTAAGTTTTATCTATTGCTTCATTTAAATGAATTGTTGACATTGTTTTTAAGAATTTGACATGCTTGAAGTCTAGATCACCATTCCTCTGTTTCTATTTGATCCTGAGACCAACTTCTGTTTTGGGTTCCAAAAATTAGCCTGCCATTTGTTCTTATAGCTGTAGCTTTTATACTAATCACTTTATTGTGTTGCACAACTTGGGCACAAAGATGCTGAATTTAATAGTTTCAACTTATGATGCTGAATTTAATAGTTTCAACTTAGGATTGTGATAAATATGACAAAATTTTGCATCTAGCTAGCGGTAATGGGCTTTGTTGACAGTTTGTTAAGGTTAAGTGAATTTTATTTTTCTTTTGATCGAGGTGGTGATTTAATGTCAATGGTTGCAAAACAATGGTGCCAATCTTACATTAGGAATCTGTTTCTTGTCTGGATTAACACTGATTGTCATTTCATCTGTTAATAAAAAACAATATTGTTGGTATCAGAAATTCGAGAAGAACTGTAATGTTGTTTGCATGATAATTGAGTTTCTAGCTCTGCTGTTGATTGCCTATATAGTGATGTAGGAATCAATTTGGTCTAAACAATATAACCCTTTCTCTTCTCTCTATGTAGCAAAAGCTGAAAAGCCATCTAGTGCTGTGCAAAATGTTAAGGAGAAATCTGTCAATGGTGTTCGACCATCGATTCCTTCCACAGATGCTGGGAAATTTGTGGAAGAGCTTCTGGATAGAACATCTACCTTACTGCTATCAGAAGTAAGCTTATTCTAATACTTCTGTCAACCTGATATTTTTCCTTCTTTATTTTCCCCCCTTACTTATGAACTGATTACAGATTTCCGAAGATTCCATCAAGCGACATGGTGGACAATTAGGAGCTGAAGTAGCGAATAATATTAGAAAATGTCTTAGAGAAGATCTAAAGAATCTCGCTGTAAGTATTATGCAGTAACAGTTAAATATTTCCTTCATTATTTAGTATATAACTCTTGGTGATTCTTTTGAATAAACCTAAAGAAACTGTTCAGGTTTTGTAATAGTTTTTTGTTTCGCTTCAACCCACAAGTGCCCTGTTTATTTTAGTTTTCAAGTTTATTCTAACAGAAATGATGGGTTTCCATTGCAGACAATATTCAAGAACACGGCATACACAGAAGGGTTTTATGCCGGTACTCACTATCAACCCAAGCGTCTTTGATCTTATTTATGACTGCTTATCTCCCTTGGACCATTTTCCTTACCAGAATATGATTTCTAAGCTGAAAAACAACAATCAAACACAGAATTTTCATCATGACGTTCATTCTTTTTATTATGTACTTTTATCTGCATTTAGACATTTAATCGAAACTATGCATGCCCCTGTTTTTAGAATCATATAAAATTGCTTGTATTGTTCAGAGACATTTAATTGAAACTATGTATTACCCTGTTTTTAGAATCATATGGCTATTTAACTGCCATTTACTTGATTTTGATAATTGCCATGCTATTTTCCTGGAAAATTGATTGTTTGAAGGTGCATCTAATGTACTTGAAATACATAAATAGGCTGTTTATGCAGCATTTCGAGATTTTAGAGATTCTGCAGTTTAAATTATATAATAGGATTAGAGAGTGGCAAGCCATGGTAGATGCTGCTTAGGTTTCTGTCTCAGGGTCGCGATTACACATTAATGATCGATATGGGTATGCTCAATTTTTTATTTTTTGATGTTACATCTGAGTTCTGGATGACATACATGTAAAAACCATGGTAAATTACTGAAATTTAAATCAAGTAGTTCACACAATTTACATCTGAAACACATTTTGCAACAAAGTTTTGCATGAATTCTGACAAGCAAGCACGTCTGCATGTAAAATGCCTAGAGAATACAGCATCGATTCGACCTTGATTGAACTGCTGGGGGGAAATAAATTTAAAGATGATTTTCTGTGTAACAGGTTAATTGTCAATGAACAGAGAGATTATAAAGCGAGTCCATGTTATGTTCTATTTTGAATTGCATAAATGGTTTCATGTCATAAAATCTGTTTCATCTTTGCAGAATATGAAATTACAATTTATAAATAAACTAGAATTTTTTATAATATTAAAATAAAAAAGTGAAATGAGGCAACATGAAGTAATATAGCAGAGTTATTGATATAGTCAGCATTGGCATGATGGAGGAGATTCGCCTGTTCCATTGGCATTGCTAGTTGGTTCAAAGATAAACACAATATATAAATCACATTGAATCATGAGGACAATGATATCATTGAAAATCAATTTTCATTACCAGGAGAACTCTGATGCCTTCTATGGAAAGGACATAGGTTACTAGCCAGCTGCCTAAGCCTGCGATATTGTCCACGATCTCCAGAAGAAACCTCGGACTCTGAGAAATGACTATTACTGGATTCTGCATCACTGCTAACAGGCAATTCTTGGCGACAAACAGGGCAAGAATTGTGAAGCCTTAGCCAGGGAACAATGCAGTCATTGTGGTAGATATGTTTACAAGGCAGCTCCCTTGCTTCTCCACCAACAGTGAATTCCTCCTTGCAAACTGGGCATTGCGAATTGTCAATCAGGTGCATTTCAGTGATCTTCACGGTTGGAATTGTGTTGATTGTCGATACTGGAGCTGGAGGTACTCCTGGACGGTCAGTTTGAGTTATTTGATCGATCAAATCATCGAGTCCTGACCCAGAAAAGAAGTTTCTCGGATCAATACCAGACTGTACAAGGTTTGCTTGTCGCAAACTCCTTTCAGCTATGCTTGGACCATAAGGGCCCGCAGGTCTAAGGATAATCCAAGTCCTAGGGCGATGTGTAGCTTCAAATTCTTGTTCTCTAATTTCATTTTCATCGGAACTAAGTCTATGCCTTCCACGATGCTCAAAGGGATCACTTACAGATCTAGCTCCCAAGAAATGATGCCTGAGAAGAGGCCAGCCGAAAGGTTCTTGATTTTCATTTTGACCGGAACTATGGAAGCTACACCTTTGACGATGCTCAAGGGGATTACTTACAGATTCAGCTCCCAGAAAATGACGCCTGAGGAAAGGCCGGCCTAAAGATTCTAGAATTTCATTTCCATTGGAACCATAGCTTCTACGCCTTTGACGATGCTCAAGGTGATTACTTATAGATTCTGCTCCCAAGAAATAACGCCCGAGGAAAGGCCAACCTAAAGGTTCTTGAATTTCATTTCCATCAGAACTATGGCTTCTACGCCTTTGACGATGCTCAAGGGGATCACTTATAGATTCGACTTCTAGGAAATGATGCCTGAGGAAAGGCCAACCTAAAGATTCTTGATTATTAGAACGTTGTACGTGTTCTTGTTCTCTAATTTCACTTCCATGGGAACTATGGCTTCTACACCTTCGACGATGCTCCAGGGGATTATTTACAAATTCGGCTCCCAGTAAATGACTTCTGAGCAACGGCCAACCTAAAGGTTCTTGATTATCAAAACGTTGTGCAGGTTCTTGTTCTCTAATTTCATTTCCATCAAAACTATGGCTTCTACGCCCTCGAAGAGACTCAAGGGGATTATTTACAGATTCGGGTCCTAGTAAACGATGCCCGAGCAAAGGCCAACCTATAGGTTCTTGATTATTGGAACAATCACGATTACGATTGGATATCCGGATCAGAGGATCCATGATAAGAGAGAGTGCTTCAAACAGACGAACTTCAGGGGAGGGATCAGAAGCAGCGAAGTCAACAACCATTCTCGGCCTATCAATTTCCATCTCGCAAACGAACTGGCCAGAACATCGAGGGCAGATAATCTCCGAAGGATTTGTAGGGACAATCCCTACAGATTGACGACACTGGTAGCACCAATAAAGCTTGTAGTTCCTCCCTGGGGCTGAACCATTGGTTCCATTGACCCTTTCCCCAGGTTGAGTTTGAGACATATTCTCTATCTGGGTTTTTTTCTTTTTAAAAATCTTGAAATTGGCTAAGAAATCATTTTAGAACCCAACATATGCTTAATCTATGAACCAAGATTAGCAGAAAAGTATGGCTTCATTGGTTGAATAAAGCCACCGACTTTTCTGGGTAATGTTATAGATGATATATTCACAGTTACCGTCCATGCAAAGGAAAGGATGAGAAAGTTTTTCTGCAAAGGGATTTTGTTTTCCGAAGATTATCATGCCCTTTCTTCTTACGGAATATTTTCAAGATATCCGCCATTCAAATCTCAACATAATGCATCCAATAACTGAATGTATTCAATTTGAACTTCAGTGTGCCTGCGTACATGCATGAAACAGAGAGGTTCATAGAATTTCACTGAGCTTCAAATAACTGTTTAGTTCTAGACATATGCTTTGACACTTACAGGAAAAATGTATAGGAAACCGATAAAACATCGATATGCATCCATCAAGATATAACTGTTACTCGATTAAGCACAATCTACTGCGTATTCATCCATGAACCATACATTGCTTGAAGTCGCTCCTACGATGAATTCTATTATTCGAATAAAATTTATAGGTTTGGTTTGAGTTTTTACTCAACCTCCAGTTTGATTTTCAAGGATTACAAGTTCTCATAGCCAAATCTAGTCACATACCTTGGCCGATAAACCTAGTTCCGATACATTTAATCACTTTTTCTTCAGCTTTTCCTTCATCCTCTCGACTGCAGACCTCAAAGTTTCTTCATCCTTGCAGAAGGTAAATCTCACCAAATTCTTTCCATCTTCCGGGTTCAAGTAAAAAACACTAGTAGGAATTGCCACAACTCCGACTTCCTTGATCAGATACTCGCAAAACGCAATATCATTGTCTAGACCAAAACGGGTGTGATCTACAACAACAAAGTATGTTCCGCTTGATGGGAATACTTTAAAACCAACATCCTTCAAACCCTGCACCAAAATTGCCTTCTTTGCCATATAATCTGTCTTTAGCTCAGCAAAGTAGGAATCAGGGGCTTGGAGAGCAACTGTAGCCGCATATTGCATGGGAGTGGAAGTAGCAAAAGTAAGGAATGAGTGCGCTTGCCGCACTCCCCAAGTCAAGTGTGGTGGAGCTATAGCCCACCCGATTTTCCACCCTGTTAGAGAGAACGTCTTCCCCAAGGAGTTCATAGTTACCGTTCGCTCATACATTCCAGGAAGGGATGCCATTGAAATGTGATCCATTTCGAATGCTAATTTATCATAAACTTCATCAGTAAAAACCAAAACATCATTCTCAATGCATAGCGATGCAATTGTATTAAGTTCCTCACGAGTAAACATCTTCCCCGTTGGATTATGTGGAGTGTTTATAAGAATGGCACGAGTGTTCTTTGAGATAGTTGACTTAAGCTCATCAATAGGAACAGCAAAATCCGGAGGGCGCAATGTGATGCATTTTACTTTGGCACCAGCCATGGATAATGTCGCTTCATAAGAATCATAAAATGGAGCAAAGAGGATCACCTCATCACCTGGATCAATCAAGCCTAACATGGTTGCAGCAATAGCTTCGGTGCACCCAGAGGTAACAGTAACTTCCTTCTCAGGGTCAATCAAAAGTCCGGTATCCTTCTTGAAGCGAGCAGCTATGGCGTTGTTAAAGTCTGGAACCCCATATCCTCGAGCATATTGGTTTTTCCCATCTTTAATGGCTTGAATTGCCGCTTCTTTTACAAAATCTGGACCATCAAAGTTGGGGAACCCTTGGCCAAGGTTTATTGCTCCATGCTTGATTGCAAGCATACTCATCTGAGTAAAAATTGTAGTCTTGAACTTCTCCAATCGCTTCGCAACCTGTGAAAATATACGAGGTTAATAGACAGAATATATATATAGCTTTATAACACAAACTATTTGCATATACATATTGCTCAATGTCCAAAATCTTCATTTGTTTGGCTTTTCTTATTGGAATTGCTAAACCATGATTTTAACCGCAAAAGCTAAAATTTCGTCATTTGAAACGCGGCTTTAAACCGCAAAAGTTGTGCTAACTTCAACGCTAAAAGGGGGCTAATAGGTCTGTGAATCAAATTAATACTTCTACAGATCCCTAATGTTAAATCTAAAAAAAAAAAAAAAGGCATGGCAACAACAATCTCATTTTCTACCTAAATTCAGAAAATAATCCTGAAATCGGGTTTCGACTAGCACCTCCATGTGAGATTGAAAGAACAACATGATAGATCTTCAATTTGTTATACTACTAATCATGTCCTGTAATTCATAAAACAAAATCTCATAATCTAACCAATTTGCAATTTTTAAAAGATTCAAAGCAAGAAATTTAGATGTTCTCTACATGCATTTCATTACAACAATTCAACAAAGAACATACCCATTGTCCAACCCGTAGAAAATATCTCATTATAAAAATAAAAATAAAAATAAAAAAACTTTCCTCCAAATTAAGATCTGACTTAAACGAATTATACAAAAACTGGAAACAAAATCAACCCCCCAAACCCAACAAACAAAAAATACTCCCAATAAATGCAACCTTCTGAATAAAAATTAAAAATCAATGAAGAAAATCAAATCAAGGAAAAGAAGTGGTCACCTGAACTGGTTGGTGGGTGATATTGGGAGTGGCATCGTGAGTAGAAACAGGGTCTTTGTGGGTGGAAACGGAGGAGATGGTAGCCATGAAAGACGGGTAATTGCTGATTCTCCAATTAGACCTAAAGAAAGAAGAATCGGAATAACCCTTTTGGAAATGCTTGGAGAAATTAAAAAATAAGGGCGTTGTGGATGGGGATTTAAAGCAAAATGGCCTAAGCATTTCGAAGTGTGTCCAGGTACATTCAGCAGCCTGCATCGAGATTAGGTGGATTTATGTACTAATTTGAATTTGACCCCTTTGGAGTCAGAGGAGATTGCTTGAATGATTTCAGTTTTATTTTTTGCTGAAAAACTGTGAGACGTGAAAACAAATAAGAAAATTGCAGGTGATAATTGTGAAATAAATGACTTATGTCAGAAAAAAAAACGATTAATATGTAAGATTTTTATTCAGCGACCTAATTTTATTTTTTCATTTTAAAAATATATACATAATTAAATTTTAACTTAAAATATTATTTTTTTAATAATTCAATTTTACTATTTCAATAAAATGTATCAAAATTTTAAAATTAAGTATAATAATTTAAATATTATTTAATTTTAATATATATATGTGGTCAATTACAGTGGTAGAATTTTGTGAGGGTCAAATGCTGCTATTAAACCCTTTATTTTGTATAAGCTGTGGATTTAGTACTTTTACTTTAATTTGATCAATTTGAATCTTTGGACTTTTCAAATTTTGATATTTTAGTCCTAACTCAATGGTAACAATTAAATCTATTTAGTTAAATTATGTCATTAGTCTTGTATTATGCTTAAAGTTATAGATTGAGTCCAGTTCACCAATTGGATCATTCTTAATGGCTATATTTTTTTAATTTTAAAATTTTAGTCTTATCTGCAAACAACAGTCATTAAGTTTATTAATTGATTTTTGTGAGTAATATGTGAAAATAACAAATAGACATATCATTACACATGTAATAATATATTTGACACATCAAATTTAAAAAAAAACTTAACTTAATGAATTTAATAATTATCATTTGGTTAGAACTAAAATTTTCAAATTCTAAAAGTACAGAGATTAAAAATGACCAAATTAAAGTATAAGTACTAATTCCACAATTTATGAAAGTACAGGGTCTAATAGCAGAATTTGACCATTTTGTGAGTGTGCGCTTCATGCCACTTTGAATAAGTGCTGACCGTCTGATTAAGAATAAATTTTGTTTGCATTTGATATTGTAAGTTTGACTCCAATATTGAGTGTTGTAGTCAAGCTTAAAGTATCAAGTTTTAATTAATGGATAAATTCTTTCGGTAGTCCATCAAATATTAATAAGTTTCATTTTTAGTTTAGGGTAATTTCACTTGAGGTTACCCTAGAATAACATTGTTTCTATTTGATCACTTTAAAATTTGTTTGTCAATTTAGTCACTGTTGTTAGAAAAATTGACCAGAATGATCACTCAACTGTCTGGACCTAAAAAATGAAATTTTGTTCTTTTTGTCCCTTTAAAAATTAGAAAAAAAAAATTAAGTTAATCCATTAAATCCCCCTAAAAACCCATAATAAATAACATAAAAAAAATATTCTAGATCCAACCTCCGATATGCTTCCACTGCCATCCTTCTCTACTGTCTCCTTTGTTTCCTCCTTCAATTTCGACACTAAGGTAAATTTCTTAATTATCCATGTTCTCCCATTTATTTTCCAACTAAATAGTTTAGTTGCACCATTTTTTCAAAGCCATAAAGATTTTTTTGACCCTCCAACTTTACAAAAAAAAATCATTTTAGCTCTCTATTTAAATTTTCGCCTCTTTTAGCACTTGAACTTGCATTGTTTGTCAAATCGTTCAAAAATGAATGAAAAAGTTAACGTTTGCTAACTTTGTTGATTTACCATGCATGTGGATTTGTGTATGACACGTTAATAATTAATTATTTTAAAAAATTTAAAAATTAAAAATATGCTTTTATATTTTTATACTTTTTAATAATTTTTATTTTTAAAAATATTTTTATAATCTTTTGAATTTTTAAAAATTAATTAATTGCTTATATGGCATCCATGTATATGCCACGTCAGCAAAGTTAACAAATGTTAACTTTTCCATCTATTTTGAGGTGATTTGACAAACAATGCAAGTTTAAAGGCTAAAAAAGATGAAAATTAAATGGAAGGCTAAAATAATTTTTTTTTAAGTTGGAAGGTCAAATAAGTCATTATACTTTTTTCAAATGTACCATGCATAATGGCCCAAAAAAATTTCAGTGTCACCATAATATTTTGGGAATGGGGATCATACAATTTCCAAGAGAAAGAATTTAGAGTTATTAAAAATATTTGTGGAGTTAGATATCAAAAAATTTATTAAATGAGATAAAGTATAATTTATTTTGAGATATTGCGTTTAGTTTGGAAAGTTGAATGACTTGAAGAGCTATTTTTCCCAATTTAAGAGGTTGAGTAATTTATAAAGAATAAATTGTTAAATAACTTATAGAGTAGCGAGACATGTGATATGGAGTGAATTTAAAATTTGAAGGAAAAGAGGATACAAGAAAACATAGTTGTTATGAGAGCGATTGCTTAGTAGCACAAGTTTAAAGGTTCGCCAAAATTTGTATGAATTGAGTTAGAAGTATGGTTAAAATTCTTATTGTATCTAGTTTTTAAAGAAACAAACAGAAATTATATTTGAATTTTAAATTGAGAGAAAAAAGTATTTTAGCGAAGGTAGCTCAAAACTCTCTAGCAACAATCCTATTTTAACTTTGAAAAATTGATGCACATTTTGTACTTACTATTAATTTCTGAATTTTTATGAGAGAAAGATTATTGAATCTAGTTTCTAAAATATTAAACGAATCTTAATTTTGAATTTTACAAAATTAAATATAAATAATTTAGTGACAAATATATGGTTAGACAATCTTGTTTTAAAAAGTTTGGTTGTTTAAATTATTTTGTTTATATATATATATATATATATATATATATATATATATATAATTTGAAACAAAAAATATATATCTATTGAGAATGACTTGAACATAAAAGATATGATACTTATTATTTGATAATGAGATAAGAATGATATTAATTGTTACTATGGAATAAGGAAACAAAATCTAAATGAGTTATAATTAATTTTGTATAAATGAGATTGAGTCAAAATATGACAATATTTAAATTTAATACAAAATTAGTTTTAAATTTAAGAAGAGTTGTGAATGAGACAAGACTTGTGATAATACTTGAATTTTGAGTAAGAAGAGGTTACCTTTTGTAAAGCTTAAATGTAAATATTCTATGAAATTTCTGTGTGTTATGCTTAACAGGTGGATTCAATAAGAAGTAGAAATACACCTAACTAAGCTTTAAATTTAGTTGGAATAATAAATGACTAAATTCTTTTTTTTTTTTTGTGAATTACAAAAATAGAGCAAAACTCGAACAACAAACACAACTAGCGCGACTTGATCACACCTAGGGCGGTGAACACCCTAACAATCAAGCCATCACATAAGGTTCATAAATGACTAAATTTTTAATAATAAAAAAGTTTGACGTAAGAATTGGTAAATAGAAAAAATTGATTCTGATATTTAAAAGATAAATAAAAAAAATTTCAAAATGCACATATTAATGAAAATGCTAAACCAAGTTATTATTAAATAAGTCACTACGTTTTATTTTGATTCATGAAAGAATGATAATGAAATAAGGACTTTCAATAAAGTTTGAATCTTGAGCAGAGAACATAGATTGTGAAATAACAAATGAATTGTTGAGATATACTATTTGATGTTGATGATTGAATACATATGGTACATATATGTATGTGTTCTTTGTATTATGAATAGATATGGATAATGATATCATGAACGGAATGAATATAACAGCCAAATTTTTCAGTGGTGTCGGAAACAGTGATTCGAGATCACTAAATCCGATGAGTAAATTTAGAAATTTTAACAAATAATAATTATAGGCCAAACGCGAACTTAAAAGAATTATTTTTAATTAGTGAATTTTGTGATTTTAAAAGAATTAATCAGGTAAATTGGGTTGAAAACGAGGTATCGAGACCCCAAATTCATAAACCGAGCCATAAATATTTTTATAAATATTTATGGAGTGTTATTAAGTTAGTATTAAAGTTTCATTAGAAAATTTTAACGTTTGATTAGTCAATTAATTAAAAAGAACTAAATTGAAAATAGTGCGAAATTTATTAAATTGTGATTAAATAGTTTAAGTGATTAAAAAGGAGGGATTTAAAAGGAATTGGACCCAAATTGTATGGGCTGGACGGTTGGGCAAGAAAATCATCAAAAAGACAAGGAGAAACAAGGGCAAAATGGGAAATTTTGTAAATTAAACATATAAAACAAGACAAAATTAAAAAATCTAGAGATATCATCATTTGTCTTCAGCAAAAACGCCATGGAGGTCTGAAAGCTGCTGATTTTTCATACTTTGACATATGTGAGTTCAATTCTTGCCCTTTTCTTTGAGATTTTTATGTTTTTATGACTTTTACAATTAGGTCCAAGTGTTTAATTCATTAGTTTTGATTTTATGGACAAAATTAAAAGCTATCATTGATAAGTGTTGGCTGTTTATGATGAAATAAAATGAATTTTAAGCTTTGATTTTGTTGTTTGATGATTTTATCAAGTAAATTCAATAGAAATTGATTTTAGGACCTAATTGTGAAAAAGTTGTGAATTAAGGTTTAGTGTTAAAATTATAATTTTCAAAGGTTTTGTAATAGTTTAGAATGATGGAATAAAATGTTAATTGAAAAAAATTAGCTTAATATATGGGCTAATTGAGCAAGGACTGAATTGTATGACCTGTGAAATTTAGAGGAAAAATGGTAATAAACATCTTGAACTAAAACAACTTTGGACAGCAGCAGTAGGTTAACTTTGAAAAATCACCATAAATTGTAAAAATCGAATTAGAAGATGAATAATATATGAAATTAAAGCTTATTGAGTCTAGTTTCTCATAGAAGAAACGGTGTAAGCAATTGAGTTGTAAATTATGAGATATAATGAATTTTGTGAGACAAGGTTGAATTCGGGTTCCCCTGTTTTGATTTTGGAAAATCACCAAAAATTGGAGAAAATTAATTAGAGGCTAAAATTTATATGCTTAGAATCCTTAATGAGTATATTTTCAATAGAAATCAACGAGAACATTATCTGAGTTCTGTACTGTGATATAATTAATTTTTAGTGAAGAGAGGTCAGAACTATCGGATAGTGAAACAGGGGAAACTTAAATGAATAAACTGTACTAATTGGCTAAACCAAAAATTTTGAAAATTTTATGGTGGAATGATATGTGAGTCTAGTTTTAGGGAAAATTTACGGATCTTAATTTTTAGCTCTGTAGCTCGAATTATAAATAATTGAATGACTATGACTCGTGTGAACAGTTTGATGTGAGCATTAATAAGTAAATTGTGAAATCGTACTTACAAGAATGTTATATACATTAAGGATGTGGAATGGAGAGGAGGAGGAGGAAAAATAAATGATATGTGTTTATAAGAAAACAGTATGAGAACGATACATATCATGACATGTATATATATGATCTAGCTTTAAATATGAATGCTTGATGATTAAGCGAAAAACATTTTATGAGAAATCAGTTGAGTTCCGACTTGATTTTAATGTTCATGTTGGGCTTCGAGGCCCAAATAAAGGTTGTTATATATATATATGATCTCAGAAAGTGAATAGTAATGTTTTGATTAATCTGTAAATGTTCTGTATGTACTGGTAACTTGTAATACTCTGTAACCCTGTTTTGACGACGGATACAGGTTAGGGTGTTACAATGAATGTATGTCATGTTAATTTAGGTTCATAAATGATATAGGAAATTGTTAGTAGCCCTAATATTTTTGTGGTTCTTAGTCATAATGTAATTGGCATGCCAATAGGACTAACCTTGTATGTTCTTAGTCGTGAGGTCAGTATACCTTTTTAACCTTGTATGAAACTAGCATTACTTCAAAACCAGTCATCTAACTATACAAGTTTTAGGTTGTAGTAGATATGGGAAATTGTTAGTATCTTTAGATTTATGAATGTATATTCTTAGTCGTGAGATTAGTGTACCCTTTTAACCGTGTATAAACTAAAATTACTTTAAAACTTGTCATCTAAATAGTACAAATATCAGGTTGTAGTAGATATGGAACTTTTATAATATGACTTGGATCAGATCTAAATATATATATCATATATATATCGAACCCTACCTAAATATTCTGCACTTTACCAGTTGACATACAAGCTACAGCATCTCCGACAACTACAATTGTAAGCAATGACGATATTGACACATTTGAGGGCAAGAAAGATTCGTGATTGTTTCTATGGTTGAAACAGTGGCTACAGTTTCATATACTGTTTCATTTCCTTACTTGCCTATTTTCAGAGTTGGTAAATTTTAAAACAAAAGTATTGAGCTATTTGTCTTGAAGATATTTGGACATGGTAAAGCCCAAAACATGAAGACCAATTCTGTTGAAATTGAAGACTTGAAGATTGGTTTCTTGGGATACAAGTAAAGTCATTTTCTATAATTGAAGATTTTCAATTACACCAAAACTCTTATGGAAATATTATCTTATGTTATGGAAATATTATCTTATGTTGATTTTTAGCTTTACTTTATAGAAAATTGATTAGATTATAACTCTTATGTAAACAAAATTTAAGTAGTATATAAACTTAAGTTTTGCCTAAGTTAAAAATGAACCGAGAGTAACCAAGAGATTAAAGTAGCACAAATGTGTGCATTGTTTCTGTAAGCAATCAAAGGAGTTTCTTGGATTGCAAAGCTAAGTTTTCGAGGGGAAAGCTGTAACACCCTTAACCCATATCCGTCGCCGAAATAGGCTTACAGAGTATTACCGAATAAACATAACCTAAATCATTCATTTCAAAACATTTCAATGAACATAGCATAATCCAATATTATACAAGCATAAGCTCTCAAGGCCTTAAAATCACTTTATAAGTGTTTCGGGACTGATTCAAGAACATTTGAAACATTGAGGAAAAAATTAGAAAAATTCAACGGCAGGGGTCACATAGCTGAGACACACACCCATGTCTCAAGCTGTGTAACTCTTGAAATAGGGACACACGGCAGTGTCCCAGCCCTTGTTCGTGCTCATGTAACTCTCTGACTTGGGTCACACGGCCAAGCCACACACCCATGTGCCAGGCCATGTGCTAGCTGACGTGCACCCTAAGCACTCAACAGACAATACATAGCTGTGTCACCCAGCCGTGTGTCTCACATGGCCAAGTCACACGCCCATGTGTCTGGTCGTGTGGACCTAAAATGTACCTTAAACAACAAGTTTACCAATTCCTACTTGCTTGGGCATTAAGCAACTCAAAAACCAATCATTAAACATATTCAAAACACGATCAAACATACTCAAAACATGCCAAAACAATCATCTTAGGTGCCTAACTAATGTACCCTTATTGGTACCACATTTATATCGTCAAAACATATCAACAATGCATCATTCGAATCGAAGTTTAAAACATGCCAAAATCACTCAATTTAGCCTAGCTTATAACTACCTAAACATCAAGCTTAAGTTCATATACACCTACCAAACATTGGTTCAAAATAACATGCCAAATTATGGTTCCAATCACAACATATACTTATATACTCAAACCAACAATATACTTATAACTTCATTTACAATCCATCTACAAAATAACTATCAACTAAGACATCCTAGGTACATGCCATCACAAAAGGTAAACATCACCACATTTGAGGTCGGGATTGTTGCTGGATGCTGAGTCAACAATCAAAAGAGAAGTACCTAACCTGCGCACGGAAAACAAAATCGTACATTGAGTAAAACTCAATGATATTTCTATAATCTGAACATTTAAAGACATAATAATACATGAATTCTCAAACTGAATTATTCAATCACACTATTAACTAAGCATACCATTTCAAGATATCATCATTTTAATTTCATGCATATTAATACAATATTTCATGTTGTACTCAATTTTTCACATGATTTCATACTTGATTTGGCCTTAACAAATATCACAATTCACATCACTTGCTATATAAATAGCTTTTTATATATCAATCAACATTGCATTTATACAATGGCACAACTCATTCCATATTCAATTCATGAGTACATAACTCATATATTTCATTTGTTCACAACATATTTCACATTTCATTTTTCAATCCATTATTTCATTTCCATTTCACATACCATGCCATTTCAATATCAAATATAGAACTTTATTATTTATTTACCCCTATTAACACGACTTGGACTCGGACGGATATATGGATCCAACCAACATACCAATTTGGCACTCAGTGCCTCATCGAATAAATCTGAAGTAATAACTGTGCCTAGTGCTATATAAATTGACACCCAGTGTCTCATCAGTTAAACCGAAGCAAATTGGCACCCAGTGCCTCATCGACTCAAAGTCGAAGAAATCCCCGAACTCTTCCTATCCTATGGCATGTCATCTATATCTGACACAGCCCGATACAGTTAATAGGGTTTCATTTCACTTTTCAAATGCAACCAATATCCAATTATCCTTTTTGCACATTATCACATTTAAACATATATTCATTTCAATTTCCAATTACTCAATACATTCATAACATATGCTAAATGAATCCAATTCAATCAACTATGAATTTAATTCAATTTTAAAGCACATTAATTCTCACCTCCAATGCTTACCATATGCAATAATTCAAAATGCAACAATTTACAACTTAGTTCGAATTATAGAAACACAAACCATGGATTCTAAGCTATTTCACGTCAATTTTATCCTTCCCCTTTTTAGTCGAAGATTCCGGTACGACGTTAGCTACGGAATTAAAATAATTAAAATATATCAATATAACACTATTCAATTCACATTGAATATTTCAATTTTTACTCAATGTTTTCTTAAATTTCAATTTAGTCCCTAAACCGAGACTAATTTTTATTCTTCACAATTAACTCTATATTTTCATTCTAATTTCACTTTAAACTAAATTTAACTCTCTATTTTCAATTATACCCTAAATTTCAAATTTTTCATAATTTAGTCCCTATCACTCAAAATTTATAATTTGTTCTACAATTTAATCATTTTCCATTTCTAACTTAAAAATCTATTAATTTAATCCTTAATACCAAAACTATTCAATAATAACAACATCTAAAATCTTAATTAATGCTAAAAATTCAACATGGATCGGGTAGCACTAAACACCGGGATTAAAAAAATATAAAAATTACAAGAAAATAGACTAAATTGACTAACCAATTTTGAATTTGAACCTTAAGGTCCCTATAGCTGTGCGTTCTCCTTTGCTTTTTCTCTCTTTCTTTTTTATTTCTTTTTTTTGATAAATTTTTGCATGCATCCACTTTTATTTTTTAATTCTTTTGTTTTATTTTACTTTTATGTTATTAATATTATAACATATATATACATTCCTTATTATATAATATAACATATATATAATAAGTTAACATATATAAATATGTAATCATCATTAATTCCATCCACTTAATTAAAGGCATAATTGCTTCTTTAGTCCCTTTAATTTATTTTAATCTATACTTCTACTTTTAATACTTATGCAATTTGATCCCTACACCTTAACAACTTATAAATCATGCAAATTCACTTAACCAAAATCTAATTAACTACACAACTAACTTATGAGTATGATTTTCAGGAATGGAGTCCCGAGAATGCACTTTTTGTCACCCTTGACTATTAGGTCGTTACAAAAGCTTAGTGAGAGTGATCTAGTCTTTGTACAATGTTGAGGTTGCTAAATTGCTGAGAGTTAGACTAGTGTTAGGACTTAAATCATAGGTTGTAATGTGAGAGGGATAGTAGATCATTGCTCTGGAATAGGCCTCGTAGGTGTAGACTAAAACCGAACTGCGTAAACAATCTTGGTGTTCATTTTTATCTTTTATGAACTTTTAGTTTCGTGGTTGAAACCATAGCCACAGTTCCAAGCACTAATTTAGCCATAGTTTTTGTTTTGCACAACAAGTATCCTTTGTTTCTGCAATTGGTATCAGAGCCTCTCATTTAACATAAATAGTGATTATCCTTATTGATATACTTGCTTGAAACGAAAATATCTTCAGTCTTATACCCCATATGCTAGATGGAGCAAATTATGCTTACTGGAAAGCTAAGATAAAAACTTTCATTTAGTCAACTGATGAATGAGCATAGAGAGTAGTTTTAATTGGATAGACTCAACCTTTCACTAAATTTGAAGAAGTAAAAATTCCCCAGCCTGAGGCAATCTGGACCACTAATGAAGAAAAGATTATTAATGCCAATTTTAAATCATTTTTTCTATTTTATGTAGGGTAGATGCACAAGAGTTTAGGAAGATTTCGAAGTGTGCTAAAGCCAATGAGGCTTGGGAAATACTAGAAACAATGCATGAAGGGATCAATACAATGAAAAAAATCTAAGCTTCAGATGTTGACAACCAAATTTGAGACTTTGAAGATACATGAATCAAAGACCATTGGAGAATTTTATGTAAAACTCTATGACTTGACCAATCATGATTTCCCCCTAAGAAGTAAGTACTCAAACTCAAAGCTTATAAGAAAGGTTCTTAGGTCATTACCTAAAAGGTTCATCACCAAAGTAACAACCATCGATGAGGCCAATGATATCGATGCTATGAATATTAATGAGTTAATTGAACCCCTCCAAACCTTGGAGATTAATATGGAAAAAATCAAGAAGGGTAAATTGAAATCTAAGAAGAACATTGCCTTTGCAATGGTTGAAATTGTGCCTAGTAAAAAAAGCATTATTATTAAAGAGATGCAAGAATAGTTGGATTTGCTTACTCAAGGGTTCAATAAGATGGCCAATAATTAGTTTGGAAGGAATAAACACTCTGAGGCATCCAAAGCTATCAAAAAGGGAAAGTTCAAAACCAATATTGAGTCAAATGAACCTATTAAGGAAAAGAAACAAGGAATTCAATGTCATGAGTGTCATCATTTTAGGCATATTCAAGGAAAATGTGCTAATACCTTGAAAAAGAAGAAGGGAAAGTCTTTATGTGTGATCTAGAATGATGAGGAAACCAACTCAAACTCAAAGTATGTAATGAAAAGGTGAGCAATTTTGTTGCTTTCACAATGAAGGTTGATGAATTAGATGTTTCTGATTGTGAATCAATGAAGTGCAATGAAGAAAATACAAATGAGGAATTACTGAAAGCCTACAATCTTATGTTAGAAAAATGGAATCTTTAGTGAAGTTAACTCAAAGCTTTCAATTAAGAAAGATTTTTTAAAGAAAGAACTCCTTATGTTTGAAGGTCAAACAGATACAAAGATGATGGAGCTTGATGAATAATAAAAAATAACAGAGAAACTTAAGGAAGAATTAAGGGATGCAAGACCGATTCTCAAACAATTCGATTGTAGCACTAGCAAATTGAATGTGATGATAGTTGTAACAGCCCGTTCTCAGTGAAATCGAAATAGTGGTTTCGGGACCACAAATACGAAGTCAAAAAATTTAGTTTAATATTATTTTATGGTCTACAGTATGATAGAAATATCATATAAAACTTTTTTAGGAAATTTTACTGTTTACACGTCTAATTTGATAAAAGGGTCTAATGTGACAGCCCAAAATTGACCCTAGTCGGGATGTGGTTTCGGGACCACAAAACCGAGGCATAAAAATAATTTAAAATTTATTTTGATGCCTATGATATGTGTTAATTTGTGTGTGACATTTTTGATGTTTCGATTTAGTGTTATAAATGTGAATTTCACTAGAAAGGACCTAGTAGTGAACTTTGAAAGTATAATGGGGAAATGTGTGATGACTAGTTGCTCATGCATGCAAAAATAAGGGATTTGCATGTCAAATTTCCCCCCCCAACATGAAGTGGCCGGCCATGGCAAGAGAGGATGGGAAAAACATGTCATGAAACATGTTTTGTTGGTGCATTAGGGAGAAATAATAAACAAAGGTGTATGGGTAAGAAAAGAATGAAAAAAATGTGTGTGAGTGTGGTATTCCCCCATTACCGTGAGTTGTAGAGAAAGAAAGAAAATTTTGTTCATCCTTTCTTTGAGCCAAAACTAAGGAAGAAGGAGGATTTTGCTCCATTTTTTTGGTTTGGAAGAGATCTAGAAGGAGATTTTGGCTATACTTGCATCAAGATTAAGGTATGTATGAGGTTGTGTCATGAGATTCATGCATGTTTTAGTTGCTAACTTGATGTTCATGTTAGCCATGGTTCAAATCCTTGTTATGCCATGGAAATGGTATTTGGCCAAGGTTGTTATTGTGTTGAAGCCATTGCATACTAAATGTGAAGCTTGCTAATGATGCATGCAATGATGGATTGACTACTCTTGAAATTTCTTTGTAGCAATCTTGAGTAAGACATTGAATTCTTTGTTTAACCATGACCGAAGTTGAAAGAGTATGGTTGTGATGTATTCGCCATGGTGCATTCATGAGCATGATTTATGCTTGTTACTTGATTGGTAAAATTTGTGTTTGGATGGGTATGAACCCCTTGAGATTGACCTTGCACCTATATGTGTATACATGTTTGCACATGATGTATTGGCATGACATATATACTATTTCAAGGTATATATTTGCTTGTGATGATGTTTCGGTTATGAAGTACATGAGAGATGTGTATTGAGCTACAATATGTAATGCGTTAGTTAGTAAAATGCATGCTGTTTTTGTGTGGTATTAAGTGCATAATTGGCCTCAACATGGACATGCATATTCGGCCACATGAGGGGAAATTGGTGTGCATGCATTCGGTTAGAGGCAAGCATATTGATGCCTATTCTTGGCTTAGAAAATTCAGCTAAGAGGAATATTAACTAATGTGTTGAGTTCGATTCGTGATTTCGTACATATGTGACTTTGATGCCTAATGAGCATATATATTGGCTAGGTATCTTGAATTCCTCTTTCGATGCTCAAATGATAAAACCAATTTATTTGTTAAATTAAGCTCAAGAGCAAAGGAGAGCTAAATCCGATAAGGGGAAGGAAAAAAGTCGTCGAATAGCCGTCGAAATCGTTCGACCACGTCCGAGGTAAGTTTTTGAGTATCGAAACTTAGATTTTGATTCGATTGAATGAAGTAATGAGCAATCGAATTTGTGCCTTTGTATGTGGCCATTGAGCCGAAATGATATTTTTGCTAAGGGAATTGTGCATAAAAGTTGTGTTATGAAATTGAAACAAAGATGTGTATGAATGCTCGAGTGATATCCGGGCTAAGCCCGAAGGCAATTGTGCAAATTGTGATACCCGGGCTAAGCCCAAAGGCAATTGTGTGAGTTATGATATCCGGGCTAAGCCCGAAGGCAATTGTGCAAATTGTGATATCCGGGTTAAGTCTCGAAGGCAATTGTGCGAGTTATGATATCCGGGCTAAGCCCGAAGGCAATTGTGCAAATTGCGACGAGTTATGATATTCGGGCTAAGCCCGAAGGCAATTGTGCAAATTGTGATATCCGGGTTAAGTCCCGAAGGCCTTTGTGCGGGTTACTATAACCGGGCTATGTCCCGAAGGCGTTTGAACGAGTAGCTATATCCGGATAAACTCCGAAGGTATGTGATTCGAGAACTTTGAACTTGCTGGAAAATTTTCAGTTAATGCACTTGTGAAATTCCCAACAACAAGGTATGTTTTGTGTGTGCTTCGCACACTATGAGTAAGTGCGTATGAATACTCGCTCTAATGATAAATGAGCTATTGGCATTAACTAGGCCGTTATTTGTGTATGAATATAAGAGTTGGGATTGTGAAGTAAGCATGTCTTTGAGAAATTGTCCATATGAATTATTGTTTAGCTACTTGAATGCTATGCTTTGGTTGTGTGTATATTATGGCTCGAAACTTACTAAGCATAAATTGCTTACTCCGTTTCTTTGTTTCTCTGTTTATAGATTTTGCTCGTTAGCGATCGGATTCGGGATCATAGAAGTTGAAGTCAACCACACTATCAAAGCCCTTTTTGGTACTCCTTTAGTTGTGTTTTGGATATGGCATGTATAGGACTACTCTCGGTTGTTTTTAAGTACTTATGATGTATATGTGTGCGGCCATGCGAAAATGGTTCGTAAAATTGGAGTATGGAATTTGACCATATGTGGTTTGTAATTATATTTGGTTTCATGATGTGATTATGGTTTGGAATGAGAGAGTTGGTCACATGATCAGCTATTGGAATGGCTAAATATGATCATATGTTGGACCTAAGTATGACTAGACTATAGTTGGTCCATGGGAACTACAATATAGGTAAAGCCTACCTTAAAAACAGACGCTGCCAGCTGCAGTGACGTGGATGTGGAAAATCACCAAAATTTGTAGGAATGGTGTTAATTAGTGAATAAATTATTTGATCGAACCTTGACGAGTCTATTTTCATATGAAGTAACGAAACGATCATATGAACAGTATACCGAGAGATATTAAAGTTCTCGTGAGACAGGGCCAGAACGGTTTCTGGGTCCCCTATCGTGACTTTGAAAATTTACCATAAATTATCCAGAATGAATTAGAAGTCATGCCTTATATGTGCAGATTCGTTTTTGAGTATAGTTTCATTAGAAAGAAACGGAATCAGTATTGAAACCCTGTACAGAGAGATATTCAAGTTGTAACGCGCGAAGGTCAGTGTAGTCGACCCCTGTAACATGGGTGACTTTAACTAATAAACTGTACTAATTGGCCTGACTAAAAATTATAGAAATAAATCCATGGATGGATATATGAGTATAAATTCAGGGAAAATTTATGGAATCAGTTTCCGAGTTGTGAAACTCGAGATACGCTTTTTAAGGCGACAGTGATGCGTTTTCCACCTTGCACGGAAATGTCAAATTGGTCGGTGCCATAAGTGGTTTTGGCTTGTTAACCTCGTGTCCGACACCGCAACGGTCTCGGGTTCGGGTGTTACAATTTTATTGGTATCGAGCTACGGTTTAGTCGATCCTAGGACTACCGTGATATGTTTGGGGTCTAGCTATACATGCCATTAAGTGATAATTGATAGTGTGGTTATTTCGACATTTTGAAATTTGTGTTTGTTTATAGCCATGGATCCCGATCCCAACCGAGCAATAGTGATAATGTGGAGAGTGTGGCGCTGCTCGCGCAAGAAGGAAACGGCCGGCGGACTCTCAACCTATTGCTAGCAATCCGAATGATGAGGCTAAGCAAGCCTTTTATAGCGTGATGAATGATTGGTTCAACCAATACATTCGAACTAACACTACTGTTCCACAACCTCCATTCCCGACTAATGCAACCCCGCACCTACAATACCTCAGAATCGACCAAATAAGGTCAAGTAAGCCCCGTCGATGAATTGAAAACATGGGGCTCTGAATTTAAAGCTACGGATAGCGACGATGCCGAGCAAGCTGAATTTTGGTTGGACAACACTATCCGGTGCTCGATGAGCCATAATGTACACGATGAATGCTTAAAGTGTACTATCTCCTTGCTACGCGATTCCGCCTACTATTGGTGGAGTACTCGACTTCTGTTGTGCCTAGAGAGCACGTAACTTGGGAGTTCTTTCTAACCGAGTTCGAAAGAAGTATATCATCGAGGTTTATGGATCAAAACGGAAGGAATTTCTTGAACTTAAACAAGGTTCCATGTCGGTCACCGACTACTGAACGAAAATTTGTGAGGCTTAGCCAATCTGCTGCTGAATGCAATTCTTGAAGGCTGTGATGTAAACGCGAAGATGGATGAATGATGATATAAAGCGGTATGTTGGCATTTTGGAAATCCGAGAGTTTGTGGCTCTTGTCGAGCGGCGTGCAAAGCCGAGGAGCTCAAGATGGAGAAAAGAAAAGTGAAGTAGGAGCAAGGAGTTTCAGAAGAGGTCTTGGGAAGCCCTTCCCACATCATCAAAGAAATTTAGAGATGGCTTAGGCGGTCTAGAGACACTTCGGGCTTTTCTAGACGAGACCGCGATCGACCCCCTATGGGCACGCTGAGTCACTTGATCGCCGGTGTTGGCAATGATCGTCGAGGCGAACGGAGTGCCAATATTGTGGCAAATGGCATTCGGGAGTTGTAGATTCCGTGACCGCTCTGTTACAAGTGCGGATCGGTCGATCATTTCATTAAGGATTGCCCGAGTTTATCCGAACAAAACGTAAATCAAAGTGGGAACCCGGTGCTACCACAACTCGAGGTAGGCCACCTAGAAATATGGGCAATGCTAGTGGCGGTCGAGAGGATCTAGAGATGCTACCATCGATCCGAGGCTCGTGCTCTGCTAGGACTTATGCCATACGCCGACGTGAGTATGCTTCCTCGCCGATGTTATTACCGGTACTTTTACTCTCCTTTACACTAATGTGATTGCTTTGATTGACCCCGGTCCTACTCATTCTTATATATGCGAAACCTTAGCATCCAAGAAGACTTTTCCCATTGAGTCTCTCGAGTTTGTAATTCGGTGTCAAACCCTTGGGTCATTACGTGCTTGTCAACAAAGTGTGTAAGAAAAGTCCCCTAGTATTTCGAGGTTCTTGTTTTTCGGCGGACTTGATGCTTTTATCGTTCGACGAATTCGACGTTATTCTTGGTTTGGATTGGTTGCCCATGCACGATGCAGTTGTAAATTGCAAAAGCAAGACTATTGATCTGAGGTGCGCAAATAACGAGATAATTCGGGATGAGTCTGCGGACTTAAAGGGGTTGCCAGCTGTAATATCAGCAATGTTGGCCCGAAATATGTAAGAAAAGGGTGCGAAGCGTACCTTGCGTATGTGCTCAATGACAAGGAGTCGAAAAGAAACCCGAATCGTGCGGTGGTTTGTGAATACCGGATGTTTTCCACGAAGAATTGCGGGTTTACCACCTTTGGGAAATAGAATTTGGCATCGAATTGGTACCGGTACCACTCCAATTTCGATAGCTCAGATCGTATGGCACCAACGGAATTAAAGGAGTTAAAAGCTCGATTGCAAGAATTGGTGGATAGAGGTTTTGCTCGCCGAGTTTCTCGCCTTTGGGTGCGCCGGTGTTGTTTGTGAAAAGAAGGATGGAACCATGAGGGTGCAGATCGACTATCGTCGACTTAATAAAGCGACGATAAAGAACAAATATCCGTTATCACGTATCGACGATTTGTTCGATCAATCGAAGGAGCTTCGGTGTTCTCGAAAATAAATTTGAGATCGGGCTATTATCAATTACGAATTCGAGATTCAGACGTACCCAAGACTGCCTTCAGAACGAGATATGGTCACTACGAGTTCCTAGTGATGCCATTTGGGCTTACTAATGCCCCTGCGGTATTTATGGATTTAATGAATCGGATCTTCAGACCATATTTGGATCGGTTCGTAGTCGTGTTCATTGATGACATCTTGGTCTATTCAAGAAATGAGACCGAACATCTTTGAACACCGAGGTTAGTCTTTGCAAATTTTACGGAATAAGCAATTATATGCTAAGTTCAGCAAGTGTGAGTTCTGGTTAAGAGAGGTTAGCTTCTTGGGGCATGTGATATCTGCATCGGGTATTCGAGTCGACCCGAACAAAATTTCAGCCATACTTAACTGGAAGCCTCCGAGAAATATTACCGAGGTTCGGAGCTTTTTGGGGCTGGCCGGTTATTACCGACGATTTGTGAAAGGTTTCTCAACGATAGCCACGCCAATGACGAAGCTACTCCAAAAGGGTGTTAAGTTCGAATGGACGGAGAAATGTCAGAAAAGTTTCTATCAACTGAAAACTTATTTGACTGAAGCCCCAATTCTAGTGCAACCCGAATCGGGCAAAGAGTTTGTCATTTATAGTGACGCATCCCTACTTGGGTTGGGTTGCGTATTGATGCAAGAAGGGCGAGTTGTGGCCTATGCGTCGAGACAATTAAAGCCACATGAGAAAAAATTATCCGACCCATGATCTCGAATTGGCTGCCATCGTATTCGCCTTAAAGATATGGCGATATTACTTATTTGGTGAGAAGTGCCATGTGTATTCGGATAAAAAAAGTCTCAAATATTTGATGACCCAAAGAGACTTAAATCTGCGACAAAGACGTTGGCTCGAGTTGTTAAAAGATTATGAGCTCGTCGTTGATTATCATCCGGGAAAGCCTAATGTGGTTGCGGATGCCTTAAGTCGTAAATCATTATTCGCCATTTAGCGATGAATGTGCACTTGTCATTCGATCCGACAATGTGTTAGTAGCTGAATTGAAAGCCAAACCATTATTGATACATCAAATTCGTGAAGCCCAGAAAGTCGACGACGAGTTGGCTGCAAAACGGGCTGAGTGTGTTCCGAACAAGGACTCGGAGTTTCAAATCGATGATGACGATTGTTTGAGGTTCAAAGGTCGTCTGTGTGTTCCAAAGAATTCGGAACTTATTTCGATAATTCTGAACGAAGCCCATTGTAGCCGAATGGCAATCCACCCGGGGAGTACGAAGATGTACAATGATTTGAAACGTCGGTTTTGGTGACATGGTATGAAACGAGACATCTCCGACTTTGTTTTGAGATGTTTAATATGTCAACAAGTGAAAGCGGAACATCAAGTGCCTTCAGGATTACTTCAGCCGATCACGATACCCGAGTGGAAATGGGATCGAGTCACAATAGACTTTGTATCCGGACTGCCATTGTCAGCAAGTAAGAAGGATGCGATTTGGGTTGTTGTAGATAGATTGACTAAGTCGGCTCACTTTGTCCCCGTACGTGCGGGTTTTTCAATGGACAAACTAGCCGAATTGTACGTTTCTCAGATTGTGAGATTACACGGGGTGCCTATTTCCATCGTGTCGGATAGAGATCCGAGATTTACCTCGCGATTTTGGAAGAAGTTGCAAGAAGCTTTGGGTACCAAGTTGCATTTCAAAGACCGCCTTTCACCCCAAACCGATGGTCAATCCGAGCGGATAATTCAGATATTTGAGGATATGTTAAGATGTTGCACCCTCGAGTTCAGTGGTTCATGGGAACGGTATTTGCCTTTGATTGAATTCGCTTACAACAATAGTTTTCAATCAAGTATTAAGATGGCACCCTATGAGGCTTTGTACGGTCGTAAATGCCGTACGCCATTGTTTTGGACTGAGCTCGGTGAAAGTAAAATTTTCGGTGGATTTGATTAGAGATCTTTGAACAGAAAGTGAAAGTAATCCGTGAAAGTCGAAGATAGCCTCCGATCGTCGAGAAGTCGACGCTGGTGCGAAACGAAAAGACATCGAGTATCGTGGGAGATAAAGTGTTTCTCAAGGTTTCGCCGGGAAAAAGATACTCAGATTCGGCCGTAAGGGCAAGTTGAGCCCGAGGTTCATTGGGCCATATGAGATATCCGAGCGAGTCGGTCCAGTGGCATATCATCTGATTTTGCCCCCTGAACTCGAAAAGATTCACGATGTCTTTCATGTTTCGATGCTTCGACGCTATAGATCTGATCCATCGCACGTGATTAGTCCATCAGAGGTTGAAATTCAAGCCAATATGAGTTATGAGGAAGAACCGATTCAGTATCCTATCACGTGAAGTGAAAGAGTTGCGAAACAAGCGGGTTTCGCTAGTGAAAGTGTTATGGCTCAAACACGGGATAGAAGAAGCTACTTGGGAAACCGAGAACTCTATGAAAGAGCGATACCCAACCCTATTTACCGGTAAGATTTTCGGGGATGAAAATTTCTTAAGTGGGGAGAGTTGTGACACCCAAAATTGACCCTAGTCGGGATGTGGTTTCGGGACCACAAAGCGGAGGCATAAAAATAATTTAAAATTTATTTTGATGCCTATGATATGTGTTAATTTGTGTGTGACATTTTGATGTTTCGATTTAGTGTTATAAATGTGAATTTCACTAGAAAGGACCTAGTAGTGAACTTTGAAAGTATGATGGGGAAATGTGTGATGACTAGTTGCTCATGCATGCAAAAATAAGGGATTTGCATGTCAAATTTCCCCCAACATGAAGTGGCCGGCCATGGCAAGAGAGGATGGGCAAAACATGTCATGAAACATGTTTTGTTGGTGCATTAGGGAGAAATAATAAACAAAGGTGTATGGGTAAGAAAAGAATGAAAAAAAATGTGTGTGAGTGTGGTATTCCCCCCATTGCCGTGAGTTGTAGAGAAAGAAAGAAAAATTTTGTTCATCCTTTCTTTGAGCCAAAACTAAGGAAGAAGGAGGGATTTTTGCTCCATTTTTTGGTTTGGAAGAGATCTAGAAGGAGATTTTGGCTATACTTGCATCAAGATTAAGGTATGTATGAGGTTGTGTCATGAGATTCATGCATGTTTTAGTTGCTAACTTGATGTTCATGTTAGCCATGGTTCAAATCCTTGTTATGCCATGGAAATGGTATTTGGCCAAGGTTGTTATTGTGTTGAAGCCATTGCATGCTAAATGTGAAGCTTGCTAATGATGCATGCAATGATGGATTGACTACTCTTGAAATTTCTTTGTAGCAATCTTGAGTAAGACATTGAATTCTTTGTTTAACCATGACCGAAGTTGAAAGAGTATGGTTGTGATGTATTCGCCATGGTGCATTCATGAGCATGATTTATGCTTGTTACTTGATTGGTAAAAATTTGTGTTTGGATGGGTATGAACCCCTTGAGATTGACCTTGCACCTATATGTGTATACATGTTTGCACATGATGTATTGGCATGACATATATACTATTTCAAGGTATATATTTGCTTGTGATGATGTTTGGTTATGAAGTACATGAGAGATGTGTATTGAGCTACAATATGTAATGCGTTAGTTAGTAAAATGCATGCTGTTTTTGTGTGGTATTAAGTGCATAATTGGCCTCAACATGGACATGCATATTCGCCACATGAGGGAAATTGGTGTGCATGCATTCGGTTAGAGGCAAGCATATTGATGCCTATTCTTGGCTTAGAAAATTGGCTAAGAGGAATATTAACTAATGTGTTGAGTTCGATTCGTGATTTCGTACATATGTGACTTTGATGCCTAATGAGCATATATATTGGCTAGGTATCTTGAATTCCTCTTTCGATGCTCAAATGATAAAACCAATTTATTTGTTAAATTAAGCTCAAGAGCAAAGGAGAGCTAAATCCGATAAGGGGAAGGAAAAAGTCGTCGAATAGCCGTCGAAATCGTTCGACCACGTCCGAGGTAAGTTTTGAGTATCGAAACTTAGATTTTGATTCGATTGAATGAAGTAATGAGCAATCGAATTTGTGCCTTTGTATGTGGCCATTGAGCCGAAATGATATTTTTGCTAAGGGAATTGTGCATAAAAGTTGTGTTATGAAATTGAAACAAAGATGTGTATGAATGTTTGAGTGATATCCGGCTAAGCTCGAAGGCAATTGTGCAAATTGTGATACGGGCTAAGCCCAAGGCAATTGTGCGAGTTATGATATCGGCTAAGCTCAAGGCAATTGTGCAAATTGTGATATCCGGGTTAAGTCTCAAGGCCTTTGTGCGGGTTACTATAACGGGCTATGTCCCAAAGGCGTTTGAACGAGTAGCTATATCCGGATAAACTCAAGGTATGTGATTCGAGAACTTTGAACTTGCTGGAAAATTTTCAGTTAATGCACTTGTGAAATTCCCAACAACAAGGTATGTTTTGTGTGTGCCGCACACTATGAGTAAGTGCGTATGAATATTCGCTCTAATGATAAATGAGCTATCGGCATTAACTAGGTGTTATTTGTGTATGAATATAAGAGTTGGGATTGTGAAGTAAGCATGTCTTTGAGAAATTGTGCATATGAATTATTGTTTAGCTACTTGAATGCTATGCTTTGGTTATGTGTATATTATGGCTCAAACTTACTAAGCATAAATTGCTTACTCCGTTTCTTTGTTTCTCTGCTTATAGATTTTGCTCGTTAGCGATCGGATTCGGGATCATAGAAGTTGAAGTCAACCACACTATCAAAGCCCTTTTGGTACTCCTTTAGTTGAGTTTTGGATATGGCATGTATAGGACTACTCTCGGTTGTTTTAAGTACTTGTGATGTATATGTGTGCGGCCATGCGAAAATGGTTCGTAAAAGTGGAGTATGGAATTTGACCATATGTGGTTTGTAATTATATTTGGTTTCATGATGTGATTATGGTTTGAATGAGAGAGTTGGTCACATGATCAGCCATTGGAATGGCTAAATATGATCATATGTTGGACCTAAGTATGACTAGACTATAGTTGGTCCATGGGAACTACAATATAGGTAAAGCCTACCTTAAAAACAGATGCTGCCAGCTGCAGTGACGTGGATGTGGAAAATCACCAAAATTTGTAGGAATGGTGTTAATTAGTGAATAAATTATGTGATCGAACCTTGACGAGTCTATTTTCATATGAAAGTAACGAAACGATCATATGAACAGTATACCGAGAGATATTAAAGTTCTCGTGAGACAGGGCCAGAACGGTTTCTGGGTCCCCTGTCGTGACTTTGAAAATTTACCATAAATTATCCAGAATGAATTAGAAGTCATGCCTTATATGTGAATATTCCTTTTTGAGTCTAGTTTCATTAGAAAGAAACGGAATCAATATTGAAACTCTGTACAGAGATATATTCAAGTTGTAACGCGCGAAGGTCAGTGTAGTCGACCCCTGTAACATGGGTGACTTTAACTAATAAACTGTACCAATTGGCCGACCAAAAATTCTAGAAATAAATCCATGGATGGATATATGAGTCTAAATTCAGGGAAAATTTATGGAATCAGTTTCCGAGTTGTGAAACTCGAGATACGCTTTTTAAGGCGACAGTGACGCAGCTTTTCCACTTGCTCGAAATGTCAAATTGGTCGGTGCCATAAGTGGTTTTATTTGTTAACCTCGTGTCCGACATCGCAACGGTCTCGGGTTCGGGTGTTACATCTAAATTGCGTAAAGTGCAAAAGTTTAATTCTAATAGCTAAAGGTATTAAATAGCTATAAAATTTTAAATTGGAGGTCCTTATATATTAAATAATCCATTTAAGTGCTTAGCGGATAAGTATGAATAGTCATCATTAGAAATTGAATGAAATATTACGGTTAATTTTGGAAATTAATGATTAAAGTTATAATAAATAAAATAAAATCATCTATTCTCATCATCTCCCCCCCCAAAAAAAAAAAAAGAAGAAGAAGAAAGAAAGAAACCTAGCCATGGAAGCTTGAATTTGGGAAGCTTATTTTGCTCAATTAGGTATGTATTTTTGTCCCATATTTTTTATGATTTTTATGTTTTCGAGATCATAGTAGATTAATCTAGCTAGCTCGGGGATTAATTTGCAAAATTGTTAAGTATTAGGGTTTTTCCTTTGATGAATATGATTGAATTTTGAGGTTTGAAAATAGAAAATGAATGGTTGTTGTTAGATAAACAACTTTTGTAGAGAGAATTTTGATAGAATTATCAATTAGGGATTAAATTGAAAAAGATGATAAATTTTGGTAAAATTTGTGAATTTTGTGAAATATATGGACTGCTAGTAAGGATTAAATTTATGGATTTCATTTTTCGAGCTCAGGGACTAAATTATAAAGAAATTAAAAGTCTAGGGCAAAATAGTAATTTTTTCAAAATTCCATGTTGGATTAAATTGAATGAGAAATATATTGAAATAAGTTAAATTCATTCATATAGATCCTATCAGACCTCGTACAGAGTTAGATCGAGGCCAAGAGAAAATATCTGATTAGTCGCCTTCGTTTCTATGTACACTTGTCGAGGTAAGTTCGTGTAATTAAATTGAGTATTTATATGTTTTAATTGAATCATATTTATGTGATTTGTATATTTTTTATGTATAAATACCGATAGCATATCTGGCAATTACCGAGTCCATTTTGAACCTTAGAAATTCGTAGGACACTAATGACATGTCATTAGGGTTACCAATTTGGTTTGGGTTCTACATGTGCTGCTGACACACCGCAACTCGTATGAACTACCTGATTTATAGCTTATATGAGCTTCCCAATTTGCATCTTGTATCAGCTTCCCGATTCACAGCTCATGAGAGCATATTGATTCATAGCTCGTATGAGCATACATGAATATGAATTGACGGATTACAGTTCAGTGCACCTCGTGTATACTACCCATGTATCCAACAATATTTTAAATGGTTCAACAGGCACAGTTCTGTTACTAGATTATATGAGTTCGTTATGAACTATTACTGGTATTTGCATGAAATACATGAAATATGATTATTTGATGAATTCAACCATGTGTATTGGACCTTATATGTAAATTTCATGGCTAATATGTTGGTGATCATGTGTTTAGGCTTTTGGTCAAATTGGTTGAGATATGTTATGTTTACTTACCTATTTTATGGATATATAGTAAGTTAAATTTCGTGTTATACAAACTTACTAAGCTTAAATGGTTACTCTGTGTTATTTTTCGTGTTTTATAGTAATTCGGAAGCTCGTTCGGGTTGGAAATTGGTCGGATATATTTCACACTATCCATCAGTCCTTTTGGTACTATCAATAAATTAATTCTGGTTATAATGGCATGTATATGTTAATATGGCCAATGTTGGCATATAATTGTTTAGTTGAGATTAGCCAATTAAATGGCTGGTGTTTGATATATTTTGATGTATATATACATGTGGCTTTACCATATTTGATGTGTGTTTAATATGGTAGAAAGAAGAAAAGTAAAAATGTGGTTTGAAATACATATATGTATTAGGTCATTTAGGTAAGTTTGGATACTTAGTTTGTAACAACCCGATTTTGGGCCTAGTAGGAACAGTAGTTTCGGGACCACGAATCTGACATAGTAATGATAATACTTTAGAACGGCATATTTTTATGTGCTAATTGCATGTTTATTTTGAGTATGACCCTACTAATTTGAGCTGTTTATGGTATTTTATCTTTCAGGGACTAAATTAGAGGCAAAAGGAAATTTAAGGGCAAAAAGTGCAAATTTGAAGATAAAATGGGCCAACATGCGACATAGGGAAAAAGGTGATGCCAGAAATGGAAGTATGGAAGACATAAGGGCAAAAGTGCAAAGGAAGAGATTTTATAGCACAAGACTCTATTTAATTATATTAGGATAATTATTATGGATTATCATTTAGATTTAATTTTAGGATTTATTGTCATTTATCTTTAATTATCTTTAATTATTTGTATTTATCTTTTAGAATTTAATTAGGAATAGGCTAGGTTTCTTGGTACTATAAATAGGGGATTGAGTAACACAAATTACACTCATCTTTTTCTGTAAACACTCTCTCCCCATAAGTTTAGCCTTTTTATTCTTTCCATATTTTCTTCCATAAAAATTCCCTTTTCATTATATTTATTTCTTTTTCCTAAAAAATCATGAGCCACTAAATTTATCTAGCCGAAGGTTGTCAAAATTCCCCAAAAAGGGTTCATGAGGCTTAGAATCCGTACTTAGCCTTCTCGACGAATATTCATCTTTTCTCCGCATTACGGGGCTGACGCTTACATTCATGTCCATTAAAAGGTGATCTTTTCAATGTGTGCAAAGGTGGCCACTTTGTATGTTTTGGGAAGGTTGCACAATCAGTTCATTAGCTTACTACGTCAGAGGTTGGTGAGCCCAAGAGACAAAATGGCTTGGGATTCGCTATTGAGAAGTGATGATCTAGCATAAGATAATCCCACAGAAGCGATTGTTGGCTAGAGTCAGGTTGCGCCAAATTGTAAGTCTAAATTCTTGGAGCTGGTGGTCGTAGGCATCCTCTTCCACTATAACTGGCTTATTCTGTTTGAGAAGGATCACCTAAAAGCCGAGAATTGAACACAAGACGGATCAAGACAACCGGAGGCTGGAATCTCTCCATAAGAACACTTTTCTCTCAACTCTATTTATTTCTATTGTTTTAATATTAACTTTTGAAATTTCAATCAAAACTTTTAATTCTGTTTTATTTTAATTTTTCTAGATCAAAACTTTTAATTCTGTTTTTTTTATTTTTTTCCCAAGCACGCAGGTTTTCTTAGGCACGATTCTGACCAGGATTTCGAGGAACAAGAAATTGTGCAAATCCGGTCCCTAAAGATTTGATCCTACTTCCCTTATACTATTATTTTTATTATTTTCAATATTTTATAGGGATAGGATATTTTTTGTGCTTTTAACGACCGCATCAAATTTTAGCGCCATTGCCGGGGATCGGTAACGTACTAATCTTGTTCTTTGTTTTTTATGACCAGATCTGCTCCAAGTACTTTTGCGTTTGATTCGAAGATAGAAAAAACTGCGAGAGCCAATCGCAAGGAAACAAAATTATGCAAAAAATAGTTAGGAGTGGTTGGGACTCAGAATAACCCACCACCAGAAATTGGAATCAACAACGAAGTAGAGTCTAGGGTTAATGAAAACCCTACTCAAACATTTGAAAGCGAAAAAATAGAAGTCAATTCTCCAGAAGAAGTGCTTAACACCAGGGTTAACAAAAACCCAAATCTAGCACATCAACCAATGGCTTAAACAATTCGGCAACTGGCCAAAGCTCCAGCAGAACAATGCCATTATGCATCGCGTATCCTACTATGGATACTGATTTTGAACTAAATTCAGGTTTAATCCAACTTTTGCCAACTTTTCGTGGGTTGCAAAATGAAAATCCCCACTAACATCTTAAAGAGTTTCATATAGTTTGTCTTATTATGAAATCTCAGGGGGTAGCTGCTGATCAAATTAAACTGCGTGCTTTTCCTTTTTCCCTAGCAGATTCAGCTAGGGAATGACTATTTTATTTACCTCCTAGATCTATTACAACTGGGGCTAATCTTTCTTGTTTATTTCTCAACAGGTTTTTCCAGCATCACAAGCAGCTGAGTTAAGAAGGGAGATAGTTGGAATAAGGCAAAAAGAAGCAGAGTCTCTTTACAACTATTGGGAGCGATTTAAGAAGCTGTGTGCGAGCTGCCCACAACATGGTATAGCGGAACAATCTCTTCTCTAATATGTTTATGGAGGCTTGAAACCCATAGAGATGAATATGGTGGATACCGCTAGTGGAGGAGCATTGATCAACATGACTCCCCAACAAGCAAGAGACTTGATCTCCACGATAGCTACAAATACTCAACAATTCCGAGCCAATCCTGAACCCCCTAGAAGGATTCACCAGCTAAGTAATTCAACCTTAAAAGATAAAGTTGATAGACTTACTAATATTGTGAATTCTCTTGTTGAGAAAAAGCAAAACCAGCCCGAGTATGCGGAATATGTGCTACACCTGAACATACAACTAATGCATGTCCAAGTTTGTATGATGATACTATGGCTCATTTAGATGCTGTGGGAAATTTCCGTGGGCCACCACAAAGGCGATACAACCCTTACGCTAATACCTACAACCCAAGATGGAGGGACCACCCTAACCTGAGTTATGGGGCCAATCCACGATATAACTAGCCATACCAAAATTGGGTTCTACAACAGCCATGAGATTCAGGTAATTCTCTAGAAACTTTGGTCAATAAATTAGCAGCAAATATGCTTGATTTTCAACAAAAAATTGAGGCATCTGTAAGAGAATTGACCATATCAATTGAGAAAATGAGTTCTCAAGGAAAGCTGCAGTCACAAACAGAACTGAACCCGAGACAAAACACAATGTAGTGACGCTGCGAAGTGGAAAGGTACTGGAACCAATTCCTCGTAGGAATCTTGGCCAAGAAATCGCCCAGGAAAATCCTGAAAATGAAGAACAGGTCTGAGCGAAACCCCAATTACCAAAAATTCAACCTCTATTTCCAGGACGATTAAATTAAGGCCAAAAGGGCAAAGAAGATAAGGAGATCCTCAAAACATTCAGAAATGTCAAGATCAACATATCACTGTTGGATGCCATCAGAAAAATTTCGTAGTATGCCAAGTTCCTTAAAGAACTCTGCACCAACAAACAAAAATTAACGAATAATGAAAAGGTAAGTGTTGGTGATAATGTATCTGCAGTGTTACAGCGAAAAATGCTAGCAAAATGTAAAGATAGGGGCATGTTTGCAATACTATACAAGATAGGCCATTTGGGAATTAAGAAGGCTATGTGTGATTTAGGGGCTTCAATAAATGTAATGCCTTATTCTACATATGAAATACTTAACGCAAGTTTTTTGATAAAAACATGTGTTATCATTCAGTTGGCAGACAGGTCTATTGTGCATCTCGAAGGAGTCCTCGAAGACGTATTGGTAAAAGTTAACGAACTTATTTTCCCTGCAGATTTTTATGTGCTAAAAATGGAGGAGGATAGTACTCCTAGATCTTCAGACCTCTTGTTGGGCTGACCTTTCCTTAAAACCGCTAGCACTAAAATCGACATTCAAAGTGGAAATCTTACAATAAAATTTGATGGGGATATCGGGAAATTTAATGTCTACGATGCTATTAGTCATCCAAGTGAAATATTGAGCGTAAACCGTGTCGGCATAATTGACTCTTTAGTAGAGGAGACTTTTGAGTCCATTTATGAAGATAAATATGAATTTATAGTTGATGATTATGAATCTATTAATGAATTATTGTCTCCACCAAACACTAAACTTTTACCTTCTGTTGTGCAAGCTCCAGATTTGGAATTAAAGCCGCTTCCTGAACATCTTAAGTATGTGTTTTCGGGGGAAAGGTATTACCCTACCGATTATAGTATCAAATAAACTCTCTAAGCTCGAAGAAGAAAGTTTGATCCAGGCACTACAAAATCATAAGGAGGCGATTAGCTGGACCATTGCTGATTTAAAAGGGATAAGCCTTTTTACATGCACACACAGAATCTACTTAGAGGAAAACACTAAGCCAAGACGAGAGGCGCAAAGACGGTTGAACCTGAATATTATAGAGATGGTAAAAAAAGAGATAATCAAGATGCTGGACGCTGACATAATCTACCCCATTTTTGATAGCAAATAGGTAATTCTGGTACAAGTCGTGCCCAAGAAAACGGGCATGACAGTAAAGAAAAATGTTAAAGGTGACTTGCTACCAACTTGAGTGCAAAATCGGTGGCGTGTCTGCATTGATTACAGGAAGTTGAATTCTTACACTAGAAAAGATCATTTCCCTCTTCCTTTTGTAGATCAAATGCTTGAGCGATTAGCTGGTAAAACTCATTTTTGTTGTCTTGATGGATACTCAGGTTTCTTCCAAATCCCAGTTGCACAAGAGGACTAGGAAAAGAAAACTTTTACTTGCTCATTCGACACATTTGTATATAGCAGGATGCCATTTGGACTTTGCAACTCATCGGCCATCTTCCAGAGATGCATGATGAGTATATTTTCTGAATATGTGGAAAAAAAAAATCAAAGTTTTTATGGATGATTTTACTGTGTATGGGAATTGTTTTAGTGAATGCCTTAAAAACCTTACGATAATTTTAAATAGATGCATAGAATTTAATCTTGTCTTGAATTATGAAAAGTGTCATTTTATGGTAGACAAAGGTTTGATTCTAAATCATATAGTTTCAAATAAGGGAATTGCCTCATGTCATTTGCTATGCCTCAAAAACCCTAGATACTGCACAAAGCAACTACACCACCACAAAAAAAGAACTCTTAGTTGTTGTATTTGCTTTCGATAAATTTCGGTCATATTTATTGGGTTCTAAGGTGATTATTTTTTTCTAATCATACAGCTCTCAGGTACTTGATCACGAAGAAGGAAGCAAAATCAAGGCTCATTAGATGTATTTTGCTTCTCCAAGAGTTTGACATCGAGATTCGAGACCAAAAGCTGTGCTAAAACTTGGTAGCCTACCACTTGAGTAGGTTAAAAAATACCTGATGGTGAAATTCCTATAAAGGATGAGTTCCCTGATTAGAACTTATTTTCGACCAAGGCTCATTGCCCATGGTATGCGGATATAGTAAATCTCTTAACCACAGGTTCGTTGCCTACTGAGCTAGCACATTCTGTGAAGGACAAGCTTAGACGGGAAGCTCGATATTACATTTGGGATGACCCATACTTGTGGAAACACTGTTCAGATCAGATAATAAGACGGTGTGTTCCAGAAACGAGGTGACCTCTATCCTCACTTTTTGTCATACAGAAGCTGGCGTAGGTCACTTTGGCCCTAAATGAACTACTCACAAGGTATTGGAGTGTGGGCTATATTGGCCCACAATTTTTTGTGACGCATATAATCTCGATAAGTCTTACGATAAATGCCAACATACAGGTAAGATTACTAAATGAAATCAAATTCCCCTATCCCCGATTCATGTATGTGAGATTTTTTATGTATAAGGAATTGATTTCATGGGCTATTTATTTCTTCATTTAGAAACGTATATATGATTCTTGCAGTAGACTATGTTTCTAAATAGATAGAAGCAAAACCTACTCACAATGATAATGCTATTTTGGACAGCCTACCATCCCCAAATGAATGGCCTAGTAGAGGTTTCAAATAGAGAGATCAAGTCTATTTTGGACAAAACAGTTCAGCCCAACCGAAAGGATTGGAGTCTTCGACTTAATGACGCCTTTTGGCCTATCGAACGGTGTATAAGGACCAATTGGCATGACCCTATATCGACTTGATTTTGGCAAGGCTTTCCATCTTTTGATAGAGTTGGAACATAAAGTTTATTGGGTTGTTCGACAATGTAACATAGAGTTAGAACCCGCGGAGAAGGCAAGGAAATTAGACATCCCAGAATTGGAGGAAATTCGTAATGATGCCTACGAGAATGCTTTCCTTTATAAAAACAAGACAAAGTTGTTTCACGATAATAAAATACCTCAGAAGAATTTTTCAGTAGGACAAAATGTTTTGCTTTATAACTCCGTATTAAAGTTATTCCCAGGTAAGCTTCAATCTCAATGGCAAGAACCTTTTACAATGATTGAAGTATTTACACATGGTGCGGTTGAAATAGAAAGTGAAGAATCAAGAAAGCGGTTCATAGTTAATGGGTAACGGTTGAAGCTGTTTTACTAGAATTTTCAAGCCCACATGGTTGAAAAGATTCATCTAGAACCACCATAGAACCATTCACGGCGTCGAGCTAATGACGTTAAACAAGCACTTGTTGGGAGGCAATCCAATTTTTATTTTTATTTATTTTTCTTAATTTTAATTTAATTTAAGTATTTTCTTTTCTTTTATTTTTTTTATTTATTATTTTATTTTTAGATGTTGATAAAATTCCCTTCTTTTGTCTAGGTAAACCTAAACAACAATTGGGAGAAAAAGAAAGAGAGAAACACAAAACTTGCAGCCAAACAACCTTTATTCCATCCCTATTTCAGGCAGGAATAACGTGTTCCTACCCTACACTATCTAAAACCTGCAGCCAAACACCTCATTCAGCTAAATAAAACCACAAAACCTAAAAATTTCAACCCATTTTCTCCCAAAAAATTTCATCAGCCGCGGAAAAACCTTCCCCACCCCTCCGACCGCAGATTTGCCGCAACCCATGGTGAGAACCCGCGGTCGCGTTGCTACCTAATTGTCCTTCACCATCAACTCCCATCGGTACCGCTTTTTCGCTCTCCAAGCCGTTAATCTGACTGACGGGGCGTCTTGTTCTCCACCGTGCACCTCCTCCCCATCGTCGTCGCATGACTCGCCCTCCTCGACGTCGTCTCCTCTGCCAAAATCACCGTCCATTCCAACTTCTCCCTCTTCTTCTCTACTTCACGCAACGCCAGTGCCGTCCCCCTCTCTATTTTCCTCTTCACGCACCACCCTTTTTTCCTCCTCTCCTCCAGGCGCCGATCGCACATAACCACCCTCATCCCCTCTTTTTTACATTCCACCACCGTCGTCCCCACCCATTGCTTCACATGCATCAACACCACCACAGGATGCGGCTCCTGCATCGTCACGACGTAGGTTTCATCATCATCCACCACGCCGATCAGCCCAACCAGTAGAGGCACTCACGGGCTCTTCCTCCAACACCACTGCCGACGCTCCTGACCAGCCCACACATGTCAACTCCTCCGCCAATCCCGATGACCATTGCCAAATACCTCCACTTGGTCGAACCTACCGATCTCGAGCAAATGTTTTACCACCCGAGTGCCATTTACACGGTAACTTAACATTTGATACTACTACCAACCAAAACAGGTATGATCATTTATGCCATAAACTACTCGTGCCTTGCAAGTGTTTATCATTACCTGTTTTGGATGCTTTACAGCTTGGAACTGCTGTTACTAATTATTTTCACAATATTGGTTGGGTTGGAAATTTTGATATTACTCATTGTGCCTATTATGAGCTGGTTTTGGAATTTTATTCCACATTTTATTTTCAGCGACACAGTCAAATATAATTGGATACACCTGGTGTTGTCAAATTTCGGTTACTTGGTACCATGCATAGTTTATCCCTCACTGATTTTAATATTGCATTATCTTTTGTGACTGAAGACTATACCATGTCTATTGATTATAAAAATAGTCTATGTACTTTTCCTGTAGGTTTTAAGGCTATTGGGGCCTTTGCTTTGTTAATTGATAATGTCGAATCCATGTATAGCCCAAAAACATCAAAGGATTTATGGTTTCATAACGCCACCTTATGTTACATACACCGTTGTTTGGCCTACAATTTTTCAGGCCGTCGAGATGCTCCGGCTACCATCTTGAAGATGAAATTATTTTTATTATGGTGTATGTATACCTGTCATCTAGTAAATTTGTGCTATTGGTATGCCCTTCAATTCGATCATGTTATAAATGCAAAGCATCCTCTAATTTTAGGCTTATTTATTACACAGCTGTTATTTTCTCTATATGGTTCTAATGCTCCTATTTCAGATTTTCATGTTGCTTGTCAAGCCGATCCTTTAGATGCTTGATGCCTCGACTCGAAGGGACTGCTTCTTGGCACTCCATCTTCCTTTTATTTTGTCCCTCCAGGCGTTCGCTCCGCACCAGTTGAACGATTCTTTCGACAGTAAAATTAGAATGAAGTGCCCACTCGAGCACAACCTTCGATGACCATTGAGTAACGCTTAGAGCGCATCAAGGCTCGACTCGACACTTTTGGCCAACAACTAGCCGAACTCATTGCCATTATGCGCGAACAACAGTAATTACATGGGGAGTTCTTCTAAACTTTTCTTCCGCTTATTTATTTATTTATTCCACATCAAGAACTATGTGTTTTAAGTAGGGGGAGGCATTCCACATTATTTTTGTCATTTTAGATGTTGTTGCTGCTGCTATAGTCGTTGTTGCCCATATAAGTTTTTTTTAAGAATATTCTGCCTCTTTTCATGCCCAAGAATTTGACCATTACTTGCCAACTGTTTGACCTACAAGCATGATTTTTATCTACTAAGAAATTTATGATTTTGCTATAATTGATTTCATCTCCACTGTTTTATTTATATTATGTTAAAATAATTATGATTAATAAAGTTAACCTTATTTTGCTTTTAGTAAATTTGATTAAGTCTAAATACAGAGAGGACACTTAATACAATTGCATGCTTAAAATATGTTCATGATTATTAAAGTGGTTGCTGAAACTTATTTTTGACACTTGATTGTTACTCCTAAGTCCTCTAAAATTAAATTTTCATTTAATAATAAGGTTTTCATGGTTATGAGTGCAGTTTAAGACATGACTAGCTGAGTAACTGGGCTAAGGAGCTTGGGTTGTCATCCTATTTAGCGTTAAAAGGTTGTGTGATGTGTTACGTAAAACTCTGCTAACTGGAATTAATTTTTAAGAATGTGTTGGACTGAGTAACCGGGGTGAGGTGCTTGGCTGTCATCTCTCTTCGCGTAAAAAGGTTCGATATGTTCTTAAAAAAAATAAAAATTAGGAGTGTGTTGTGCTGAGTAACCGGGGTTAGGTGCTTGGCTGTCATCTCTCTTCACGTCAAAAGATTCGATATATTCTTAAGGAAAAATAAATAAATAATAAAAAAGATTTAATTTGAGGACTAAAGGTAGAAACAAATAGGGTATCTTGATAGGTTTGGTAAATTACCTAATTTTCATGAAATAATTCAAGTTGAACTTAATTTTTTTGTGTTAATTAGATTACTTTTTCAATTTCACTTAAAGCAAGCTAAGGGTTCTCTTTATTTTTCATATGCATTTTGTCTAATTTTTATAAAACTTTAGAGTGGTACTTCTTTCATAGCAATTTCTAAAATTCACTGTGGATAGAAACCATACTTGAGGGTAATCATGGGCTAAGTAGGGGGAATTTGATAATACTCTAGAACGACATATTTTTATGTTCTAATTGCATGTTTATTTTGAGTATGAACCTACTAATTTGAGCTATTTATGGTCTTTTATCTTTCAGGGACTAAATTAGAGGCAAAAGGAAATTTAAGGGAAAAAAGTGTAAATTTGAAGATAAAATGGACCAACATACGACATAGGGAAAAAAAGTGGTGCCAAAAATGCAAGTATGGAAGACATAAAGGCAAAAGTGTAAAAGAAGAGATGTTATAGCACAAGACTCTACTTAATTATATTAGGATAATTATTGTGGGTTATTATTTAGATTTAGTTTTAGGATTTATTTTCATTTATCTTTAATTATCTTTATTTATTTGTATTTATCTTTTAGAATTTATTTAGGAATAGGCTAGGTTTCTTGGTACTATAAATAGGGGATGGAGTGACACAAATTGCACTCATCTTTTTCTGTAAACACTCTTTCCCCCATAAGTTTAGCCTTTTTGTTCTTTTCATATTTTCTTCAATAAAAATTCCATTTTCATTATATTTATTTCTTTTTCCCCAAAAATCATGAGCCACTAAATTTATCTAGCTAAAGGTTGTCAAAATTCCCCAAAAAGGGTTCATAAGGCTTAGAATTCGTAATTAGCCTTCTCGACGAATATTCATTGTTTCTCTGCATTATGGGGCTGACGCTTCCGTCCATATCCCTTGAAAGGTGATCTTTTCAACGTGTGCAAAGGCGGCCACTTTATATGTTTTGGGAAGGTTGCACAGTCGATTTGTTACCTTACTGCATCAGAGGTTGGCGAGCCCAAGAGACAAAATGGCGTGGGATTCACCATTGAGAAGTGATGATCTAGCATAATATAATCCGACAGAAGCGATTGTTGGCTAGAGTCAGGTTGCGCCAAATCATAAGTCTAAATTTTTGGAGCTGGTAGTCGTAGGCATCCTCTTCCACTATAACTAGCTTATTCTATTTGAGAAGGATCACCTAAAAGCCAAGAATTGAACCCAAGGTGGATCTAGACAACCGGAGGCTTGAATCTCTCCATAAGAACGCTGTTTTCTCAACTTTATTTATTTCTATTATTTTAATTTTAACTTTCAGAATTTCAATAAAAACTTTTAATTCTATTTTATTTTATTTTTCCAGATCAAAACTTTTAATTATGTTTTTTTATTTATTTCTCAGGTATGCAGGTTTTCTTGGGCATGATTCTGACCAGGATTTTGAGGAACAAGCAATTGTGCAAATCCGATCCCTGGGGATTTGACCTTACTTCCCTTATACTATTATTTTTATTATTTTAAATATTTTATAGGGATGGGATATTTTTGGTGCTCTTAATGACCGCATCAAGTAAAACTTGTTTTTATCACATTTGTATGGTCTACAATTTTATGGACTGATTTCGTGATAATTCATTTTAAAATTTTGACGTTTGAGCACTCAATGTAGCAAAAAGGACTAAATTGTAAAAAGTATAAAAGTTGAGTTCTACATGCTAGGGATGTCAAATTGCTATGAAATTTTAAATTGAAGGTCCTTATATGGTAATTAGACCATTTTACTTTAAATTAGACAAAAATAGACATGAAGTAAGAGAATTTTACTGTTTTAAGAAAATGACATTTTGGTCATTTAGTAATTAAATGAAATAAAAAGAAAAAATCAAGCCTAAATCTTGTCAATCTTTCTCACCATAGCCGAATTTTTCAAGGGGAAGCCATAGCAAGGGTTGACCACTTCCAAGCTCGATTGTAAGTCCGTTCTAGCCTCGTTTTTTAATGATTTTTATGTTTTTGAGATGCTTGTAACTTTATCTATCTATTTCTACCACTAATTTCAGAAATAATCAAGGTCTAAAATTTTACCCATGTATATGTGTGTATTTTGATGTCTAATGGTAGAAAATGTATGTTTGGAATATGATAAACAACTTTTGCTAGGTGATTTTTGATGAAAATGTCAAAAGGACCTATTTGTAAAAGGTTATAAAATATGTGTAAAAGTGTGATTAAATGAAAACTGTGGGCTGTTATAAGCATGAAAGCGGTGTGGCTAGGCTTAAGAATCGAAGAAATTGAATCAATTTCAATATACGAGCTTAGGGACCAAAGTGTAAAAATGTCAAAGTTTAGGGGAAAAAACATAATTTTTCCATAATGTGATTTTTGAACTGGTTTGAGTAATGTGAGTAATAAATGAGTTAAATTTGCTATTATAGATTAAGAGAAATGAGGTTCAGACCTAGATCGGGGGAAAAATAAAGTGTTTGACGATTAGGTTCTATTTCTACTATTTTTGTACCGAGGTAAGTTCATATGTAAATAATGCATTTTTTTTATTATGTTTTAAATGCTTTATTATTGTATGAATTGTGATTGACCCTTAGCCGTATTCGACAAAGTTTCGACAAGCTTGAAATCCCGATTGAACCTTAGGAATAGATAGGATACAAATGTCATGACATTAGGGTTACTAAGACTATATGTAAGACCATATCTGGGATATGGAATCAATATGAGACTACATGTAAGACTATGTATAAGACCATATCTAGGATATGGAATCAATATTAGACTACGTGTAAGACCATATCTGGGATATGGCATCAATATGAGACTACGTATAAGACCATATCTGGGATATGGCATCGATATGAGACTTCGTGTAAGACCATAGCTAGGCTATTGGCATTGATACGATATTACATGTAAGACCATATTTGGGATATGGCATTGGTAAGGTACCGTGTGTATAGGATTCCCGAGTATCCTTTAGTATTCCAAGTGGTTCAACCGGTAATTTTAACAAGAATGTCAAAGATGAATTGTGTGTAAATCCAATTCGAGATGATTCAGGTATGTACGTAAAAATCATACGTAATGAGCTCGATATGTGATGAACCCTCGGTAAGGTTATGAGTAAGTTATGATCATAAGACCTTAATTGTAACACCCCCTAACCCTTATCCGTTCCCGGAACAGGATTACTGGGCATTACTAGTCAGTATAGTTCATTTACAGTTATTAATTAAAATAATTATTTACACTTATCACAAATTTAACAAATTATTAAATAATTCAAATTTATACCAATTAAGCCAAATCCTATTATATACCATTACCAAACCTAATTCTAAATATTTCATCAATACATTGACAATTCAAAATACACATACATAAAATATCTTAGGTACATGCCATTACCAACTATTAACACGTTTTACCTCATTGAATTCGGGATTGGCCTAGGATGCTGATTAAACATTCTGACTTTAACCTAACCTGTACACGGAAACAAACCGTACGCTGAGTATGAACTTAGTGGTTTTTCTATAATCTGAACACTTAATAATATGAAAATATAACATTTACTTAAAAATCATATAACAATCACTATTATTTAATTGTTCAATTCGTAGACAAATTCTTAATTCCTTATACTAATTCAATTCTTGTTATCTATTAACCCAATAGTTTTTCTCAATAAATTCACAAATCATTAGAACAATAATATTCTTCATTCATATTCAATTCAGAGATACTTAATTCATGTGCCTTATTCATACTTTAGTTCACTGTTTAATTTCAATAAATATTATTCAACAATTCACTTGTCAATCAATATTTTGTACTCATTTATTCCAATAACAGTTAGTATTTTCAATATTAATCACTTTATCAATATCATTCAGTAACAATCAATTGTTCAAGAATAATCGATTTTCAAGAATCATTTATTCGAAATATCAATTATTCAAGAATAATCATTATTCAAGAATGACCATTTATTTAGTAACAGTTAATTATTCAGTAACAATCAGTTATTCGATACTTTTATTTACCCCTATTAACATGACTCGGACCTGGACGGATACACGGATCCAACCAAACACACCAGTACGGTACATTGTGCCTTAACGGTACACAGCTAAACAGGAATTAGTAACAGTATTCAACACACAAAGTGCTGAATCAGAATGATAATGGTAATAAAGATTTGACACACAAAGTGTCGAATCGGTATGAAGAATGTAATAGTAATGATGAGTTGGCACATAAGTGTTTGATCAGTAAGCTGGCAAAAACCCGTACTCTTCCATATCCTATGGCATGCCAACTATATCTGACTTAGCCCGAATACTGTTAATAGGGTATTTCGTATTACTTTTCAATTTCAATTTCATTCTCAATTTAATTAGAACTCAATTCAATATAATTCAATTCACTTTTCAATAACAAATATTCGATTTCACAATAATCACTTATTCATACTAATTTCATCATACTTCTAACCAATATATTTTCCAATATAACGTACATTCAATTATTCAATATCCACATCAATCACATATATTCATATAAATTCAATGAATTTATCACATATATTCATATAAATTCAATGAATTTATCACATACTAAATCAATTCATTTCAATTATAAAGAAACAATATAAATAATTCTCATCTTAATTATTTATCATAACATTTACCCAAAATTCAATTATCATAATTACACAATATCACATTCACACATATATATTTATAATATATAATTCAATTTAATTCAATCAATATAAATTCATCACATACCAAATTAATCCATTTCCATTATAAACTCAATAATTCTCACTTCAGCATTAACTAAATGCATTGAATAAAAAATATAACAATTAATAACTAGGTTCGGATTATAGAAATACAAACCATAATTTTTGAGCTAACCTTCGTTAACTTTGTCTTTTTCTTTCTTAGCCGAGTTTTCCGGCACAACATTAACTATTTAAATTCCAAGCTTTAAAATCCCTATTTCTCCCTTTTCTTTCTTTCCCTTTTTCCTTTCTTTCTTTCTCTCTCCCCTGTTTTTCGTTTCTATTCTCTATTTCTTTTGTTAATAATAATAATAATAATAATAATAATAATATTTATAATAAATATCTTTTATTAACAAATATTTATATTACATTTGTCACCTTTTAATTAGTTTGTCATATAAAAATCTTATATAATAATTATTAATATCTTTTACTTAATAACAATAAATAAATAATAAATATCTATTTTAATAAACAATACATGTATTACAATTATATTATACATATTATTACACATGTATTTTATCTTCACACTACATTTGTCATAATTCAATTTATTTGATAATATTAATAATAATAATAATTTAATAAATATCTATTTAATACACAAATACATATATTACAAATGTACACTTATAAATATTTTTATATTTGTATGTTATCATAACCATCCATTCGTCTTTCTTTTATTTATTTATCATACAAAAATCTTATAATATAATTTATATAAATTATAATTTATTTTAATAACAAGTATAAATACTACAATTGTACACATATATTTTTGTACATTTGTACAATATCAATACCATACAATTTTCATACTTCCAATTTATTTAATAATATATCAATAATATTTAATATAAATTATAATTTAATAAAATAATACTAATAAATAATAAATATCTACTTACTTAAATTACAAGAAAATACATTAATATTTTACAACTGTCCACATATATTTATTACACATGTATATTTTATTACCATACATTTGTATTTATTTAAATTGTTTCATAATATAATATAATTATAATATAATCAATTAATAATATATAATATATATTCCTAAGAAAAATCTCAGATTTTTCAATCCAATTGCCACCTCAACTATATCAAATCGCATATTTGTCATTTTGGTCCCCTTTCTTTTATTAATCTATAATTAGACTTTTACCCTTTATTTAATTTAATCCTTATACCTAATTAACCTTTTTTAAGCTAATTCACCTTATTAAACTCTAATTAATCACTCAATTAACTTCGTAAATATTTTTAATAAATATTTAAGAATCCATTTTTCAGAAACGGAGATCCGAAAATAAACTTTTCTGATAATCGTAAAATTCGAGTCGTTACATTAATAATATTTATGCCAATTATCATCATGTTAATTGTATGATAAATGTTTGGATATAATGCTTATTATTTGCATAGGAACTTACTAAGCTATATAGCTTACTCCCCTTTCTTTTCCCTTGTCTTATAGTGTCACCAAGCTAGCTCGGATTTGGGGATCGTGGGAGACTCCATCACACTATCAACTGATTATTGACATTTTGAGTTATGGCATGTATAGGGACTTGGTCATTTTGTCATGTGTCATAATTGATTTGGCCAAATGTGTTGGCTTATGCTGGTTGATAATTCATTTTGTAAATGGCCATTGAAATTGGCTAATATTGGTTTAAGTATTTATGCATATGATGATGTTTTCATGAATGTGGAAATTTGCATAGTTTAAGTTGATAAGTATGTGATGTTCGTATGTGGTAAAAGATAGCATGTAAACGATGTGTGGATGTCTGGATTGTGGCTGAATTGGTTGAATGTTATTACTTGGATTGGTGTTATGTTTTATTGTGTAGGTGTGTGCACAAAAGGGTGACAAAATGGCTTGGTAAATAGCCTTGTTTTTGTCCACCTGGTAGACACACGGGCGTGTGTCTAGGCCGTGTGTGGCATGCGGCTTGCCCCATGGGCGTGTGTTTTAGCCGTGTCTCTACCATTAAGGTGCAGGGGACACACAGCTGGATGCCCATGGGGCAAACCGTGTGTCAAACACGGCCTAGACATATGCCTGTGTGTCTATCCGTGTGGACAAATACAAGGCCAATTTCGACCTTTATTTGCACAAACACATACATGACTTCAAGGGCACTTAACATGACATAATTGAGCACTTAAAACATACACAAACAAGACATGATCATGATCATTCCATCTTTACTAATACATGCATAAAACTCCATACTTTGTCAAGCCAAATTTATAAATTTGCATGCACTAAGAGTTGAAGTTTACTTCCATTTAACATACTCATGTCTTAGTTATTATCATGCCACTCACTCACAATTTCATCATCAAACATCCATAGTCACATCCACAATTCATCCATGCCAAACAATTTTAACCACATCATGTATGACCTTGGCACATGCATGCATATATGAATAGATTTACAACCAAATAATCAATATGAACCATATCGCATGGCCATATACGAAATGAATCACCAATACACTATAAGCCAACACACTTGGCCAAATTAATAATGACATAATTAATTAAAAGATGAAGTGCCTATACATGCCATAAACTTAAAATACTTGCATTCACTTATACCCAAATGATAACTTGATAGTGTGATAGCATCTCCAGCGAACTCCAACCCGAACTAGCTAAACTAAACTATAAAAGATAGGAAACGAAGGGGAGTAAGCAATAAAGCTTAGTAAGTTCATATGCAAATAATAAACAACTATTAACATTCATTTATTTTATCCATCTATAAGAATACTATTATTACAATTTGCATTAAGTCTCAAGATTTCCACTTATTCATTCATAGTGCTTACACTTTTAACTTATAAACACCATTTACATGCCTTGGCATTAGCCTAGCCACCATAGTCTCCCCATTATAACATATCACATTATTTAACAAGTTATTTCCATCCTCTTAATCACATGCAAATTATTTATGAGTAATCATAATTTCAACATATAATTCAACCACCTTTCACTTGTCTAAGCTCGTATCTTACTATAATCTCATAATGACTTTATTCGGCAATTACGCCTGTCTTTCCTTTTCCTCATATCCAATAAAACACAATTTAAATAAATAAATCGTACTGTATCACAATTCAATTAGGCTCATAAACCTATCACATGATCATTATCAAATCTTATCATGTATCCATTCATCTTAAGTGTAAATCAATATTCATAATGCTATCGATATTTTTTAAGCATAACTTACTCGAATACATTCTTACCAAATGTTCATCACACACCAAGCTCATTACTAATGAATTGTTGTACATACTTGTACCATCTCGTAACATATTTATGCCTTTTTCATCTTATCATTAATATACCCGTTGAACCACTCGGAATACTAAAGGATACTCGAAAAGTCTTGCACATAAGTGCCTCATACGTAGCCAAAGCTACCTTATATCTCATAACACATGAAGGCTCATTCTCGAGCTACTAACGGGTTTGCTCACACAAGCTGTCGGTCAGGGCGTAGCTACACGAGCTGCTCACACAAGATATCAGATATCCGCAACACATGCCGGAATACCTAGCCACCAGTAGGACGTATAAGACCAGCACCTGGAAACAAATAAACATATATCACATATCTCATGAGCTCATAAATCACAGGGTTCCTAGTGACATGTCACTCGTATCCTATTTTATTCCTGAGGTTCAAACGAGATTTTTCATACTTATCAGAACTTGTCAATTGTATCCATAGAATTAATCATTCATTCCACACATTAACGAAGCATATAAAATATTTAAAATACAAACATAATAATGCATTATTCACATACGAACTTACCTTGATACCAAAATGGCAACAAGGGACCTAACCGTCAATTTCTCGTTTTTTCCCGTTCTAGGTCCGAAGCGCATTTTCTTTGATCTATAATATCACATTTAGTCTATTTATTAGTCACGTTATTCAATGTAATCCAAAAATCATATTATGGAAAAATTACATTTTTACCCCTAAAGTTTCACATATTTACATTTTAGTCCCTTAGCTCATAAAACGAAATGTGTTAAATTTCTTTACTACCCATGCATAGCCAAATCATTTTCATGCTTATAGAATCCCACATTTTCCATTAAATCAGATTTTTAAGACATATTCCATAAATTTTACAAATAGGTCCTTTTATGCATTTTCACCGAAAATCACTTAGTAAAAGTCATTTCTCTAACCATAAACATGCATTTTCTACCATTAAAAATCAAAATACACACATTAATCATGGTTCAAAACCCTATACTTTAACCATATCTCAAATTAGGGGTAGAAATAGATAGATCTTGTTACAAGGATTTCAAAAATGTAAAAATCATTAAAAATAGGGCTAGAACAGACTTACAATCGAGCCTGGAAGCTTGAAAAACCCTATACATGGTTTCTCCATGCAAGTTTCGGCCAAGGGGTTGAAGATGGACAAAAACTGGCTTGTAATTTTGTTTTTAATTCATTTTAATAACTAAATGACCAAAATGCCCTTAATGAAAAACTTTGGAAACATGCCTAACCATGTCCATTTTTGTCCACCAACCTCACCAATGGTCTAATTACCATATAAGGATCTCTAATTTAAAATTTCATAACAATTGGACACCTCTAACATGTAGAACTTAACTTTTACACTTTTTACAAGTTAGTCCTTTTGACTAAATTAAGTGCCCAAACGTAAAAATTTTTGAATGAAATTTAAAATAAATCATTCAGTGAAATTGTAGACCATAAAAATATAATAAAAATAAATTTTCCTCATCAAATTTGTGGTCCCAAAACCACTATTCCGACTGGGCCCAAAATCAGGCTATTACATCTTTAAAGTATGAAACCTATCAGAGTTGGTAAGCCTCTTGTTGATAACATCCGTAAGTACCGTGCTAAATAATTTTGAGCTACTACCGATGATGATCTTGAAAAAGATAAATTTTGGTTAGAAAAAACTATCAGAGTTCTTGATGAATTATCTTGTTCACAGGCTAAATGTCTTAAGTGTGCAGTATCTCTATTAAAACATTCAACTTATCAGTGGTGGAATATGTTGATTTCTGTTGTGCCAAGAGATCGGGTCACCTGGGAATTATTTCAAACCGAGTTTTGAAAGAAATACATCAATTAGAGGTTTCTCGACTAGAAACGTAAAGAATTCTTAGAGCTTAAACAGGGTCATATGATAGTGTCCGAATATGAATGAGAATTTTTTCGATTAATAAAATATGCTCGAGAATGTATTTCGATTGAGACTGCAATATGTAAGCGGTTTGAAGATGGCTTAAACAAAGATATAAAACTATTAGTCGGGATCCTTGAGTTGAAAGAATTTGTTGTACTGGTTGATCAAACATATAAAGCTGAAGAACTAAATAAAGAGAAAAGACACGCTAAAATTGAAGCTAGAGACTCGAGAAAGAGATTGATGGGAAAGTCATACCAGTTAGCACCGAAGAAACCTAAAGAACATCACTATCGTTCTATTACTTCTGTGGGATACTCTGGTAGAGACAGAGGTACTCCATGCTCCAGTCCTAAATCTCAGGCTATATCTATAGCAAGTGTGAGTAATGTCAAAAACACCAAACCCAAGTGTAAGCACTGTAACAAACCACATTTTGGTGAGTGTCGAATGAATAGCAGAACGTGTTTCAGATGTGGTTCTTTTGACCATTATCTTAGAGATTGCCCAAAGAAATCTGAGAAAGATAATATTCAAACTTCGAGGCTGAGCAACACAGCTGCGAGAGGTAGACCACCTCGTAATCTTGGAAATGTGAGTGGTAGCCATGGTGTGATGAAAGACTCGACTGTAAGGTCTGAGGCACAAACACCAACTAGGGCTTATGCTATTCGTCCACGCGAAGATACTTCTACGCTAGATGTTGTTACCTGTACTTTCTCTTTTATTGATACTGATGTAACTGCTTTAATTGATCCCGGATTGACTCATTCATATGTTTGCATAAATTTAGTGTCTAGTAAAAATTTACCTGTTGAGTTCACTGAATTTGTGGTTAAAGTATCGAACCCTCTAGGTCAGTATGTGATAGTTGATAAGGTTTGCAAGAATTTTCCATTAATGATTCAGGGTTACTATTTTTTTGCTGATTTGATGCTATTACCATTCGATGAATTCGATGTGATTTTAGGCATGGATTGGCTAACTCTGCATGATGCTGTGGTAAATTATCAACGAAAGCTTATCATATTGGAATGTCAAAATGGTGAGATGCTTCATATTAAATCAGATAAATTGAATGGGTTGCCTATTGTGATATCAGCTATGTCAACACAGAAATATGTGAGAAAAGGTTGTAATGCTTATCGTGCTTATGTATTGGATACTAAAGTGTTTGAGTCGAAGCTTGATCAGTGCTAGTGGTTTGCGAGTATCCTGATGTGTTTCCAGAGGATTTACTTAGATTACCACCGGTCAGAGAAGTTGAATTTGCTATAGAAGTTGTACCGGGAATAACACAAATACCGTTAGCACCATATAGAATGGCTTCTACTAAGTTAAAAAAGTTAAAAGCATAGTTACAAGAGTTGACTAATAGGGGTTTTGCTCGACCTAGTTTTTCACCTTGAGGTGCACCGATTCTATTTGTTAAGAAAAATGACGAATCGATGAGATTATGCATTGACTACTGTCAGCTCAATAAAGTTACAAACAAGAATAAATATTCACTGCCTTGTATTGACGATTTGTTTGATCAATTGAAAGGTGCCACAATTCTTGAATATTGATCTTCCTTTTATCTATTATTAGTTACGAGTGAAAGATTCGAATGTGCCAAAAACAACATTCAGAACCAGGTACGGACATTATGAATTTCTTGTGATGCTGTTTGGTTTAACTAACATACCTGCAGTATTTATGGATTTGATGAATATAATTTTCAGACCGTATTTAGATAGATTTTTTGTGGTATTTATTGATGATATTCTGATATATTCTCAAGATGAGACTAAACATGCCGAGCATCTGAGAATTGTTTTGCAAACCTTACAAGATAAACAACTATTTGCTAAATTTAGCAAATGTGTATTTTGGCTTCGGGAAGTTGGTTTTTTGGGACACATAGTATCGGCTAAAGGCATCAGAGTTGATCTGAATAAAATTCCAACGATTGTTAATTGGAAACCATCAAGAAATGTATCTGAAGTCAGAAGTTTTTTTGCATTAGTCGGTTATTATCGAATATTTGTAAAAGGGTTTTTGATGATAGCTACACTGATGACACGACTATTACAAAAAGATGTGAAGTTTGAATAGTCTGATAAATGTCAGCAAAGTTTTAACCAGTTGAAAGCCCTGTTGACCGAAGCACCAATTCTGGTTCAGCCTGAATCGGGTAAGGAATTTGTGATTTTCAGTGACGCGTCATTGAATGGATTAGGTTGTGCTTTGATTCAAGAAGGTAAAGTAATAGCTTATGGTTTCAGACAGTTAAAGCCAGATGAAAAAAACTATCCGACACATGATTTAGAGTTGGTAGCTATTGTTTTTGCATTGAAAATTTGGCAGCACTATTTATTCAGTGAAAAATGTCTTATATTTACTGATCACAAAAGTTTAAAGTATCTGATGTCGCAGAAAGATTTGAATATGAAACAGCGTAGATGGCTCAAACTATTGAAAGATTATGAGTTAGTTATTGATTATCATCTGGGAAAAGCAAACGTAGTTGTTGATGCTTTGAGTAGAAAATCCTTGCTTGCTTTTATGAGCAATGAATACCCAACTGTCACTATCTGATGATAGCTCAATTTTAGCTGAGTTAAAAGCTAAACCAATGTTCTTACAACAGATCTGCGATGCTCAGAAATGTGATAGTAAGATGTTAGCTAAACGGGGATAGTGTGAATCAACTCTTGATTCAGAATTTCAGATAGGATCCGATAATTGTTTGTTATTCAAAGGTAGAGCTTGTGTACTGAAGAATCCAGAGCTTATACAGAAAATTTTGCATGAAGCTCATAGTGGTAGCTTGTCTGTTCATCCGTAGAGTAATAAAATGTACAATGATTTGAAATAAATATACTGGTGGCTAGGAATGAAACATGATATTTCAAATTTTGTATCTAAATGTTTAATATGTCAGCAAATTAAAGCTAAACATTAGGTACCTTAAGAACTATTACATCCAGTGATGATATCAAAGTGGAAATGGGATAGAGTTACTATAGATTTTGTATCGAGGTTACCCCTATCTCCAAAAAAGAAAGATGTGATATCTCGAATTAGGGCCTAAACGGAATAGTGGTTTCAAAACCACAATTCTAAAGTAAAAAATTTTATTTCGATTAATTTTTATAATTTATTGAGTGATTAGATGCATGTGTTAGAATATCGATAGAAAATTTCATGAATTGCATGTCTAATTTGCCTATTAGGACTTAATTGCAAAAGTTGATAAATATGAGTTTTAGATGTTAAAAGATTTAATTGAAGAGAATAATTGAAGTAGAGGTCCTTAAATGGTAATTATACCGTTAGGTTTTCATGGACAAAAGTGGACATACATAGGTAGAAATAACCAAAGTTTTTAATGAAGGGTATTTTAATCATTTGGTAATTAAAAGATTAAAAAAAGGAAAAAGATGGCAAAATATGTCCATCTTCTTCATTAGGACGAAATTTCAAGGGTTCTCCATAGCTAAGGTTTGTTTCAAGCTTCCAAGCTCCATAGTAAGTGATTCCAAGCCCTATTTTTAATGTTCTTTACGTTTTTTGAGTCCTAGTAACTTGATTTAGCTTATTCTAGCAGTAATTTAATCTAGGGTTTATATTTGGAAAAATACCCATAGGTGAAATGTGTTTATTTTGATGTTTTATGGTATAATATGAAGCTTTAAATTGTGTTAAACAACTTTTGCTAAACGATTTTACGTGAAAACGAGTAAAATGACATAATCGGTTAAAATACGTAATGTTTATAACTACATGTTAGAGTGAGAATTTGATATTGCCATAGAAGGGAAAAATGATCAGCATGTCATAAAACATAATAATTTTGGAAAAAATTTAAATTTTTGAGCTTTGGGGCAAAAGTGTAATATACAAAAGTTTAGGGGCAAAATCGTAATTTGGCCAAAGTTAGAGTTAAGGAATCTTTTGATAAATGTGAGTATTAAATCAGCTAAATGTGTTATTTCAGACCAAGAAAGACGTGGAATCGACCTTGATCGGGGAAAGGAAAAGATTGTGGACTAAATTGCAAAATTTCTTTATTTTGTACCGAAGTAAGTTCAGGTGTAAATGTAGTAACATAATTGTCATTTTAAGTAATTTAATGTTATTTATATGATATGATGATTAATACCATGAAATATTATGCTTTGTGGTTATTATTGAGTAATATGCAAATTATGTGTGCTACTTGTTAAATATGAATTACTACCGAGTATCGGTTTCGATATTCTGTGGAAGACGGTAAAGATGTGTGATCGAGGAAAAAGCTCATTTGAACCTTGGGAATAGATTAGAATACAAGTGACATGTCACTAAGATATTTGAGTTCCAAGCTCGTTGAGTTGAGTCTGAGTTCGTGAGATGTAACTAGGCATCCGAACTAGTTGAGTTGAGTCCGAGTTCATTCATGGGCAAGTTACATGGTAGCTTGGCTACATAATTTCCGCAGGCTATTGAGTTTGTCTAGCTGCGGGTATGGCACTTATGTGCATAAAATCCGTGTATTCAAATCATATTCCGATGTGTTCAACGGGTAAATCTTAAGTGGAAAAGGTGAGTAACTAAAACGAAGGTGACATGTTGGTAAGTGTGGTGAATGAGAAAATTTGTACAGGTATGTACTTAACCCTTGGGTTGAGACTTCAATATAACAATAATATGGTAGGATCATGAATGAGAAATATGATATAAATGCTTTGGTGATATTATGCAAATATGGATTTCGTATTATTGCATGGTTATGTTACTTGCTATTTACATGTGAACTTACCAAGCAATTATGCTTACTCCCTCCTCTCTATTCTTTGTAGTTTTTTCAAGCCGGCTAGGAGATCAAGAACGGTTAGAGGCGAGCTCACATTATCAACAAACTATTTCGGTATATTGACTTGTATATTTTAGGAATATGGCATGTATAGCATTATAATCATTTTGTGTATATAATCTTATGATATGGATCATGGATGGCATGCAAATGTTTGAGAATGATTAGCTATTGGAGTGGCTAATCAAGATTATATTTGATAACACGTATGCTTTATGTGCTAACTAATCTATGGAAATCCATAAAATGGTATTGGCTATAAAACAGAATCACACAGCAGCAGTGACGTGAGTTTGAAAAATCACTAAAAATAGTAGAGATAGAATTAGATGATGAATAAAATATGGAATTGAATCTTAATGAATCTATTTTCATGTGGAAGAAACAAAATAGGTAAAATATTTGTATTTTATGAGATATTTATGTTTTGGTGAAATAGGGTCAGAGCAATTTCTAGATTCCCTGTTCTGAATTTAGAAATTTATCATAAATTGTTTAAAAATAATTAGGACTCAAACTTTATATGTATGGATTCATTATTGAGTCTATTTTTAATAAAAACAAACGAAACGGTCATTGGATCTCTGTACAGGAAGAAATTTGATTTGTAGTGCACAGGGGTCAGAGTAGCCGAACCCTGAAATAGGGGAGACTTTAACTAATAAACTATACTAATTGGCCTTACCAAAAATTCTATAAAGAAAATTAGTAAGTATATATATGAATCTAGTTTCAGATAAAATTTACGGAATTTGATTTCAAGTTTCGTAACTCGAGATATGATTTTTTTAGCGACTGTGACGCGGATGGACAGTTTACTACGAGAATTGTTTGAACTTGTTTAAATGCTAAAATAAGTTTAGTAATGTCTCATGCTCGACTCTGGCGACGGTCTCGAGTAAGGGGGCGTTGCAAAAGATTTCATTTGGGTTATTGTCGATCGTTTGACAAAGCCGACACATTTTATTCCTGTACGTACAAATTTTTCACTTGACTGATTAACTGAGTTATATGTTTCGGAGATTGTTAGACTACATTGAGTACCAGTCTCCATTATTTTAGATAGAGATCCGCGGTTCACATCACGATTCTGGAAAAAGTTACAAGAAGCTCTAGGTACGCGATTACATTTTAGCACCGCATTTTACCCTCAGACTGATGGTTAGTCGGAGCGTGTGATTCAGATTCTTGAAGATATGCTTCGGTATTGTGTTTTAGAGTTTGAAGGCAATTGGGAGAAATATTTTTTGTCAGTTGAATTCACATATAATAATAGTTTTCAATCAAGCATAAAGATGGCATCGTATGAGGCTCTGTATGGTCGCAAATGCCGAACTCTGTTATATTGGGCTGAGCTTAATGAGAAAAAGATACACGGGGGTGATTTGATTCGTGAGACTGAGGAAAAAGTGAAAGTGATCCGAGATAGCTTAAAAGCAGCTTCAGATCGTCAAAAATCTTATGCGGATCTTAAACGTAAAGATATAGAGTTTCAAGTCGACGACAGATTATTTTTGAAAGTATCGCCTTGGAAGAAAATTCTTCGGTTCGGTCTAAAGGAAAACTGAGTCCACGATTTATCAGGCTGTATGAGATTACTGAAAGAATCGGACCTGTTGCGTACCTATTAGCTTTACCGTCAGAACTTGAAAGAATCCAAAATGTTTTCCACATGTCTATGTTATAACGGTACCGATCTAACCTTTCACATGTTATCTCCCCGAAAAATGTCAGGATTCAGCCTAACATGACATACAATAAAGAACCGATCGGAATTCTGACACGAGAGGTGAAAGAGTTAAGAAATAAAAACATAACTTTAGTAAAAGTTCTCTAGCAGCGACAGGGAATCAAAGAAGCTACTTGGAAACCTAAGGAAGCTATGAGAAAGCAATATTCGAACCTCTTTTCTGGTAAGATTTTTTAGGACGAAAATCTCTTTAGGGGGAGAGTTGTAACAACCCATTTTCAGTGAAATCGTAACAATGGTTTCGGGACCACAAATTCGAAGCCAGAAAATTTAGTTTAATATTATTTTATGGTTTATATTATGATAGAAATATCATATAAAGGTTTTGTTAAGAAATTTTACTGTTTACATGCCTAATTTGATAAAATGGACTAAATTGCGTAAAGTACAAAAGTTGAGTTCTAATAGCTAAAGGTATTAAATAGCTATAGAATTTTAAACTGGAGGTCCTTATATAGTAAATATGCCATTAAAGTGCTTAGTGGATAAATATGAATAGTCATCATTGGAAATTGAATGAAGTATTAAGGTTAATTTTGAAAATTAGTGATTAAAATTATAATAAATAAAATAAAATAATTTATTCTCATCATCTTTCACCAAAAAAAAAAAGAAAGAAACCTAGCCATGGAAGCGTGAATTTGGGAAAGCTTATTTTGCTCAATTAGGTATGTATTTTTGTCCTTTTTTTATGATTTCTATGTTTCCGAGATCGTAGTAGCTTAATCAAGCTAGCTAGGGGATTAATTTGCAAAAATGTTAAAGTACTAGGGTTTTGCCATTGATGAATATGCTTGAATTTTGAAGTTTGATAATAGAAAATGATTGGTTGTTGTTAGATAAACAACTTTTGTAAAAAAAATTTTTGATAGAATTATCAATTAGGGATTAAATTGAAAAAGATGATAAATTTATGGTAAAATTTGTGAATTTTGTGAAATATATGGGCTGCTATTAATATGTATAAAATCAGCTAGGCTTGAGTAAGGATTAAATTGTATGAATTTCATTTTTCGAGCCTAAGGACTAAATTACAAAAGAATTAAAAGTCTAGGGCAAAATGGTAATTTTTCCAAAATTCCATGTTGGATTAAATTGAATGAGAAATATATTGAAATGAGTTAAATTCGTATAGATCCTGTCAGACCTCGTACAAAGTTAGATTGAGGTAAAGAGAAAATATCTTATTAGTCGCATTCGTATCTACGTACACTTGTCGAGGTAAGTTCATGTAATTAAATTGAGTATTTATATGTTTTAATTGAATCATATGCAAGTGATTTGTATAATTGCTATGTATAAATACCAATCGCATATCCGACGATTACTGAGTCCCATTTGAACCTTAGAAATTCGTAAGACACAAATGACATGTCATTAGGGTTACCGATTTGGTTTAGATCCTGAATGTGTTGCGGGCACACCACAGCTCGTATAAGCTTCCCAATTTACAGCTCGTATGAACTTCCCAATTTACAGCTCGTATGAGCTTCCAGATTCACAGCTCGTGAGAGCATACTGATTCATAGCTTGTAAGAGCATAGATGAATATGAATTGACGGATTACAGTTCAGTACACCTCATGTGTACTACCCGTGTATCCAATGATATTTTAAATGGTTCAACGAGCACAGTTCTATTACGAGATTATATGAGTTCGATATGAACTATCACTGGTATTTACATGAAATATGATTATTTGATGAATTCAACCATGTGTGTTGGATCTTATATGTAAATTTCATGGCTAATATGTTTGTGATTATGTGTTTAGGCTTTTGACCAAATTGGTTGAGATATGCTATGTTTACTTACCTATTTTATGGACATATAGTAAGTTAAAACCCGCGTTATACGAACTTACTAAGCTTAAATGCTTACTCTGTGTTATTTTTCACGTTTTATAGTAATTCAAAAGCTCGTTCGGGTTGGAAGCTGGTCGGAGCTATTTCACACTATCCATCGGTCCTTTTGGTACTTTCAGTAAATTAATTCTGGTTATAATGGCATGTATAAGTTAATTTGGCCAATGTTGACATATAATTGTTTTGTTGATATTAGCCACTTACATGGCTTGTGTTTGGTATATTTTGATGTATATATACATGTGACCTTACCATATTTGATGTGTGTTTAATATGGTAGAATGATGAAAAAGTAAAATGTGGTTTGAATATACATATATGTATTAGGTCATTTAGGTAAGTTTAGATACTTGGTTGACATGTTTTTGTCATTTGAAGTGCCTAAGGGCATATTGGTTGTATGTTGTGATAATACATGTTTAAGACTTAATTTTAGCCTGATTTGAATGCGTTGTTATGGCTTGTTGATGTGCAAATTATTGTGTTTAGGTTAGTACCAAATTGGATGAAAAATGTGGCTTGGAAAATTGCCTATTTTTGTTCACACGGGGGTGTGTCTCAGCCGTGTGTCCCCTGTATCTTTTAAATTGCGCAAGTTAGTATGCTCACAAGGCCTGGCACGCGGGCATGTGGCTTGGCTATGTGGCCTAAGTCAGAGAGTTACACAGGCAAGGACACGAGCTGGACACTGCTGTATGTCCCTATTTCGAATGCCCACATGACCAAAGACACGTGCGTGTCTCCTGATCGTGTGAGTCACACGGCCTGGCTATATGGCTGTATGACCTCTGCAACTTTGAAAATTTTTAATGTTTTCCGAAAAATTCCTTGAGTATCCGATTTAGTCCCGATTTGTTTCTAATGTGTAATTTAGGTCTCGATGGCTCGTATAAGGGACAATATGTATAATTTTGATTGGTTTTTGACGTGAATGTTATATGATATGAAATGTTTGCATTTTATGTCTGTTTGATTTGTAAACTCTGGTAATACTCTATAACCCTGTTCCGACGACGGATTCCGGTTATGGGTATTACAATTAGCAGCTGGAAAAAAGGATCAGAAGAGAGAAAGCCTAGGCTTCATAGATAAAATGAAGGATATTGTAGAAAGCACTAGTATGTTTGGACAAGCAAGGAGTAACCACTATACTAGAGAATGCTCTAAACAAATAAAAGTTCAAGAGAAGTCTAAACTCTAGAAAAAGGATTAATTGTCACTATTGTGGTGTTCTTCCTACTATTGATCTTATGAAACCTATTTCTTCGAAAAATCTTATTCTTGATTCATTGATTAATGATTCTAAGACTATGTTGATGTTGTTCCAGTGTTGTCATATTATTTAGGTAGGCAATTGTTGTGTGAACACTCTTGCAAGAAAAATAATGCAATATTTGTATTGCTTTTGTTGATGATTTTGGGGACCTAATATTATGTTGTCCTTTTTGATATCCTAGATTTTATTTCCTTTCTTTTTAATGTTGACTTAGTCGGTCCTCCTATGTATCATACTTCTTTTAAGTAATTTTAATAACAAAAAAATTAAATGAAATCTTGAATGTTGTTAAAATATTTGTATAGATTAATATACCCAAACATAAAAAACCACCTGCATATTAGTAATGCCAACATGTCAATTAAGTTCATGTCCTAATCAAGGTTTTCATTCTTGAATCAATAGTAGAATTGATTAGACCATCAATTTTTAATTTAATTTATTTAAGTAAATAAATTATTAAAATTTCATTCAAAAATATTTAAAACATAGAGAAAATTGATTTAATTGATTTTAAACTATTCATAAATCGATTGAATTAATTCGCTCTCTTTGAACTAATACTCTAATCATTTTGTTTTAAACAAAATTTGTATTAATGTAACACAAAAGGTCCATAAAACATTAATTTTTTGAATAATATTATAGACTCTAATTATATTTACTATTAACCCATAAATAAAAAATAATAATACACTTAACCACAATCTAATCACGTATTAACAATAATACTCGTAGAAATCCATCAATCAGCTCATCAAATATATATTTTAAAAACGCCTATTTAAAACACAGCTGTTATCCCTATAATTTTCCCTCGTTTTCGAAAAAGAACCGGAAGACGCTGGAATTCTTCTCATGGCTTATGTTGAGCGAGGTTTGGATCCTTTCACTCTTCTTGTCAATTTCTCTTTTAGCTATTCATTTCTGCTATTAGATTTTTTTTTTTCTTAATGTGGTTCAAGGTCAATTACCCACTATAATTTCTTTTTATTTATGTTATTTTTTCCTGTATTGAAATCTAATATTCGTTGAACCCTAATTAGTTACGAGAAAGAAAAGAAACGTTTTTTTTTCAGATTTTTTTAATCAATGAGATTTTGTGGATCGTAATTTCTTGTGGGATGATGGAAATTGAGGTTTTAGTTGGGTACTTCGATGAATTTTGATGAGAATTGTTCTAGCTTGGAACAATCTTCAATTTTCGGACTTCTTTAGCATATAAATTCGACCCAGTTATTTTCGTTTCGCGGCTTTTAAATTGCTGAAATGAGGTTTTAACTTATGAATTGCGCAGGGTTCCAGAATTGTGATAGTGTCTGTTGAAAAAGCCCCTTTTATGGTAACATTTAAAATCAGTTTCAATAGATCATATTTCATTCCTACCAAACGAAAGCCTACCCTCAACGAATTACATTTTATAGAAATAACGAATTTGCGTTTTCGTTTTCATTTCTTGTATCGAACTAATCCGCATTCCAGTTAACGTTGGATTCAATTTTCTATCTTTGAAGAGCCCTGTTTTCTAACCCCTCCATAGTTAGTGCTATTTCTTTGCTCTAGTGGGTGGTACCTGCTAAATCTCTGTTATTTCGAAGATAGTTGTTTCCTAATTCCTAATGCTGTTATGAACAAGGGAGGTTCTTTATGTTCTTCCACATGTGGTCTTTGTGAGTGAACTATATGTATGTGAACACTGCTAGTAATATTTTCTTTGTAACTCTTCATGGAGTTTATGGCTGACAATCATCGCTGAGCATTCTTAGCTGCAGTAGTTATTTGAAGATTAGTTACAACTTATTGCCTTTGATCTTACAAAATTGGCTCGTTTGATCACTTTAGTATATCTCGATCCCTCCTATCTTCATGTTGCGTAAAACATTTGTTTGTGTATGCTTATTCAGGTGTTGTGAAATCAAAGCGATCAATATGGCGACTGAGGACCATCATCGATTTCTTCTGGGCAATCATCAATTTTATCGGAGTGTTTTTTTCGACCATGTTCTCGGTAAGTTCTCATTTTTCTTTGTCAGTGGTCAGTTCTAGGGTTCCTTGTTTTTGTTGGTTAATCTGCTTCAATGAATTGGAAACTTGAATGTTGCATATGCATCAGATGGAAAAGTCAGATGCCTATAGAAAAAGCTCTGGTTCAAGCAAGAAATGGTATGGTGGTCCAGGAGGACCAGGAAGTGGACCATATGGTGGTGGTGGCGGCCCACGTCGACCATCACGTGGACTAGACAATGTTCGAGGAATTGATCATAGTAAGTGCTGTGCCTTATTATTATTATGCCTGGGAACTTCCAATTATCAGTGTTTTTTTATCACCAGGCCATGTTCCCCTTCTCTTTTTTCCCCTTCAATTTGTCAACTAAAATAATTTGTTATTTGCCACTGCTATATTTTCAGGTTCCCTTCCTGCTGGCGGCTCTTGCTGTGGTGGCTAATTCCCAAACATTGTTGTGTCTAATTCATTTTTATTTTGTGCAAGAAATTTATAAGATGTTAGTGTCAATAGACTGCCTGTGAAATAAAAAACTTTGGAAACTCTATAAACCCTTTTATTTTTCTCTCTCTCGAATTTTGACATATTTTTTATTGTCATAAATAAAAAATTGTTGATATATGATTTGGTTGGTAGCTCCGTTGATCAGTTTATCGGTTAGAATATGCAAAAGAAAGGGGTTCTCTTGTGAAAAAGAAATGGAAAAATGTAGCTTTTCAGAGAGCTCCCTTTTAAGAGTCTTTAGAAATATATTAAAAAGATTTTTTCGGGTCCGGTTTTGGATTGGGTTAAAATATATTCCATAACAGAAATCATTTGCAGCATTATTGTTAATTGCAATATGATAATTATATCATCAACTATAGGGTAACTGGGATTTATCATCAATCATGGACCGTGGTCTATCTGAGATGGATAGGCGCTGACCTGAATCTAGTTTGTTTCAGGTCAGGAGTTTTAAATTCGGGTTGATAGATATAATTACGTCCAAAAAGCGTAGGGCAAAAAAGAAAGAAGAAATCGAGATCTAATGATATGTTTATTTACTCAACTGGAATATAGAAGGGTTAATTACACGTCTCAAAAATGAATTTTCAAAGCAAACAAATCTGTAATGTACATGATCATTCATGTAAGCATGTGTTTTTATGTTGTGTTTGTGTTAAAAATATTATATAACTAATTTTATATATTGGTAACTGGTTTTAGATGACTTTTGATCCTCATCACATGTTTGTATGATGTAATTGTATTTAGTACAAAGTTGCCATAGTTGTTGGAACATAGCAAAAATATAATTTATGATTGTTTTTTGGTTTATTGTGTAATTTGATGTTAAAATTTTGATTTAATGTAATTGTATATGCTGAACTTGGAAATTGCATCAAGAAAACTCATGTACTTAGGGAATAAATTGCATTTTGACTTCTCTTCTAAAAATGGACAAATTGACCCTTATATATTATAAAAGTGTACAAATTAAGTTTTCTCATAAAATTTCACTATTAAATATTAAATGATGACTTGACCTATTAAATTCATGCTGAGAATTATTATTTTTATTTAAAAAATAATAAATTCCTATCTGCCATTTAAAAAGAATTAAATATTATAATAAAAAAAGCTTAATGCCAGATTTGGTACATCAACTTATTATTAAAAATAATAACTTATGGGTTTTGTTTAGAGGTGTTCATGGTTAGGGTCGGGTTCGGGTCGAGCCCAAGCAAAAATTCAGGCCCGTTTGTTAGATTCGGGTTCGACTCGGTCCAAAAAATGGACTCAAAATTTTGCCAAGATTGTCTCGGATAAAAATGTTAAAACCTGTGTCCGACCAGTATTAATTTTTCATATTATTTTTATACAATTTTCAAATATATATAATACATCAAAATAAATATTTCCCAACAAATTGAAAATAAATTTTAAAAATATATACTTAAATAATACTAAAATAAATGCAACTTAACAAGTAAATACCTCTAAAATAATAATAAAATTAATAATAAAACAAGTTTTATACAATATCCAAACAATAACAACAAAATAGTAGCAACATACTAGTAAAATGGTAGAAAAATAGTGAGAAAATAATAATAATAATAATAATAATAGCATTAAAAAAATAGCATATTTTTTTTGTTCTTTAGTGAATTCAAGTTAGGCTTAGCCTGGGCCAAAAATATCTTATCTGAGGCTCGGCTCATTTTTTAAACGAGCCTTGTCCAAACTCATTTTTTAAGTTTATATTTTTATCCAAAACCTCCCACATTTTGGACGGGCCTTTGAGCTGAATGACCTGATCCATGAATAAGTCTCATGCATTATGTATAAAACTAAAATAAAAACTGATGCATATAAATAATTTTCTTGTTAATTGCATTCTAAACAAGGGTGTTGCGGATAATTTATTTTTAAATTCCTTTAAAATTAAAAAATAATATATGATAAAATTATATTTTAACTTTTTTTTAAATAATATAATTTAATATATATATATATAAAATTTTAAGCATATAATAAAAAATTTTAATTTAGTTTCGGCGCTTAAAAAATTATCCAGAATAAAAAAAAAAATGTAAAAAGTTGGAAGTTATGGTATAAGGAATAAGGCAACATGAAGTGGAAGCGATTGCGGGTAAATGGGTGCATTAAAAAGTTAAAGAATATGCATTTTATAGAAGGAGAAATGAAATTTGGAACCTGAATAAACTTGCAGGAAAGGATTAGGAAAAGAATCAATGTAGCCTTACGTGGGAAAAGCCTTCCAACTATGGTTAATTATCCTCCCCTCCCTCTGCACGTATTCTTCTCCCTCCCCTTTGCTTTAAATCTCTGCTCCAAATTCTTCATATCACATCCTCCCACACACAAAGATGAATCCTTTACTTTCACCTCTTCTTTTCACACTGCTAATGCTTTCATCAGGTACTAAATCCCAACATCTACAGCTCTTCATTATTTTATACATTACATGATTATTATTATTTTTCTTGGATTTGGTAGGGCCAAAAGTGTATGAATGTGCAAGAGTCTTCACCATAGTAAACTACTGCAAGGAAACAATCTGGCCTGGAGTCACCCCCGGTGACAACTTCAACGGTGGTGGTTTCGAATTAAAATCCGGCCAATCCGTTGTTTTTCAAGCCCCAGTGGGGTGGAGTGGTCGAATATGGGGTCGAACCGGTTGCAAGTTCGACAAAAGCGGAACCGGTTCATGCCAAACAGCCGATTGCGGTAACACCCTTAAGTGCAAAGCCTCGGGGAAAACCCCGGCTTCGCTGGCTGAATTTACGCTTTCTAACGTAGATTACTACGATGTAAGCCTGGTCGACGGATTCAATCTTCCGATTGCTATTAAACCGATGAATGGGCAAGGCAACTGCAGCAGTGCGGGTTGCAATAAGGACCTGCGGCAAACTTGCCCCTCGGAGTTAGCCGTCAAGGGCGGAAACGGCAAGGTTATTGGTTGTCGAAGCGCCTGCGATGTGTTCAACACCGATGAGTATTGCTGCCGAGGGACTTATGGGAACCCTGTGATATGTCAACCTACGTTTTATTCCAAGAAGTTTAAAGATGCTTGCCCCACTGCATATAGTTACGCATATGACGATCCAACCAGTATTTTCACTTGTTCTGGTACTGATTATGTTGTCACCTTCTGCTCATCCAGGTTTGGATCATTTTCCTAATAACTATATGTGTTCACCCACAATAAATGTATTAGAATCTAGTCATGTTTGTAAGTACTCACATCAAGTGAGAATGAAATGTTTTGATGTTGATTTCAGGAATCAAACGGTATGTTCTTACCATGACCACAAGCTTGTGTGCAACGCAGCAAATGGCTTAAATCCATGGATGGGAAGTTGGTGGACTGCAATGCTTGCACTGTTAGTAATGATTAATCTGAGGATCTTTTTCTAAGAAAAAATGGCTGTAATTTGTAATTGTAAAATTACAATTACATTCTTTTATTCTTTAATTGCTACCTTTTACTTTGAGAAAAACAACATTACTTAATTCTGCCATAATCATTATCTTTTCTTTTTCCTTTTCCATGTTGACACTTTTTGTGAATATTATTGACTGAAATGAAGATCAAACTTATGGGCTTATGGGTTTGTTTTTTTATTTGAGAAATGGTTCACAATGCTAATTTATGATACCATAAGTGGAGTTTTTATATTTCTTTTCTAATAATACTTGGTTCTTTTTTAAGGAAAAAAAATAGACTAATAAGGCGAAATTTCTAATAATTCATCGGAGTTGCCGCCAACCACCGATTAAAATTTCGCCTCCATTTCACAGCGGCAGCAGCCATGAACTAAACAAACAAATGTGAAAATGTGGGTCAAACGTTGATGAAGGCGGCTTCAGCCACCAAACCCGCAGATTGGGTGAATTAGCATCACAACATCCTTGCGACACAGCCCAAAGATGAAACCCGGGTAGAGAGAGGGGAATAAATATCCAGCAAAACTCCCACGAGTGATGGATCCAAACCTACCCCTCCCGACATCTTCGGTTGAGTTTTTATGGAATTTTCGACTAGTTCATAAAAATCAACTCAAATCTCGGTGGTTTTTTTTTTTTTTTAATATTTTTTATTTTTAAATTTATACTAAAAAATAATTTTTGTTTTATACCTCTTGAATAATAAAAATTTAAAGTCTTCTTGATATTATTTTTTATTTTTAAATTTATTTGATAAAATAAATTTTGTTTTACAGATATTATTTAATAAAGTTTCAAAGGTTTTTTTATAAACTTTTCAGAAAAGATAAATTTTAAAATAAATTAAAAATCAATAATTTTTATATGCTATTTTTAGAAAGATATGTTTTATAAAAATTTAAATTATTTTTACAATTTTAAATATAAAATATTTATTTTTATATCATAAAAATTAAAATTAATTATAAAGTAAATAAAATTTGTTTTGGATGAGTAAAGATTCATTAATTTCCGATTTCTTAATTTTTCTTATTCAGCACTACCAACAACTAAAACTTAAAAAGAAAACAAGGCAGAGTTTTTAATCTCGATTTTATTAAAAAAAAAAAGGTGATAGGCAAGAGGACAAAAGAAAAAAAAAACCTGGAATGGGGAGATGGGCGGCGATTTGGCGATGGATTGCACCAACAACAACAGTAGCAAAATTTGAAGTCTTTCAAAACAACAAAATATCACATTTATTAAGAAACCATTGTACATAAGCTATCAAGCCTCATTGTGCTAATAACTTATTGTAAGTGGGATATCCGTCTAAGTTTGAAAGTTAGTTTAACAAATAGAAAGGTTTAAAAAATAGGAATTAAAAAAATAAGATGATCTAAAAAATAAGAAAATTTGAATAAAAATATAAGTTTCAAAAATAAATTTTGACCAACAAAAGTCTCCTTTTTAAATGAGTCAAGTTTTAAGTAAAAAATTTTTGACCGAGTTGGGTCAGTATAAGCTATTTTGTTGTTCTTTTGTTGTTGTTTCGCTACTATTTTACTATCATTTCGCTATTATATTACTATTATTTTCTTGTTATTATTTGGATATTGTATAACTCTTACTTTTATTGTTAATTTTGCTATTATTTTATAGTCATTTACTTGCTAAGTTGCAACTATATTAGTGCTATTTAAGTATAGTGACTTTTCTAATGTATTTTTAATTTATTGGGAAACATGTATTTTAATAATTTTAGTGTATTTGATATATTATATTTTTAAATTTATTTTTATATAAAAATAATCTAAAAAATTTAATACAAAGGGCCATGTCGACTCGAGTTTAGCATTTTTAATTTAGATCAAGCTTGGATAGAATTTTAGACTCATTTTTAGAACTGAACTAGACCTAGAAAATGGGCCTACAATTTTGTATCAACTTAACTCGGTCCGACCCATGATCAGGTCTAATTGAGTTTGCAAGAGCCAAGTTGATGAGTTGGACTTATGCACACGAGAACTAATTTTGAAAGGTTGATGTAGTGTAAATAGGTTGATTTTCGTTGTGTGATAACATTGCACAATATATATATATATATATATATATATATATATATATATATATCAATCAATCTCTCTCAGTTGTTATCTCCTTCTTATTGAGTTTAAAAATATTTTCACCTTATGGATATCAAAATGTACAACTTTTATCAAATATAGGTACAAAATTTTAAAAAATGTGTCAAACACATATACCAAATAATGTATTAAGTCTTTATATTATAAAACCATCCATAATATAATATTTTGTTTGATAAAAATAAATCTTGATTTTTGAAAAATATTTATTTTAAAATTTTAATCTTATAAATATATTTTTTATATTATTTTGGCTTATATGTCAAAAACCTTAAGAAAATGCAAAAAAAAAAACCCTATATTAAATTCCGTCCAATTAAGCACCTACCGTTAACTAAAATAATCAATTAAGCCTTTTCGTTAACGATTTTTGTCATCGACCACGTTGACCATTAAAATAAACTAACAAATCAATCAAATGATGACACAGGGTAGTTTCAGGCACAATCTCATATTTTTCCCTTAAAATTAATAAAAATTACAAAAAATAAAAAAATTATAAAATAAAATAAAAATAAAATCAACAAATATTAAAAATATTAAAATTGATATAAACTTATTAAAACTATAAAAATTATATAATAATATAAATATTTATAAATATATAATCAATTAAGCCATTTCGTTAACGGTTTTTGTCATTGACCATGATGACTATTAAAATAAACTGACAGATCAATCAGATGGTAACACATGGCAGTTTCAGGCACAATCTACTATTTTACCCTTAAAACTAATAAAAATTACAAATATATATATATATATATATAAAATAAAATAAAATAAAATCAGCAAATATTAAAAATATTAAAATTATATAAACTTATTAAAAATATAAAATATATAAAAATATAAATATTTATAAATATATAATTAATTAAGCCTTCCGTTAATAATTTTAGTCATCGACCACGTTAACCATTAAAATAAACTGACAGATCAATCAGATGGTGACACATGGCAATTTCAGGCACAATCTCATATTTTTCCCTTAAAACTGATTAAAATTACAAAAAATAAAATCAATAAATATTAAAAATATTAAAATTGATATAAACTTATTAAAACTATAAAAATTATATAATAATATAAATATTTATAAATATATAATCAATTAAGCCCTTTCGTTAACGGTTTCTGTCATTGACCACGTTGACCAATAAAATAAATTGACAAATCAATTATATGGTGACACATGGAAGTTTCAAGCACGATCTAATATTTTTCCCTTAAAACCGATAAAAATTACAAAATAAAATACAAAATAAAATCAGCAAATATTAAAAATATTAAAATTGATATAAAATTATTAAAACTATAAAAAATATATAATAATAGAAATATTTATAAATATATAATCAATTAAGCTCTTCCATTAATGATTTCAGTCATCTATCATGTTGACAGTTAAAATAAATTGACAGATCAATAAGATGGACATGGCAGTTTCAGGCACAATCTAATATTTTTCCTTAAAACCGATAAAAATTAAAAAAAGTAAAAAATTTTATAAAATAAAAATAAAATCAATAAATATTAAAATATTAAAATTAATATAAACTTATTAAAACTATAATAGATTATATAATAATATAAATATTTATCAATATATAATCAATTAAGCCATTTAGTTAACGGTTTACATCATTGACCACGTTGAAGGTTAAAATAGACTGATGGATCAATCATATGGTGATACATGGTAGTTTCAAACACGATCTAATATTTTCTCTTAAAATTGATAAAATTGATAAAAATTACAAAAATAAAACAATTATAAAAAATAAAATCAGCAAATATTAAAAATATTAAAATTGATATAAACTTATGAAAACTATAAAAAATATATATAATAATATAAATATTTATAAATATATAATCAATTAAGCCCTTCCGTTAACGGTTTCTATCATTGACCACATTGACCGTTTAAATAAAGTGATGGATCAAGCAGATGGTGACACATGGGAGTTTCAGGCACAATCTAATATTTTTCCTTAAAATTGATAAAAATCACAAAAAATAAAAAAATTATAAAATAAAATAATAAATAATAAATAAAATCAACAAATATTAAAAATATTAAAATTGATATAAACTTATTAAAATTATACAATAATATAAATATTATAAATATTATAAAAATATAAAATTCTAATAAATTATAAAAAAATTATAAGATTAATAAAACTTATTTAAAATGTTTAAAATTTAACAAGTATTAGAATTCTTACAAAATAATAAAAATTGTAAAAATAAAAATTATTAAAATTGTTATGAAATAAATAATAAAAAGAATAAAAGAACAAAAAATAGGAGAGCGAAGAGAACGTATGAATTTTATTGATCAATAAAGATATTTACAATGTTTCTCCAAAATATAATAAGTATAAATGAAATAAATAACTACTTCTAATGAACATTAGAGTCCTAAAGTAAATAAATCTTATTTTGATCTTAATGGAAATGTAACAAGCCAAAGTTTAAGAATATCGGAAAAGTGTACTTTCAGGTTATTAATTTACGTAAAATGAATTAAGTAAATATTTATTAGAAATATTTACGAAGCTAGTAGTGTAGTTAATTAGATTTTGGCTAAGTAAATTAGCTTGAATTAAGGCTAATTTAGTGAAAGGACTAGATTGAATAAATGGTAAAAGTTGAATTGTGGAATAGAAAAAGTCAAAGGACTAAATTAATAAATAAATCATATGAGGACAAAGTGTTATAAAATTTATACATTTGTAATAATTGTATTTATACAAATGTAATATGTATAAATATTTACTTTACTTTAAGTATAAGATATTTATTAATTATAATATATTATTATATTAACTATTAATTAATTAAAACATAAAAGAAATAAAATAAAGAAACAAAAGAAAAGAACAGAGAAGGTGGAACGAAATAAGAAAGAAAAAAAAAAGGAGAAAAGAAAAATGGAAAATTAGGGTTTTGAAGTTTGAAGCTTAAGTTGGTAAGATAATTTAGTCCCTTTTCTTGCAATTTTGATGTTTTTGGAGTCCCAGAGACAAATATTACTTGATGTAAGTGGAAAATTTAAAAGTTAGATGATTTTTAGACATGGGTTATGTTGAACAACTTGTTGAAATAGGGATTTAATTGAATGAATTTCAAGTTAGAATTGATTAAGGGATTAAATTGTAAAGGAAGTTATAAGTTTTATGTTTGAGAGACTAAATTGAAAGAAATTGATATTAGGATTTTACTATGAACATTGATGGATAAGGTGAATGTGATAGGAAAATTGAATAGATTTGAAGTGTAAATTGAGTAGTAAAAATCAACGAATTAGTTTGGATCAAATTGAAATTGAGGTTTGAATTGAATAGAAAATTCAATTAGTTGTTGTAAATTGTTAATATATTAATAGTATAAATTGTTTAATTTCCGTAGCTAATGTAGTACAGGAGACATCGACAAAGAAAGGAAAAGAGAAGGTTGACGAAAAGTAATTCAAAAACTACGGTTTGTATTTCTATAAACCTAACTTAATAGTTATTTACTGTATTATTTATTATTTAAATTACATGAAAAATGAAAATGAGGTAAGTATTCTTAACTTACTGTACTGATTTGAAATGTGAAATTTTAAATTGAAAAGCAATAGAAAAACCCTATTAACAGTGTCGGGCTAGTCGGATATAATTGGCATGCCATAGGATTGGAAGTGTTTCAGGGATATTCGACCTTGAGTCGATAAGACACCTCGTGTGTCGATCTTTATCTTATCGCTTTTGGATTAAATTTCGATAAGGTACTGCACTGCATCTTATCGTTATCGTTATTTTTCGGCTTCGGCCGATGAAGCACTATGTGCTATACTGGTGTGTGGGTTGGATCCGTGTATCCGTCCCGATCCGAGTTATGTTAATAGGGGTAAACTACTGTACTGAAGATTGAATAATACCGACTGAACTGAAAATCTTACAGGTTTTGATTCTAATGATATATGGTTTATAAAATAAAGACAATTGATTGAATATTCATGATCTGTTTATTTATTAAAATCTATGGTTTAAATATAGACTTAAATTTAAGTATTGGTTTATAGAAATATCACTGAGTGTATACTCAGCGTACTTCTATGCGCAGGTTAGATACGAAAGCAACTAACAACTTAGCATCCAAGCCAAGCCCGAACTCAAATACTTGGTGATGTATCTTATTTTGAGAAATGGCATGTACCTAGGTTATCTTTTAGAAATCATTTTGGATGTGAATGTTAATAGTGTAAGAATGATAAAGGTTAACCCATGAAAGCAAAGTTTATGTTTACAATATGGTCATTTATGTAGTCTAATTTGAAGTGATTTAATTAGTACCAAAGTACACTTTCTGGAAGTTTTATGTTAAACACTTATTAATACACTCGAGTGGGATCGTAACATTTTGATGATTATAATGTGAAATGGATGTATTTAATCATGTTTTGGATTGGTTGAAAGATTGATTTTAAATTTTGCTTGTTACTGATGTTTGCAGGGTTGGTAAACTTAGACTATAAGGTTCATTTTGAGTCCACACGGCCTAGCACACAGCATGTTGTTAGGCCGTGTGTCCCCTGCACCTAAATTTTGTAAAACATAATGCTCAGGTTTTACCACACGGGCAGAGATAAGGGTGTGTGTCTCAGCTGTGTAAGGTACACGGCTACAGTACACAGGCATGTACCTGGCCGTGTGAAAACTGCACTAGATTCAAATTGAAAATAAATCCACACGGGCTAAGCACACAGGCATGTGTCTTTAAAACTAGTTTGTTCATGAGCAACATGTCAAAGAAGTACACGGGTAGAGGACACGAGCGTGTCCTAGCCGTGTGAGTCACACGGTGTGACAACATGAGCATGTCATATAGACACACGGGCATGTGGTACTGTTCATTAAGGGAAACTTTGAAAATTTTATGAAAAATTTTATAAGCATCCGAATAGATTTTGATTTATTTCTAATATCTTCATTGGGCCCCGAATGTCCGTTTAAGAGTCAATAAGATATATTACTGAACTATACAATGTTTAATTTTATTTGATTCGTGTTATAAACTGTATTGACCGGTAATACCCTGTAATCCTGTACTGACGACGGTATAAGGTTAGGGGTGTTACAGGAAATCTACTTAATAATAAGATATTTATAACACTCCACCTTAGATGTCATTTGGTAGATAATGTGCCTCGTTAAAATTTTATTAAAATAAAAACCCCATAGGAAAAAAAATATAGTAAAAGAAAAAGAATACACTTATCTATAATATACATATTATGCTACCTCATTAAAAACCTTACTAGAAAAAACTTGGTGGGATAAAACATCAGTTAAGGGAAAAAGAGTGCAACGCGTATTTACTCCCCCTCATGAAAATATCACATAATATCTCATATTCTATATATTTCAATATTGAATACTAACTTTTCAAATGATCACTTAAACGAATTTCATAAACATTTGTATAATCAATCTTTTGAATGCCACAAGTGAGGAAATTTGGTAGAAATATATTTTATCTCTTCAGAGTTAAAAAATAATCATAACAAACTTTGATAATGATCCTTCTATAAATATACATATAGGTATTTTGGATCATTTTATAATTTTCACTAAGTTAAATTTACCATATAGGTCAAAATCATTTCAATTCATACAAGCATTTATGCAAACATATTGAACAATTTCTTGGGAATTTCTATATGTTTCTGGCATTCTAAATCATTCAAGGATTTTTAATATAAACTTCACTATATAGTGATTCATATAAAAGGTTGTAACAACAACCATTAGACGTATGCCAAATCTTTTATGAGCAACTACAGTTGTAACATCCCTACAATTGATATATAATAAAAATAGTAATAAATTGAATAATTTATAATTGATTTTTCAGTAAAATGAGAAAATGATATAAAGCGAATAAAAGAGAATATTGAGGAGTATAATAATAATAATAATAATAATAATAATAATAATAATAATAATAATAATAAAGAAGTAGGTTTTAGTATATTGATTTAAAGTGAAGGCTAAATCTAAATATGTGGAAAGTTTTTGGCTTAAGTGTAAATATTCAAAATTTAGGAGATCGAAGTGTAAAAATGAGAAATTTGAAGGACCAAAAGTGAAAATAATCCAATTTACTAAGATATGGAATTGGCATGTAGCGACCAAATTGAATAAGTGAAGAATTATAAGGGACTAAATTGTAATTTCACCTGAATAGGTGAAAGGCTGAGAAAAGAAGTTTTCTTTTTTTTCAATTTAGTCCATTGCCATAAAAACCTACCTTTTTACCCAAAATTTTTGAAAATTTCCTTGGATATTAAAGAGAGAAGATGAAGTAGAGATTCTAGAGAATATGTTCATCAATTTAGAAGCAAGAAAATAGAAGATGAAAGTGGAGAAAATGAGAAGAAAAAAGAAGGAAAGTGGTGAAGGTGAGAAATGCATAGAAATAAAGAAGAAATGAAGAAATTCTTGACAAATGAGGTAAGTTTCATACTAAACCTAATTGTATTTCAATAAATTGAGTTAAAGATGTTTTGAGTGAGATGTATGAAACATGTATTTAATCTAAATACTAGAAATAGAAAGTATTTGATGAAGAATGGAGACTTAAAACACTAAATTGGCAAGAGAGAATGTGATTTGTATGGTGAAAAGTACAAAGATTAAGAAATGAAAATGTAATCTACACATAAACATAAGTATCTAAATTGTATAGTAATCAAAAGTATGACAATTATGTATGAATGAATGAAAGATGGTGCAACGAACTATGGAAAAGAAAATATTTTTTATTAAAACAGTTTGGACAACAGTAGTGACTTAACTTTGAAAATTCACCAAATATTATAGAAATTTGGTTAGAGATTTAATTAAATATTTAATTAAATCTTATTGATTCTAGTTTCATATGGAAGAAATGGTGAAAGAAACGGAATTTTATAGTTTGATATATATTAATTTTCAGGAAACAACGTCAGAGTGGATTTGGGTTCCCCTGTTCTGACTTTACAAACAGAAACAACATCCAAATCTCGTACTAAGAGATAATTAATTTTTAGTAAAGAAAGGTCGAAGCTGTCAAATAGCAGAACAAAGACAAATTTGAAGAATTTACTGTAATTATTGGCTAAGTCATAAATTCTAAAATTTTTATGGTAAAAAGATATTTTAGTCTAATTTCAAAAACATCAGGCGAATCTTAATTTCGAATTATGTAGCTCAAGATATAAATAATTTAGTGACTATGACTCAAGTGGACAACTTTGATATGAACACATAAGTAAATAGTGGAATTGTAGATAATGTTACATATAAGCATGTTATATACTAAAAGTTAAAGATTCTAACAAATATATACATAAAGGATGTGGAATGGAGAGGAAGAGGAGGAGGAGGAAAAAATATGAATATATATATATATATAGTTTAATGAATTTAAAATGTTTGAAATGGTTGTATGTGATGGAATGATGAATACATGTGAGTATGTTTAAACGAAATGATAAAATATAAGTGAATAATTGTTAATTGATGTGATATTTGAATTCTTTGTTAAAATTTTATGAAGAATTAAATTGATTGGCACAATTTAGAAATAAATATGAAATATACGTAAAGTGGGTAAACTAATTTTAAAAGTGTAAGTCCTCCAATGGTCTTATTTGTAAAACTTTAATATTTGTGTTAATTTTATATACTTTGTTATCTTTTGATTGAATATCATGTTTTTATGAGGACTTGATATTAGAAATAGATGTAAGTGGATGATATGTAAAATGAAGTGGCGATTATGACATCTGAATATATATTCAGGTAATGATATATAAAAATAAATAAATAAAAATAAAGCATGGAACTTGTAAGAAAATGAAGACGACGTCAAGATGATAAGTTCGCCATGTCACGACGTGGAAACCCAAACGTCATGACAACAATTCAAAAAATTTTATGAACTTTACAGTTTGGCCTTTAATCAATTGTAGATGTTTTAATGAGCTCCTTTAACTCATTATCAGTTATATCGTAAATTTAATTATTACTAAAATCAGTTAATGATCTACATTAATTAAACAATATGATTAATTGATCTGAAATTTTCAGTAGTTACTTCGATTACGAATGTGAAATCCTGATGCCTTGACTTGACGATCGGGTTGGTGATGGGGGTGTTACAACACTAATAAGATATCTAAAGGTTATTGTATCCACCACTAGAGAATATCTTTTCATAATCATTGTTAGGACTTAGCGGAAAACTTTATTTGTCTTATTTCATTTTCGTAAAACTACTCATTTGTATCCTAGTGGTTTTATACCTTGTTTACACTACTAGTCTAGAAACTTCACGAATTTAATTCTATTTGAATTCTTTTCATTTTGGCCAATCTATTTCATGTTTATCTTTCTTAACAGATTTCTTCAAGATCCTCTTTTTCTTGCATTATTTTAATAATATTATTTCCTGTAGAATCGTCGTCGACAACTTTTGTTCTCATAATTCCATATTTTCTTATATTGACATAACTTATCGAGATCTCTTTATTTTTACTATTTTCATTTTCAATTTCAGGTACTTGAAACTCTTCTAGAGTTTTAGTAATTAGTTATGTCTTGGGTTTCTTCTGAAGTGCCTGCCTCCATTATATGACCATCTAGATTTATTCTTTTCTTTTATAAGAATTTTCATCTTTGAAACCAATCAATCTATCATGCTTTAAGCATGTATTACCTTCAATTATTCTAACAAATTGTCCTACTGGGAATTCAATTCAAATTAAAACCTTAGCTAGTATATAACACTTGATTATTCTCATCAGATCAATAAATGCATCTGGCGGTTAACTTGTAATAAAGTGAATTATCTTTTTGAACTTTTGGTCTAAATTACTTTCTACGAGGATCTAAATAATGATAATTCATTCTAAGTAATTATTTCACCTAGTTATTATTTCTTTTCCCCTAATGTTGGGAAAACTATCAAATCAATTTATAGTAGTCACAAATCATGTTGTAATTGAATCTCCAATTTATTCAAAATATCTAATAATACAACGTGATTCATAATTAATATATATTCCTAACATTCTTTGAATATCCATTTTGTGAATTGTGTTGGAGCAACTTAAATGTATACCACACATTCAAAATTCTAAAATGGGTTGTATTTGGCTCTTGACCAAAAACCAATTGTAACGGGGAGTACTTATTACAATTTATTGGCATGATGTGTATAAGTGTTGATTCATATAAAATATCACATCCTTATAAACAAAAAGTTTTGTTCTCAAAAGTAATTGTTTAGCTATTAACTGGAGGCATTTAATTATTAATTATGTTTAACCATTTTATACTTATAAACAGACATTTGCGATGGTTACTTGCATTGACAATCTAACATACAATATTCATTGAAAGTAAGTAATAAAGTCACCGACATTAACAAGAATCGTCTTGATTGCATAATCTAAAAGTTTAATTTGTAAACAAATCATTAAACAAGTAATCTCAAAAACTACAGGTTGTGAGTTGATAACTCGCATGTGATTAACTTGTAGATACATCTACCAAAATTATAGATCGAAATATCCACTTGTTGGATAAATGAGCCCATGTTTCTTTCAGAAATGCAAGGAATTCAATCTCAACTTTTTCTAGTGAGGTTTTAATATCTTATTCGAGAACAAGCAACACTTAAAAATCTTTAATATGAAAAAAATTTAGGTTTTTAAATAAATATTCATGTAAATTCTTATTTGTTGCATCATTATTGATCGAGATGGTCTAACCGAACATGTTAGCTAATTAATATATTTGGACTAGTAAACTTTTGATTTACTTTTTATGTGATTCAATTATTCTAATATAAACTCATGGTTTACTATTTCACGTGATTCAATTTGTAACGCCCCAATTTTCGGGAATCCTGTGAATGTTGGCTTAGGTTTAATTATGTTAGTGGGCCTCTAGAAGGCCCAAGCTTAAGATAGAACCCGGTAATTTTAGTTAATTTTTGTTCCATAAGAAAAAAAGAGGTGAAATTATGAAATAGGACCTATGTGAAAATGTTTGAAAATGCTATAGGCTAAATTGAAGTGGCCAAATAAATAGGAGTGCAAAATAGGAGGATTTGCATGACAAACCTCCCATTTTACATGAAGTGGCCAGCCATCATGTTGTTGTAGACAAAATGTACACTTGATATCCATAATTTATGGTACAAATTGATACAAATTGATAATAGGTTAGGTAAATGTTCCATGATAATAGGTTAGGTAAATGTTCCATGATAATAGGTTAGGTAAATGTTCCATGATGGGTTAGGTAAATGTTTCATGATAATGGGTTAGGTAAATGTTTCATGATAAGAATTTCATGTCTTTTGTATTAAAGAATTAAATGGATGAAATATGAAGTTTTATTAAAAGAAAAAGGGGTGAAAAGAACAAAGTTTTGTCCATCTTTGTTCATCATAGCTGAAAGTTAGAGAAGAGAAAGGAAAGGAGAAAGGTCTTGAGTATTCGGTCATTAGGAGGAGGAAAATTGAAGGTAAGTTCTTGGTACCTTGCTTCTTATTTTGAGGTTCATGAGTTCTTCTTGATTCTACCTTAACTCTTGAAGTATATTTTAATTTTTAGTTGTGTTGTGAGCATTTAGTCATGAATTAAAATGAAGGAAATCGTTGTTGTTTCATGTTCTTTTGATGAAAAATGGAAGATAGGTGAAGTTGAGCCAAACAAATGAGCATGCATGTGCCTTAGATGTTAAAGGGAAAAATCAGCTAACATGTTGTGCTTTTAAATGATGAAATGGAGATTATTCTTAAGTAAAATCATAGATATGTGATGATTGATTGGTGATATACATGTTTAAATAACATGCATGCAAGGTATGTGTGAAAGAGTGATTTGGTAATAAATCTGCTTGGGACAGCAGCAGTAACGTGACTTTGGAAAATCACCATAAATTGTGGGAGAAGAATTAGAAGCTGAATAAGTTATGTAATTAAAGCTTATTGAGTGTAGTTTCTAATTAAATAAACAAGAACATATTTTGAATTCTGTACAATGAGAAATTTGATTCGTAATAAAGAGTGGTCAGATTAGTCAAACAGTGAAACATGGGAAACTTTGAGAAAAATCTGGTATTGATTGGCTAAACCAAAAATTTTGAAAATTTTATGGATAGAAGATATATGAGTCTATTTTCAGGGAAAATTAACGGAACTTAATTTGGAGTTTCGTAGCTCCAGTTATAAATAATTTAGTGACTGTTGCTCAGGAAGACAGCTTGCAGTGAAATTATGATTATGTGGTAAACATTGACAAAAATTTGTTAATGAGTTGCTTATTGATTTCTTATAAGCTTACTATGATCTGTAGGTGTGGTTGGCCGAATATGGTATGGGGTTAATATGTAGTTCGTGTTTGAATAGTTAGATTAACGTGTTAGTAATCCAATTGTAGGCAGTTCGTGTGTGTGGATCTCGTCAGCATATCGTCGCAAACAGGTGTGTAACTAACACCCTCTTTCTTAGTCTAGATCGGCAAAAGTCGAAAAGCCGAAATGCCGAAATGCCGAAAACTGGTATTTTGTAGATTTGCGAGTGTGCGAATGCTCGTGAGGTAAATCGATTAATGTTTTTGGTAAGCTGCAATGTTTAGACTGCAAAGTGCATGATTTTTGCGCCCTCGATATTTTTGGGCTTAATGGGCCAAAATTGGAATGATGGGCCAACGGGCCCAATTCGATAAAAACCCTCGGTACGTGATTCTGTAGTACGTGAAAGGTAGGAATATGCATGAAAAACCCTAAAATAGATAAATTACTGAAATACCTTTAAAAGTGGAAAATTTACAGTTTTACCCCTAGGAGATAAATTATCGAAATACCCCTAGGGTTAAATTGACCTAAATGCATGTTTGACTGTTGTTATTTACTGCATGCCATGTTGTTATTATCTGATGCATGGGATTGGGATATTGACGGAGGAAGTCTTGAAAGTGGCTTGTCCATCTTGGAGGCTTCCTCAATTTATTGATAATCGAGCAAAAAGGTCAAGAATGTGGAGTGTTAATTTGGGTGGGTTGAGCTATTCCCACATGGAGTGTATGGCTGGTGCAGTGGAGTGTAGTGGTTGGTGGGTTGAGTAGTCTCCCAAATGGGCTTGCATATGTTTCTTGATGTTGCATGTATTTTGAAATGGGCCTATGGGCCATCATTATCTGAATAAGGGCTAAGGCCCGGTTATTGTAATCTGAAAAGGGCTCGCCCAGACCATTATTACTGAATGGGCTTAGGCCCAATAGACTTGAGCTGACTTGGGCTTTGAATGGGTTTTCCTTACACACTGAGTTTCCCCAAACTCACCCCTTTTATTTTCATCCACGCAGGAAATCCCCAACCATAGTGGGCTTGGAGCTGTGAGGGAATTCGGAGTGGCCACCGCTCGAAAGTTTGATTTTCTTCTGGTGAACTGGACATCCTTTTATTTACGTTTGAAGTTTTGGGATTTTTAATGTAATAAGGCCGCTTAATTATTTTTGATGGTTTTAATATGTATTACTAATATATGTAATACTTATTTTAACTGTTGAAATTGGATAGCTTTAGGGCGCGTTTTCAAAAACAACAGTTGATTTCAAAATAACACGACAACAAGCAAAGCTTCCGCAATGAAAGTATTTTCCAAAATTAATCACTTTTCCTAAAAATGACTTAATAAAATCGGTTTCTAGAAATATCCATGACGTTAAGGTGTGGCAATAGCGGTATGCATGTCTAGGATTGGATCCGAAGGAGCTTGGTACTTAGCGATCCGATGGACTCACCACCTCTTTCCGGTTTCCTACCGGTGCATGACTTCCATTCACTTTAACCCTTAATGAATTAATCTTTTGAACATCAAGTACGATTTTCTGGACTTAGAATGGAAATTTTTTTTTAACGTTTTTGATGTGGCATGCCGGATCCAGCCATAACTTCTGGGCCTGGTTTGGGGTGCTACACAATTATACTAATGTAAACTTCTGGTTTACCATTGTATGTGATTTAACCATACTAATACATGTATAGTATAAACTAGTGTTGGATCTAGTGCTCTAAAGGTAGTATATTCGTTTTATATACTTGTATTTTTCGAACAAATTAGTTTAACAATAACATCCATTAATTACATTAATACCTTTTGTATATTGTCCTCAATTTTTTTTCACGCAAAGCAAAATGGAAGTAAATATTGGCTCATTTGTTATCTAATGTTTAATTAATATGAAGCGGTATTGTAACAGCCCGTTTTTAGTGAAATCGAAATAGTGATTTTGGGATCACAAATCTGAGTCAGAAAGAAAATTTATTTTAATATTATTGCATAATCTGCATTATGATAGGAAAGACGTATGAAAATTTTGATAAGAAAATTTTACCGATTTCATGTTTAATTATGGAAAGGACCAAATTGCATAAAATGCAAAAGTAGAGTTCTAGTAGCTATAAGTGTTAAATAGCTATGAAATTTAAAACTTGAGGTCCTTATATGGTAATTGGACCATTAAGAGAAATTAGTAGATATTTTTGATGATCCATCCATGGAAAATTAGAAAAAAAGGACTAAATTGAAAATTAAAATAAATAAAAGATGATAAATAAAATAAATATCTAATATCATCATTTTATATCATCTTCTTCCCAAAATTCTATGGAAACCCTAGGAAAGAGAAATAAAATCAAGCAAGCCTAATTGGGTGAGTAATTTTGTCTCGTTTTTAGTAATTTTTATATTTTTGAGATCAGAATAACCTAATCTAGCTATTTTGGGGATCAATTTGTAAAGTTATCAAAGTATTAAAAATTTTCCATTGATGAATATGTTGAAAATTTAACATTTATTGTAGAAAATGAAGTTGATAGATAAACAACTTTTGTAAATTAAATTTTCTTGAAATCATGATTTAGGGACTAAATTGTAAAGATGTAAAATTCATGGAAAATTTTTATTTTTATGAAATATATGTGCTGTAAATGTTATATTTAAAACCAGTTAGGCTTGAAATAAGGATTAAATGGCATGAATTTCATTTTCCAAACCTAAGGATGAAATTGTCATTTAAGAAAAGTATAGGGGCAAAATGATAATTTTGCCTGAGATGTAAATCGAATTAAATTGATAATGAAATGGATTAAATTGATGTTAAATTCATTTATATAGATCCAGATATACCTAGTATGGAGTTGGATCGACGAAAACAAAAATTATTGGATTAGTAGATTCTTGTATACGAACGTTTATTAAGGTAAGTTCATTTAACTAAATTATGTATATTAACATGTTTGAATTGAATGTATTATGTATGAAAATCAGTTACATATTTTATAATACCCGATAAATGTTAAGTCCCGTTTGAATAAATGAAATTCGATGGATACAAGATTTCCCGTATTGGTTGCAGTCCTACATATGTTCAGAGACACCATAGCTCTTATGAGCATTCTGTTATAAGCCTTCTCGAGCTTCCCATTATATGGTTCCTGTGAGCATCCTGATCGGTAGTGATTCTGCATGTGTTGCGGACTACCACAACTCTTTGTGAGCGTTCTGTTATACAATTGGTTATGATCCTATATATATTACGGACACAAACACAGCTCTTTATGAGCATCCTGATATAGGCTCTTTTTGAGCTTCCTGATATGGCTCACTTGAACTTCCTGTTATATGGCTATCCGAAGCTCTCTGACAATAAATCCTCGGAGTTACCTGTTAAACTCAATGAGCTTCCTGTTTTAAACTCTTATGAGTTTCCCGTTATAGCTTGGATAAACTTCCTGTTACATGGCTCACATGAGCAACTTGTTATATGGCTCGACAGAGTAATTCCTGATTATGTGCCCTAATGGGTACCCCCTGGATATGAATTGATAGATTTTCAGTTTTGTACATTTTAAGTCTACTACATGAGCGTATCCATTGATATTTCAAATAAATTCAACGGGTAAAGTTTTGACATGGCTAAATTGAACTTGAAATGATTTGTCATGGAAATGTACATGTAATATGAAAGTTACTATATGATGAGCTTATCTTTGATTCTTGAAATTTATGTAGGATAATGACTAACATGTTTGATGAAGTTGTGTATTTTAGGCTGTTAGCTAAATTGCTTGGATGCGTTTTTGTATGCTTACCTTAAATGTAAATGAATGGTAAGTTAAAATTCCCATTATGCGAACTTACTAAGCATTAAATGTTTACTTTGTCTTATTTTCCTCTATTTTGTAGTGCTCGGAAGCTCGTAAAGGTTGGAATCGATCTGAGCATCATCATACTATCCTTCAACTCGTTTTAGTATAAATAGCAAACTTATTTTGGTATAATGGCATGTATAGGCTATTTTGACCAGTGTTGGCATTTAAATGGTTAATTGTAATATAGCCATTGGAATGACTAGTGATGGTATGTTTAGTGAATATATTTATGAGGTTATAATATGGTTAATATATGTGTGCTTGATATGGTTAGATTAAATTATGGTAAACATATATGTCTTACAAAAAGTAAGTTTGAATACATGTGATGACATATCATGTATAATGTTAATGTTGGCTTGGTTTTAACGTTTTGAATTGGTTGGTATATGTATGCAAGTAATAATGTAGATACAAGGTAAAATTTGGATGAGAAATAAGGCTTGAAAATGACCTTATTTTGTCCACACGGGTAAACACACGGGCGTGTGTCTTAACTGTGTATGACATACGACTGTGCGCACGGGAGTGTGGTTTGGCTGTGTGTCCCCTGCATCTTAAAAATTAAGAAACAGAATGCTTAGAATTCGCCACACAGGCGTGTGTCCCCTGCACCTAATAAAAATTTTAAAATTTTGCAAAAAAATTTTTGAGTTTCCAATTTAGTCCTGATTTGATTCTAACGTGTATTTTGGGCATTGAGGACCCAATTAAAGGACGATATGATTGATTCCGGATATGAATAGTAAATGATATGAAATTTTCTATAATTGATCTGTAAACTTCGGTAATGCTCCGTGACCCTGTTCCGGTGACGGATAGGGATTAGGGGTGTTACAAGTATTACGTGGTTAAATTGTAATACGAAAAGACAACTTGTATTAGTAGCTGAACCTAAACATTTCCTTAATCTAATTAAAAATGAGCAAACTGATTGAAAGACTAATATGTCGTCTATCAAGTCCAATTGGGGAGATGTTTTGTCTTAAGCTCAAAGCGGATGACTCCCAGAAGATAGACACATAGATGTGACTAGCTGGACTGATAGTACATTAGACAAGACCCAAATAGAATATATTTTACATTCATCGTGTTGCATACCTTAATCCTAAATGGATTAAGGACTATATATGCGTAACTTATATACTTTGATGTAAGTAAAAGTTTGAGTTCAAATAGATAAGGAACCAAAAGCTGGTGCATTGGGTATATGACTTCTGCAATAGTTAACATCATTCACAATAGAGAAATTCATAGTCCAACTAATGGTAAATGGTATCCTCTAATCGACATTACATGATAGTTGAAAAGCAAAAGTAGCCACAAGTCATTTTTCTTTGTGATAAATGACTTAAAAACTATTTGATAGTAATTGACTTTTCATGAAGGAATATATAGTGGTCATCATGAGATAAAATAGGAACATTTTAGGAAAACGGATTTATCTCAAAGAGATTAAAGATATCCTATGAGGGTAGCACACTCATGGCAAGGTCATTGGACAAGCAATGCTTAAGTACCTTTTGTAATGATATGTAATTAAGGAGAACTCAATTACGATACTATAGTATAATGACTTCGTGACTAAAGAAAAGTTGAAACTTAATTATAAATTATTTGAGCCCTAATACATATGTCCATTCGGTCCCTCCATTAGCTCGTTGAAATCAGAAATAAATTGCATGTAGATCCATTTATTTGCAGAAAATCCATTTTATAGTACTAGATAATTTTACTTATGTAGTTTTTTATCAAAAAAAAAAGGTAATCAAAATAAAAATGCCAAAGCTCCTTACCAATTTAAAATTGCTTGATAAAATTCAAGATCAAGAATAAGAATCGAGATCCATCTAAAATCAAAATTTTCAACATATTTAACAACATAAAAATAAAACAAATTAATCATAATTAAACAAAAAATAAAAAATAATATCAATATAAAACATTAAATAAAAACTTCTTGAAAATCCAAGCATCTTGTATCTAAGAGTTCAGAAAATAAATCTAATCTTCTTTCCTCAAATGAATAAATTTGATAAGATATAAATAAATAGATTTATATAAAGTTCTTGGCGCATAAATTATCAAATCTTTGGAGTAGCTAAGTGGTATAAGGTGATTTGGTTGTTTGGGGTTCTGTGTTTGAGTCTTCACACGAGTTAATGATTTTTTTCTTTCCATCTTCTTTATTTATAAATTTTCTCTAAAGTTTATATTTATAGACATAACAAGCATAATTGAAATAAATCTCTACTTTTAATGAATATTAGGGTCCTAAAATAAATCAAATTTATCTTGATCTCGATGGATATCCACTTAATAATAAGATATTCATAACAAAAATATTAAAATCAATATACACTTATAAAAATTATAAAAATAATCATAAAAACTTGAGTTGGACCGGTTAGCCCAAAACGGCAAGGGTACTGATTCGATAAAAGGCATTAGACTGATTGACCTATAGACTGAACAGTTGAAATGATTTTTTTTTATTTTTTTAATATTTTATTAAACTAAAATTTCATTATTCAACTACTAGCATATGTCGGAATAAAATATTCTAACCAATGTTTTGAGTACCGGATCGATGGTTGAATCGATCAAGCCACCAGTTTGTGAGTTTGGTTGATCCGTCTAGTTGAATTAAATAAAACATTTAAAATATTTTTAAAAAATAAAAAAAATAGATTCAACTATTTGATTTTCAAGTCAACTAGTTTAATGGCTTTCTCTGGAGCAATACTCTTGTCGATTTTGGTTTAATTGGTCCACCCAATTGATCCAATCCAATTCAAGTTTTTATGATTTTTTTATAAATTTTATAAACTTATATCAATTTTATAATTTTTATGATTTTTATAGAATTCTAGTACTTTTTCTTATAAAATTTTAAATATTTTTAATAATTGATTAATTTTTATTTTTATATTTTTTATAATTTTATTATAAAAATTTTAATATTTAATAATTTTATATTTTATATTTATTTGAAAAAATATTAGATTAAATTAGAAACTACCACGTGCCACCATATGATTGATCCATCAATTTATTTTAACAGTCAACGTGGTCAATGGTGAAACCGTTAGCGGAAAGACTTAATTGATTATTTTAATTAACGACAGGGGCTTAATTGGATGTGAATTTAATGCAGGAACTTAATTGATTATTTGTATTTTTTAAAGGCTTTAAGGACATATAAGGCTATTGTTTTAGATAGTATTAGATAAAGTTAAATATAATAATTTCAATATTTTGTTTTTAATAAAGAAAAGAGATTCTTTATTTAAAATATGATTTTAAAAATAAAATAAAATCAATTTAGCATTTCCATTTAATTAATGATTTATCAAATTCGCAATGTATATATAAAACGCTTATTTGAACAAAAGATATTAGTTGAAGGGCATTTTAAATATTAGCCAAATAATTGATATATTAGAATAAAATAATATGGTAACACAACCTGAATATTATTACAAAATCCAAGTTGTCGTAACAATCACGCTAGAATATATATATAGTTTTAAATTTATCAAATATATAAATTGGATCGTAGAAAAGAAAATTTCAGAAATCTGTAAACAGAAAAAAACAGGGAGAAATGGCGAGTGGTGGAAAAGTGTCTTTTAAAGTCACTCTTACATCCGATCCAAAGCTCCCTTTCAAAGTGTGAGTTTTTTTCATTTAAATATTTATTTGACTAATTTTTCTTTCAAATTCTGGTTATCGTTCCCGAATTATTTTTATATAATTTTCGGAATTTCAGGTTTAGCGTTCCTGAAGCAGCCCCGTTTACGGCTGTTTTGAAATTCGCAGCCGAGGAATTCAAAGTCCCTCCCCAAACCAGCGCTATCATCACCAACGGTAATCAATTCCTTGCTTCTGTTTTCTTTTTGTTAATTTTCTACTTAAGTATTGATTTTCTATCCTTTCTATTGTGATTTTTAAATTAATTATTATACACGGTATTGTTAAATAAGAATTCTGGAATTTAGAGGTAGGAACTGTGTTAAATGAACAATTTTACATCTTTACGGGGGAGGAAGACACTAATATCAGAATATATGAAGTGACTTAGGCAGAATTCATTGTAGTAAAAGGTGTTTTAAGGTTATCATATGATGAAACTTAAGTGATCAAAATCGTTTATTGAGTTCTGTAATTTGATAGATTTGGACATAGAGTGTGTTTCTTCATAGGTGCACCTCTATGAGTGTCGGATATGGGTATGTAATTAATACGGGCATGCTCAATTATTTCCTAATTTCTTCAATGTATTTGAAAGATCTTTGGAGGCTGATATCCTTGTATCCGTATCTGAATGTGTGTCGGATACTGCTATTTCAAGAAAAAATAGTCAGAGCATCATAGCAACTTACAGAGTGCAAGCTCTTTGAGATGTACTTCTAGATTGTGTTACCTATGACTATTCAGATCAGTAAAAATATCTGCTAGTGAGTATAACGGGAGGATGCTGTATGTTCTGAAGAAAACCTTTAAAAGCTTCTGAATGTTTGAAATGGAGCCTTCTCTTGGTTGAACTTTGGATCTATACTTTATGAGACCTGGTTCTGATATAGATCTACTTACTTTTGGAGCTCATCAACATGGATAGGGAATCAATTAGATATTCTTAGTAATATGTAAGAATTCAAATTTTCAAAGTGAGAAACTTAAGCAAAAAAACATGAAGTTACATTACGTTTGGGCATTCAATAATTTGGCTCATCTGTTTACCTTTAACTCTAATTTTTGCAAACCATGTTTGTTACCTGATCTACATGTTCTGAGTTGATAATAATGAAAAATAAGATAAAAATGCTTTAAATTGTTGTGAAATCAGAATATGCTGTGGTTAGATCTTTATAAGCTGCTTTGACTCCCTCATTTCTATAATTTGTTTTCTTAATAAGCTTAGTTCAACCTACATTTTTAAATATGAATTTCACATATAATTATAATGAGACAGACATGTCAAATCTACGATGTTTGATATCTAAATATCTAATCCTAAAGCATGTGGTTCATTGAATTTTGTGTTCTTTCTGAATACAGATGGTGTGGGAATCAATCCTCAGCAAAGTGCAGGTGCGCCTACACTTACTCTGTTCTTAACTAGTTTTGTTCTTTTAGAGTTTTATTTTTATTTGCTTGTGTTTATCGAGTCTTATTGTGTTTTCCTTTTTCTTTAAATTTTGCACTTCAAATTAGAACCATGTCACCTTTGAACCAAGCATCTGCCCTTTTTTTCTTCTCTGGAAAATCCAATGTATAATGGTAGATTTGTGACCTCCCTAAGAGGATTAGGAATATTTTTACATATCATTTAGCAAGACTACATGATGCAGGAGCATTGAATTTAGTCTAATTATTTAAATTTTGTTTTCTACATTATTCTATTTGAGTCTATGTTTTGTATTTTTTGTTAAATATTTATTGAGTCACATGACTTTTAGTAAGAATTCGGGTATAAATATTCTACTAGAGGGTTAATAAGGTCATTTATTATCAGTGCACCAAATATCCGAACACGATATGTTTGGGCTGAAATATGGGTCAGTTTTATGCTGATCCCTCGCTTCTTCGAAACCCTTTAGTACTCGATGCCTTTAGTAGTGATGATTGTTGGCTAAGTGCAAATTTATCCTTCAGTACAAGTTATTTGCTATTCTTCTGGACTCTAACCAAAGCTCATCGTTTCGGTTGTGTCATCGCTTTTCCCATTACCTTTAGGATGGATGAATAGCCTAAGGATAGTAAGTACATAGCTCAGCAATACGGAATCCTAAAATATAATTCATTTTACCATTTACTATGCTATGTCCGATCCTCTGTTATTTTAGTGAGTACGATCTCCTATTCTCTAATTGCATAGCAAAACTAGTCATTTCATAGTTAAGGAAGTTAATTTGTTGAAAAAGTAAGGGAAAGCGTATCTCATTGTAGTTGTGATTCAACCTTGTTCATGTAGCATTTTGCGCAGGTTTATGATTTGCGTTTACGTAAACTTTGATTTGGTTTTGGCAGGAAATGTGTTTCTGAAACATGGTTCGGAGCTTCGCCTGATTCCCCGTGACAGGGTGGGAGCCTTTTGAATGCTTAAAAACTTAACGCTAGTTTATCACCTTCAATTATGGATATATTTTATTGACATGATTGAACTTTTACTGTGTAAACCATAGCTGATTAACATATATTTGGAATAAAAATGATATAATGGGTATTTAGTTTATAGATGGTTAATGAAATTTAGGGATGGAGTTGTTAGTTGTGCTACTCAACTAAATAGGAGATGAGTTCCAAGGTTGAGATTTTGATCAGAAATTCCAGCCTTGATCTCGATTGCCTACCATCTTTGAAGATCTTAAACTCCTTGGATTATGTTTATTAATCTAATAAAATTTCAGACTTATTTGAGTTCAACATTGAATTGAGGTGAGAAGTTTATAATTTTAACTTATTATCATAAGCTTTCCAATTACTATTTTATGTAACTTTTTTTTACATAAAATTTGTTTTTCACTGTTGTAATCTACGGAAGTTACCTTGCAAAGTCAACATACATTCTTAAACAGCAGCGTAAATCGGCAAATTTAAAAATCCCATCCCAATTAAGTTGACCCAGTCGAGGGGATGTGATTTGACTATTTTGCCATTTTCATTACCAATATAAAAATGCCGTGTAGTAATCTAATCGAGGGAAGAAAGAAGAGGATTATGTATGTTTTTATGTTCATCATTTTAATTTTTTTTATTAATTTAATCATCCCAGTAGAAAATTTGTTAATAATCTTTTCACCTAATATGAAAAAATTATAAAATAAAAAATTATTCTTTTAATTCTTTTAAAAATTACAAAAAATTTATGTTAATCCTTTAAATCCACCACTGTTTTCCCTCTATATCCTCCATTTCCTCCTCCGATCTCGACACCGAATGGGTGTGAGTTTTCTAGCCATTACTTTTCAAGCTCTGTCACGGCACAATCACCATTGTCTTCCCCCAAAGTGCCATTACTTTCCGAGCTCCATCAGGGCGCAGCCATTTCATTCGATTCTGTGGAGCCGATATGCAATGATAATTTGGGTTAGTACAGTGTTGCATCTCTGTACAATAGAAATTTCTACTGCACTAAGATGCTTGGTCTGAAATGAATTGGCTGTTAATGGTAATGATCGAAAGCTTCACTGTTAGTAACTTATTTGTTTGACAAGCTAAGTTTTTAATGGTGTCCCTATTTGATTTTTCATGTCCTTGAACTCATCTCCGCTTGATTATATGTTTTGAGATTCCTTAATGTGAAACTTGTCTATATGGCTAAAGTTTCAAGTAGACTACTGATTAGTTCTCATTATATAATTATTTTGGGCTATATCTTGCTTATATTTATTTAGTTTCTTGAGTGTTTTTATATATTTTAGAATTATTTTAATTGATTTAATTTTTATTTTTTTATGTTTGTATTGTAAATACTATGTTTTTCACACATTTAGTTTCAATAAAATATTTCATGTGGCATTTGTAGGTAAAACCGGTCCGAAAAGAAATTGTCAATACAAGTTTCACATTGATGGGGAGTTTTAATGTATTTTAATGTTTGAGTCATATCTCCTAACATACTTGGAGTTTGGAGCTAAAATTTCCACAGTGAATGTACAATATGTAGATCTTCAATCAATTTTCTTTGACTTTTTTTATTGAGAGTCGTTAACTTAGACAAAAGAAGTCATCCAATAACATGTGAAAAATTATTCTAAAAGATGACAAAGAAGTAGGCCTAACAATTTATTACTAGCAAGTCCTTTGCATTGTCATTTTCATCTTCCCAAACCTCTATAAATAGCCTATAGTTTTGGAATAGGAAGCATCTTGGAGTTGAGATCAAGATCATTTTATTGTTAGTATTTATTTGTTTCTTTATACTTATAAAATATCAAGTTTCTAATATCTAATATGTATCTTTGCCTAATTATTGGATTTTAATTGTTAGATTATCCAATTAGAACCTCCATTTTTTGTGGATTCTAATTGAGTAATAACATTAAATACGGAAATTTAATCTTAATATGACACAAAGAGTGGATCTTTTAACCTCAACATATTTTCTTCCATTTCGAAATTAAATATTAAATATTTGTTCTAATATATTACTTATAATCTTGTAAATTTTAATCAATTTACTTGCGAATCAACTTCGGACTTTTAAAATTTTATTTCTTAAATATAATCTCCACGAAGACCTAAAAAGTGTCTATCAATTGCATCAACTACTCGAAATTCTCTCACCCTCGTGTAGTTATCAACATAGAATTTCATCCGAGCCTATGCTTCTGGAAGTTGATCAACAGTGACGTTAGTTAGTTGCTCCCATCTTTCAATGGCTCCTGCACTGTAGAAACCCTTGTCCTTGAACTAGCATCCCAAGTAGATTTAGGTGCTTGATGACTATACAAAGCCTTAAATGGAAACATGCCTATGGTAGTATGGTGGCTAGTGTTGTACCACCATTCTGCTAGAGGTAGCCAAGGAACACATACATCAATTTAGGCCAGTAAAAGTACAGCCTAATTCTGTAATAGGTGCTCTGCAGCCCTGAGTGGTCACTCTCTTCGGGGAATCATGATTTTTCTGTATATTTGCTCCTTGAATCGACCATAGCTTCCAATGCAAACTCCTTTTATACCTTAGTACCCCCATGTGAATAGGTATAATGTAGAACCGGACCAAGTGTTAGAGCAAATACTTTGATATTGTTCTTCATCTTTGTATCTTAACTCCACCTCTTCAACCCAACTTGGAATTATTGTTGTGGAAGACAATAATAGCTAGTGACCTTCCTCGTGAAATCTTCTGGAAAGTGCATTTGTTTTTTGTTTTTACTAGACTTGTATTAGACGATGTAATCAAGCCCCAATAACTTTGTTAAGCCATTGTTTTTTTTAATTGAAGTGACGAATCTTTATTCCAGGAGATGTTTGAAGGCCTCATAATCAAACTTTATGATAAAAAGCCTTCCCTCCAAATAATGCCTCCATTTTAGTACTACCAACAAGACTATAAGCAATAGGTCTACCTTTTTGAGTCCCCAAGTAGAACTAGAAAGTTTTTGAAAAAACTGGTAAGGCCAAAACAGGAGCCTTACACATAGCTTCCTTAAGCTTTTTGACGCAAGCTAAATCTTCACTCCACAAGAGACCTTTCTTCTTTAACATCTCATTGAAGGGTTTATAGAGGGCTTTATAACCTCTTAAAAACTTCCTATAGTAGCCTTTCAACCTCATGAAGCCCCTAAGTGATTTGAGATTTCTTGCAGTTTCCATTTCACCATGGCTTCTATTTTGCTTGAATCAGTAGCCAGTTTTTTGTCTAAAATTATATTTACCCAATCAAGCTATTTGCACTGTTACAATGGCTATAGTCCTCCAAGAATTTCACATTGGAAAGCTATTTCCATTCCCCTCTATGGCCATTCTTGGTGTGAAAAAGTTATAACTGCTGCCATTGTCCTCCAAGATGTTGATTGGCTTCCCTTTAAGACTCCTAATAATCCTGAATGCGCTACGCCCCACACTCCCAGTTACTACATTTATGGAATTTTCTTTGTCACCTTCATGCACTGCTTGGTTATCTAGAACTTCAATTGTATTTTCCATTATTTCTTCTTTGCTTAACATAGCTTCTTGGTCCTACTCTTCTACAATCAAAGAATTCAAATATTTATTCTTACAAACGTGTTCAAGAGTGAATTTTCCCCCCACACTTGCAGCAAGGGTTTGGTAATTTGTTCGGTTCATTTGGGTTAAGAGTAGAGGTAGAGCTGATTGTTTGGTTTTGAGTACTATAGTTAGGTTTTTGGTATTTGTTTTGGTTAAAGGAAAAAGGGTGTTGGTAAGGGCTTAGATTCAGTTTGTAGGCGTATTTAAATTTCTTGCCTTATAGCTGGTAAAAGTACTATGGAGGCCCTTATACAAGAAGTTAGATTATATTTTGTCCCCTCTACTAAAAAAATGAGTAAATAAATCCATGTATGGTAGATCAAAAAGTAAATTGGTTATTCTGTTAAAAATGTCATCTATTTCTACTATTAAAATTAGTTGTTGTACATTGATATAAGGTACACGTGGCATGTCATGTATAACTATCCGGTTATTCCATCAGTCACACCAGTTTTTAATCGTAGAAATGGATGAAAATTTTAACTAAAAGGATTAGTTTTCTCTTTATAAAGCCTAATTTGCTCTTTTTTTAGTAAAGGGGAACAAAATGTAATTTGATTCTTACTACAATAACCTCCATAGTACTTTTACCTTAAAAAGAAAAGGTCATGAAGGTTGGCCAACCTATAGGAAGTAGTTAGGGTGGATGATTCGTTGGTTTTAACCCTCAGTTGTAGTTCTTAGAGACCACTAATAAAGATGGATATGAAGATAGATTTGAAGTAAATGTGGGTCGAATTAAAGAATATATGGCTTTTACTCCTCAAACTTCTCTTTGTACTCTTTTATAGTTCCATAATGTACCAATTGATTAAACTCTTCTATGACATCGGAATAAGTCCTTTCATTGAATCTCTTAAAAAAGTCTACGGAAAACTTAGCCCGACTTATTTTTTAACTTTTGCATCAAGTAACCATCCAACCATATTTCAGCCTTCTTAGTAACTATTTTTGTAAGAGCTGCAATAACTTCATGATATTGCCTATAAAGAACTAAAATATTGAAAACTCAAGTTTTATCATTTTTAAAATTTAAAAAAAAAACGAAAAAAGAAGATGAAAACAGGTGTTTATCTAACTGGGTGGTTTCATATAGTGTACTGTACCAATTAGAGCACCGTTTAATCACAGTCCAATCCAATTCTAACAACATTAGCTAATACTGATATTTTTCAGTGGATACATAATCCTTTTCTCATTTAAGTTGAAAAATCTCCAATGAACCCGAGAGAAACCAAACTCTTGGCTTCCGGATATTGAAGAGCACAATTGAGTCATTCCTTGATGCAAGCCTGTAAGCTTCACATTGAAGACAATGCCAATAACATTCGCAACATAATTTATGAGTCCTCTCTTGATGAGAGCTTGAACAACGCTTCAGCACGAGCTTCCTCCAACTTCATCAACAGTTCTTTCATAAATGGTGTACTTGTCCCATGAGTGATTCGCAGTATGTCAACCGCCTTGGTGAACAACTTGATAGCATCATCTGTCTCCCCTAGCAACCTGTCATTAATAAATATCGAAGTTTTTTATTCCAAAACCAGGTAAAACTATCAAACCATTTGTAAAGGGATTCTTTGAGAGGTTATTTTAAGATCATGCCCACTCATTGACCTGTTAAAGATCTCAAAACCTACCCGCTACAACTAAAAGAATGCATATTTGCCTCTAAAGGACCTTGGAATAAACTTTGCTAGGTTCAAGAAAAGTTGCAAAAAGATACTGAAGTTCTTATTAAGTAACAATCCGATAAATCTGATGCAGTTCTGAATTTTTGGTTATATTCCTGGATGAACACAGCTATGGGAAGTCATAAAATTTGGTGCATTTCACATTCATGTTGAGCAGACGAAAGTGTGTACTTTAGCTGCTACAAGGTCTCGAGAGACAACTTCATAGAAAGTGATGGCCTCGGTTCACTTTATAAAGCTTATAGGGTGCTGGATATAACTAACATTTTCTAAGACGAACAAGTGGAAGAAAGAAGTGAACCAGAGAATGAAGTCAATAACAAGGGCAAGATATTTCTCTAACCATTCAAGCTTTCCACAACTGTAGTATTGTAATCCAAGCAAAGGATGAAATCCTGGATAAACCCCTGCAACGAAACAGAAAGGTAAATTGGGATGCCAATAATTTCTCAACTCAGGACCATTACACCACATATACTTTAAGGGTATAGTCATCTAAGAGACCGCAAACATTTCTTAAAGTCCTTTTTTTAAGGCCACGTTGAAAATGTCAGAGCTGAAGTGAGAGCTAGGCTTAGAAATGAATTTTTGGGTAATTCTTAGGGATTAGAAGCACTAGATTTTGCTAAACTCGCAATATTTAGGGAAAATAGAAACTCTAACGCATATTGCTAATTGACAACTAAATGGATCTGTCATTTGTTTCTTGTCAATGATTCAAGTTGAAAGATGACCTACTTTCATACACCGGAATCGTCAATCTGCAAATTGTCAAAGCTTCTTTCCATTCTTCCAGCTGCATTAATATCTGCAGGATTAATTGATTCAATTTGTATCAAATCACACATCAACACAATTGTTATTGCCGATAAAACCAATGTTATTTTACCAAGGGATGTTTGATAGAAGAGGAAACAAGAGGTGTTAGCTTTCAGTTTAGCTTCTGACATGATCTAGCGATTCATCAGATTGGGAAGTAACAAGACAAGAATATACACTGATGTGAAGCTGAATTAGCAATAAGAATCCTACCGCTACATCATATGAAATTGAATCATCTTTAAACTATGTTTCTTCAAGCTACATTCTGCTCAGAAATGTGAACATGACTCAAGGAAGTACCTCAAGAAGTTTTTCCCGAGTTCTCAACAAAATGATTGAAAAAGGATGGTACACTTCCTTCTGGAGCTTTTCAATATTTTTATACAAAACAATGGCTTCCTGAAGATCTGAAGTTCAGGTTAAGAATCAACTTTCATTCATTTCTATGCAAATTAAATTATTACCAGATGAGATTAGTTCACCAATGAGATTATATTCAATGATATTTAATTGAATTTCCACCAACGATGACTAGTTAGTCAACAAAGAAAAGAAGAGAAGGATACTGCCTGAGGAACTAGCCTTGTCCGACAATGCTTTGATATCACTAGCAATCTTTCTTATCTCTTCCTTGTTTCTAATGAGGCCACATTGTTGGCAAACAAATCCTTTTTCATCTGCAAATCCAAATTACAAAATGTGTAAACATTTTGTTTAGGTCATTTAACAGTCTTGAATTAAATATAACCACATACCTGATTCTCTAAGCAAGAAGCCACTGCATCCATTATCCCTGCACCGATAGCCTTCTAGAATTGCACTTTCTTGGATATCATCATACTGACCCTTAAGCAGAATACAAGCACAGGTTAATTAAAGAATGAAAAAGGATCATTCCAAAAGCAACAAGATCGCATACTGGAAGGGTAAAAAATTTGACAGAGGAAATACCAGTTTGTTACAGCGAACACATGTACAAGTGAAAAGGTACTGTTCTTTGAGTGTCTTTTGCCGAGTAATTGTACTTGCAGCAGTCTCTACATAACTGATTGATACCTAAGAAAAGAAAGAAAATGAATAGCAAGTTCAGTTGCAAATGCAGAGATATTAAAGAATTATTCTAACAAGATCTTCCGGATAATAATTAGTTAATTGAAAAATGAAAAATCTCTAGTAATGCCTCTTCGTTTTCTGTCATGAGATTGGTATTTAACTCAAAGTTGGTTCAAGCCTCAGATACAGTTTACAACACAGAGAATAATGAGATACCTAGAGAGTGTGTAAAATGGAAGTCATAAGAAATCCAATAGACCAAAGGCTACATTTTACCACAAATAGATCACAAGATTAAAAGAAGACAAAACTAGCCATTGAACATCTAGAAACCTTTCTCCTTCTTGAGCAAGTATTGCAGCACTATTTACAGTGATAGCAGTGGGAAACCTACGATTGAATACAAATACGGAAAAAAAATACTGAAGCCATAATTTTCTTTTTAAAAAATAGAAAAACCAAATTATTAAACAAAATGGTAGTATCTAAATCATGGACAAATCATGATGGTGCAAGTTCTATCTCTGCATAAGAATAATAGCTGACATGTATGCTTTAGGATCAAAACTAAATAACACAAATAATTGTAAGCTCTAGGGTGGCCTCATACAAACCCTAAGAAACTGAACCTTTCAAAAGGGTTTTCTTCTACATATTTGTCAAAAATGGACAGACCATTTCAAAAACCTATATGGCTATATCTCATGAATATGTCCTACTAAAAAGGTTCCTAAAACAAAATACAAAACCAGATACTATAAAATAAAAACTTCTCACCTCAGAATCTTTGGGTATATGTTGTACAGCACGTACCACAGCCAACCTTCCTTCAAATATCAAGACAGCATTTGGCAAGCAGCTACAGCACAGTAATTGTTTAGCAACTCATCAAGCTCACAGTGACATACCACAGCATGAATCGATAAGCTATGTTACCTGTGGTTGATAATAGAAATAACAGGATACAGTCCAGTCCCAAGCGGTCTCAGTTCACTGTCACAAATGGTATGCGCATTACATGCAAACTGCCATTTTCATAGTAATAAATAAGAACATATGTTCATCCAGCTTAGACAGAACTTGTTAAGATTCCTAACTTTGTTACAATAAAAGAGGCATGAAATTACACTGTAATAAATTCTGGGACTGCTTATTCAGGCCAATCTTACTTTTGGATTGAACATCCATCTAATTGAAACATAACTTATACAACCTTGATCCTTTTCTGCATAATGTTTTAAGCAACCCATAAGTTCCTAACAGAAGCTTGCATTCTTCCTGTTGATTTGAAATTTAAGAGATTTAATGATAAAATGGCAAAAGATCACATGGAAGAAATGCAAGACTGCTTACATAGTACCTAGATATAACCTTCATTAATTTCTTTCTTGGAGTGAGTGAGGAAGGAAAACATATTAGATTTAATATGTTTCAAGTAATTATGACTCAAATGATAAACTAAGGAATTAGAAGCTTAAAACCGTTCAATATGGACCTTGGAAAAGTTTTCAGCAATCTCCTTTATGTCATTGTTGGGAAGCTGAAGAATCAAGTTAACAAGGTTAGCCATCTGCGCATATAACAATAGCTGCTTCTCATCAATATCCGACATGTCTTTCTCCGATTTAAGGCTAAACAAAATAGCTGAGTGGTACGATAACATCTTAAGATGTAATATAGCAAAATCAACCAAATTCAACTAAAAAAAAAAACAAAGGATACGAGAAACCAAAGCCTCCACCAAATTGTAATTGTCCATAGCTGTAACAGGGATGACCTGAAAATCATAAGCAAATGTTAATAATTCCCATAAAAAAACAAAGCACATTATTCTCAAATATTAAACAAATAACAAGAACTCCCCCATTACATTCCCATTTTGCAATTTTCTCCTAAGGTAAAGTTTCACCATCATTCGGATGGTAGGCGTAACAGATTTTCTCCTTTCTTTGTCAAGCTTAGCGAGTAACTGACACTCGAGCCGATGCAACTTCCATTCCAGTTTCTGTAAATAAGCCATTTAACCAATCAATAAATTCTCAATATATTTGATAAAAAAATTCAACAAATTGAGTTGGAACATTGATAAAACCTGACATGAGCTCCCACAATACCAAACAACATGACAAGCCGAGCATTTCTTAAGATTGCTTTTGCTGAAACATCCATCGCACCTTGATTCGGTTAAGGAGTTGTTTGGCACGCAGACGTATGGCTCTTGACTTATAATCACTTCTCCTACAAATTAAAGCTTCTTTTAGAATTTCTTTATGCAATTTTAACTAAAAACGAATCATCTAAAAAAGAAAGTATCACATTACGTATGCAATTGATAGATTAATAGATCAAACTTAGCAGATTTTTGTCTTTTTTTTTTCGAAAAAACGGTGGAAAGAAGAAAACCTGGATAGAAATCCCTGGCAGCGAGGAGGGAACGGCCTTTATCGTGGAAAGTTGAAAGGGTTAAGCCTCGAGGTTGAAGAGAAGCCTGTAATTCCTCCATTAACAAGCAAAGCCAGAACTAGTAAGCTCTGGAAGGTTTTTGCTTTAGACTAATGAAAGACTAATCCTCGGCGTCCGATTTTCGTAAACAAGTTGAAAGTTAAACGTGGTGGAAAAAAAAATGAAAACGGCACTCATTGCTCTTCAAAAGTGATTTTGGATAAAAATGACATCTTTTAGCTTTTTTTGTTCTCTAATATATTTTATTTAATTTTTATGTTAAGCATATAATTATTTTTCTCTTGAAATTTATTTAAAATATATAAAATTATAAATTAAAATTTATAATTAAAATATAAATAGTATTAACTAATCTATTCTCAGGTAAAAATTTCATCATCGATGGGAGAGTTACAATTGTTTATTTTTTATTGGAGTCAAAAATAGTGGTTTCAAAACTCCATTTTCGACAAGTGAGCTCGAAATAATATTTACGTGGTTAGTATAAATTTTAATTAAATTTTGATCCTTTAATTTTATTGAATTGATAATTAATTAAGGTATAAGGATTAAATTGTAAAACCGATAAATGTTAATTATTATAAATTTTAATGGCTAAAGGATTAAGATGAGAATTAAACCAAAGTCTAAATTAACAATTTAGCCACTTAATGATATAGTGCCCGATTTGATGGAGTAATTTTTATGAAATAATGTTTAAAATCAAAATTAAATAAAATATGTTTGAAATATTAATTAAAACAAATAGGTGATAGTGGAAGGAGAGAAAAAACAATTGTTCATCTTCATCTCTTCCGAAGATTGCTTCATTGAAGAGAAGTTCTCAAGGGTTTAAAGCTTTTGGCTCTTAATTAGGTAACTCAATTTAGTCTTTTTTTGTATACTTTTATTTTTTTGAGGTTTCGAGTTCAAAATTGTTAAAGTTTCTAAATATTTTCATTGATGAGTGTTTGATAAAATTGGTGTTACTTGGTTAAATTTGATGCTTAGATATGAAAACAAACTAGTTTGTAAAATGAAAATTGTTCGTTTTGGACTTAAGAACTAAAGTGTAAATATTTCAAAATTGAAATAAAATTTCTATAATTATATATAATAGAGGATTATAGAAGGATTAAATTGAGATCAGTTTCGAAATCAAAGCTCAAATTCGAAAGTTATAGTAATTTTAGTGTTAGGGGCTAAATTGAATAAAATGAAAAACTTGAAAGAATATTCGATAAATGAAATTGAATTGATACATAACTATAGTATGTTGTTCATTGATGTTTGGAATTGATAATTTAATTTAATTATGATATAGATTGAGATTTAAACCAATTGGAAGATAACCGCGAAAAGGAGAAAATTGTGAACTAGTCCCTAACATCTTATCAATTGTTGTTTTTTCCAGGTAAGTTCATATGGTGTAATTATGTTTTGATCCTTATGTATATTATATAGTGAATATATATAAGTTCTAGTGAACTTTGAATTGTTTGCAATTTAGTACTAAAGGGTGAAATTGGGATTAAATTGAAAAGTAATAAACATGAACTTACATGATGGAAATTACCCTGACAAAACTTTGTAAATGTATCGTACACATGGTTACAGGTTGATTTTCGATGATTCCAAGATCCAGCATTTGTTGCAGACTTAAACATACATGTGACATAGGTTTAGGTCGGACGAGTAACCTAATGTCGTTTTATAGGTTTAGCTTAGACGGGTAACCTTACATGCATATACAACCCTGTCCAGACTATTTGATGTTTCCATAAAAGGTTTAGCCCATATAGGTAACCTAACATAAACAGATATGTTTAGCTTAGATGAGCATTAGATGTGATTAGTACTTGTGTATTTGAGTTCTTTTACGATGTTTCATCGAGTAACTTACAAGATACCAAATATGGAAATTGAACATGTAAAGTGCTTAATGATCAAAGGTAGCAAAGTGGAGGATTTAATGACAAGTTGAGTATATACATATGATTGAGTTAAGGTTAAATTGGATTTAGAAGATATGAAATGTTATGCTTGTACTTGATGTGTTATATGATTGAATGTGAATCAAGCTCACCTTATTGTGATTATGTTTTGATATGTTAGGTAAATTTGATTATACACATTAGTTTAACATATGTATTTGTTATATGAGGTAAGTTAATTGTTTATATACATATGAGCTTACTAAGCATTTTGTAATGCTCACCTTATTGCTTTTATTTTCCTGTAGATTTTGACTTGTAGAACATGTCGGTCAGATCCTCAAGGAGCTCACACTATCCATCTCCTGATTTGATATATTTTTTATCATTTAAACTCGGTTATATGTGGCATGTACTTAGGGTTGTAATGTTACCTTGTAATGCCAAGTTTGATTTAGAACTTTACTTGTTATTGAACTTATAATGTGAATGGCAAATGGTATATGTGCACAAATTGAGTAATGTGTTATAATATAAGTGTTTGATATCTATAGTTGCATAATTGATCATGAATTGAATTGAATAGATGAATGGTTAAGTGCATTAAATGGTATAAATAGGTGTGATGTGAATTGGTAACAATTGTGGCATATTGTTTAGATGCTTAGAAGGATGATTATATGTTATGTTTTGATTGTTTTGAATGGTTGATAACTTGGAAGTTTAGTTGTGTTTAGATGAGATATTTGGTAGATTATAGTGTCAAATTATAACATATTAGTTTAGTTGATGTTGGAATAGCATAAATGAATGTTTGTGTATGTTTTGGGATTTTTTTGTACAGGTTTTAAGTGTGCCTAAGGCACCATTTAAGGTAAGGTTTGGTTTAGGCATAGAAAGGGGCCAAAATGAGGGAGTTTTGGCATTTTTGGCAACAAGATATCGATACCCTAAGTAAAGGTATTGGTACTTTGCATTTTTCAGTTGATTTTCAAACATCGAATGCCAATACAATATCAATACTAGACTAAAGTATCGATACTTGATACCATAGTATCGATACTATTGAACTTATGTTTTAAATTTTTGCAAAACAGAATGCCAAAACGGTATTAAAACCAAATTAAGGTATCGGTACCTAATGATAAGTATCGGTACTTCAAGACTAGTATAGGTACCTTTTAATTTAACTTGATTTTTAATGAAACATCAAACCTAAAAATGGTATCGATACTTGGCCTTGGTATCGTTACCTATACTCAGATTTTGAAAGTTTGCAGTTTGATCCTTTTTTATGCTCGGGATAACTTAAGAGCTTTCGTAAGTTTGATTGATACCTAATTTTGATTGTATATCATGTTATGTAAGAAATTATGTCATGAATCAGTGATTGATTGGATTAATTGCTATGAATTGTATGTGGTCAGCTTCGATAATGGTGGTAGCATTTCGTAGTTTCGGTCCAGCGACCGGGCCAGACAATGGGTGTTACTGTTGGATCGATGCCATGAATACAATATATTTGTTTGTAAACTTGTAATTTTTTCGAACAAATTGGTTAACAAAACAATTTCATTAATTATATTAATATACTTTGTATAATTGTAATACCCCTACCCGTATTCATTGCCGGAATAGGGTATGAGGCATTAGGAGTTCTTAATTAAATTTTTTATATTCAATATAGCCCTTTATAAATATCTAACCTTCCCGCAATATTAAATCGAGACCAATCCACATCAACCAAATCAATTCAACATATTTTCAAGATAAATTCATGCATATTTATAAGATAACGTCATCACTTATCTAAAACCAGGTTTGTTAACCATACTAATGGCTAACTTTATTTGTAATACCCCTACCCGTATTCATTGCTTAGGAATAGGTACGAGGCATTAGGAGTTTACTTAATTAAATTTTTTATATTCAATATAACCCTTTATAAATATCTAACCTTCCCTGCAATATTAAATCGAGACCAATCCACATCAACCAAACCAATTCAACATATTTTCATGATAGATTCATGCATTTATATAAGATAACGTCATCACCTATCTATAACCAGGTTTGTTAACCATACTAATGGCTAACTTTACATTCATTTCACGTTAACATTGACTTTGTTAGCTTATACATGCCATTGATTTCCAAAATAAAGTTTCTTTATATACCAAAATCCTGAGGTTGACAGTGTGATGTGTCTCCGACCAGATCCGACCTCCGAGCTCTTAACATTACAAAACAGGGAAAAAGGAAACGGGGTAAGCACTTTGTGCTTAGTAAGCTCATGTAACAAGAATTATGCTTACCTAATATTTTCAATACAATACCATAAACATCCATATATCCATTCAATGCATTATTACCCTAATATGCACAAACTCAACATTCAAGTTAGTACAATAATTTCCATGTACCAATAATATATACCATGATTGATGAGCTCATCAATATCATAATTTTCATTTCCTTGTTATTTTTTTATACTTTTCCCGTTAAATTTATCGGAATTTCGATGGATTTTCAGAGGTACACATTTATTGTACAATTCCAGGTCTGTCAATTCATATTCATGTGCGCACATTTCCATTTCAGAGAGCACACTCCCATGAACCTTAACCTTGCAATGGATTACGGTCGAGCTAAATCCTCGCAATATAAACTCATAGAGTATTGTCGGGATTACCAGTCCAAGCTAAATCCTCGCAATGACAATTACTCTAATGAGCTTGGATCCAATTACCAGTCAAAGCTAAATTCAGACCCTAATTCGGATTACCCGTCCGGCTAAATCCATTTTACACATATTCTTGGAGGGCTATATCGGGATAGGATCACCCGTCCAGGCTAGATCCTTTTACCGTCAATTCCTTTTCGAGATCCATCGAATTTTCCTTTCATTCAACCGGGATTTCTTCCCATTTTATCAAATATATCAATGTTTCATTAATTTTCATACAATGAACATTCAAATCATATTCACATCAATAACATACAATCTCAAGCATTTAAGAATATAATTCAAGTTACACGAACTTACCTTGATACTTGTTTGTAAACAATAAAAATCTACTAATCCCGAACTTTTTCCTTTCCTCGATCTGGCTTCGTATTTGAATCTTCCGGATCTAAATAAATAAATTTAATTATCAATTCAATACATTTCATGTTCATATGCATCATTCTCTATAATTCAACTATTATTTATAGTTCATTCAAAGCTGTCTACTTGAGTCATAGTCACTATATTATTTATAACTTGAGCTACGGAACTCCAAATTAAGATCCGTTAATTTTTCCTGAAACTATACTCATATATATTTTTACCATAAAATTTTCAGAATTTTTTGTTTAGCCAATAAGTACAGTTTATTCTTTAAAGTCACCCCTGTTCTGCTGTCGACAGTTCTGACCCTTCTTCACTAAAAATTAATTATCTCTTCATTCAGAATTCTAATGATGTTATCATTTGTTTCTATTAAAAATAGACTCATTAAGTATTCTATACATATAAATTTAAGCCCATAATTGTTTTTCTTAAATTTTTTATGATTTTTCAAAGTCAGAACAGGGGAACCCGAATTCATTCTGACCTTGTCTCAAAAAATTCATTATATCTCAAAATTTACAAATCCATTGCTTGTAATATTTCTTCTATGAGAAACTAGACTCAATAATCTTTAATTCCATATTTTGTTCATCTTCTAATTCGATTCCTACAATTTTTGATGATTTTTCAAAGTTAGTCTACTGCTGCTGTCCAAACTGTTTTAGTGCAAGCTATTTATTACCATTTTCCCCCTAAACTTTTAATAAATGATAATTTCGTCCCTACTCAATTAGCCTCTCAATTGAGCTGATTTTTCTCAATTAACATTTTATTCTATCACCTTAAACTAGTTTACAACCTTTAGGAATCAGAATTTCAGCAATAGACTTTAATTCCAAGCATTTTCACAATTAGGTCCTAAAAATCAATTTCTATTGAAATTACCTAATAAAATCATCTCATAAACAAATTAAAGCTTTAATTTCATTCTATTTCATCATAAAATTACAGCACTCAACCATGGTGACTTTCAATTTCATCCATGAAATCAAAAACTAATGAATTTAATAGTAGGACCTAGTTGTAAAAGTCTTAGAAACACAAAAATTACAAGAAAAAGGCAAGGGTTACCTCACTTGGCGCAAAACTTATGAAATAACAGCTTATAGAACCCTCCTATGGCATTTTTAGCTGCTGGAATTGAAGAGAAATGAAGAGAAATCTAGATATTTCCTATTTAATCCTAGTTTTATTTAGTTAATTTTGCAATATTCCAATTTTACCCTTAATTTATCAATTTTTCTGCTGATTTCATACCCTTACCGTCCAGCCCAAATAAATTTTGGGTCTAATTTCCTTTTAAATCCTTTCTCATTAGACTTTTAAGCTATTTAATCATTCTAGCAACTTTTACACCTATTACAATTTAGTTCTTTTCATTTAATTGACTACCCAAACATTAAAATTTCCTAACGAAATTTTAATACCACATTAATAACATTTCATAAATATTTATAAAATTATTTTCGACTCGGTTTTACGAGATAGAGGTCCCGATACCTTATTTTACCCAATTTCTTCAATAATTTCTTTTTCTAACTAATCACTAAATCGATAAAATTTTCCTATCAATATTTTCATACGATTTTCCTATCATATCAATTTTTAAGCAAAAATATTGAAATAAATTTCTCTTTAAATCGGATCTATGGTTACGAAACCATTGTTCCGATAACTTTGAATTTAGGTCATTACAATAATTGTCCTCATATAGTTTTTACACACAAAGTAAAATAGAAGCAAATGTTGCTAATAAGTTGTTTAATGTTTAAACTAATACTAAACGGTATTAAGTAGTCAGATTGTAATACGGAAAGAAAACTTGTATTAGTAGACGAAGCTAAACATGTACTTAGTTTAAGAAAAAAATGAGCAAACAGATTGAAAGACTAATATGTCATCTGTCAAGTCCAATTGGGGAGATGATTTGTCTTAGGCATCGAAATCGATAACTCCCAGAAGATAGAGACATAGATGTGACTGACTAGACTGACAGTCCATCGGACTTGACAGAAGAAAAATAGATTTTGAATCCGTTTATGGATTTATTCATTTGTGGCGTTCATAATGTGACATACCTAAACTTTGAGTATATGACAAACTATGTATGCGTGACTCGTACACTTTGATGTAAGTAAAAGCCTAAGTTCGAATAAATAAGGAATCAAAAGTTGGTGCATTGGGTGTACGACTTCTGCAGTATTGTGACAACCCTAATTTGGCCCTAGTCGGAAAGTGGTTTCGGGATCACAAAACCGAGTCACAAAAATAATTAGATGTTATATTCTATGTTTATTTCATGTGAAAGTGCATGTGTGAAAATTTCATACTTTGATTTTGCCATTTGTGAGTGAAATTATGAAATAGGACTCATGTGAAAATTTTTGAAAATGCTATAGGCTAATTTGTAGTGGCCAAATAACTTATAGTATGAAATAGGTGGATTTGCATGTCAAATTTCCCACCTTAAAACATAGTGGCCAGCCATGATAGGCATGATAAGCATTTGTGCAATTTTTTTTATTGAAATTATGGCATAAGTATGGCACAAATAATATATGTTATTTTGTGTCATAAAATGTTAGTAATAAAATAACAAAAGGAAGTAAAAGACAAGGTTTTTTGTTCATCCTTGTTCTTCATAGCCGAAAATAGGAGAGCAAGAGGGGAAAAAGCTCTTGAAAAATTCGGTCACTAGGGGAAGAAAAATCCAAGGTAAGTTCATGGTAGTTTACTTCTATCTTGATTTTCATGAGTTCTTCTTGATTCTACCTTAACTCATGAAGCATATTTTTTATTTTTAGTTGTGTTGTGAGCATTCGGTCATGAATGGAAATGAAGGAAATGGTTGTTGTTTCATGTTCTTTTGATGAATAATGGAAGATAGGTGAAGTTGAGCCAAACAAATGAGCATGCATGTGCCTTAGATGCTAAGGGGGAAAATCAGCTAACATGTTGTGTGTATTATGGCCGAATGTGAACTTGGATAACATTGAGTAATGTTTGTGCTTTAAAATGATGAAATGGAGTGAAATCATAGGTATGTGATGATTGATTTGTGATATGCATGTTTGAATAACATGCATGCAAGTTATGTGTGAAAGAGTGAATTGGTAATAAATCTGCTTGGGACAGCAGCAGTAACATGATTTTGGAAAATCACCATAAATTGTGGGAGATGAATTAGAAGCTGAATAAATTATGTAATTAAATATTAATGAGTCTAGTTTCAAATTAAATAAACGAGAACATATTTTGAATTCTGTACAATGAGAAAATTGATTCATAGTGAGGAGTGGTCAGATTAGTCAAACAGTGAAACAGGGGAAACTTTAAAAAAAACTGGTATTGATTGGCCAAACCAAAAATTCTGAAAATTTTATGGATAAAAGATATATGAGTCTATTTTCAGGGAAAATTAACGGTACTTGATTTGGAGTTTCGTAGCTCCAGTTATAAATGATTTAGTGACTATTGCTCAGGAAGACAGCTTGCAGTGAAATTATGATTATGTGGTAAACATTAACAAAAATTTGTTAATGAGTTGCTTATTGATTTCTTATAAGCTTACTATGATCAGTAGGTGTGAAATTCGCATATATATATATTATATTTTGAAAGTGATGCTGGAATAGTCGAATAATGACTAGTTTAAAATCTTTGAATTTAAGCTCAAGAGCATAGAGGGGCAAATTTGGATAAGGGAAAAGAGAAAGTAATCGAATAGCCGTTGTAATCGTTCGGCAACGTTCAAGGTAAGTTCTTAAGTGTTTAAGCTTGATTCCTTCTTATGTGCCTAAGAGCTAAATTAATATGGCGAGAGAATGTAAATTTTATTTAGTTAATGTGCGAATATGTAATGATTTAAGGCTATGTCGATTATGGCTATTATGCTTAAGTTGAATTGGATTTGGAAATTTGATGCACTAAATGAGTGTTACAATGAATAAACTATGTCGTATATGTGCTGGTAGAGATATCACGATTTGTGATTATTAAATATCTAAAGGAAACCATGATGTGTATAAAATTATTTTTATTAGTCCTTTGTGGTAGCCGAATGTGGCTTGGTACTAAAGTGATTAAATGTGAACTTCGATGAGGTAACTGTTAGTGATCGATGATATAAGTTATGCATTATAATATATATTCGGGTTTCAAACCTAGCAGGCGTAATGTCGGTGAAATGACATCGGACTTAAAGGTCTAGCAGGCTTATGGCCGGCGATGAAATCAGGTTATTACCTAGCAGGCAAATTGCCGGTAAACTATTAAAAGTGTGGTGCTATAAGACTATGGGCTAATACGATATGTGGATTCGTTCCGTAAAGTAAACTATTCAGGTACGAACAACCTAATTAAGTACATGTGAATTAAATGAATTTGATGATTGATGTGAATCGAACATATAAGAAATGGTTTCATGTTTATGTTTAACTATGAGACCTTGTGTTAAATCGACAATCGATTTCGTTCAATACATTAAGTTGGTCAGGTATGCGATATGTACTTATGCATGTTAAATCGATTGGAATTGAATCATAAATGTGAATTGAGAAGCATAGGTGAAAATGCCTATGTCATATATATGAGTAAGGATAAAATCATCGTAAATTATCGATAAGGATGGGCTATGTGCAAAACCATCTTATAATTGCTAATTTGAATGGTTGTGTGCAAATCAGTAAGCAAGATGTATTGTATTGAGATGATGCTTCAGTGAAAATATACGTATGTTCTTTGTGTTGAATGAATATTAAATTAAAGTTATGAGCCGTATGTGACTAGCATATCTAGTCGAATTTGATACTATTAAATGATGTACTAAGATATGTGTTCCAATGTGGAAATTAAACCCTATGTGGTTGAAAGGATGAAAATCTTTGTTCATAGATATGTGTTTCAGTTATACATGATTGAAGTATAAGTTATGAAAGTGGGAAAGAACAGGTGAATTGTCTATCGAAATGTGAAATTCGGGCTTCGGGCCTAGCAGGCTATAATGCCGGTGAAATGAAATGTTATGTGAATTCGGTGTTCCTTGTAAGATAGGGATTTAGCTGAATGTTTAAGATGAAATGATAGTGTATTATATCATGCTTACATGGCCTAATGGTAAGTATAACATGTTGGTAAATATGCAATGTGCTTTTATAATCGATTGATAAGTTTGAAATGAATGTGAGTAAAATGTTATGCATAAGCTATCAAATGCTAAGTGTGAAAATGAGATGAAAGAAAAGTGTTGAAATGTGTTAATATATGATTAAATATGCATGATATTTGTATTCGCTTAAAGACCGCAGGTTATATCTTGGAATTATATCCGGTTAAATCTCGCAGCTTCATCTTGGTAATATATCCGGTTAAATCCCGCAGCTTCGTCTTTGGTAATATATCCGGTTAATTCTTGCAGCTTCGTCTTTGGTATTATATCCGGTTAAATCATGAGCCTAGTCTGGTATTATATTCGCCTTTGAGCCTAGCAAGCTATTATGCCGGTGAGACACTATTCGGCCTTTGGGCCTAGCAGCTATAATGCGGTGAGATACTATTCGGGCTTTCGAGCCTAGCAGGCTATAATGCCAATGAAATGATAATCGAGCCTCGATCCTAGCAGGCGAAATGTCAGTGATTTGAGAAAAGTCTAAGACTAAGGTACCTCGTGTTAAATTGACAAATGAATACATTCAATATGTTAAGTGGGCCAGGTACACATTATGTAGTCATATGCGAGTTTGATTTGAAGTGAATCATTAGTGTGTAATGTGATACATACGTGAATAAATGTTATAACTATATCTATGATCATGATACATCGGGTCAGGGTGTGAAAGTATGTGAAAGTATTTGAGTTAATTATGTTATATGAATTCAGATTAAGTATGATAAGAATGCTGAACGTGCATTATGTGTTTGTGTGTATTCGGCCAGATGGCAATATACCTAGAATATGGCCTCTTGAGAAATTGAATAATCGAAGTATAATTGCGTTTATTTGTTTGCATTGCTTAAAACTTACTAAGCTTATGAAAGCTTACTCTGTTGTTACATTCCTCTGTTTTATAGATTGTTGGCTTCAGTTATTTGCTCGGGTTGGAGTTCACCGGAGATATTATCACACTGTCGAGCTCACGCTATTGGTGTAAGTAAATCCTAGTATTTCGAGTCTATGACATGTATAGGGTTTTAATGTTGAGTATGTGATACTATAAGTTAGCCAAAGGTGGTGGCTTGTATTGATAAAGTGTTTTGGCCATGTGAATTGGCCTATGTTGGCTAGTGATGTTTTGGGCCTCGTAAGCCCATATATGGGACAGATTGCATGTGAAAAGAAAAGATTTAAATTGATTAAAATTTTTTTGGCACGGTTTTTGTGTGATTGACTAAGTTTAAGTCGGGTAACACTTCGAACCCTGTTCCGGCGAGGGATACGGGCGAGGGGTGTTACAAGTATGTAGCGTCATTGACAACAGTGGAATTCATAGCCCGAGAAATGGGTAAATGATATCCTCTCATTGACATTATATAATTGATGGAAAGTAACTGTGGCCACGGGTCGTTCATTTTTATGATGGATGACTTGATCACTATTTGATAGTGGTTGACTTTTCATGAAGGAAGATATAATGGTTACCATGAGATAAAATAAAATCATATTAGGAGAATGGATATTATCCCAAAGAGATTAAGGATATCTTGTGAGGGTAACACACTTATGACAATGCTATTGAAGAAGCACTGATCAAGTTTCTTTTGTAATGGTATTCCATTGGGAGAGCTCAATAACGGTACTATAGTGGAATGACTTCGTAACTAAATGAGTTTATAATTAATAGGTGAAAAGCGGAAACCTAATTATAAATCATTTAAGCCTTAATTGCATATGTCCAATCGACCCCTCCGCTAGCTCATTGAAACCAGAAATGAATTGCATGTTGAATTAAATGAGTAGAAATGAATAGAAATGGTGAAAATGAAGAAATAAGAAACATTTTGAAATGATTATGGTTTTCTCCAAAATGAAAATGAATATGGAGAAATGGAATCATTTGTAAATGAATATGGTTTTCTCCAAAATAATAATGAAAATGAAAATAATTTCAAAATAAATTTATATATTTTGAATTAAATGAAGTTCAAAAATTGAAATAAATCCTTTGGTCATATTGAATCGTTGAATGTAGAAATATTAAATATATTTTCTTATAGATTCTTTTATGGTAAATTCATCATGATTTTAACGGAATTAGAATTGGATTGAGAAGATTATTTAATTGGACATATATTGAAGCTTATTTTGGGAAATAGAAAAAACAAATATCGAGTTGGATCGAATTATAAAATATTGGGTTAAAAGTCCAAGAAGTACTTGTAATTGGACTCAATATGGAAGATGCTCAAAAGCCCCTCATGTTAAAGAGGTGAACGACAAACCCTAGTAATATTAACTAGGGTTGTCGCCACCAATACTTTTAGTTAAACTAGGAGTTCGTTTTTCTAGTTGAAATAAACTTCTATAATTCAATAAGGGTTCGAGATTCTCTCCCTATAAATAGATGACACCGGTAGGGCTATTTTCACAACTTTAAGATATCATTATTCTATCTGAAAATAGAAAGACTTTTATTCTCTAAGAAATAAATATACTTTTTGGAATAATAATTTTGTCGGTTTCTATTTGAGAAGAGATATTCATTTTCACATTAAAGAAAAGAAAACGATTTCTAGTTCTGTGTTTGATTCAATTTGTTTAAGCTTACACTCGAACCATTTCGTGGTACGAGAATAGCGGGAAAGATAATTTGGTTGAAATTCAAGAACGACAAGGATCTATCTATCCAAAAACACAGGTGCGAATTTAGTCTAGGGTTTATTGTTATAAAGTCACAAACTGGGTAAGTTTTCAAAATTTTTATTTTTTGCTATGCAAGAAAACCGTTTTTGAACCAGTTTTTATCCAACAAAATCTATCATAAAGTCTGAGTTTATCACTTTGGAATTGGATGGTAATATTCCATTAGGCATGAAGCCAACAACTTCTGTGTCTATACATTGTGATTGCCAATTGACAATAGCCATTATAAAGAATAAAACTTTCAATGGAAAAAATAAACGTATTTGTCTAAGGCATGATGTGATCAAGCAGCTACAAAACATAAAGTTATATCAATTGATTACGTGAAGTTAGAGATAAATTTTCTTGATCTTCTAACTAAGCCTTTGAGAAGAAACTAGTAAATGAAACATCGAGGGCAAGATGATTACTATCAAATAGGGATATCAACAATGATTAGAACCCAATCTATGTGATTAAAAATCCCATGAATTAGGTTCATATGAGTAATAATGAAGTTATTAGTTGATTTGTTAAGCATTATAAATTATGCCTATCCTATGGTGTAAATAATGTTAAAATTGAAACGAAGGTGACGATGAGTAAAAACTCTTAAGCAAATCCATATCCTTTATAGGTGGTGTATTAATCAACAAGTAAACTTGATGAATTGACCTATATGAATGCGAAGTTGAGCCTCTTTTATGAGATGTATGACAAAGCCTCTAGAGCACTCATGGAAAATCAAGCACGCGCACAGCCTATTAATGCATAACCACGTTGAATAACAAATCATAGGTATAATGTATTGAATGAGAATGCTAATTTACATGATAAATAATTGGTTCATAGAAATTTATGTTTCACCAATTGTTTAGTAAATTATGTCTCCTTTATCTAAGTTTTGGTTCATAGTTTAAAGGACACCAAAAATAGTACATTATATTAAAGTACTTAGCTAAAATCTTTTCCATTATTATTTGGAGTGTAGTGTATTTCAAAGAATCCTATGTTCCCTAAAGATGCCCTTTGAGTTTTATTTACATAGCATTACTTAATATTGGGCTTATAAGAGCCAGGATTAGAGAATAGGTACACACGCGCGGGAATTGAGCCGAAAGCTCAATCCAATGTTAAATTGGTTGATTTCCCCTACGCACAATACAAGACCTAATCTGTTTTCTTTTCTTTTCTTTTTTTGCTTATTTTATTTTATTTTATTTTAAATTATTTTGATTAAATAGGCTTATCTAAAATCTCATGATTTTCACACCAACTAACATCCAAATTTCCTAAGCTACATATTTTCTTTTCTAAATTTAGACATGCATGGCCAATCTTCATAATCATTAATCAATGTGCATTTCTCTCATCTACCGAAATTCTTCCGTTTATCCCTTCATCTTCTATTTAACTAAGTATTTTTTATACATTCTTCTCATATCTTGTTTCCTTTTAGAAATAAAAGTGCTTGTTGAATCCTGGGGGATATACAATCCACAAAATATCTTTAAGGACAATGCTAGCCACACCTCAAGCATTGTAATTTCCTTTTGCTTTCAACCCCCTATTTTCAACAGTATACCTTTTTTTTACTTTAAAGATCCAATAACCTTAAATTTTTTCTTACCTTATATATAGCTTACAAATCAATGGCTGGTCTTGTTGATATAGGTTTGAATGTCGGTAATGAGAAACCAACAACGTGTTTGAATGCAATATTAAATGAAGGTTTTTAATGGTTTATCAAACATGTTGTTAGTCTACTATTGTTGCACTGATGAATTTCATTTTTCACTTATATGAAGTTAAATAAAATTTTTGTTTGTCCTCATTTAGTATCATCAAAATGCTGCTTATCACATATTGTATTCTTTCCAACATTTGCATATGTAGATGTTGACATACAGGTCTATACATGAAAGAAGAAAACATAACTTGAAAAAGAATAACTAAAATATGAGACAGAACTAACACAAACACAACAAGAATTATCCACGTATAAAAAATTATATAAAACACTTTTGGCCCATTTGGTGTAAGTAATGTTGATATGATATATTAGTTATTATTGATATATCATGTAATTTTGAGATAATAATTAATTTGGTAAGTTCGATGTTTTATATGCTCACGTGACTTTTTGTTTGAATATAAAGGATAAAAGAAAACACTTGGAGGTGGTATTTAAATATCATTTATGATATCCATTTTTATTATTTTATTTTGTTTCCAATAAAACCATCATCTAACACTAAAAATTACATTTTTTTTGCTTGATTACTAAAAACATCCTCATCTTCTTCATTTTCTTTATTCTCTTTTACTGCCATTGTTGTGGAATAAAGGTAAAAAGATTGCTCAAAATTTCATCGTTTGTGAAATAAAATAAACTATATTTATGAATACTCATGGTCTTTTAAAAATTTTACCATCATTAACTAATTATTGATTATAAGATCTTCATTTCTCAATTAGTGACATATTTTGTATGGCCTACTCTTCATTTAGTTGAAAATATATTATTAATCATTCCACATCAATACTCTCATTTAAAGAAAACTTTTGAATTATATATATTCTAAATCTATGTTATTTTTAAGATATTTTGTTGGTTTTTAAAATCAAAATGCAAATGAAAGAAAGTGTCAAGTTAGCCAAAGGTTGATAAACTCACAAATTTCTTAAAACAATATTTGATAATTAAAATGGTTTAATAATGAAGAAATATTATCGACAAACATTTTAATATATTATGTTAATAAAAAATGAAAAATGTGAAATATAAAATATTGATAAAAATTATTTTTTTTTGAATAAAATCGACTAGTCGTTTATTGAAAAAATAACTATAGCACAGAGGTTTGGTGAAGCCTAAAAATAGGCCTATTGGGTGTATCTCCAGCCGATCCATTAAAGAAAAATAAAGAAAGCAAAAAGCTCTAGTGGGAGACAGAATACTTAAAGCTACAAAAACAGGAAACCTAGGGAAATAATTACTAGTCGAATCAAAGTGCAGCTGGACACCATTTTCTAACGTCTTTTCATTTCCAATTGTCCCATCTGCTTCAGTTGATAGCCGATTCATTTCTTCCATGGTATACTATTCGTTCCCTTTCTTCTTTCACAAGGCAATTTTCAATTTGGGAGCCTACTCCATCTTCCCTCCGGACCCAAATGAATGTGGTGTAGTGCCTCTCCTTCCAGGTGCGTTTCCTTTCCCTTCTTACACCATCTTCTGTAACTCTCCTTCCAAGTGCATTTCCTTTCCCTTCTTAGACTATCTTCTATAATATTGTGAGCCAAAACATTCTCGGTTCTATTGATAAATTGAAACCTGATTTCTTGAAAATGCTCCGACTTTTTTTTAATATCATTGATGATTGCTCTTATCACTGACTTATCTTGCGTCGCTGTTTGACACTTCTTTATGACTGTGCGTGAATCCCTCTTTATCGCAACTAAGTGTATTCCCATAGAAAGCCCAAGTTTGACCGCATGAAGTCCGACATAGGTTTCTGCTGCAAAAGATGTTGGAACATTTGAGTTCAAGACAGTCTTCGTAGCGAGGGGAACTCATATCCGATCCCAGACCACCAGTCCCGCCATCGATTTGGAATCCCTATGGTTAAAAGCAGCATCAAAATGAATCGACACCCCAGAACTTGTATCGCTCTGCCTGGTACTCCTATCCTTATTCAAGGTATTCCTTCTTTCTGTCAGACCATCAAGCTTTACCAAATACCTTTGAACTTTTAATGATAGTTCCCTGCCTGACTCTAATTTCCTTTCATGCATGAGTTTGTTTCTCGACCCCCACAGGAACCATATTCCATAACAAAACAATCGACATTGTTGGTGAGTGCTCCTCTGGAAAATCCAGGTAAGCCAATCCCAGAAACTTTGAAACATAAAATTATTTACCCAAGAAAGGTCTAACATTTGCCAAACCTCTACTGCTACAGGACAATACCGAAAGACATGAGATATATCCTCTACCGCAGATCCACAACGAGGACAAACAGTAGTGTCGACTACTTGTTTAGATCTCAGATTAACTAAAGTAGGTAGATAGTTCCATGATGCTCTCCAGACTGTAATCATAATCTTTAAGGGTAGTTGTAAATTCCATAGTTGTTTGTAGAAGTTTTTAAAATCGGCCTGCAATAATAAGTTGTTAGAATCCGACCTATTGCTTTGTAATAGTTTGTAGGCACTCCTGACTGAAAGCTCACCAGAAAGCTCACCCTTCCACACCTGAAAATCGACTTCTGGGATTTCCACCAGAGGGATTTGCAAAGTCTTTTGAGCAATATCTATTGGGAAGGTACATTGCACTAGATCTGTCTTCCACAAATTATTTGTGTTATCAATTAAATCAGAGACTAACTGAACTTCATTATCACTTCCGTGACTCCCAACAATCGTATCTAATCCTAGTATCCACTGGTCTTTCCACACTGAAATTCCAGTTCCCCGTTTGACTCTCCAACTCAACCCGCTTCGTAACAAACCTTTTGTAGCCCAGACACTCTTCCAGGTAAGTGAAGGTGAGGTACCTAATTGTGCATTAAAAAAAATCTGAATGTGGATAATACTTGGCTTTAAGAACTTTTGCCAATAAGGAATTCAAATAACAAATGAGATGCCAACCTTGCTTAGCTAACATAGCAATAATAAACTGGCTAATATTTCGAAACCTGAAACCTCCATTTTCTTTCAAAATACAAAGGTTCCTCCACGCACACCAGTGTATAACCCAGTCTTCCATGTCCGTTTTGCCACCAAAACTTGGCAATAATATTCCCAATCTCAACACATAACGTCTTAGGTAAAAGAAAACAGGCCATTGTGTAAGTTAGGATGGCTTGTAGAGTAGACTTAGTAAATACTTCATTCCCTCCTTGTGATAGACGTCTCGTACTCCAGTTATCAATTCGCTGTTTAATTCGGTCTTTTAAAATCTGAAATGATTCTTTTTTCTTCCTGCCTACCATGTTAGGCAACCCTAAGTAACGCTCCGGGTCATTCGAACTTTGCACACCCAATATATTGCCCACCACTCTTCTTTCAATTTTAGATGTATTCTTACTAAAAAAGACAATTGATTTGTCAAAATTAACGCACTACCCTGAACACATTCTGTACTTTCTGAGAATTTCTTTTAAAACGCTTGCTCCTCAACTTGTCACTTCACTAAATAAAATGCAGTCATCTACAAATAGTAAATGTGATACCTGTGGACCACTCCTACTGGCTTTTACTCTTCTCAACAGCCTTTCGCGTAATTCTTAATACATTAGACAAGATAAGCCTTCCCCACATATAAGAAACATAAAAGGGCTGAGTGGATCCCCTTGACGCAGCCCCCTTACCGGTTGAAACTTCTCCCCTTCAAAACCATTTACTATTACTGAATAGGAAACAGAACTTATGCACTCCATAATAGTCTCAATCCACCTTGAATCAAAGCCCATACGAGTCGTTATTTCTTTTATAAATTTCCTCTCAACTCTATCATATGCTTTACTCATGTCAAGTTTCACTGCCATAAAACCTTTCTGCCCTACTCGTTTCTGTTTCAATGTGTAAAGAATTTCATACGCAAGAAGAACATTATCCGAGATTAATCTCCCTGGTACAAAAGCACTTTGAGCCACATCAATACATTTCCCAATATCACCTCTGAGCCTATTAGCAATAACTTTCGCCATGATTTTATAAATCATATTACATAAGCTGATTGGTCTAAACTGCTTCATATTAACGGGGTTAGCAACTTTTGGAATGAGTACAATGTGCGTAGAATTTACCTGTTTGAAACCTTTTTCCTCATTCAGAGTTTTTAAGTAGAAGTTGAGTACATCATTTCCAACAATGTGCCAACACTTTTGATAAAACAACACCGGTAATCCATCTTCCCTTGGGGCTTTAGTGGGTCCCATCTCAAACACTGTGGCTTTAATCTCTTCCTTTGTTTAGGATACCGTAAGCACTTGATTATCCTCCTCAGATATACATCTAGCAATTCCCAATAATAGTTGTTCACATCTTCCCCTATCTTCTGGCATAAATAAGTTTTGAAAGTAAGACCGCGCAATACCTTCTATTTCTGGGATGATCTCCATTTCTCTTCCCTTCTCATCCTGCAATTTATGAATCAAATTTCTCCTTCTCCGGTGTGTAGCTTAACTATGAAAGAAAGCAGTGTTCCTATCTCCATATTTCAACCAGTTTATGCGCACTCTTTGTTCCTAGTAGCATTCGTCTTTATCTATTTCAAGGTTCAGTTGAATTTTTGTGTCGATCAACTCAGCCAGATTAGCATCATCTCTCACAGGTTCTAGGAATTCTGATAACCTGTTTGTAAGAACTGTCTTACGCCTCTATCGATCGGCTTGAATCCGAGTAGCCCAACTTCTTAAACCATGCTTTAGCATATCTAATTTCTTTAACAAGTAACCTGATGATGACCCCCCAATGCTATTGACTTCTTCCTCGAATGACTCATCCAGTGTCCACCAGGCTTCAAATCTAAAAACTTGCCTCTTCACCCATTTTTCTACCTTGATTGTATTAATTAATAGGGGGCAGTGATCAAAGAACAAATGAGTAAGGTGTTGGATAGTTACCTCAGGAAACATGGCCATCCATTCTTTATTTGCAACGCCCCTATCAAGCCTTTCATGTATATTTGTCTTCGGTAAATTTCCCCTCTCTCATGTAAACCATCTCCCAGAAAACCCTACATCCACTAGGCTGCAATCTACTAGAATATTACGGAACAGCTCTATTCTTCTTTCATCTCTTAGAAGCCCTCCCCTCTTTTCAAACCCGTACATTATTTCATTAAAGTCCCCACAAACAAACCACGAAAATCTCTCTCCAGTGTATAAGTTTCTCAACGCATCCCAATAATTATTTCTATCATGTACATATAGGGACCCATAAAAGCCGGTAAACCTCTACTGACCTCTCACATCAGTATCATCTACTACCACATCAATAAACCTTTTCGAGTATTGCCGAAGCATAACACACACCTCCGGTTTCCACGCCAAACATAAGCCACCTCTAGTACCATCCGGATCCACTTCAATCCCATGAATATACCCACAACTCCTGTGAATATTTTCCATTTGATTTTTGCATATCTTCGTCTCCATGAAGAAGACCATTTGGGGATTTTGTAACTTCAGCATATACCGAAGTCTCCGAGTTGTCCGTAGACTCCCAAATCCACGAACATTCCATCTTAACAGCTTCATTTCGCCCGATCGGCTTGCCTCTTGGCAGTCGCCGATACAAAGTGATTTCCCTTTAATAATCTCCTATTCCTACCCCAATACTATCGTACCCTCCATCTCCCCTCTAGCCCACTTCTTCCCTTCTTCGCCGATCAGAACCCCTTCTTCCAGATCGTGCTCCATGTCAGTTAAAGCTGGATTCGACATTGAATTACTCCCCATGTGGTTTCTTAAAATTTTTCGACCTTCCAAACTGAACCCCAAGACTGGGTCAAAAAATTATTCATATCCCGCTATTTTATTTGTACTAGTCCGAAAATTACCCCCATTCTGAAAATTACCTACGCCATCACCGCACGTTTTCCCATCCCTTTCTTCTCTCAACCATACACTATTCATTGCTACAGCCCTCCGTGACTAAGCTCGTAGGGAAGAATCCTAACCCATCTCAGCTACTTACACCCCTAGTGCCATCTTTGCTTCACAAAAAGAGTCATTATGCCCCAGTCGACCGTAGTAAAAACAAAAAAGGGAGAGTCGCTCATACCTAAAACTTGCATAGGTACAATTTTCATTGAACAAAATTCGTTTCCTCCTTTTTTAACAATCGTCGCACATCAATCCGAACTCTTACCTGCAAGTAATTTGTGTTTCCCTTTCCCAGATTTGAACCATCATACTCAATAAATTCTCCTATAAAGTTACCCAACTGCATTGCCAAATTTTCCAAAAAAATGCCAATGGGGACGTCATGTATCTAGACCCAAAAAGACGCCATAAACAGTGGGATTTTTAGAGGATCTTCTCCCCATTGTAACTTAAGTAAAACTAGCAAATGATTATTAAATGTCCATGGAGATCCCTTCAGCACCCTATCCAAATCCATGATATGATAGAACTGGAACAGAAATCTTTTTTCACCCAAATCCCAAATGTGAACACCCCTAACTAGATGCCAGAGATTAGCCATTGTACTTTTCATGGCAGGAAAATGGATAATACTAGCGGTTAAAAAATATCCCACTAACTTGAAAAACTCCTCTTATCTTCTATATTCGGTTCGATTTGGACTTGTAGGATGGCATCTTCTTCCTCATTGAGTGATAACCCTGCTAACTCGTTTTCCATTAATTTTAGGCATAAATCTCGATCAAACGTACCGCTATGCAAACCAAGAGACCCTCCAATCTGGAATTGTGTCGTTACCCCTCCACTTTCAACAAGAACAAAGCCCAAGAAAAGATACGTGCCAGAGAAGTCAGACTAGAGACGTGCCAGAGAGGGCAGACATATTGATACAAATTATTAAATATAAATTATTAGTTGAAAAAAATTATTGTAACGGCCTAATTTTCAGTGGTGTCGGAAATGGTGATTTGAGATCACTAAATCCGACAAGTAAGATTTAACAAGATAGTAATTTAACATTTATGAGTCAAGTAAGAATTTAGAAGAATTTGTGAATGGGCGAATTTAGTGAATTAAAAGAATTTATTAGGTCAAACGGGTAAAAAAACGAGGTATCAAGACCTAAAATTTGAAAACTGAGCCATAAATATTTTTATAAATATTTATGGAGTGTCATTTAATTAGTATTAAAGTTTGGTTGAGAAATTTTAACGTTTGGGTAGTCAATTAAATAAAAAGGACTAAATTGTAACAAATGCAAAATTTTCTAGAAGGATTAAATAGCTCAAGTGTTAAAATAAAGAGGATAGTGAATAGGCTGGACGGCAAGGGCAAGAAAATCAGCAGAAAAATAAGGGAAATAAGGGCAAAATTAGAAATTTTACAATTTTAACATATAAAATAAAGACAAAATTGAAAAATCTAGAGATCTCTTTATATTTTCTCAGCCAAAACGCCATAGAAGATCTGGGGAAAGCTATTTTTCATATTTTTACATCATGTAACTTTAATTCTTGCTCTTTCTTGATAATTTTTATGTTTTTATGACTTTTACAATTAGGTCCACTTATAGAATTCATTAGTTTTTGATTTTATGGGTGAAATTGGAAGTTACAATAGATGGGTAAGGGAATTTTATGATGAATTATTATGAAATTTAAGTTCTAATTTCATATTAAGGTGGTTTTATTAAGTGATTTTTATAGAAAATTGTATTTAGGACCTAATTGTGAAAAAGTTGTGAATTGAAGGTTGGTGTTGAAATTCAGAATATCAAAGGTTTTGAAATAGTTTATAATGATAAAATAAATTGTTAATTGAGAAAAATTAGTTCAATTGATGGGTGAATTGAGCAGGGACTAAATTGTAAAAACTATAAATTTTGGGGTAAAAGTGTAATTTCAGAATTTGAAGAGCATAAATTGTGAAGTGAAATAGAAATCAAATAAATGCTAATGAGTGAAAAAAATTTATATTATAGATCAAGAATCCAAAGAAGAACGAGGAAAAGAAAAAAATTGCGGAATAGTCCCTAAATTTCAATATCTTTTACAAATCAGCCGGGTAAGTTCATATGTTTGAATTTAGATGTTTATCTGTGAATGATTGAATAATATAATGTGTTATTATATATGAATTTGTTGTGAGATTGTGAAAATTTTGTTAATGAAAGAATAAATGTGAAAAATACAAATTAGGAAAAAACGCAGGAATTGAGTACGTTCGTATCGTGACATGTGATGAATTGACGGATAAGACCATGATTGTTCCATGGCAAAGTGTGAAATGTAGGTATGGTATCATCCATACTAAGTTGTAAAATATAGGTATGGTATTATCAAATCCATACTGAGTTAAGAAATGTAGGTATGGCATTTCCCATACCGAGTTGTAAAATGTAGGTATGGTATTTCAATGAGGAAAACCATACTGAGTTTATGAATTGGGCACTGAATAATGACGTACTCACTTTCGTAAGCCGTTTCTTAATTTGATAATAAGAAATACAAGAGAAGTGAACCAAATGAAAGAGATTGGGTAGTTGTTAATGTTGAGCTCAACTATGTGAAGTATTATAACAGTGGTTGTGAATGGCAGGAAACTTAGGAAATGTTTTGGTATTGTTTGGAAATATTATGTTTGGTAAGCATTACTTTTAAACTTATGAACTTACTAAGCTTCAATAAGCCTACTTGTGTGTGTTTGATATTTTTATGTTGATTGAATTGAAGTGAAGTTGGTAAATCGGATCAACACAACAAGGCACACTATCCAGATCAATTCCGGTAGTTTTGTTTTATGTTTAAAGATTTATATGGCATGTATAGAGTTTAAATGAATTGAAGTAAAGATGTTATAAACTAGTTAACAATATTTTGTACTAAAACAGTTTTTGGTTAGTAGCAGTAGTTTGATTTTGAAAATTCATCATAAATTATGAAAATATAATTAGAGGTTGAATAAGATATGAAATTAAATCCTATTTAATCTAGCTTCACATAGAAGAAGCGGTGTAAGCAAAAGACTTTCATATCAGGAGATATTTGAATTTTTGTAAGATAAAGTTAGAGTGATTTCGAGCTCCCCTATTTTGACTTGTAAAAATCATTAAAAATTGTACAAAATTAATTATGGGACATAATTTATATGGTTAGATTCCTTAATGAGTATATTTTTATGAGAAACAACCTATAATATTATTTGAATTTTGTACAAAGAGATAATTAAATTTTAGTGAAGAGTGGTCAGAACTGTCGAGCAGTGAAACAGGGGAGACTTTAAAGAATAAACTGTACTTCGGGTAATTGCCAACTTCTTACTGTCATAGATGTACAAGCCCATTGTTTAGCAAATTCTTTAGTCCCCAAAGATTTTGTCCATATCTTTGCTGAATTGATTAGTTCAGAAATACTTCCGCTAGAATGACAGAAAATAAAACTATTTTTGTTCTTCCAAATAAACCAACAGATAATAGAATAGAAAATAGTTCACTCTCCATCAAAAGACAAAAAATTACCTTTATTCTTAATATTCCATAATATACACCTTTCTCTTGCCAATCGAAAAAAAATGTCCCAGACCCTTGTTGGTACAACTAATTTCCACACCCCAAAGGTAAAAGCACAATCTATTAGATGCATTGACGACTCCATAACATCACTGCAAAGTTCACAAGCATGTGGATTATGCAGTTCCCCATCTCACGCGCTCTTCATTCGATAGAAGCCTATCACGGAGGAATAACCAAATGAGTAATCGAACCCGTTGAGGCACTCGAACCTTCTAAAGTAACATATGCCCCTCATTATGTCTCAAAGTATGAGTAGAGAAGAGATGCTTATAGGAATCTTCCATTGAGAATTTCCCTGCTGTCATCCATCTCCAACTAAGAATATCATCCCCTGCTTCTTGCATTGGTACTTTGCAGGCCTTTGTTTGTTCAACCACTCATCGGGGAACCACCATTAATAACCATTGTGTATTCCATATACCATTCGATAAAGTCATATCATAACTTGAGTTGCTTCATCAAGAATCTCATGACCACTAAAATGATATTTTAAAATTCCCACTTCCGTTACTCAATTGTCATTCCAAAAGTTAATCACAAGACCATCGTTTACCACCCAAAACAGTCGCTTCTTGACCTCATCCCAAACCTTAGACAATGAGCACCAAAGATAGGAACAGTTAATACGAGTAATACCATCTGGAATCAGCCCATGCATTTTGTATTTATTCCATAAGATTCTAACCAAAAAAACTTCAGGATTAGCAATCATGTTATACCCAAGTTTCAATAGAAAAAGTTTATTCTGATCAACAATATGCCTTATCTCAAGTCCTTTATTCACAAGAGGTTTACAATAATCTTCCCAATTAACAAGTGATATTTTTTTCTTTGAAACTGAAAACCCCTGATAAAAATTTTGAGCCAATTTTTCAATCTCCTTTCAAATCGAAATAGGAATGCGGGTCGTTGCCATAAAATAATTATGTATTGCCATTAGAATAATTTAACCAAGGTGAGTCTTCCTATTAAGGATAATTTGCGCACATCCCACCCACCAAGGCAATTTCAAACTTTATCCATGATGAATTGGAATGAACCAACTCCAACTCTCTTCTTAAATTGCTGACTTTAGAGAAACCAAATTTGGCACAAAGCCTTTATTGTTCCTCCATATTAACATTATTCGAGAAATAAACCTGAGTCTTTTACTAATTAACACGATGCCCAGAAAAGTAACTGAGAGTATACAACACATACTTTAGACAATCAACATCTTTCCTATCTGCCTTACAAAAGAGTATCAAATCATTTGCAAAAAATAAGTGAGAACTCCTGGGCCTCTACGAGAAAGCATGAGTGGTTCCCAACAATTTTGCTCAACTGCCACATTGATCAAATGTCCCAAGCGTTCTATACCTAAAATAAACAAATACGAAGATAAGGGATCACCTTGAAGGACACCTCTGGTTGGGATAAATGTCTCCATAAGAGAACCATTCCAAAGTAATTACATAAATGATAAAGAAACACAAATTATTATAATCCTTACAAGAGATTCCAAAAATCTTACAAACAAGGTTCCTCGTAAAAAATCCCATCTAACTCGATCATAAGATTTCTTCATGTCGACCTTTATAGCTATCTAGTCCTTTTTTACTCTTTGTATTTTTCATTGTGTGAATAGCTTCTTGTGCCACTACTATATTATCTGATATGCTTCACGAAGTAATAAAACTTGACTGATTTTGCTTCACCAAAATTTGCATAGCTCGACAAAGTCAAATAACAATTAGTATAATGGTAACCTTATATAACACGGTACAAAGGTTAATTGGGCGAAATTGATTAATGGTTTCTGCTCCAATGTTTTTAGAAATAAAAACCAATAAGGTTCTGTTGAGACTTAGCTCCAAAACCCCTCCCTTAAAAAGATTTTTTACCATCTCGAAAACACTTTCGCCTACAATATCCCAAATATCTTGATAAAATTTCGCATGAAACTCATCAATTCCCAGAGAGTTCAGAGGAGTCATACTAAACATAAAATGTTTGACTTCTTCCATACTCACCTTGTAAGAGAGTGTTTCAAGCAATTCCCCTCCAATCCTCGGAAAAAGCCCTGTAATTGGGAAATCTCCAATGTGGTAATCATCCACCTTATACAACTTGGAGAAATATCCAACTGTATGATTCCTTAAAACTCATTATCAAAACACTGCTCTGATCTATCAATTTCAATGCCTCAATTCTATTCTGCTTCCTTCTTTTCATGGTACGACCATGGAAAAATTTGTATTTTGATCACCATTCCAAAGCCACTCATACCATGACTTTTAGAACCACAAAAGCTTCTCTTGATATAGTATTTGTTCAATTTCTATTTGAATTTCCACTTCTCTTTGTTTTAAACATTCAGAGTAACAATGTTTTAACCTTTCTTGAACCCGTTCCAACTTTCTCAAGGCCCTCCTTTTCTGTGAAATAATATTCCCAAATACTGTCTTATTCCATTCTTTAATCCACTAAGTTGAAATCCCTAAATTCTAAACAATGCTAACATCGGATCTTTAGGATTTTGCAATGACATCGTAGAATTTTGAGTGTGTTTGTCAGCTTCCTAAGAAATGAAAAGGCCTCTCACCCTTTCTTCCTTTAGACATACTAGCCGAAACAATAATGAATCGATAATCTAATTTCAGCCTATACAAGTAGTGAACATAGGAATTAGGTGCAAAAGATAACCAAAGATTATTACCAAGTGCTCGGTTTAGCCATTTAGAAAGATTGCCCCTAATCCAAGTATATATTGATATTTGAAACCCTAAATCTTAGAGTGCCTATTGAGAAACAAAAGACTTAAAGTGGTTACAACCCAAATTTCGAGCCTCTGTCCCCCACGCCTTTCTTCACAGCTTAAAACGATATTAAAGTCACCAGCCAAAAGCCATGGTCCCACCACTTCAGCAAATATTAAATTCAAGTTATTCCAGAGTTCCTTCTTCGTATTTCATTGAGGATTTGCATAAATTTCAGTGCACAAGAAAGGAGTTATATTCCCATCAACTCGTATTCTCATATGCATAAATTTTGAATGCACCTTCAAGTTATCAATACCAATATCATAGCTCCATAACAACCAGATACCCCCCACAAATCCTGTGGCTTTAACACTAAAAGAATTGTCAAACCTAAGCTTAGCTATCACTCAGTTAACCTTACTTCCACTGATTTCGTCTTAAATAAAGCAATAAAATTTGGCTTAAATTCCTTTTTATATTCAGCCAAAAAAATTGGAAAACGGGTATGCCCACATCCCTGACAATTCCAGAAAAACCTTTTAAAATTCAGACCTACCACTATCGAATTAATAATTAGAAAATTGATACCTACCCATTCATGCCTTCTTAGCATTTGTTAACATCTCATCGTTCATCTTAACTAATGCGGTATCACCCTTCACCATGACCATATCACCTACGACGAATTTGCTTAAGCCTTGAATAAGGTCTTTAATCGCCACATCAGTCCGAATAGAAAGGTTATCAACATACGAAGATTTTTTTGGTTCATGTCCTATGTTTTCACCAGTCTCCTTCACCATCATAGATTGTTGTTGACCAGCATCCTTCCTCAAATTAGAAAATGCACTGGAACACTCTAGAACATCTAAAGAATTTACCTCCTTCAAAATCCCTTTTTTTTTAAATTCAAAGAAACAACTATATTTTCTTCCTTTAAAAAGCCCATTCTCAACAGCCCAAAATTGTATTAGTTCTAACTTAGAGTCCAGTATTCATGGTCCCATCCTTGAACCATCCTCAAAAGGGTTACCATTCAGCCCAGGCTGAGCCATCGTATTACTAATAGGTTGTAGCACTTTGGACCCTCTTTTTGGCTCATTTAGGTTAGAAACCACTTTATTTTTACCCTTAATCGTCGCTTTCCTACCAACAGTCATCTTGTTTTTCACACTAGCTTTAAAATTCCTTTTAGTCAACCCTCTATTCTCCACAATTTCCTCTCCAACCTCCTTATTTTATACTCTGTCATTTAAGCTAGACGATTTATTTTCATCTAATTCTTCAAGATTTCTGCTTAGAATCCCAAACCGAGATCCTGATACCCCTTGATTATTGCTAACAACATGTTTTTCACCGCCAGTTTAGAGCTCTATCATTGTCTTCATTCCACAATCATCTAAGATCCAAATTTTCACCCTCTACTCATTCTTTCATAGAGATAACCTTACCAACTCCACTTTCCAATATCCCTTTAGAAGTCTCTATTTCCCCCGATTCGTGAGGGCATAGGTCGCTCTTATGACCAAATCTCTGACATTTAAAACATACGAATAGCAACGACTCATACTCCATACGCTGAAATTTCTCGTTAATTTGCATTTTTAAAACCAACAATTTTCCCAAATCAACATAGGCTGCAATCCTCGAGAATTGGCCTTTGGAAGTACTATTCGTATTTCGGTCAAATTTTGCAACCATCCCAATTGCATTGCCAATAAACCAAAGTAGGCTTTTTGTATACATACCTTTTGGTAGCCCAGGCAATTTGATCCAAACCATCAGACTTGTTGGGTAAGGTTAATCCATTGAAAATGTTAGCATCCACAGTCTCACTATCAGATAATGCCCAAATATTGTCCATGGTCCACCAAACAGCACCTCCAAATATTCCTCATTAGTTTGAAATTTGACCGAGAAATAATCGTGTTCCAGATCAATGATATGCAAAGGTTGATTTTTTCTCCAAATCGCTTGCAATTTGTTAACCATATCAAAATAAGAGATTTTTCTCCCAAGTAGCTTGACAATCACTATCCGTGCCATTCACTTAGCGATGAATTGGTGTACCCGATCAGAAAAGGTTATGGATGGAACACTGTCTATAATCTTCGCCTTTGCATCCCCATCACCCAATTCAAAGTCCTCCTCTTGCTGCACATTAGCCCTTGCAGGAAAACTTCCCATCAGCTTTTCTTTCCAAGATACAGATTGGGCACCAGCCCCTTCCACTATCATCCCTTTTTCATTTCCCACTAGGTCATTAGGATCCGATGGTTCGTTCGTCCTATGTTTAACCTTCTTTGTCGACCTTCTAACGTCATTTGCAGAAGCCACATCGTAATTCGTCATTTGGAGAGCAATATATATTTTGTTATGGATAAGTATTCACATCTGATATTTTTGGCACCATGCTTAGAACTACCTATAAGCCCTCCCCAACCCATAAATATAAGGATAATACGTTTTAGCACACTTGAACCATCGTCCTCCTAAATTCGCAACAATACCCATGCCAATCGAGCTATGACTCAACCAACAAATAAGCTTATTTTATTAGTTTCATTATTATTACAAACAAAAACTTTGAGATAGATAACAGTTTAATAAAATTTTCATAAATATATATAAAATCTAATTAATCTATTTCTCACTATTTATATTTATACATATATTTAAAAACATATTTATGTACGCTATCTTAGATACAACTAATTAACATGGATTAGAAATCAATAATGTATTGAGCATAAATATTCATTACTCACGGTGCTATTTTGCTATAAAACATAGTTTGATTCCTTTAAGAATACATGCCAAGCATTAGGATTTAATTTAATTAAAATTTTTATTACTAAATTTATAATAAATATGTTTTAATTACCCTTATATTTACTTACCTTATTATTTTAAGTGCAAATATTTTTAGATATATATATATATATATATATATATATATATATAAATGTGTGAAATCAATGATATATTTTTACCTTATTATTTTAATTAACATGGTATCGGAAATCAATAAAGTATTTACTATTTTCACCCTCAAAATGAAAGAAAAAGAAAATAAGAGACCATTTATAGTTAAAGAGGGAGGAATAATTGCTACTTAAACCCCTCCGCTATTTTGGGCTATTCTTAGAGGGTCTTCCATCTTTTTGTTTTACCATGTTGGTACTCTTTATTTTATTCTAATTACAATTTGACATAAATTAAAGTATCAATTTTACGTTGACACACCCATAGTATTTAATATAAATTAAAAATTGGGCAATTTAATTTCTTAAATATTAAAAATATAATATCCACATTCTTAATCTTTTTTTCTTTCAAGTCTTATTCGCACAAACAATTAAATTAACATATTTTTGTTGATATATTGCTATTATTATAAATTTGTTAAAAAGTATCCGTTATTCATATATTATTTTAAAATTTATAATATAAAATATTATAATACAATTTTACAATATTTTCACCATACGTAAAAATATTATTTAAAATTAAAACATATTTTATGAAATAAAATGATTAAATTTATTTCACATTATTAGTTAAATTTTAAAAAAATACTAAATGATTTTAATATTTTTCCTCTCCTCTTACTCCACCGATCTTCTGGCAGTTATCCCTTCATTTCGTCTATTGTTTTTTAATATAATTCAGTAACCGTCTCCGCAAGGTATTCTCACCACAAAAACAAAAGCATTGTGGAAGTAACCATCTCCTGTCTTTCTTCTCTTTCCCAAAGCGCCAACCAACTACTTACCAAGCAAACCCAATTTAAAACAATACCGCCAAAATTTAACCGCCAACCGCCCAGCTCCGTCGCCGCATCAGCTTTTCTCTAAATCTTCCAAAGCATCTTTTTTGCTGTGCTTCCACCGTATTGGATCATTCCCTGGTCCTCCTCTCCGACCCGTCGACGGCCAGTTGGCTTAAACTATCGTAGACATCAGCGTCCTATTTTTTGATATCGTGGATTTAAATCGGATGAGCCAGAGAAACGAGAAACCTTTGGGAGAAGAGGGAACGGATGATCCGATCCCTCCGCTGCAAGTGGATCTGAAGATAAACGACATCGTAGGGAATGGGATATCGGGAATGCTTTACAAATGGGTGAATTACGGGAAAGGATGGAAACCGAGATGGTTCGTTTTGCAAGACGGAGTTTTATCGTATTATAAAATCAGCGGACCTGATAAGATCCTTGTTAGCCAAGAAACAGAAAAAGGATGCAAAGTTATTGGCGAAAAATCTCGCCGTATTATCTCCGGCCATCGCGATTCCTTTTCAAATAATTCGCTAACCAATCGCAAACCCTTCGGTGAAGTCCATCTAGAGGTCAAAGTCAAGAAAAAAGGTTTAAAATAAACGAAAATGAATTTGATTTTTGAGTTATTGATTTTATTTTTTGTTTCAGGTTTCTACTTTCAGGCAAAGCAAATCACACGATAAGAGATTCTCAATCTTTACCGGAACGAAGATGCTTCATTTACGAGCCGAGTCGCAGGACGATCGAGAAGCGTGGATGGAGGCGCTTCAGGCTGTTAAGGATATGTTCCATAGGGTGTTCCATAGTAAGGTAGTGGCGCCGATGGTGGACAAAGTGGCGATTTCAACCGAGAAGTTGAGGCAACGGCTGGTGCAGGAAGGGTTAGACTCAGCGACAATCGAAGATAGCGAACAGATCATGAGGAATGAATTCGCCACGTTGCAGAAGCAGCTCGTATTGCTTAAACAGAAACAATGGCTACTCATCGACATCTTGCAACAATTAGAGGTATATGTTATGAAATGAGAAAAAAACATTCAATTTTCAAAAACTGATCCAACATTTACTTCGATTCACTAATCAAAAATTATATTTTCAGATTATTGATATTTTTAAAAAATTCAATAAAACAGGTAAATATGTCTCATTATATTAAATTGGTGTTAATTTAGGTTTGATTTTTGTTTTCTTTTCTTTTCTGAAGTTTTTGAATGAACATGAGAGGAAATTATCGGTATGGATGTTATCGTATTGATAATTACGCTACTCATTAAAATGGTAAAATTTTAATTTAAGTCCTTCATAATTTATAAAATTTTAAATTAATAATTATAAAATTATATTCTAACATTAAAATGGTAAAATTTAATTTAATTTAATTTTTTAAAATTATAAAATATGATTTATTAAAATAATAAAATTATAATAATTTATAAAATTTTAAATTAATAATGATAAAATTATATTTTAACCTTAAAATGATAAAAATTTAATTTAATTTAATTTTTAAAAATTATAAAAATATGATTTATTAAAATAATAAAATTATATTTTTATTATTATAAAAAATACAATTTAATTTCCATCCTCAAATTTTTTAACTCCATCATAAATTATAATTATAGAAATGTATGTTTTGTGCGTGTTATAAATGCTTGTAAATAAATTTGATTTTTTTATTTTATAAAATAAATCTGAAAAAGGTATCGAAAGGATGAAATCTTGACCGCCCAATCAGTCCAGGTGAAAAACACGAGGGGGACCCATTCTATCCAATCTTCTCTTAAACCCAAAACGTCGGTGTATTAAAAAATCACGTGTGTACTTTTGGTGAAGGACTCTATCAAACCGTAATTGCATCAGATTATTTGTGTTTTAGTTATTTTCCATACGTTTTATAAATTTTTTAAATGTGTTTTAACAAATTAATGTGTTGAGTATTGTTGTCTATTAAAAAAATAAAGTGTTCATTTAAAATATTATATTGGAAAATATAAAATATATATTTAAATGATGTTTGAATATGTTAATATTATGTTGTTCCATTACAAATATTAAAATTTAATTTATTGTAATTCATTATTAATAATTATTATTAGTTATTTTTAAATTTTAATTTGAATATATAACATATATATTACATATTAAAATATAATCATCACAAATACAAATATATAATGATATATATCTTTAAATTAGTTTTAATGGAAAATAATTGTACATTGAATACAAATATTAAATTAAAAAATAAAGATTGAAAACATCATCTGACTTTCTTTAAGAAAAACATCAGACTCAAAGTGATTTTTTTTTTTAAGAATTAATTATAGAGAGACGTTTTAGAAAGGGGGATGAGTTAGAGATGTTTATGGGTCGAGTTCGGGTTAGACTTAAAGCATGATATTAACATATTTTATATTTATTCAAGTTCGGTTTGACTCGAAATATGAGCATAAAATTTTGTTCAAATTTCTTCATATTTACAAAAGACTAATCTAAATTCATTTTAGGTCCGTCCATATTATTTTAAAAAAATATTTATTTCATTTCATTTTATTTTAATATTTAATAATTTTTAATTTTTTATTTATTGAAAATTTTTTATATAGTCATTGTAATGGGCCAAAATTGCCCGGCCCAAGACCCACAAACAATAAACAAAAAAAAAAGACCAAAACAGTCCAATTTTTAAGCCTTGCCCAGCCCAAATCACTAAATAACAAACCCAATACAAACCCAAACTAACCCAAAACCCTAAGCCCAATCCTATGGCCCAAATTTTTTTTTCCCAGAAACAGCAAACCCTAGCACTTAGGCACTCCCTTTGGCCGGCGCCGCCTCCACCTTCACGCCACACCCGCATTTCGCGCCTTCATGTTCGCTCCATGTAGCCGTTACGCTCGCGCCTCCATACCTGCAAAAAAAATGGGAAGCAGTACCAGAAAGTGCAACGAAATAGGAGCAAGTTGTTTTGTTTTTTTTTCCTTTTCGGCTATAAAGGCCGAAACAAAATCATTGTAAGGGGGGATTGACTTTTGAATACAAAATACACAAAAGAGAAATAGAGAGCAAGCCAAAAGAATACTTTAAAGGTGGTTCTGTCGCTGTTATATGCTGTTTTTTTTTCCCTTTTTTTTTTATTTTGATTCAAATCCACAACACACACATAGTATAAGAGGGAGTGAAAGAGGTTTACCGGAGTCGCACTCGGGATATCGAGGGGGTTAAATACCTCGTTTACGTGGGTCGGGCCACCGTCTGCGGACATGGTGTGTCGTATCTCCGATGGGAACAGCGCTGGCCGAATGGGGAAGGAAATGAGAAAACATTTTTTTAGTTTTAGGGTTTTTTCCAAAAACAAAGGTTAAAATGTTTTAAAACAATTTTTTTTTTGTTTAAATAAAGCCCAAATGGCACTGTTTCAATGCTGGCCGGCGCGCGCACCTACCCAACCCGGGGAGGATCCACGCATTTCTCTGCTTCGGGGAATTTTTTATATTAATCATTCCCTTCTGCGATGCTATTCGATTAGGTCTTTTTACCTCTTCTAATTTTTCCTAGAAATTTTATGAAAGTTTCATTTTGATCCATACTTAAACGCTGCGTTCAAGAACTTGGAATAATCGTTTTCGATCCCCTCACACTTGCACACATTACGCTTTAGACCCTATTTCAATTTCAATGATTTTTTTATTTGTTAATTGCCTCTCTTAATTTGCTTTTATTTCAATTGTTTTTTTTCCATTTTAATTTGTATAATTCATTATTTCTTTAAATCCATTTGGCATTCATCTTTTAATTTTTTTAATTACTTTGATGAATTACGTTGTTGTTTATTTATTTTTGTTTAAATTATAAAATTATTATTTTTAAAATTTCTTTTATATAATATTGTTTTAAAATTTTGTATGATATTACATTTAAATACTCTTATTTGTTATTATACATATATAATTTATGATAAAATTAGCTCTATTCTATATACATTATTGTTTTCATATTATTTTATGTAAATATATTCTTTTATATTTATTATATATATATATTCTTTTAAATTTACTTATGCATAATTTGTTTTTTAAGGATCCTAATTTTAATGGTATATTTTGTTTTTTAAATACTTTCATATATTAATATTTCGTATATACATTATTTACATTATTTTTCATTTTTATATATATATTGTTAGTCAAATCAATTTGTTTTATTTGAAATTATGTTATGTATTATTTTAATTTCTTCTTACATATTATGTATTTTAATAATCGTTTATACATTATCAATTTTTATATACATATAAATTATTCTAGCGTGTGTTATTCCTTTGTATATTTTCATATGGGTTTTAAATTGTTTTGTGTTATGTCGGTTCCCAATTTTCATATTGTTTTGTGTATTATGTGTCATTTTTTGTTTTCATATTGTATTCACATATTATTGTTTCATGCATGTAATTATATTTTTTTTATTCCTTGTTATTGTATCATGTTTCTAATTCCCATATTCACTCATTATCAATTGTCATTTATCCCCAAGCAAACCAAACAAATGTACTCTAAGATGATTCTATAATTGCTTATTTGGAAATTCTTCAAAACAAGGCAATGTTTCTTGTTTGGAAGTTTGAGAAATCGTACCCTATCGTGTTGGGTTTCTATTTTTTATTCAATTAAATACAGAATATCCTTTTGAAGTTTCATCCATGTTTTCTTAAATTAAAATGAGGCAATATTTTGTGTTTGGAAATTTGAGAAATCGTGCCCAATCGTGCTGGGTTTCGATTTACCGTTTGACCAGATAGCCAAATATCCTTTTGAAATTTCAAATGCATGAGTTCTAGAAATCATGAGATAATCTTGTATCGAAGGCTCGAAATGTTGTGTCCAAACATGCTAGATATAATATTTTATTCCTTCTGAATGAGAGAATCTCAATATCCACCTCAAGTTATCCAAACATTTTTAAAGGAATTGTATTTTAGAATCTCTTCAAGTTTTCAACATTAGGACGTTATTTGATCAATACGGTACTAATTTTGGGTGTTGCGAGGATGCTAATCCTTCCTCGAGCTTAACCGACTCCCGAATCTGTTTTCTAGTTTCGTAGACCAAAAACGTTAATAAACCAAAATGCTTTATTAAAATGAACGATCACAGGGTGACCCGATCACACCTAAATAAAAAGGATTTATGGCGACTCCATACCTCGTTTTAAAGTCGATCCCCATTTTTTCAAACTTAAAAATGGTTTCGACAGTCATCTTGACATTATTTTAGTGTTTATATTAGAGTAATATTATATATTTAATATAAGTTTATTTTTTTAATATGTTTTAAATTACATAATATATAAAAACAATATAATATAAAGTATTATAAACTTAAAAATAAGTCGGATTGGGCTAAACTTGGGCCTTGAATGTTCAAATCTGAGTTCAGCACATTTTTTAAACGGATTTAATTTTTTTGTTTAGACCTATTTTTTAAGCCTAATATTTTTATTCAAATCATTTCAAATTTTGAATGAATAATCCGAGTATAAATAATTGTAGAAATATCCAAAGACATTGAAATTTGGAAACATCTTATCAACATCATAAGTCACAGTAAAGAATATTTACTTTCACAAAGATAAATAATATTAATTTTCCATCTCTATACTATTATTTGAGTATATAATTGATTTAGTGTTAGGGTAAAAGGATGAAATCATTACTAACTTAGTTAAAGAAATTATAAAAATATTTTTAGATGTATAAAATGATTTATATTATTATAAAGTTATTTTTGCTTTTTATTTTAATAAAATGAGTAAAAATTTTAGCTTGTTTATAAAAATAATATAAAAACTAATTAATTATGCAAATGGGATGGAGAAAATTTAATTATTAGACTGGGTTGTTTGTTACAGCTCACGTCGGTGCCGCCTGACATATCGGTGGCATCACCTCTCCTTTTTGGGTAATCATCGTGTAATCATCACCTTTTAAAAAAAGAATTTTTTATTGGTGTTGCCACTATGTTAGGCAGCATCCGTATATATTTTTCAAAATATTCGTAAAAATATGGGTATATATTGAAAAAAATTATGTAATGGTGTGGTTAGTGTGTTAGGCGGTACCAGTGATTTAAAAAAAAATTATTGTCAAAAAAAAAGTTGTGACAAAAAAATATATTTTTCACATCAAGAATGAACTTGAACAAATAGTTATCCAAATACATTTAAATCGGACATCTATTTGTCTATATTTATTCAGTTGTATTTTTAGTAAGTTTATATGTTTTTAATTTAAAAATATCAAGTTATTTATATTAATATTTTAAAATTCAAAATATATAAACTTTTAATAAAATTAAAATATATAATTAATAAAAATATAAAAATTATTTAGACAAAAGAGACTAAACATATGGTAGATTCATTGTAGACATATTTTTAGTTCTTTTATATATTTTATAAATTATAAATTTATAAAATTTTAGCTCTTTTCTATATTTACATATTTTATATATAAATTTATAATATATTACATATATTTATATATTTTTCAAAATATTATAGATTTTATATATATTTAATTGAATATATTTTTATAAATTTATATTTTATATATTTCTAAAATAATAATAACTTAAAATATAATATTTTATAAAAAATAAAATATATAAACTTACTAAAAATACATCTAAAATGAGCCTAGATAAATGAGTGTCCAGATTCAGATGTATTTGAATACTAATTTGTCAAAATTCATTCTTAACGTGCAAAAATATATATTTTATTAATTTATATGTATTTTTTAAAATATTTTTAATTTATATCCATCACATGGCATATTAAGAGGCCACCATTTGTCATCATCGGATTGGCGATCAGTGATATGTTAGCACAAACTAATAAAGTTAATATAAAATTACCAACTTAGATGATAAAATATAGGTTCAAATACCAATTAAATTAAACAAAATAAATATCAATTAAATACTTTTATACAAATTTAAGACTAAACTACATACAATCCAAATAAAATTTATACAGAAAATGTCGAATTCTAAAACATTAAAGAAGGAAGAATGAGTTCCTCCTTCAAGACAGCGCAATCTGGAGCATAGGAAAGGAAAACAACCGACCAAACATTCCACTTTGAAAGTCAAAGATAATGTTCAGAGGTGGTGTCCCTTACTTGGCTAAGCTGTGCCTATTTGAAACTAGAAAAGTGAGGCTAATGTTGTTTTTCACCCAAAATAAAACCCCCAATATTCCTTAAATAATTCAAAACCAAGGTAGAATAGAGACAGTTTCAAGGAATCACAATCATATTTGTCTCAACTTCCAAAAAGGCATAATGTAAAATACCATTTTCTTTACTTCTATAAATTGTTCTTCCCCAAGTTGCCTCATTTCGTTTTGTCTAATTAGGAGACTTCATGAAACAAAGCCACATTAATATAAAAAATTATTAGCCTCTCTTTTCTTTTTTAGATAATATGTTTTTGAAGATTAAATTTACAACCTATCCTTAGTTAAATTTCTTTTTAATAGTTACTCAGTTTAGATCATATTTGAATTTTATTTAATGCTTAAACTATATTAAACTATAAAAAGATCATTTTATACAAATATATATAAGTTGATGCAGTGATACAATAAAGAAGAGATATAGAGGAGAGAGTGGTTATGCTACTGGAGGTCAGTTCACTCAGTCAAATTAGAGGCTTGGAGATTATAGAAAGTAGAGGTGGAGTAAACTTTGGAGAGTAGAAGTTGAGAATATCTTAGTTGAGCGTAGGCTAGTATCTTTCTGAAGTCGTTTCCTTCTTCATCGTTCTTGGAGGAATTTATAGTCAGGTCTCGTGCAAGATGGTGCTAACGTGTGAACTTGCCATTTAACCATCATTGCAGTACGTGTGGGGCAAATGTCCTCGATGGGACGAGGATGTCTCTGATGAGACCAACCCTGTCATTCATTCTGATTTGACGGTATGGAGTAGTTGCGCCCACGTGAGATTTGGCACCCAACGATGTCATGTTCCTAATAGATGGTCGAGGGGCCTTGGGCAACAAGTTGTTCCTACTTGCCTGGGTTGTTAGAATGGGAGGTGAAACTTGAAAGTGACCATTTCGATTAGTAACTAGTGGATTTACTGTTCAAGCAACGTTCTAGCTTGCCACATGTCCTTATTCGGGTAAGGGATATAACAATATATATTAAATGAGAATTTAAATAGAGGAAACAATTTGGATTATCAAAATTTTATAAAAACTCCATCTCAATTCGAGTTAGAGCGGGTTGACCGTCAATAAGCCTATGTAAGACTAATAATACTCAATGAAGATTGCTTGATTTTCCATGAATGTAACAAGGAAGATAGGGAAAAAGCCTAAAATCCCAGGACTGTGGAACATGGCATCCATTACGGGATAAGCAACAAACAATTCCACAAACACAAGAGTGAAAGGTATTCATGTGGCTTATATAATTCAGCAAAAGAAGATAAGAGTGGACAACAATTTATGTGAACACTGTTCATAATAGTGTATTGCTTTCTACTGCCACTTCGAAATCTGGGACCTACATGTTTTTATTGACAAATTTCATCCCTGATTGATTGTTTTCGGCATATCATTCCAAATGCCACCACCCATTGATCTATAATAAACTTTCACAATATATTTAAGCAATGAATAAGACAAAAAGAAGATACATTGCTTACTTCTTTTTCATATTATGGGGCAAAAGGCCCATTTTTGTTACCCAAAACCCAGCTTAGGAAAGTTTTGAGAGGCATCCACTTCGCACAAAAGAATGGGATGAATTGGACTAGCTTTGTTTATTTTTGTCCCAAAAAGGGAAGGCCATTTTTTGTTATTACCTTTGTTTTTCTTGACTTTTAGTTTCAAAATCAATTAGTATTGACATAGTGGAGTTATCGGCAATCCTTGGTGAAGCGTTCAAACTTTCAGTTTACGTTCCGGGCTGGATCCCTGAACAACCCTAATCCCAGGGTTGAGTTCATGGGATCATAGTAATAATAATAGTAGTAATATCACCTGCGTTGACACAAATTTCTTCAACTGCAAGCATTCATTTTATACCTGCTAATATAATGAGGATCAAACTGTTTAACTTGATATTTAACACAAGTATAGCGCGGCAAAATATGTATCAACACAAGTACTGAACACATATATTTAATCAAAAATGAAAATTCAAAGAAACCGTTTTTGGCTAGGCATCTGGATGAGGCATACCGTATGCTTTGCATTGCAGAAGCTATGTTCCGATGAAACCCAGAACATAAAATTGAAAGGCTCATGCAGTTATATAGACAGTGCAAATCCCATTTCAATATCAAATCAAACCATATTGTACTACAAGGCTACAATGCATTCATTTTGAATCAAACATAAAATTAAACATGATTCACTTCATCGAAACAAAAACGGTTAAGATCAACGAGGGGCTTTCTTCTTACCAGCAATGGCAACTCTCTTACCCTTCAAAGTCCGGCAATTGTTTTTGGTGTGCTGTCCTCTACAAGGCAATCCCTGAATATGGCGAACCCCTCGGTAACACTGAATCTCTTTCAATCGCCGTATATTAAGAGCATTGAACCTCCTCTGCAAATTGAAATTACTTAGAAATGAGCGTTCAAGGTTGCAACTCTTTAAAACAAGACAGAAGGACAAGGGCAAGTTACCAAGTCGCCTTCAATCATATATTTGGAGACTTCATCACGAATCGTAATGAGCTCTTCCTCTGACAAATCTTTGGTGATTTTGTTCTCCATTTGGAGATCACATAGGATTTTACGAGCCCTCGTACGACCAATCCCATGGATGTACTGCAGAGAGAATTCCACTCTCTTGTTGTTTGGGATTTCCACTCCGCCAACACGGACGCATACAATGCTTAGACCATGATGCTAATCGATTCAAACCATTTTCACCAAGAATTTAGCTTCCAAACTCATTAAATTTCGGGTGAAGTGAATTATAGGAAAAGCACAAACTTTTGAATTCTACATTTGGAATATGACTTAAAATTTCCCCTTTTTATCAACAATTAAGCATACTAAGAATTTGAATATGAATTTTCCAAATATACGGAACCTTACTTTGCCCAAACCCTAAAACCTATTAAGCCTAAAGCAACAATCTAGCAAACCAAACTAATTACGACGACGAGCAAAAATGGGCAGAAATAGTAAGATTTCAGCTAGCAGTGGCTTTATCTTTACGATTTTTATTTTAATTCAAGGAAACTTAAATAAAAGGTCAAGCGGTTAAGTTGAATAAAATTGAACAGAGAAGAGAAGGAAATTTACCTTGGGAGGGTTTGAAACGGAGAGGGAAGCAGTGTTGGAGAGAGACATAGAGCTTACTTTGTTGCATATAAAGGAGAGAGAGGGTGCAACGGGCATCGCCAGGGTTTGCGCCATTTTCCTTTCAATTTTCTCGGTATCCAAACAGAGTGAGAAGAAGAGCTTCAGACGTTCGTAGGATCTCTTATCCTCTTCCCCGGAAACGGACATTAAAGGTACTCGCTCCCTTGCAATGGCCACGTTTTCGTGGGCCTAAAATCAACTGGGCAATACTGAATGGCCCAAAACCAAGCCTGAAAATGGTCCTTTTACTGATGGGGACTAGTCCAAAATTGGATATTGGGTTTTTGCAAAAGGGGTTTAGACAATTGGACTGGCTTAGGCTTTGATTGGAGTTTTGACTAAACAAATCTTTTTAGGTCCTAATGAGCAAAAAACGATGAAATATTTGGGGACAATAAGACAAGGTTGGGTCCTTGACTTGTATGGAGTGGGGGAATTGATAGACGAGCAAATCCTGAAATCTCTCAACAAAGGAGTTTTGTACTTGGAAATGTCAGTTTGCCATAATGTTGTTTGTCGTCCTGCTTACCTATCCTGTATTGGTTTGGCTGACCAGCCAGTTGTAGTAATTATCTGCTCCCATGTTTTTGTATTAACAGTGCTGAGAAGTTGGCACTTTGGTTTTTCGACTACTCCCAACTTCTGTCGTACCTTGCTTTGTTAACATGTCAACCACTTGTTCATGAGCAGGCACCTTACCAACAATAAGTTGTAATCAAAATATTTAAACTTTGAGCCATGACCAGATTTGCAAAAACGACCACTGTACTCGGATTATCAAAAAAAATGAGAGAAAATAGGAGGAAGTAGGGAGATCCTAATATGTAAAAAATCGATTAACCAAACAAAAAATAATAATTTCCTTTAAACTACTTAACCATGCACAACACTAACAAGGCTAGAAAGGGCTTACAAAGATGGAAGCATCAGACTTATGTTTTTAGAATATGCTCTGATACTTTAATCAGTGGGACATCACAGCGTTTCAAGGGGCTAAGAAATTAAGTATTGGACCATGCCAAACAACTATAAAAGACATTTATTACCGTTTGTAACTATTAGACAGAGTGAACCCACCAAAATGTCCATGCATGTAGAGGTCTAGATTTTTTATAGTTTGGGTGGATCCAACACATCCCAATTTCCATATCTTTTAACCTAAACTATTCAGTTATATATATATATATATATATACATAAATATGTAATCTATTAAAAAACACGTTGAAGAGCTAAATAAATAATCCGATCATTAGATAGATATATAAGTTAGGAAGAAAGAATTGTATAAAATTGTGATTTCACGTTATCCCTATCCCTTTCTAATAAGAGGATGACAAATCAGATTTTTCAGGAGTTGAAAATCAGGAGGAAAAATCTGATTTGTCATCCTTCTATTGGAGAGGAATAAGAATGATGTAGAATTACAGTTTTATACAATTATTTCTCGTAAATTAAAAGACGGAGAAAAACAATTGGACTTTTTATAAAATAGTAATGTAATTTGAATGTGATTGATAGAAATAAAGAAAGCAAATGATAATGAAATATTTGAAAAAAGAAAACAAAACACGAAAAGACAATGAAGTAGCAACTGGTCCACCCACTTGCTCCTCCATGTACATATATGTATATAATTCTATCATCCATAGGATTTGCTTTCGTCCTTCTATACTTTTTCTATCTGACAAATTTGAAGTTATTACCAAAAGGAAATTTCCTTATCAATGGCTTAGAATATAAAAAGGTTATCAATCTGGAAGTCACTAACATTATATTATTTACTATACTGATCATCACAGTCAAGTTTGGTGTTTTGAGGACACTAATTTCAATTGGTTAGTTAAACTTGATTATCATCAACATTAAGACGGCTCTATAACACATTTGATGACAAGATATTTTTAGGGACGAAGATAGAAATATTGTGTCGGGGTTGAAATAAAAGTAATAATTTTTTTAAAAAAATATAGAACAAAAAATAAACAAATTAATTAACCCTTAGAGAGCCAAAATGACTTCAAAAGAGGACAATAATCACATCCTTTCAATATATTAAAAATCCATTGGATCAATTATATAAGAATGGGTTAACGCTTTTGTTTAAAAATAATATAGACCGTTTATTTATTTATTATGTTATTATAATAAGTAAAAAAAGAAAAAGCAACTTATTATATATACACACATTTGATGGTGTTAGGAAAGTGACAGCACAAATTGCTGTCCTTGGCTGCTAGACATTGGAGCACTAAATAAATAAATAAATAAACAAATAAACATATAAGCAAATACTTGTAATTAATAAATTATAAAATGTTATTATGATCCAAAGTCTTTGGAGATAATGCTCAAATTGTGGACTTTAATATTCATATTCTAATTTCTACCCTACCAACGAACATGCCCACTTACATTTCAACCAATTTAAAATCTCACATTTCGAAGATAAAAATTAATCAATTAATCAATTATCCTTTTAATATTAATTTAAGCAATTGGATTCTAATTGTTAAATTTTGCAAGCCTAGTTTTAATTTAATTATATATAATATGTAAAAATAATAAAAATATTTTTAAAATTAATTTAATTTCTAGTTTGTCCCAAATATAGAAGAAAAAATGGCATCCATCATCAAGATTTTTAAAGAGCGAAATTAAATTGTATTATTTTATCATAATTAAAGCATAATTTTATTATTACAAATTTAAAAATTTAAAAGACTTAAATAAAAATTTTCTATTTTTGGACCATGTCAATCATCACCATATAGTTTAATTAAATAAAAGTGTATTATTTTATAAAAGTCAAAGCCAGTTTTTGTATTTGATAATAAAAAAAAGTGAAAGTGTTGTACTATATAATGTGTATCTACCAAAACTTTATATAATTAAAACATTGTAGCAACAAATAAAAGAAATAAAAACTATGGGTGTTTTACTAAATAACACGATATTTTATTCAGGACATCATCTAATGATGGATGTCGATCATAACAGTGTGAATTATATAAAAATAATTATCAATAAATTAAAAAATTATAAACCCTAAGGTCCAATTTCAAAACCATTTGTCAGAATCTGCTTGATTGATGCAACATATGCCCACAGTGCATAAACTATAAAATATGGTACAATTTAATATGTTATCTCTCATCATTCTGAACCTTTTTAACTTTTAAAAATTGAATAATTTAAATTAGGGTTTAGTTTCCACAACTTGGATTAAAATAATTAGATTAAGATTCATTTAAATGTATACTGACAAAACAAGTAATGTAAAAACTTCATAAAATATTTGAGATTCATTAGAGCTCCCAGGAATCCAATTTATTTTAACCAATAAAAATTGTTATAAACACCAGAAAAATAATTAAAATATAATATAAATTACTATACACAAATAATTAAGAGATGTAAATATATTTCCATAATTTCTTTTACTATTGATATTTTAATAATTTAATCGTTAAATTTATTAATTATACTTTTCATGTATATAAAATGATAGGTTAATTTGATATATCAATATATCGAGCTAAAATACTATTTATATTAAAATATATTGAATAATTAATATTTTTTTAATTTACCTCAAAATTGACATGTATAATTTATATTATTGAAATATGAAATATGCCGTTAAATTATTAAAATATTATAAAAGTAAATTATGTAATTATTAAATATAAATTTGGGGGTAAAGTAAAATGTATAAAAAGATAGGGGTTGGAAGAGATGAGGTGAGGGACATCATGAAATGATTTGCTGGTTTGATTCCAACTTGGTAATTGGAACATGTATTATTAATATAAAAAGGGAAGCAGGGAGGAAAGATAACGTGTAAAAGGACAAAAAGAATAGAGAGGGGAAGGGAGCGCGGAAACTAAACAAAGGCAAAGAGGTGACCCTTGGACGTTCCAAGAACCAAACCCCCATGCATGCATTTAGCTGTATTTAAATTAGAGGGTCAGTCAATATACCATCCTTCTCTCGAACGCCGCGTTCAATTCTAAACCCACCCTGGTCCCATCTATTTCACCCTAATTTAATATCACACTTCCCCCTGTAAATCGCAAATTTTGATAGGAGAAGCCATTTTCTTAAACAGTAGGGGAGACGGGGCGGATGGACTTTTCTCTTTAAAGGCTATAAAGTATTTTTAAATAAAAATAAGAAAAATTTGATTTATTTAAAAATTTTAAAAAATTAAATTTTAAGTTAATTAAATTGAGTTATCTAAGTTATTCAAATATTGGAGTTAACTTGAATAAGAAATTTTAGATTTCGAGTTTGAGTCGAGTTAAATTTTATAATTGAATAATAAATTAATATAAATACCGTTTTGGTCCATATCAATTTTAAAAATAAGCAAATCAATCTCCTCTTAAGAAAAATTAACAAAAAATCAAAATAATTTTAAAATTTAAAAAAAATTTAAAATTCAAACTATTTACAGAAATTCTAAAATTTATATTTTTAAAAAAATTATAAATTTTTAAAAAATATAAAATATATATAATAAAATTTAATAAAATAATAATTTTAAAATCTAAATAAGTGATTAATGATTCAAATTTATCATATTAAAATATATTTTTTACTTAAATTTTTTTAAATATCTATTATTTCAAAATTTTGAATTCTAATATGGAAATAATAATTCTTATTTCTCACACATGTGATTATGAAACACATAAATGTTAGTGTAGAGATAATATTTCTCAATTTTTAGTTTTCGTGTATGAATAAAATTTATAGTATGTCATAATATAATTATTAATAAAATTCATCAGGTTGGTAAATCCACAATGATCACTTTCTTTTGTCTCTATTCGGAAATCATGTTTTCTGGTTTTTGTTTGGAAGGAAAAATTAGTGTTTTCAAAGTCATTAATTTAATAATTCTAATTACCCATAAACTTTTTCTCGCTCTGGTTATTATTTGGAAACGAATTTCTATATAGAACATGATACAAGAAGATTTTTTATTATTATTTATTTTCCTTCTCTCAAACTACAACACCCTTGATTTCTCTATGTACATCTTTTTCCCAACAACTTTGCTATGCCATGGGAAAAATTAATAATAATACAAGACAAAGAACAGTGACTAAAAAACATTTAAACATCTCCAAATTTTCCTTAAAATACCAACAAAAAATCCTTGACGTCATACTTCATCTTCTCTATGTTAGGCTGCACGGCGAACTGGATCATCGGCGGCGGCCCACAAGCCAACGCAAGGGTGTCGCTGGAGCCCTCCGGGATGTGATCCCTCATTACACTTTCCGTGATGAAACCTGTGCTATATTGCCATCCTTCCCTTATAGATTCTTGTACGACGTACCATACTTTCAACCGATCATGCTTCTTAGCCCAGTCGTCGAGCTCCTCTTTCAGCAAAATGTCGTCCTCGGTTCGGTTTGCGTACACGACATACATCTCGGTCTCGTCCTTGGGGTCTTTTAAAATGGCTTGGATGAGTTGATAAATGGGGGTGATCCCCGTCCCACCGGCTAACATTGCTAGTTTCTTGGCAAACTTGGGTTTGCCGTGAACCAAAAAGTTGCCCTGACCGGTGTATTCGATGTGACCCAAAGGACCCTTCACGTCTAGTGACGAACCGAGGGGGAGAGAGTCCAAATATTGTGACATGAGGCCACCGTTAGGGAATTTCGGGTGCACCCCTTTGAAGTAAATCTTGACGACTAGATCAAAGTGGCCAACTTCATCAATGCTACTAGTTGGGGTGTAGGCTCGCATGCAAAGCTTATCACCAATGGTGGCACACAAAAATATGTGCTTCCCTACAGGTAACCCGAGCACTTGATCTTCCGACGGCAACGCGAATCGGAACCGACGAACGTCATGGGAGATGGATGTTTTTTCGACGAGTTTGCATGGGATTTTCTCACGTGGAATAAGCGCCACAGGTCTTGTGGGCGCAACTTCTTTAATAGGAGCTAAAAAGCTCATGTTGGACGCTCCATGCACGGAAGTATTAGGCGAGGACCCCGCCGAGTCGGAAACATATCCCGACGTTAACAACTCACCGATTCGATAATCTTCTAGCATTTTCTTGGCTTTGTCGGAGTGAATGGCGTCGAACTCCTCGGTGCAGTCGGTTCCGGCGTTGATAAGAATACTGTCGGTGCCACCAGGGTGATCCTTGAGGAACCGAGTGCAATCATAGATGTTACCATGGACAACGATCCAAGCCGAATCAGCAGAGTTGTGTTTATTGACCTCGGACATTGAAAATGTTTTGGAGGCAGTGTTCATGAAAGGAGAAGAGACACTCTTCTTTATGGTTGGGTTTTCGGGGTGTCGTTCCTTAGCCATCCATCCACCGGATTGGTTGCCCGGCAGTGTCGGGTGCTCGAAAACAATCCCGATTTCACCTTTGTGTGGCCTGCACACGTTTGTTTTTACACGGAACCAGCAGTTGTTCATCATTCCCTGTTACATGTGAATCATTAAACCTATTAACTCCATTAGTGGGGAACAGAGAACAAGAATATAGAGCAGTTTATTCTTTTAAAAACATGTTAAAAAAAGTGAAGTGTAGGGTGTTACCATAAGATTCCAAATGAGCTTTTCGGGCTGGGTGTTATTGGTCTCATCCCAGGCTCGAACCGCTATCTCTTTGGCACCCAAAAGGTCAAGCACTTCGACCTCAAGCGACCAGAAGCACCAGCACCAGAATTTACCGTATTTATTACGCTTTTCGGGGTGGTCCAACGTGCACACTTGCCAAGTTTCACCACCGTCCATTGTTACTTCTACACGTGTTACCTTTTTCCCACCGCCTGTCGTCAATTTTACACCAACATAAAGCGCGTTTAGCTATGGGATGATTAACTACATTTCCACGACTCTTCCAAAAAAAAGAGGAAAAGGAACATAAGAAAGGCTGATTCTCATCGCCCACAACTTGCAGTCACAAGCACACAAGTTGCAATCCAACTACTTAGCTTTGACCTTAAATCTAGTCCAGTTTTACAAAGGTGCTTGGACCTTAGTTAACAGCCAACCATGTCGGGGACTTTAGTACGTACAGTTGGAATCCAATTGGAGGAAAAAGACCAGAAGATTCACTTTGTAAAAACGAAGTTTTGAACTCACCCGAATATGAATAGCCCCTCAGAGTGTACGGCCTCTGAGTTGTCCACGAGTTGATTGGTAGGATCTCTTCATGACAAGGCGTCGTTATCACCGAGTTGATGTTTAGCTCATTGATGACGTATTCCGGCTTATACCACCAAGCTGCAAACATTACATCAGCATGTTTCATTATCAAAAAACTGAATTTCCCATGCAAAATAATTTTACTGCTTAGTAAAAAAAATTAAAAACATTTTTAATACCTTCAGCGTTGGCTAGCTCTGAACCAACATGAGAAGGAAGGACCTTATTATCTCTATAGTGATAAAAATTATCAGATTCTTTCGTTGTAACAATGATTCGTTTCAACCATTTCACCATTCTCCCGCCGATGAACCCTGGTATGATGATTCGAACAGGGAAGCCGTGGTCCGGGGTTAAAAGTTCCCCGTTTTGCATGTAAGCTAATATAATATCCCGAGCTGGGTCCATGGCGAATTCCTTCTTGATGCTAGTTCCATACTTGGATCCGCCGCCGCCGGGCAAATGCTCAGCTCCTTCGAAACACACATTGAGGGCGCCATGTTTCTTGCTGTAGATCCCACATCGTTTGAGCAAGTCACGCAATGGTACACCCCTCCATATCGACGTGGAAATCCCCGACGCTCCCCAGTTGAAACCCACCGTTGGTTTGATCATGTTTTGTTCTTTACGACGGTTCCCGGCGCAAACCAAGGTAACCGGGAACTCACGGCTTTGAAACTCTTTCACGAGCTGATCCATCGTCAACTTCATTGGCCTTTTAACTAAACCGGTTATTTCAACGGTCCAGTCATCCCACGAAGCTTTGGGGACCGCACCGTGGTTACGAACGTAGTGGAGAGGAACGGGAGTGATGAAACCGTGGTACATGAGGCGGTTCAAAGGGGGTTCAGAGTTGAAAGGGTGTTTCCCTGTAAGACGGACTAGGGAAGGGTTCCGCTCGATCCAGTTATCAGCGGTTGCTTCGTCTCGAGGGTCCAAGATTGACGATTCAACCTCGTTGTTGGATTTGACGACCATGGCTTTGTAATATTCGATCTCGTTATCATCATCATCGCTGGAGGATTCATAATCATGGTCGAGGAAAACCTGGTGAACATGACGGTGGGTTGGGGTTGGACCGGGCTTCAAGGGGGTGTACACGCCGTTCAAAGTCGGTTCAAGCCCCCTGAATTGTCTATTATCGACCGAAGCCGCCATAACTATGGAGATTCAATATTTACTTGAAAACAAGAAAGAAAATTCTCTGTTTCTCTTTCTTGACTGGATTTTCTTTTTTGTTTCACTGAGAAAATGAAGAAACTGGGGGAGGGTGAAGGCGTTTAAATAGCCTCGTGGAGGCCATAAACATATCAAATGGGACCCTCTGCACGATTGCGTTGTAAACCTGGTCACTAAATTCAAATGGTTTTTGTATTTGCCTTTTCTAATCAAAAGAAGTTTTTAAAAATATTTGTATTTTCTTTTTCAATCCCCTTTTTTCCTGGGAGAGAAATTATATTCTGTGTTCTTTGTCGGGGGCTGAGATGCGGCCGTCGCGCCGAGCCACGGCTCCATTCGCTGCGCTGAGTTAAGAAAGCAGTTAGCTAGCCAGCCACACGATTATTTCCGTGGATCAACAGACTGATAAATACGCACCACTTACATACAATAAAATATCTACTAAAATTTTTATTATTATTTTTTAAAAAAATTGATCAATAGGACGAAAAAATAATGATTCCTGGGACACTTTTTTGAACAAATCTGGAAATATAGAAGAAGGTGTGTGGAGGGAAAAATATCAGTATTAATTAGGCTCTCAAATTAATAAGCATAAAAAGAGAATATTCAGCTCAATCAATGTTTATATGTATAGGTTGAAAATGATTTATTGGCTCTGCTTAAACCTTGCCTATAGGCACGGATTAAAGAATAAATGATATTGTTTAAGTACAATATTTTAAAAAATATACAAAACACATGTAAGTTGCTAATTGAGTCTTAGCTCGATTGGTATAGGTATTATTACCAATGTAAAATGACATGAATTCAAGTGTGTTGATGCACATTATCTTTCTATTTATGAGTTAAAGAAGAGTTATGGATAATTTTAGATATTATGTAAAAAAAACCCAATATGTAAGTTTAATATTCTCAAACATGCATATACCAACATGGAAACACAGCAAACAAACAAAACTAGACGATTTGAGCGACTAATCCAATCTATTTTTTACATTCATAGGAGTTCGACTATATTTCTACTTTTTTCTAAACATTTCTAACATTATTTTTATTGAATTTAGAAACAAATGTAAAGAATTAACCATAATTTTCTTTCCATTTAGATCTCATCTTACTAGTATCACTAGAAATTGGTAAATATTTTTAATACTAACTTTTCCTATATTAGCTGTAGTCTATCCTTTTCGGAATTGATTGACAGCAAAGTTTTATTCATTTGGATATATATATATATATATATATATATATATATACTAAGTTTTAAAATATCTTTTTATACAAGTTGTAACTAATTTTATAAATATTTACGGTTTATGTTCGATGTTCATGATTGTCTCTCTCAACAATATTGTTTCTAAAACTTATATTTTCTCCTTAAAAGTAATACATGTCTTACCATTGTACTCAACTACTTATTGGTAACGTGTTAACCTTTTTATATCTATATTACCAACAACATAAAATATTTAACTAATGATTTTGTATTAGATGAACATAAATTACTTATTATTGAAGGGACTAGTTTTTGACTTTTTATTGAATAGGTTTTATTATTGAAATATATAATGGGAAATTAAGTGGATTTTTTTATTAGAGAATAACATTCAAATCGAGTATTCATGACATTTTTCACCAATAAACAAAGGGTTAAACTTGAAGAAAATGGTCTAAGGCTGTTAATCAATATAATGTCATATCTTTTGACATTACAATTTTATGGTCTAAAAATATTTGTACTAGATGTCAGAAAATCTAAAATGTCATCAAATATCTTTGTGAAAAGAAATTATTCATAAAAAGTTATGTTTGTATTTTCTAAAAAAAAAAAAAATCAGAATTTAATCCATTAGATATAAGTTTATTATATGAATAAATTTTAATACCAGCTTTAATTTAATATATAATATAATATATGAATTTTAATTTTATAATTTTCAGCGTAAATTTTTATCTTCATTTAATTTTATATATGAATTTTTATTGCAACTCAACTATACACATTTTAAAAATTAAATCTAGATAATTCCAAGTTGTGGATATAATAAGTAAGCATAAACGATGCCATGTTGATAGTTGTGCTTGTGGTTTTATGAAAGAGTGGATTAAAATTAAAATTTCATATATATATATATATATATATTTAATAGCATAAAATGAAATTTAATGTATCAAATTGTTTGATCAAAATTTATGTGTAGTTTTGATATTTATATTCATTTATTATATGATTTTCCTGTACTTGTTAAGGGTGTTTTTCATTTCGGTAAAGTGTTTTTCCACATAAATACAATAAAGAACACTTGATTTTAGAGTCAAAAGTGTTTTTCATCTAAACACAAAAAGTAATATTTAAATTAACCTAAATCTTGACTTTTGCGTTTGGAAACGAAATGATCAAAATATCCTTATTTATATTAACTATTTAAAAGTTATATAAAAATTAGATTAATTTATATTTTATGTATCATTATATTAAATTATTTAAATATCATTTATTATTATATTTAAAATTTTAAAATATATTATGTATAATTAATTTTACAAATAATTTATACTAATTACTCAAAATGTATCGTATCATTGAATTAAATTATTTAAATATTGCATAACTTAATTAATATTTTACTTTCCACTATCATGTTTAAAAATAATATTTCAACTTTCAATAATAATTTTGACAACAATATCAAACACTTAAAATTAATATTTTTCGAGAAAACAAAACCTAAGTGATGTGTTTATTATATTAATATTTAAAAATAAAATTACATATCTTATTAATCTCGCTTTTACTCATCTTTAAAGCTATAATTACACTACTTTTTTTTTTGTTGTTGCTTTCCATTATAGTTATTATGACTGTTAAATAAAAAATATATTTAAGATCACAGATGTGTAAGACAAATAAGAAAAGGGATAAATTTTACTAGGTGTGGAAATGAGGGAAGTGGCGCATGGGAGAGCTCAACGGCCAACCAGCAAAAAACAAAATACATGGGGCGGGTTTTGGTGTAGCTCAACAAAATACAATATAGTTGAAAATTAAAATGCCTCACTATCTCTTTACTCAATAAATAAATAAATAAATTAGTTTATATATATTAGATCAAATAGTAAATTAATTTTTTATTAAAATTTTAATTATTTTTACTGTTAAAAACTTATTTTATACAAATTTACTTGTTTTTTAATAGATAAAATAAAATACATGTGTCTTTATGATACTTATATTCAATATCAAAAAAAATATTTCCTATTTAAGAATTCCAAATTTAATCAAAACTCGAGGTAATTAGGAAATATAAAAGAAAAAAGATATCAAATCAGAAAAGAAAGAAAGAACGAGGAAAAAAATAGTGAAAAGGGAAGTGAAAAAAAGATCACAACTGGGGAAGGGAGGAATTAGGGAGAAAGGGGCAAGCAAAAGAAATGGGACGTTGGCTCTTGGGGGAAACGATGAGCCAAGCTCCCTTGGTTTTTTGGTGGCCCGTCAACTGCTTTGCCTGACATACCACACTTTATAGCAGACAAATTTGCGTGTCAATACTTGAATGAGGTCCATAGATTTAGGGCCAACTTTCTTTAACACTTTTTGGGGTTCAATTATAAACTACTCTGCTCCTCACATTTATTTTTGTACGATGTGATTCTCCAAGGAAAATAAATAATAAAATATCAAAGACAATGTGGGAAGGGGAGATACAATGGGGGGTTTATACAACATTAGGATTCAATGTTATATACACTTTGAACCTTTTTGCATTCAGCTTTGACTAGAAAACTGGGAATATAAGCTCACAAATTGTGAATGGATCAAGTGGCACCTCATATTTCGGGTTCATACCTATGTGGCTGCTTCACTACTTCATTATTTATTTCACTTTTTCTTTTTTTAGTTTTATTCAATAAATGCAATTTGTTAGCTAAAAAAGGCTGTTTCACTTGGGTGGTAACATGTGCTTCAGCATGTGTTCAAAGTTGATTGGCCATTGCAAACATTGTGATTGCCTTATTTAACATGCCAAATGAAGTTTCCAGGAATGATGGTGTTATATAATTTGCTGTCACCAATATTCTTATAACATACAGGTACAGTTAACTTGTAGAGTAAAAAATAAAAAATAAAGACGACACTGTGTTTACTTTAAAAAAAATGACATATGGCATTAATGAAGTTAGATAAAATATTATAGAGGTTATTGTATTAGGAGTTGAATGTTATTTTGCTTCCTCTATTAAAAAAGATAAATTAATTTTGTATATTAAATAAAAGAATAAATTGATTATTCTGTTAAATTTTATCTATTTTATTGTTAAAATTGGTCTCTGTACATTAACATGTAATTATTTGATTATTTTATCACTCATGCTAGTTTTTAAGAGTAGATTTGGATCAAATTTTAATAGAAAAGATCAGTTTCTTGTTTGATCTAATGTAAATTTACCTATTTTTATTAGAGAAACCAATCGTAATTTGATACTTAATGTAAAAACCTCTATGATATTTTTACCATTAAAGTAATAAATTTCGATAGTTATATACAGGTATAACAATATATATACTTATCTATTGTAGTTTATCATTATCACCAACATTAAAACAAGCATCAATAGCACATTGTTTGGTATTCAAGATTCTGCCAAAAAAGGGTTTTTGGTGGAATGATTATCATCACTTTTTTATAAATAAAAAAAAAAAAAAAAGAGGAAGAAGAAGAAGAAGAAAATGGATGAAACAATTATGGTGATTTTGATTCATGAATCCAACAAAGATACTGCAGAGTCCATAACTTAAAAAGTGCAGTAGGTTCCAGGTTATGACTTTTAGAATATTTTCTTTGCGCCAAAAAAAAAAGAAAAAGAAATAATCCTTTTCGTTAATTTCATGCGACCAAATAGTATTTATCTTGTTCTTTTTTTTTTTTTTTAAAAAAAAAGCTAAACCTTTTGCAGCACTACTTTAAGATATACACGAATACAAATATATGTTTATATACATTATAAATAGAATGGTCAGCTCAGGTTGAAGTATGATTTCGAAAAATATTTCATGTCTGTTTTTAAGTCGACCCACTTTGCTTCACTATCCAAATTAATAATAAAATATTAAAATTTATATTTTATATACTTTTATAATTAAGTTTAAATTTTAAAAATTATTTTTTTTATTTGGGTAGGGTCGATTTGAGGTGTGAAAATCCTCAAGTTGGGCCTACTTGACTGGGCAGGCTACCCGATCATTTGACAAGTCTAATTATAGATTAGTGGTGAGTAAAATCTAATTCGATTCAAAAAATTCGATAAAAAATTTAAATTTTAAATTAAATAGTTCGAGTTATTTAAGTTAATCAAGTTATTCGGATCAACTCGAATAAAAAATTAAATTTTTCGGTTTAACTCGAATATGAATTACACAATTCGAGTTATCCAAAAATCTGAATAAGAAAAGACAAAACTACGTCGTTTTGATAAATGTTTACTTTTTTAAAAGTTAAAATTCAAAATAATTAAGTTAAAAGGCAAAACTATATTGCTTTGATAAATGTTTACCCATTAAGTTATTATATTGTTCATCTAGTTAAATAATCTTGTACTTCGTCCACCAGTTAAATAATCGGTCCATCTAAATGCAACATTAAATATAAATAATAGTGTAGGGCCCAATAAACAACAATCCAAGATACAAAGCCCATTTACAACCCAAATACCACCTCACTAAATCACGCCACTAACTCCAACACCCCACTAAACCGACCACTAAACCACCCCACTAACTCCATCACCTCACTTGCTTGCAAAAAGAAAGAGGAATCAGTTGTAAAATTTGGCTATAAAAGCCATTCAAAACTATTATAAAGGGGGCTAGTTTTTGAAGATTAATCAAGGATCAAAGCAAAAGAGGTTTTTTTTGTCTATTCTCATTTTAAGTTCTTTGTTTGTTTATTTTTTTTCTTTCAATTTTATTTTATTTTTTTTATACGAAAGTAAAAATAAAGGGAAGAAGCTTACCCATTTTAAAATTACCGAAAAAGGATTTTTTTTTAGGTCCGGCTGTCGTGTACAGTGGTGCCGATGGCAGCTCGTGGAGGTCCGGTGACCGGAGCAAGGCCAGACCAATAGCCGGATTTAGAAGGGAGGGGGAGAATATTATTTTTAATATTATTATTATTATATATTATTATTATTATATTATATTTATTTTATTACTGTTACTATTATTTTATATATATTTATTACCATTATTTATTTATTATTATTATTAGTAACATATTATTATTATTATTATTTTATTATTATCATGGTACTATATTAAATAGTTTTGTACTGTTATTGCTACTATTATTATATTTTCATTCTATTTATTTATTTACCTAAAACATTATATACCTTTATTTTATTTTATCATTTATTTATATCTTCTTATATATTTTTTTCCCATATATTATTTTATTGTTATTAATATATTATTATTATTGTCTTCTATTTTGTTGTTGTTATTATTATTTTAATCGTTATTACTATGTTTATAGTTACTGTTAGCATGATTCTATTATTACTATTATTATCGTTAATTAATTCTATATTTTCATTAGCTTATATATTTTCTTTTTATATTTGTTATGATTATTATTATTATTATTGTTTTATTATTACTACTTACATACTTTCATCATCCTCATATATATATATATATATATATTATTTTCTATTTTACCATTAATATTATTATTAACGTATTATTTTTTATTAATGTATTATTATTATTTGCGTTATTAACTATGTTATTTTATTATCATTTCTTTTGATTGTCTATGTTAGTTTTAAAATTGGTCCATCTTGTAGTTTTCGTTAATTGTTTTTTTAGTATTTGTGTTTTGTAATTTATTAGTGCGACATTTTATTCAGTAAATTATTGTTTAAAATAAAAATGCTTTTCGTTTAATTGTTTCTTTTTATTCGAAAGTTTTTTCAAAATAAAGGTAATATTCTGTATTTGAAAATTTGAGAGATTGTGCCTTAACTTACTGGGTTCCGATTTTTCATTCGACCCAAATAACCGAATATCTTTTTTTTTTAAAACTTAAATGCATAACTTTTGAAAATTAAAAGACTAACTTATTTTCGAGGGTTTGAAATGTTGTATCCTAATTTACTGGGTGTGACATTTTATTTCTTCGAGATAAGAGGGTCTTAGCATTTCATTTAATTTATTCAAGTATTCTTTTAAAAAAAATAACATAAAAGGATCGTATTCTAAAATCTTTTCAAACATTCGACGTTAAAACATTAATTAATCAATTCGGTACCAATTTTGGGCGTTACGAGGGTGCTAACCCTTCCTCGTGCGTAATTGACTCCCGAACCTTTATTCTCGAATTTCGTAGATCAAAATCATCGTTTTAATAAATCAAAATATTTTATTAAAATGATCAAACTCAAGGTGATCCGATCACACCTCGGAAAAGATTGGTGGCGACTCCATTTTTGTTTTTAAGTCGACTCCCGTTTTTCAAATTTAAAATGGTTTTGATAAATAGGATTCGTTAACTCGACTCGATTTGACTCGAAATTTTTTGACTCGATTCGACTTAATTCGAAAAAATTTAAATTGAGTTCAGTTACTAAAATAGGATTTGTCAACTTGACTAACTCGAAAATTTTTACTCGATCGAATACTCACCCCTATTGTATATAGTAGAAGAAAAAATTATAAAAGAAATTATTAAAGTGACAAATGGTATAAGTACCATGGAGGTCCTTGTACTATGAGTTAGATTGCATTTTGTCCCGTTGACTCAAAAAAATGAGCAAAATAATTCTTGTACATTAAATCTAAGAGCAAACTAGTCCTTTCAATTAAAAATTCCATACATTTTTACTGTTAAAAATTAGCGTGGTAACAAAATAATCAGATAGTTACACATGGCATGTCATGGGTACCTCATGTCGACATACATGGACCAATTTTTAACAAAAAAAAGTGGATGAAATTTTTAATATAAGGACAAATTTACTTTTTGATCTAATGTACAGAGATTAATTTGTTTATTTTTTGAATAGAGAGCAATATGTAATCTGACTCCTTGTATAAAAATTTTAATGCTACTTTTACGTATAGAAAATTTATTGTGAATTATTGAAAGCATTCATCACGTAGACTCCAACTCTCATACATATTATATTTCTGGTTGTGATATTGTTGAACAAAATAAAAATAAAAATTTGAGTTATGTTATTCGGTATTGTAATAACAGAGCAAAGCCCGAACAATAAACACAATTAGTGTGACTCAAACTCAAGCCATACCTGGAGCCATCACAAGAGGTTCTAAAGTATTTATATTTGAACATATATTTGGTGTAATATATATTTGATTATAGATTGACATAAAAAAAATTAAAATATGTGACATTGCTATTGATATTATAACTAAAAAAATGATTGTGCTTTTTTGTGTAATGGCCTTACCCAAGTTTATTGGATTGATTGAGATTAATGCTAGTGATCTCAAAAATATGCAAAATTTCCATACCAAAGAGTTGTTTTAATAGACAAAATACATAAATAATTTTCACTACAATTTTACACTGCGATTTTTTTAATAATTAGGGATATTGGATCGAGGTTGTTAAAATTCAATATTAGTGACAACCGAAACCTTTCCCTAATTCATTTGTCTTCAAGGTTTTCTTTTTTGGCGGGCTATGTTTCTCTTGACGGCATGGTCCCCGCCGGTGTTCTTGTGCGGGTCAGGTGCAACTTCAACCTTCCTCTCCCTCCCTTCCCCAAGTGTGGCAGCTAGGATTCCTTATTTTGAGGTTATGGTTTGAGCTCAGTTTTGGGCTTGTGTTTTATTTTGCTGGGCTTTGTATCTGAGTTTGTTTGCGCTTAATGTTTTATCATCCCTGTGGTTAGATTATACTTGTTACTGATGGTTTGATGTCTATGTACCTTGTTCTTTCATGACATGGGTACGTTCTTTTTTGACCAATCTGAAATAAATAAATTGTTAAAAAATATTTAAAAATATAAAATTTGATTCAACCATTTCAATTGTTGGTTTTTAAATCCGATTTAATCTATTTGTACGAGTTACGGTCAATCATTTTTTGTCACTCTTCGAACTAATATCTCGATCGATGTTCAGTCCAACTAATTAATATAATCTAGTTCAAGCCACACTAATTTTCACTTGATTTCGAGATGATCCATTGAGAATATCCCTTGATTTCGGCTTCATCTCTCAACTGTTATTCATCATTGGCTCGGAAGTGCTGGCGATACTACTGCTGAAAGTAGCAACTATTGATGGCCACCCACGTTATAGATTTCCACCATTTATGCGTCAAATTATCTTCAATCTATTACCATGCATTACTGATAGTAGGCTAATTTGGAAGATTGTGTATAAAATTTAATAACTTTTCCGAGAAGAAACGTCGAAGAGCATCATTTGAAAGATTTTTTTATATATTTAAGACAATACTGTTTTTGGTGATTAAAGGAGGGACACTCCATAGTACAATAATCAAGGAATTAGTTTAGGAAACGCAACACCGCCGCATCGGCTAATACAAGCTAGTAACATCCGGGGAACCGAATCCCTTTCACGTGATAAGCTATCATTTGCAAGCCAATCCGCCACAAAATTCACCTCTCTTGGCACATGCGACAATTTCCATTGCCAGTCTTTTTGTAGGAAATGATGAATACCCTCAAATATGGAAAACAGAGGATGGCAGCTACCAACTCCATGCTGGATCATCCTGACCGACACCTCTGAGTCCGACTCGATTACAACAGACCTTATGCCAGCATTCCATGCTTACACCCATGAAAGATACCCCATAACTCAGCCAACACAATGTCGCAACTACCCAAGTTAACAGTAAAGCCAATCACCAATCCTCCGTCTCGTCCGTTAGTATTTAGTTTGTATCATCCCTCCACCGGTTTACTCCAAGCATAAAAAGCTTCCTGCTGCGCACAGCAGCACCCGAAACAGCAGCAACAGCTTCCTTCAGAATTGACCCAATAGCCTGGAGCTTCACAAAGAGTGCCCAGCAGTGCCCCGCAATGGCCATTTCGTTCCTCCATTTCCATATCCGCGAACACAGAGTTGAGAACAATAGAGGCCAGCACCAATGACCAACCCGCCGCTTCTTAAATCATATAAGATAAACTGTCCACCAATCCGCAAAAGATAAAGAATCAAGCTGTCTCGTCGTCCAAAAAAACGCCTCCACAACTCTTGAGCCGCTCTACAATCCCAAAGAATATGAATAACATCCTCTCGCACACAACCACAAAGCCGACTTGAGCCGCTCTACAACCCCAAAGAATATGAATAACATCCTCTCCCACACAACCACAAAGCCGACATGCTTCCGTCTCCGGTATATTCCTGGCCACATTAGTCAATAGCCTATCCTGCCAAACAAGCGACGAACAGTTTGATCTTTGCCTGCGCTGGTATCCTCTATAACTCAACATTAATCGAGTCCGACACATCATCCCACCCCATCCAAATTTGGTAAGCTGATCTAGACTGAATTCACCAGAACTCGTTCCCAACCAGATTAATATATCCTCGTGCTCCACCCTAATTCGGCCCGGATTGGCAAGCACTTGACCAACAATATGACTCGGCAGCATTGTGTTAATCATAGGCAAAAGTAACAAAGATTCAATCGAAACTCCCTAACCGAAACATTCAACAACTCCGAACACTGCCTCGTTAAAATGCTGCAGAAGGGGTCCATCAGCTGTCCAACAATCAAGCCAAAACCTGGTAATGGCCCCATTACCCACTCGCCACAACAGACCCTTCGCACCAGCATGCTTCGCCACAAATGGGAGTTACTGCTATTACCTGTAACGGTAAAAAAATCATCATGACCCAAATATTTTGCAGTCACCCCTCACCCATAACTGAATCGGTTCATGCATCAAATGCCAACCAAGCTTAGCTAATAAAACTTAAATCCATTCCCTCGTAATCTTCTGCCCCAACCCAGAACATCCAAATTGACAAGTTCATGGTATAAATCAGCATAGTTTATCCAGTTGAATCACTCTTTTCTATGTGACAAAAAGTTTTTCCATCTATTATGTAATTACTTAAGATCAAGGTATATATTTCATCATCCAACGGCAGCTAAGTAAACGTCCAGTCCTTGATAGATAGCAAACAAGTTGAATATGTACTTAAAATGTAACTAGTACTAATTTCCATAAAAAATTTAGAGCGATACATATTTACAAATAAATAGTGCGTGCCTCTATTTCTTACAATAATTTCTCCTAGTAAAATTATAATGTTACACCCAAAATAACAAACAAACTAAAGCAATTTCAGAACAGGGAAAATCACAACAAATAATTCAACCGCAGTTCTTTTCTGTACAACATTGTAGTGGGATCATGATGTTTTCGATCTACGGAAATGACAAGGGCCCATAGAATGCCTCATACTCCTTTTTCCTACCCTTGTGCTGACTCTTTAGTCTTTAGGGGCAAAAGTAAAAGGTAAAAAGCATTTGAGCTTATGGACGAAAAGCTGTCTTCCTTCTTCATCATGGACATAGCGGCACCCAAAGAGAATAAACATCTGTGTAAGAATTGAAGTCAAACAAACTTTTCACAAACACATGTTTCACAAGAATCAATATACCATTTTCACTTTATATTTTAGGCATCTTAGGATCTAAAAACACAACACATTGTGACAAAATGGCAGATTCCAGGTCTGATCAAACAGACTAGTTTCAATAGCAAGGAAAGAAATAAATATAACACAAGCAGAAAATATTTATACCTCATAACTTGTTGCAATTTAGTTTCAAGGCTGAACAATCAAAACCGCCGGCCAAGATGAGGGGATGCAGAGCCTGAGTGCGATGGAAGAGGCCTCTTCACAAATGGATGCTGCAAGAGCTTTGCAGCAGTTGGCCGAGCTTCAGGATTGGTTTGTAAGCATTGCATGATAAAATCTTGTGCATCTTTTGACAAAGAATCAGGAATTGGCGGTGGCTCACCTTTACCAATTCTGAACAATGCTTGCATCTGTTTTGAGTTACACAAGAAATCATTAACAATATAACAATATTTAAGCAAGCTACAATTGCATGCATGAAAACGGAGAATATAAAAAATTTAACTAACAACAATACTTGTTCATAGCTCTCCATCGCAGTGCACGACAGAATTCACCCAACTTCATGCCATAAAATTCTATAAGCCATTTCGTCATTTGGTGATGAAAACATACAAATTTCCATATTGCCTATTCTTTCTACTTTTATACTAGATCACTTAATAATTTATATTACAGAGAAAAGCTACATACACATTCCAACTGATGGTACGGAATTTCACGGGTTAACATCTCCAACACAGTACAACCAAGGCTCCATATATCAGCAGGAAGTCCATACCCTTGACCTTTCTGGTTGACAACCTGTAATTCAACAGCTGATGATCAACAAAACATTATTGGTAGTATGTGTCACAAAGTAAATAACTACCATAGCAAAGGCAACAATGGTAACCATGTTTCCGGGGAAAAGGCACTGGAACTTGTTCCCTATGGAAAGAATCACTAGAATCAAGGCAAGAATCAAGGACGCAATCAAGGAGGTTGATTGGATTGTGATTCTGGTTTTATTTTATTTCCTAAGGTTTCTCTATTAGCTGAAAACAAAACTTTCCTAGTATGCTAGGAAATTAGGGTTGCTCTTACTGTAAACCTTTATTTATGACGAAATTAACTAAGGAATAAAACAAGTTGAATTTCCAGAAAATTAAGGTAAGCAACTCCCTTAGTGTTCCATCACCATAGGCAAAACTTGGAATGGAAACAAGGGCAAAGACCCTTCTGTCGAATCTGATTTTCCTGTTAATTGCCTAGTAACTCGATCTCAGACCCATGATCATAACAAAACTCATCTAAGAGAAAACACCATTTAGGTCTGATCTCAAGAGGAGCCAGCATCTTTCACAATGGGAGAAATGCCATAATCAAGCATTTGCAACTATTAGTCCATGAAATTTGTCTAGCCAAAAACAACTTTGTTCAAAATTTCCTGGTGGCTAAAAAGATTTACTTTTTGAAAAATAAGTATTCATTGTTCATGTAAATGAAGCCCTGGGAAATTATGTTGGATCAGCAAGAGAGATTTATACATTTTTCTCTATATAGAGAAACATTGGCCAAGAAATTGTTTCATTTTCATCATATTCATGATTGACTATTCCTAAAAGCTAAAATACCACCACCAGTATCTCTCGGATAGGAGAATATTAGCTAAAAACATATTCTATCATTCCTGTTGTCACCATAGCCATTATTGAGTATTCCAACTAAGCTAGATATCTTGAGCAGTATCACTAATACAGGAAATGTGATGCTCAACACACATCAAACAACAACTATTACAGAATATATCATTTCTGAGTGGAAAGGATAGAAGCAAACCTCAGGGGCCATCCAGAATGCTGTCCCTTTGCATGATTTAACATCATTCAACTTGGTTGCCTGAAGACAAACACCAGCACCAATATCATTACTGTGATCATTTTAGAAGCTACTAAGAAACGAAAGAAAACCAGGGTCGTAAGAGTTGAAAAAACCTTTGCCAACCCAAAATCTGCAAGTTTCACAGATCCGCTTGCATCTACCAATATGTTTGCGCACTTAACATCCCTGTATCAACAAACAAGGAATTAATTCAAGTTCATGGTAACTTAAGCATAACATAGAACAAACAATTTTTAGTTCCAACGTTAAAAACTATAACAAATACCAAGGGAAAAGGACAGAAATCAAGCAGGCAACCAACCTTTGGAAAATAAATACAAAATGATATGTAAAATGTTTAGAAAAACTTCTATTATCAAAGTATATCACATTCTTGACTTTTTAAATGCCTTTTGAGAAGGAATATCAACAGAGATAAGGAATCTTGGGTAAAGCAAAAAGTTCACATTAAAGGGGCAAATTTTCCATATGAAGTAACATAAGCATGTAAGAACATACAACTAAAGTGGCAGTAAAATTTCACATTTAGCTAGATCAAGCAAACAAAATAAATAGATAAAATTAAGCAATATGGTAATTAAATGAGAAGCAGCATAAAAAGTCTCGACTTACCTGTGAACCACATTTCGGTCATGAAGATACTTCAATCCATGCAGAATCTGTCTTGTATATGCAGAGACTTGAGAATCCCTAAGATGATATCTCTGATATAGTTTCAAAAGGGAGCCTTTGGTTACAAGCTCAAGAAAGATGTATAATTTTGATTGATCCTGCAACAATCAAAAAATCGAAAGATGGAAGTTAGACAATTAACAAAACAAAAGTAAAAGGTCATCCTGTTAAGCCAAGGTATTCAACAACCCCACTTGCATAACTAGCATGATAATACTCCAAGAAGCACACATAAATGTAGCGATTTACATGCATCAACAGTCATTCAATATTTGGCATTGAGCTGACAATCTTTTTCTTTTCTTTTCAACCATCTCTCTATAGCTAAACAAGTAAGGCTATTTAAACATAAACTTTGGCATTAAGGCCTTTCTCAGAATACAAGAATATACAGGGGAGGTAGATATGTAACAGTCAAATTGTAGTGCAATAATGCACTAATGCTAAGATTAGCAAAATAGCCTCAAACGGCAGCAGCAATATAACCTTTCAATGGGTACAGATGACAAAACATCCTAAGTCCAAGATAAATTAGTTCCCGTGATAAATTTACAGTAGGCCACAGGATAGCAAATGTTTTCTTTTATCCATGATAAATTTCTATGGATATACACATTCTGTCAAATTTAATTTTTAGAGAAAAATACATTGCAAATGGCTATATTTGAATTTTTTGTTTAATATCTATTTTGATGAGAAAAAAAAAAGTAGGAAAGGAGGCTAAAATATTACAAATGAAATGACAAAAACAAAGAGAGGTTTCTGTCCTAAAACTCAAGAAAGAAAACTAAAAACAAAATTAAGCGTAACCAATTTTTCAAAATTCAGAGAATAACCAAAGTTATCAATTCAAGTGATTATGGTAAATGTGACAAATTAGTACCTTATCTGTGCCATAATACTGAACTATATTTTCATGTTCAAACTGACTTAAAAGCGCAATCTCCTGAAAAAGAAAGGAAAGAGAGAAATTAAATGGACAGAAAAGAAGAAAATAGATATTTCAAGAAAAAAGATTGATTAGCATAAAAGAAACTGAAAATTTAAATAAATAAAAGCCAAGATCTGTCTCACATGTTCAAGTTGGATAACACTTTGCTTTCCCTGACTTCCTTGATCAAGCAACGAAACTTCCTTCACCGCAAAAAAGAATCCATCACTACAGGAAAACGAATGGATAACTTATTAATATAGCACTGAAAGAAAAATATCTCTTCCCTAAAGAAATGCATGATCTACTGAACAAGTGGAAAACCAATTAATTGCTGGCTAGGATAAAATATGCTTTTGTACACTATTATGAAAAAAATTATGATCAGTGATTTTTTCTGTAACTCCCAAGTAAATGTCATCATATAGCTTAAAGCCTATAACAATCCAAAATCTCTACAATTAGCTCCAAATCTCAAAAATCCTAGTGCAGTGTTGCCTCCCTTAATTATGTTTCTCATGTCTTCAAAAACAGTAAACAATAAATTCGTCATCTTGAAATCTATATACAGAACAAGATATCTCCAAGGAAAAAGTTCCTAACCAAATAATACCACCAAAAACATATACTTGAATCGACAATCAAAATCTATTTCTAAAACAGGACTTACTACCATTCACAAATTGCCCACAAAAAATGTAGGTCCAATCATGCAAAACTTCAAGCAGCAAAAATAAAAAACAAAAACAAAGTAACACTTAAAGACAGATGATAGTGCAGGCTAAAATACATCAAACCTTCATGTTCAAGACGCAGAAACATGAGATGTCCAAAAAGTAGTCACATTTGGAATTCACCATATAAATGAAATCTAGCAATCCTAAGATGCTACTATCCTTAATCCATCAAGCCAAACATGTAAGAAGGTGCTCTCTAAAGAAGAAAGGAGCCATACAGAGGCGCTTTCTTAAATGCTTAACTAAGACCAAGAACACTTCCTAACCCCAGATGCTTGAAACAAAAGATAAAATAAGGTGCCCAAAGATAAAATAACTTGCAACAAAAGCTACTAAATGAAAATGGATGTTATATTATAGGCAGAGTATCAAATCACTTACTCAGAAATCCCTTCGTAAACCGATCCAAATGATCCACTTCCCAGAAGCTCACCTTTCTCCCAATAAGTAATTGTCCTTTTGAACCTACCGTTAGGAGAAATATTTGACATAGGCTCTGTTGTAGTACTCGAAGAATCATCATCATTCGAAGTTGTGAAAGAACAAGACTCTGAAAGCACCGCATTGTCTCCTATTCTCATTAAATTTTCCTCCTTAGTATTTCCCTCATTAAACCCACCGTCCTCTCTTTTATATTCTTCGTCATCGGAAGACGAATGTGAGTTAACCGGAATCGCACACCCTCTATCGTCATCGGGGCCGAAATCCCTAAACAGATCCCAGGTGGAGCAGCCGTTATCGATCGCTTTTAGCTTCATTCCCGGAGGTGGCTTTAAAAACGGTGGCCTATCCCCTTTAATTCCACTATTCCCCCCTCCAACAACAACATTCGAAACGCAAGACGTGCTTGACTTCAATTCGGTTGTCGTAGTATTATCCACCGCAATTTTATCAGAAAAGCAGCATTCCCTTTTCGACTCGGACGAGTCCTTCCGAGTCAACTCAGTAGCCAAAACCCTCTCAGCCAATTCATCTACTGTTACTTCAGCGCCCGCGCCGCCTTTTACTAGAGCTGTCTCTTCTTTAGGACTATCCAACCGGTTTAATCTGGACCGAGGCAGAAGATCCGACGACGATCTGATCTTACGGGCCTCCCAGGCGGCGGTCGGGATTGAAAAATCTTCAGGACCATTAAGGCCCAAGCTCCGACAAATTCGATCGAACTCTCCGTCGGTTCCTTCGAGACGAAAGCTTGTTTGATACAAATCGAGCGATCGTGTGACTAGAGGAGAAGAAGAAGAAGAAGAATCATCGAGAGACGAACAAAACGAGCCCGCATCGTAATCGATGTCCTTCGCTGCATTGCGTCGCTCGAGTCTAGGTTTTCTTCTGCTCCTTTTCGAGTCCATGGCGACTCTATTGCTAAAGAATCGAGGTAAGTGATGCATGTGGAACAGAATCCATCAAAATTCAAAAAAAAAGCTAAAGCAGCATAGGGTTTTCGAAAATATCAATTTAACAAAGAGAAACGCTTTTGTTCTTTTTCTCCGTAACTTTCCTAGGAAAATTTAGGTGAGAAAAATTGGGAGCGAAAAGCGGCTGACCTAAAGAGAGAGAAAAAAAAACGTGATAATGGTAGACAGAGTGGCTGGCTAGTAAACGCCGTCGGAAGAGAGAGAAATAAAGAGATTATACGCGTCGCCACGTGTCGCTTGCAAGAAATTTTTAAATCTTTGCATCCAAGGATTACTTTTTTATCCAGTTAGCTCCTTCAGTTTGTAAATTTTATTTTGGATTGTAATCACTAGGCCGTTTGTAATCGAATAGTTGCTTAGACTGTCCATTTGTAATAGTTTAATATTTATAGTTACTCACATTTGTATTTATATTTTAATTGTATGATATTGATTATATTTAAAAAATGTAAATTAATCATATATATTAGATTAAAAATAAATTGATTATTTTGTATATTAAAAATTGATAAATATTTAATAGAAAAATTAATTATTCTTTAATTTAACGTATAAGAATTAATTTGTCTAAATTTTAATAAAAAGATAAAATATAATTTGATTTCTAATATAAGAATCTTCATAATACTTTTATCGTAAATTTGTCGCCACATGAATAATAAGCTTATACCCAAATTTATTGTGTTGGAGTTAAATTTTTTTTAAAGTCCCACAACTATAATACATATACAAATATATATATATATATATATATATATATATATTTATGATCAATCGTAATATAAAACTTAACCAATATACAATACAACAAAGAAAGAATAAGATTCAAACCTTTTAAGGTCTAGTGCCTTAGCTTTTGCTAATAGTGTCTTTAATCTAATCATTGTCTGAGTCACTTGTCCAAGTTCGAGGGCTTATTTGAAAAGTAAGAGAATTTTGATAAAATATAAACTTGAAAAATAGGGTTGGACAAAAAAATAAGACTAATTCTCTAAACAAGTTAAGTTTCAGGTAAAATTATTTTTGTTCAGGATCGAGCCAGTCAGAATTAGTTGTTTTGTTGTTGTTTCATTATTGTTTTGCTTTCATTTTATTATTATATTGCTATTATATTATTATTATTGTTTAGATATTGTATAACTCATGTTTTATTATTAAATTTGCAACTTTGCTAAGTTACAACTATCTTAGTGTTTTTAAGTATAAAGGCTTTTCTAATGTATTTTTAATTTGTTAGGAAATATTTATTTTAATATTTTTAATGTATTTAATGTATTATATTTTTAAGTTTATTTTTATATAAAATAATTTTAAAAAATAAATACGGGCTAGACAGATCAAATTTAGATTTAGTATTTTTAATTTGAATAAAACTTAAACATAATTTTAAGTTTATTTTTCGTACTAAACCGAATCTAAACCTAAAAATAAATCTAAAATTTTATATTGACCAGATAGGTGTGTAGTGTCTAAACCTCATGAATAAAGATTAGATATTTTTAAATAAAATTTTGACTTCAAAATTTATAATAAAAATCAATTTTTTAAAAAAATTGATATCAAATATAGAAAGATGTGTATAAAAACAAAGGGGTTAATGGTCTACAGCGGCTGGCATCAAAAGTAGACCAACATGGATATTCGTCATTATCCTTGGTAAATGTGTGAATTTGCATAATGTCAAGAGTATGGTGAGATTTATACTCTAAAACAAAATCTATCTCTACTGGAATTGAATTAGTGTAATGCTATGTGAGTGGAGCCATCCACTCTAATTTTAATTTGATTCAATTGGAATCAAGATTTATTTATAAAATTTTAGTTAACTCATTCAATTCACATTTACATCATACCATATTTTTTAAGGTTGAGTTAAAGTTGTAATAAAATTTTAGGTTCGATTGATAAGTGTGGCTTTAGCTCAGTTTGAAAAATAAGTTTAAATATTTGTCTAAGTCTAGCTTGCCTGTATTAATTTTTTAATTTTTGTTTTTATATAAAAAATAAAAAATATGATATATCAAATATACTAAAATATTAAAATAAAATTTTTCCAACAAATTGAAAATAAATTAAAAAATATTTGTACTTAAATAACAATAAGATAAGTACAACTTAACAAGCAAATACCTCTAAAATAGTAGCAAAATTAACAATAAAACAAGTGTTATACAATATCCAAACATTAACAACAAAATAGTAGTAACATAATAATAAAATGGTAGCAAAATTGTGGCAAAAAGTGAGAAAACAACAACAAAACATGAAAGAATAAGGATTTTTTTAATGAAAATTCGAGCCAACCCAAACTCAAAAAAATCTTATCCGAGGCTCAATCCATTTTCTAAACAGGCCTATATTTTTGCCCAAACTCTCTCATTTTTCGAGCGAGAATGGGGCTGAATGACCCGACCCATGAACAACTCTATTTTTATTTAAGTGGTAAAGTTGAAAGTTTAAATATTATATGGGTTTTAAGTTCAAATCTCATTATATGTAGGTTTTAATAGTGTAACTTTATAAATACATGGTTTTTAATCAAATTGAGTATTAGTTTAGTCAAACTCTTAAATGATATTAGATTACTTGATTATAGTACACTCGTGACGTGGATGAAAAAGCTAATATAACATGTATATTTATAAAAAAATATTAAAGCTAAATAAGGCTTTGGTTAAAATGCATTTTAGGTTCAAATTTCATTATAATAATATTTTATAAATATATATATAAATATAAAAATACCTTCAGATTAATATTTGTTATTTTGTACGAGTCAAAGGTTTTAGTGTTAGTGTCTAGTTGATTTGTGACAAGATCTCAATCAAGAGCTTAAACGACTTAATTGGTTTCATGAGTCAATGGGGAGTCAACTAATTTAGAAAATTATCAAAATACCCTTCTATAAAGTAAGTTATATTATTACAAGAATACTCTTGTTTATTTATTTATTATTATACGATTTTATATAAAAAAATGAATAACAACTCAATTATGATGAATTTTGAACCCATGACACAATAAATCTTAGACATTTAATTTTATTATTTCAACTAAAATTTTATTTAATATCACTTTTAACAAATATGTTTATCATTTAAAATTTTACGAGAGTGTTATAATCTAGTAATTTGAATATATGTTATAATTATAAGTTAAATTATAGAAATGTATAATAATATTAAAAGGATAAATATTAAAATTATACATGAATTTTAGTTTAATGTGTAATTTGGTGTAATTATACATATGAGACTTTAATTGTAATTTAAATGTATATATAAAATTTTAATTTTGATTTAACTTTATAAATTTAAATAATAAATACATCAATTTTAATTTTATATAGAATACATATATCACTATTTGTATATGTAATATGTTAAGGATAAATAATGTTATATTAATAATTACATTAATGTTCTATAAAAATTAAATCAAAATATTTAATATATAAAATTACATAAAATTAAAATTTATATATATCTGACCAAAATTCATTTACACTTTTAAAAATTATCGAATTATCTCATAAATATATAGGTTTGTTTGCTATGATTATTAGTTACAATCATAAATTTAAAAATACGTAAAAAGCATATAGTGGAAAATGATAATATCGTAACATTATAAATTATGTTCAAAAACACTATACATGTTGTCGCTTCTTATATTGACATACGGCATTTTTAAATGTTTTGTGGAAAGTGGAATCAGGTGGGAAAGGAATGGTGGAGGGGAAGGTGAAGTAAATAAATAATTAAAATGACGAGAGAGGGAAATGGAAGGAAAAATAAAAATAAAATGGTTTATGTTATTAATATTTTATTATTAAATAGATATTCATTAAAATCAATATAAGTTTATAACATTTTAGAACGAGATTTATTTTATTTATATATTTTTTATACATTGTAGTATCTTATTTGTAATTTTTATTGACATGGTAATATGTGAAAATACAATTTGATAATTATAAAAAATAAAAGTTAAATATAACCATTAAGTGATATATAAATTAAATGGTAAACTATAAAATAGTCACTTTTGTTTGTATCGATTATATTTTAGTTATTTATATTTGAAATGTTATGTTTCAGTCATTTACATTATTATTTTGTTACGAAGGTGTCACTATACCATTAAGCTCCGTTACCTCTTTAACGATGGGCCTACGTGGTAGTCCAAATTAAATTTATTTAATTAAAAACCTATTTTCATCTCTGCAACTGGATATCCTAGTTGACATTTAAAACTCATTTAGACTACCGTTAGGGAGGTAACGAAGGTTAATGGTACAGTGAGCACTTCGTAAGAAAACGATAACGTAAGTAACTTGCAATAACCCAATTTGCTCGGGCCCATCAAAATAAACAAAAAAAAATTCTTAAAGTCCAAATAAAAAAAAAAGTCTAGTACAAACCTAAATAAAATTACAAACCCAAAATCTTACAAACCCAAAAATTACAGACCCAGTAGCCCATAACATTAAGTTTTTTAGAAAAAATCCTAACCCTAATACCCCATGTGCGCCGCACCCATCTGCTGCTACCCACATGCCTCCGCAGCGCACCTAACGCCCGAGACCTGGCACCCTTGGCCGTCTTGCACCGAAATGGCAAAGTCCCCCCTCTGTTGACCTCTCCAATACCTGCAAGCAAAATAAAAAGGAGGACACAAAGCAGAGAAACAATAGCCTAGACAATAGTGTAAAATCAAATCTTCGACTATAAAAGCCACAAAATCATCGATGTATTTTTTACAGACGACATTAATAAAAAAACAGACTTCAAAGTTGAAAGAGTTGATTCTTTTATTTTTAGTTTTTTAATTTATTTTAATAAAAACATAAAACAAAATAAAAAAAAGGAGAAACCTTACCCTTTTCTTTTCACGTTTTTTGTTGTCATGAGACGAAAGAGGTTGCTATCTCTAATGAAAGATGGCACTTTTGGGGAAATTACCTTTTTTATCTCTCCAGCCACTGTGGACGGCGGCGCTGGCGACCGGTGGCCGCCATGGTGGCCGATGGCCGGACATTTGGCCGGCCTTAGAGCCTGCTGCAGAGAAAAAATGGGAGGTTTTTTTTTTTGAAAGAAGAAATAAATTTTTTATCTCTTCGGCCATCGTGAATGGCGGCGCCATCGCCGCGATCGGTGGCCGCCACGGTGGTCGACAGTCGAACCTTTGGCCGGCCTTAGGGCCTACTGTAGAGAAAAAATGGGAGGGGTTTTCTTTTAAGGAAGAAACGATTTTTTTTGTTTAAATAGGCGACCTAAACGGTGCCGTTTTGGGCCGATGTTCAAACGTCAAAATGACATCGTTTTGACGACTCGGGGCACGACTCGATCCGTCCCCTAGGATTCGAGTGTTTTCGCCTGGAAGGGATATTTATCCCTTGGATCCTTCCTCCTTTTTTATAATTTTCAATCTAGTCCTATTTAAGCTTTATGTATTTAAAATTTTTCCGCATAATTTTGCTCTTGTTTCATTTCAGTCTTCTATGAAACGCCGCACTTTAAGGGCTGGGATAATTTCTCATTTAGTCCCTGTCTCTTTGCGAGCGTTTTATTTAGGCCTTAATTTTTTTTTCTTTTAAATTTGGCCATGCAATATCATTCTATTTTTGATTTGGTCCTTCGATTTACCAAAGGATACAGCGCATTCAGTGGGGTTTGAGATATTTTCCCAGTTAATCCCTATTCCTTTTTACGCATTCCATTTTAGTCTTTGACCCTGTTTTGATTATTTATTATTTATATTTTAGCCCCTTTTGTTTTATTTTATTCTATTTGTCCTGTTAATTTTATTTTAGTTACTATTAAGACCTCTTATTTTAATTACGTCATTTTATTTATTCATTCACTTGTTTATTTATTCCTTATTCCATTTATTCCATTCATTTATCTATTCATTTACTCATTTATCCATGTATTATTCATTTATTTATTTATTTTGCTTCAATCCTTATGTTCATTTATTTATCGTCTTTGTCATTTTTTTTGTTAATATTTTATTTCCTTTCATTGATTTTTTTCTTGTGTATGCTTTCATTATTATTACTATTTTATTAATATTTGTTCATCTACTTATTTATTACCCCTTTTATATATTTTCTTTACTTTTATTTTTTTACTTGTTCATTTTATTCATTATTATTATCATTACTTTTATCTTATTTTTATTACTTTGTCGTTTCTTTTATCATTCTCGCATCGTTTACGTTTATAATCGTCTTAAGGCATCTAACATCTTTATTTTTATTTTATTATTTTTATGTATTTTATCACTTTATTTATTTTACACCACAGTTAATATTCTTACTATCATTATAGTTACATTGATATTATCATATCATTCCTCTATTCACTTATTATGTGTTATTTAAATATTCTATCCAGTATAACCATTTTAAAATCGCTACAAGCATTATGAAATTAGCCGCTTTTACCCCAAAATGAGAAAAATACTTATCGTTTTAATATTACACTTATTATTGTTCAAAATAAATTTTCGAAAAAATAGGCAATGTTCTATATTTGGAAGTTCGAGAAAATCTTACCCTAACTTACGGGGTTTTGATTTTCTCGTTGAACTCTAATAACTGAATATCCTTTTAAAATTAAAATACGTAAGATTTCAAATAAAAATAAAGGCAAGCTTATTCTCAAAGGTTCAAGATGTCCTGTCTTAACTTACGGGATGTGACATTTTGTCATCTCACGACGAGAAGGCCTTTAACGTTTATTTCAAGCAATTTGTAAGCAAAATTAACATTAATGCAAAGAGAGATCGTATTCTTTAAATTATTTTCAAGTTCTCAACCTTCGACACTAAGACATGAATTAATCAATTAGGTGCCAATTTTGGGCGTTACGAGGGTGCTAACCCTTCCTCGTGCGTAACTGACTCCCAAACCCATTTTTCTGAACTTTGTAGACCAAAAATCGTTGTTTTAATAAATCAAACATTTTATTAAAACGATCAAATTATGAGGTGATCCGATCACACCTTATAAAAAGGATTGGTGGAACTCCCAATTTTCGTTTTCAAAAAAAAAGTCGATTTTCAAAAAAAATGGTTTCTACAGCTTGGCGACTCCACTGGGGACAAAATAAGAGAGTCAAGCCACAAGTTGATTATTTCTTGTCTTTTTGTCGAAAATTGAGAATTCGATTTAAACTTACGATCCTTTCATTGCATTTCATTTTTATGGTCTGCATCATTTCGATATGTTTGCTTTATTGGTTTGAGTCTTTTAATATATCTCGGCATATTGCATTGCATAATCGGTGGATTTTACCCTTTTAAGTGGGTGTGAGAAACTATTCCTTCATGAGGTTTTCACCTCCGTATAGGATAGAAGATCGTCTGTACCTATATCTTCGTGAGATTTTTATCTCCGTATAGCCATAGGGAAATGTATTCCCATGAACCGAACTCGATTCGCATGAGCCTATAATGGGTAAGGATCGAGGAATCTTTCGGTTCAGGTACCTTTACTTTAGAACCGAACCACATATAATGATCCCTAAGAGTTTACCCTAGGTAGAACTGCACCAAGCCCTAATGGTTACCCGAATAGGCAATTTATTTATTATTTCTTGCTTTATTTGAATTCTAGCTTTGTATACTAACTTATTTTGTTTTGATTTAACTATGATTGCATGACATTTTCATCATAAAAAAAGTGTTGATTCACATTCAGTTGCTAAATAGAGAGCTTGCCATGGAGAATGGATTTTTTGATAAAGTGGAAGATAATGCGGCTGTGTAACAGCCCGATTTTGGGCTTAGTTAAAATAGTAGTTTCGAGACCACAAATCCAAAGTCAAAAAAATTATTTTATTATTAAATTGGTGTTATAGCATGATTATACAAGTGCATGAAAAATTTGATGGATTAATTTTAGCGCTTGGAAGCTTAATTTTGAAAAAGGACTAAATCGCATAAAGGGAAAAGTTGTGAATTGCTGGAAAATGGTGTTAAATGGACATAGATTATAAATTAGGGGTATTTAATATACTAATAGGCCAATTTTTAAGTCATAGGCGGCCATTGAAACAAAGAAAGTCAAAAAAATCAAGGGTTGTTGGCATTAGGTGATGTATTTGACTAATAAATAAAATAAAGAGAAAATGTTGTCATCTTTTTTTTCTTTCTTCCTTATTCCACCAATTTTTCCTTCAAGAAATAGCCATGGGAGCTTGAAACTTTCAGCCCCTTATTCCTCTATTAAGTAAGTGATTTAAATGGTTATTTTTGATGATTTTGGTACTTTTGGAACCCTTGTAGCATGAGCTACCTATTGAGAGGACTATTTTGCAAAATGGTTAAAAGTTTAGAGATTCACCATAAGATAATTTATGATATATTCTGAAATTTTATGGAAGAAAATGAATCTTAGTTGCTTAATAAACAACTTTTGTGAAGTGGTGTTCATGAAAAACACCTCAAAATGGCTAGTTTGTAGTATTTGTAAAATAGATAGTATTGTGGTGAAATAATGGAAATTTTGGGTTGCTATAAGAGTAAAAAGAGTTTTTCTAGGCTTAATACATGAAGAAATTCGATAAAAATCGATTTTCAAGCCTAGGGGTAAAATGGTCATTTTGTGAAAGTCTAGGGGCAAAATGGCCATTTTACAAAAAATGTGAATTTTTGATTGTCTAAATTTATTTAGTTATTAAATGAGTGAATTTTTATTATTTTAAATCAAGAAATACAAAATCTGAACCTAGACCGGGAGAAGGCCAAGCAAGTAGATTAAACCGACTAGTCGCCTACGTTTTGTAATCCGAGGTAAGTTGTATGTTAATAATGCAACTATATTGTTATGATGTGTAATTGAATTGATATTGCATAAATTGTTTTGATTGTGAATATGAGTATGGATATTGAGAAATTAATGTAATAAAGACTCCCGATTGAACATTAGAAATAGAATTGGATATTCATGCCATGACATTGGGTGATATGTGTGCTAGTGTAAGACATGTCTAAGACATGCATCAGCTACATAATGTGAGCCAGTGTAAGAATTGTCTGGGACATGCATCTGTATTGAGACGAGAGTTAGTGTAAGATATGTTTGAGACATGCATCAGCCTCGAGATATACAAGCTAGTATAAGACCTGTCTGGGACATGGCGTCAGCTTATTGTGTGTCAGTGAAAGACCTGTCTAGGACATGGCATCGACACCGATAGATGAGAGCAAGTGTAAGATCTATCTGGGACACGGCATCGGCCTTGATATATGAAAGTCAGTGTAAGACCTGTCTGGGACATGGCATCGACTTTGATGTACTAGCTAGTGTAAGACCATGTCTGGGATATGGTGTCAGCATCTTATCCCATGTCTGGGGCTATTGAATATCGTGCAGTATTCTAAATGGTTCAACGGAAGATTTATGATTTATATCGAAATGAGAGAACTTATGACCATGTGGTGAGTGTACAGGTACTTAAATGAGAATTATGAAACACGAGCTTCATTTACGTTGTATGTTTACTAAAGGAGGAAAGTGAGTAAGTTGTGCCTATGACTACTTATGTATTTTACACGAATTATGAAATGTGAGTTCAAACCAATGTTGTATGAATGGTGAGAAACAAATATGAGCAAGTAATATTTATGAATCCTTACTTTCATGTGCAAATCGAGATATGTTGGGAGTATGATCCTGTAACACTCCTTACCCGAGACTGTTGCCAGAATCGAGCACGAGGCATTACTAAACTTATTCTATCCCTTAAATAGGTTTAAATTGTTTATTTAAGCATTTGAATGTGTTGCCATTCTGCGTCGTAGTCGCCTAAAAATTCATATCTTGAGTTCAAACTCGAAATTAAGATCCGTAAATTTTTCCTGAAACTAGACTCATATATCTATCTACTAATTTTTTTCATAGATTTTTGACTTGGCCAATTAGTACAGTTTATTAGTTAAAGTTTCCCTATTTCAAAACTCGATTGCACTAACCTCTTGTTACTACGAACCATGTTTCTTCCTGTACAAAATTCATATCACTAAGACGTTTGTTTCTATTAAAACTAGACTCAACAAGGATTATAACCATATAAAGTATACCTTCTAATTAGTTTTGTATAATTTATGGTGAATTTCCAAATTTGAAACAGGGGTTCCAGAAATCGCTCCCTGTTTCACTAAAACTCAGATATATCATGAAATATAATACCTTTACCTATTTTTCTTATTCCATAAGAAAATAGACATAATAAGCTTTAATTTCATATATTATTCATCTTCAAACTATGTTTATACAATTTTAGTGATTTTTCAAAGTTACGTCATTGTTGTTACTTGAATCATTTTTAGGTTACTTTCACATTTTTCATAATTTTCATGTGATAATCACCATTCAATCATACATATTAATAAACATGCATATCATCGGCCATTTTATTAGCTAATCACTAGCAAGTATTTACACATCATTCATTGTTCATATTATACCAAAAGTGGCTAAGTTTCTATACATGCCATACACAAAACAAAACGCCTAATTATACCGAGTTATTTCTTTGATAGTGTGATCGGCCTCCGACGCTTCCTTCGATCCCGAGTGGCTAGATAAGTACTATAAGAAGAATAAAATAAAGAGATTAAGCACTAGGCTTAGTAAGCTTACAAGCAAATAAATCACAACATTCAACATAATGGATAATTATGCATAATATCATCTAACATCATAAATTTTTTACTTCTCAATTTCTATCTTTTCTTTATTCCCTTACCTTCTTTCTTACCCGACCTTTCCTTTTCATAAGTATAATCTACTTTTCCTTTGCTGTTAATTCACTGTAATTTAACTCGTATCGACCCGTTGAACCACTCGGAATACTAAGGATACTAGGGTCGTTCTGTCTATCAATATCTCGCCAATGCCATGTCTTTGACATGGACTTACATGAATTATTCTGTCTCCAATGCCATATATAATATGGACTTACATGGCTCAATCCTGTCTCCAAAGCCATATTTCTAATATGGACTTACATGGCTCATTTCGTTCATCCTGTCAACCCTAATATCCTAACATTCCTAGGGTTCAACCGGCTTTCTAACACTTTTCCTCTGTCACTTCAACTTAAATTCGACTTTAAATATTTTCATAACATAAATATATAAATGCTGAAATTGACAATAATAATGTAAAATAAAATAATATTGCATTTATTTCTTTGTAAACTTACCTCGATACAAAATGTGACTAAACTTTACAATTTAGTCCTTTACTTTTTCTTTTCCCCGATCTACTCTCGAATTTCGCTCTTCTTGATCTATAATAGTAAATTTAGCTTATTTAATATCAACATTTATCAAAACAACCCTTTACTCAAACTTTGGCAAAATTACAATTTTGCCCCTAAACTTTCACATATTTGTACTTTTTCCCCAAGGCTCATAAATTAAACTTCATCCTATTTTCTTATGTTTTATGACATGCTGATAATTTTTCCCTTCTATGGCAACATCAAATTCACACACTAACATGTACTTATGACTATTAGGTATTTTTACCGATTAAGCCTTTTTACTCGTTTTCACTTAAAACCAAGTAGCACAAGTTGTCTAACATAATTTAAAACCTCATATTCCATCATAAAACATCAAAATACATAAATTTCACCTATGGGTATTTTTCCAAATTTGATTCCTAACTTAAATTATTGCTAGCATAAGCTTTATCGAAAATGGGACTTCAAAACGTAAAGATCATTAAAAGCGGGCTTGGAATCACTTACTATGAAGCTTGAAAGTTGAAGAAACCCCAGCTATGGAGAGAGGTAAGGTTCTGCTGGTAACTTGAAGAAGATGATACAATTTTATCATCTTTTTACCTTTTATTAATGTTAATAACCAAATGACCAAAATGCCCTCCTTACTAAACTTTCAAAATTCCTTCCATGTCCTAATTTTGTCCATGAACTTAAAATTGGTCAAATTACCATTTAAGATCTCCTAATTAATATTCCAAAATAATTTCATACTAAAACTTCTAGAATGCAAGTTTTGTAAATTATTCGATTTAGTCCTTAACCTCAATTTAAGCACTTTATGCATAGAATTTTATCACGAAATTTTCACACAATCATGTAATCATACCACGAACCTCAAAATAATAATAAAATATATTTTTTTACCCTGAATTTGTGGTTTCGCAAACCATTATTCGTTTAGGCCCTATTTGAATGTTACATTTCTCCCTTTAGGGATTTTCGTCCCAAAATCTTACCCGTGAAGAGATATGGGTACTTGTTTTCGCGATAGCCTCTTCGGGTTCCCATGTAGCCTCGTCTACCCCATGTCTATTCCATAGTACTTTCACAAGTACAATACTTTTGTTCCTTAATTGCTTTACCTCTCGAGCTAGAATCTTTCTTGGTTCTTCACCGTAAGTCATGTCCGTCAATCTCAACCTCTGTTTAAGAAATCACATGTGACGGATCTGAACGATAACGACGTAGCATAGACACATGAAATACATTATGAATCTTCTCTAACTCAATCGGTAAAGCTAACCGATATGCTAATGGTCCGACTCTCTCAATCACTTCAAACGGTCCAATAAAACGTGGACTTAGTTTGCCTTTCTTGCCAAATCGAGAACTTTCTTCCACGGGATACTTTCAAAAAACTTTGTCACCAACTTGATATTCGATCTCTTTTCTTTTAAATCGCATACGACTTCACCGTCTCAAGTCGCTTTTAAACAATTTCGATAACTTTCACTTTTTCTTCCGTTTCTTTAACTAGATCAATCCCAGAATCGGCTTTCTTTAAGCTCATCCAATATAAAGGTGTGCGGCATTTACGTCCATACAAAGCTTCATAAGGTGCCATCTTCAAACTTGATGATAACTATTATTGTAGGCAAACTCTACCAATGGTAAGTATTTTTCCCAACTACCTTGAAATTCTAATACACAACATCTAAGCATATCTTCAAGTACCGAATAACTCTCTCGACCGACCATCGATTCGAGGGTGAAAAGTCGTACTAAAACTCAACTTCGTACCTAAAGCCTCTTGTAACTTATTCCGAACCATGAAGTAAATCTTGGATCTCTCGTCGAAATGATCGATAATGGCACTCCATGTAGTCTAACTATCTCGAAATGTATAACTCGGCCAACTTGTCAAGTGAATAATCCATACGGATTGGGATAAAATGAGCCGACTTAGTTAGCTTATCAATCACAACCCATATTGCATCTTTCTTTTCAGTGTTAACGGCAATCCATCACAAAATCCATAGTAACTCGTCCCATTTCCATTCCTAACTAGCACAAAGTTGCAATAATCCCGAGGGTACCTGATGTTCGGCCTTTACCTGTTGACAAATCAAGCATCTAGAAACAAACTCTGAAATATCTCTTTTCATTCCTACCCACCAATACAATTTCTTCAAATCATTATACATTTTTGTACTGCCTGGATGAATAGATAAAGAACGCTATGTGCTTCAGTAAAATCTTTCGAATAAGCTCATCATTCTTTGGTACACAAATTCGTCTCTAAACATCAAACAACCATCGAACCAATCCGAAATCGATTCTATGCCCGACTCACATTGAACTCTTTTAGCTTGTAACTCATTATCATCTTTCGAGCTTCACAAATCTCTTCAAGAAATACCGGTTTAGCTCTAAATTCAGCTAAAATAGAACCATCATCGACATGGCTAAATTGGTATTCAAAGCTCGCAATGTAAATAAAAGTTTCGCTTAAAGCGTCAACAACTACATTTGCCTTACCTGGGTGATAATAAATCACTAACTCATAATTTTTAAGCAATTCCAACCATCTTCTTTGCCTCAAATTCAAATCTTTTTGAGTCATCAAGTATTTCAAGCTTTTATGATCGATAAATATCCGACACCTTTCACCATACAAATAATGTCTCCAAATCTTCAATGCAAATACAATAGCAGCTAGCTCTAAATCATGTGTCGGATAATTTTTCTCATGTGGCTTCAATTGTCTAGAGGCATAAGCAATTACCTTTCCTTCTGCATGAGTACACAACCGAGCCCATTCAAGGATGCATCATCAGAATCACAAATTTTTACCCGATTCCTTTGTACTAAGATAGGAGCTTCGTCAACAATGCCTTTAACTTGTCAAAACTTTGTTGGCACTTCTCATCCATTCAAACTTAACATCCTTCCGTAGCAGGTCTAAATCAATCGGGTAGCTATCATGGAAAATCCCTCCACAAATCGTCTATAATATCCAAGCAAGACCAAGAAAACTTCTAACCGATACATTTCTAGGAGGCTTCCAATCAACAATGGTTGAAATCTTACTCGTATCAACCTTAATACCTTCACCTGAGACAATATGTCCAAGAAAACCAACTTCTCGTAACCAGAACTCACTTTTGCTGAACTTGGCATACAACCGATTATCTCTCGAATTTGTAAAGCGTTCTCAAATGCTCGCATGCTCGGTCTCATCATGAGAATAAATCAAAATATCATCAATGAACACAACTACAAACTTATCTAAGTATGGTCTAAAAATTCGGTTCATTAAGTCCATAAAAATGGCAGGAGCATTAGTCAAGCCAAATGGCATCACAAGGAACTCATAATGACCATACCTAGTCCGGAAAGTAGTCTTCAGGACATCTGACTCTTTAACTCGCAACTGATAGTATCCGGATCTCAAATCTATCTTGGAAAACACAGTAGCTCCCTTCAATTGATCAAACAAATCATCAATTCTAGGCAATGGATACTTGTTCTTTATGTTACCTTGTTAAGTTGCCGATAATCTATGCACAATCTCATCGATCCGTCTTTTTTTTCACAAATAGCATTGGTGCACCCCATGGTGAACTCTGGGTCTTACAAAGCCTTTATCTGTTAATTCTCGCAATCGAGCTTTCAATTCTTTCAATTCCAATAGAGCCATTCTATAAGGAGCAATAGAAATGGGCGTGGTACACGGAATCAACTCAATACCAAACTCAACTTCTCTAACAGAGGCAAACCCGGTAGTTCTTAGGAAACACATCGGAAACTCACATACCACAGCAATCGATTCAATTTTCAATTCGGATCTTTAGTGTTCAACATAAAAGCAAGATAAGCTTCATACCCTTTTCTCAAGTATTTCGAAAGACATATAATGAAATTATAGGAAATGAACTATCGACTCTTCCGAATTAACCCAAGAATTTCACCATTTTCACACTTCAACTCAATGAATTTCTTTCCACAATTCACTATCACATCATGTGTAGTCAACCAATCCATACCAAGAATCACATCAAACTCATCAAATGGCAATAGTATGAGATCGGCCGAAAAAACAAGAGCCTCTAATCATTAAAGGACAATTTCTACATACCTTATCTACTAATACATGCTTGCCTAATGGATTCGATACTTTAATCACAAATTCTGTAGATTCTATAGGCATACTTATACTAGGCATCAATTTCATACAAACATAAGAATGAGTTGAACCCGGATCAATCAGAGCAATGACATTAATATCATGTAGAGAAAATGTACCCGTAATCACATCGGGGGAGGATGCCTCTTCGCGTGCACGAATAGCATAAGTCCTTGCAGGGGCTCTAACATCTGGTCTCACAGCCGAATCTCTAGAGGTACCTCTGTTACTTGCTCCTACTCCCGGTTGCCTCGGTGATCTGCCTCTAGTAGGAGCATTTCCGGATCTAGCACTCTGTGTTACCTCTCGGCTAGCCACTTCTGGACATTCTCGTACAAAATGATCTGGAGCACCACATTTATAGCAAACATTTTCGCCCGCCCGACAAGGACCATAATGAAGTCTACCACACCGTGGACACCCTGATCTACCCTGTCTGACATTACCTACACTCGTAGTCGAGGTGGTCTGAGCCTTCGGATCCTTAAATCTGCTACCTCTATTCTGACTAGATTGCCCTGCCGAAAAGCTAGATCTGGTAGAAAACTCTCTGGGCCTCTTGGATGTAGCCTGAAATGATCTGCTCATCTGTCTCTTCTTTGTATCTTGTGTCTCTGTCTCAACTTTGCCTTTTCTTTTTAATAGCTCCTCTGCCTTACAGGCTCTCTCAACTAAAATAACGAACTCTTTTATTTCTAGGACACCCACTGACAGTCGGATATCATCATTTAACCCATCCTCAAACCTTTTACACAGGATAGCCTCTGTGGACACACATTCTTGAGCATATTTACTGAGCACGACAAATTCACGCTCATAATCGGTCACCATCATATTGCCTTGTTTCAATTCCAGAATTCCTTTCTCTTCGGTCAATAAATGGTGGTGATGTACTTTTTACGAAATTCTTCTGAAAGAAATCCCAAGTGACCCTCTCTTCGGGTACAACCGATACAAGTGTCTTCCACCGTAGTAGGTTGAGTCTCTAAGAAGTGATACTACACATTTCATACATTCCTCGGTGTACAAGATAATTCGTCAAAGACTCGATAGTATTTTCCAACCAAAATTTCGCTCTTTTCGCATCATCATCTTTTGTTGCTCGAACTCTTACGCCTTGTTTCTGATTCTATCAACGGTGGTTTTCTCTTACCACTGTACTCGTGGATCGGGAAGCTTGAGCTACATGGGTAGCCCGAGAATCATGAGGGGTGGAGGTCTAGCTCACGGATTCGCACGAACGAACTCGGCAAACAAATCATTCAAAGCTCTAAGAGAGCTTCGAGTCACTCCTCCCCGATCAACTATTCTTGGCCTATTCTCGGATGGCGCTGCCCTTCTATGGAAGTAGGCGCATTACTTTCTACATCATCATCACCGGCTCGCCCGGGATCCATTACTATAAAACAAAATATTTAAAAAAATCGTCGAGTCGTCACACTATCAAAATACAAGTATGGCATGTATAGCTAGACTTTTCTCACACTAACTGTTCCGAGAACCGACTAAACCTGCTCGATACCAATAAATGTAACACTCCTTACCCGAGACTGTTGCTTAATCGAGCACGAGGCATTACTAAACTTATTCTATCCCTTAAATAGGTTTAAATTGTTTATTTAAGCATTTCGAATGTCTGCCATTCTGCGTCGAGTCGCCTAAAATTCATATCTTGAGTTTTGAAACTCGAAATTAAGATCCGTAAATTTTTCCTGAAACTAGACTCATATATCTATCTACTAATTTTTTTCATAGATTTTTGACTTGGCCAATTAGTACAGTTTATTAGTTAAAGTTTCCCCTATTTCAAAACTCGACTGCACTAACCTCTTGTTACTACGAACCATGTTTCTTCCTGTACAAAATTCATATCACTAAGAAGTTTATTTCTATTAAAACTAGACTCAACAAGGATTATAACCATATAAAGTATACCTTCTAATTAGTTTTTTACAATTTATGGTGAATTTCCAAATTTGAAATAGGGGTTCCAGAAATCGCTCTGACCCTGTTTCACTAAAACTCAGATATATCATGAAATATAATACCTTTACCTATTTTTCTTATTCCATAAGAAAATAGACATAATAAGCTTTAATTTCATATATTATTCATCTTCAAAATATGTTTATACAATTTTAGTGATTTTTCAAAGTTATGTCATTGCTATTACTTGAATCTGTTTTTAGGTTACTTTCACATTTTCATAATTTTCATGTGATAATCACCATTCAATCATACATATTAATAAACATGCATATCATCGGCCATTTTATTAGCTAATCACTAGCAAGTATTTACACATCATTCATTGTTCATATTATACCAAAAGTGGCTAAGTTTCTATACATGCCATACACAAAACAAAACGCCTAATTATACCGAGTTATTTCTTTGATAGTGTGATCGGCCTCCGACGTTTCCTTCGATCCCCGAGTGGCTAGATAAGTACTATAAGAAGAAGAAAATAAAGAGATTAAGCACTAGGCTTAGTAAGCTTACAAGCAAATAAATCACAACATTCAACATAATGGATAATTATGCATAATATCATCTAACATCATAAATTTTTTACTTCTCAATTTCTATCTTCTTCTTTATTCCTTACCTTCTTTCTTACCGACCTTTCCTTTTCATAAGTATAATCTACTTTTCCTTTGCTGTTAATTCACTGTAATTTAACTCGTATCCCGACCCGTTGAACCACTCGGAATACTAAGGATACTAGGGTCGCTTCTGCTCATCAATATCTCGCCAATGCCATGTCTTTGACATGGACTTACATGAATTATTCCTGTCTCCAATGCCATATATAATATGGACTTACATGGCTCAATCCTGTCTCCAAAGCCATATTTCTAATATGGACTTACATGGCTCATTTCGTTTCGTCTCTGTCAACCCTAATATCCTAACATTCCTAGGGTTCAACCGGGCTTTCTAACACTTTTCCTCTGTCACTTCAAACTTAAATTCGACTTTAAATATTTTCATAACATAAATATATAAATGCTGAAATTGACAATAATAATGTAAAATAAAAGAATATTGCATTTATTTTCTGTAAACTTACCTCGATACAAAATGTGACTAAACTTTACAATTTAGTCCTTTACTTTTCTTTTCCCGATCTACTCTCGAATTTCGCTCTTCTTGATATATAATAGCAAATTTAGCTTATTTAATATCAACATTTATCAAAACAACCCTTTACTCAAACTTTGGCAAAATTACAATTTTGCCCTAAACTTCACATATTTGCACTTTTTCCCCAAGGCTCGTAAATTAAACTTCATCCTATTTTCTTATGTTTTATGACATTCTGATCATTTTTCCTTCTATGGCAACATCAAATTCACACACTAACATGTACTTATGACTATTAGGTATTTTTACCGATTAAGCCTTTTACTCGTTTTCACTTAAAACCAAGTAGCACAAGTTGTCTAACATAATTTAAAACCTCATATTCCATCATAAAACATCAAAATACACAAATTTCAACCTATGGGTATTTTTCCAAATTTGATTCCTAACTTAAATTATTGCTAGCATAAGCTTTATCGAGTACCGGGACTTCAAAAACGTAAAGATCATTAAAAACGGGGCTTGGAATCACTTACTATGAAGCTTGAAAGTTGAAGAAACCCCAGCTATGGAGAGAGGTAAGGTTCTGCTGGTAACTTGAAGAAGATGATACAATTTTATCATCTTTTTACCTTTTATTAATGTTAATAACCAAATGACCAAAATGCCCTCCTTACTAAACTTTCAAAAATTCCTTCCATGTCCTAATTTTGTCCATGAACTTAAAATTGGTCAAATTACCATTTAAGATCTCCTAATTAATATTCCAAAATAATTTCATACTAAAAACTTCTAGAATGCAAGTTTTGCAAATTATTCGATTTAGTCCTTAACCTCAATTTAAGCACTTTATGCATAGAATTTTATCACGAAATTTTCACACAATCATGTAATCATACCATGAACCTCAAAATAATAATAAAATATTTTTTTTTTTACCCTGAATTTGTGGTTTCGCAACCACTGTTCCGTTTAGGCCCTATTTCGGAATGTTACAGATCCCTTATGGTAACTTGTAGTTATTTCATTATTTACATGCGACTTACTAAGCTTTGTGCTTACTTCTCTTCCTTTCTATTTCCTTATAGCGCCGCCAAGTTAGTCCGTGGATCAAAGAACATCAGAGGCTTTGTTCACACTATCATTTGAAGCACTTGGTATAGTTAGTTCTTTCATTTTGATTATGGCATGTATAGGATCTTGTCTTTGAGTTTTGTGTCATTGTTAATTAGCCAAATGTGTTGGCTTCGGGTGAAACCCCTTTATTTTGTATAAGACCAAGGATAATGGCTAATAGTATCATGATTTATATACAAATGATGATGATTTCATAGATGAGCAAATTGCACGACTAATCAAGTACTTGTGAGGTTGTTAAAGTGTAATGTGGTTGTATTAGATATGTTGTTGTGGTTGAATTGACTTTGTGTTGCTGTGTGGCTTGGTGGTATGAATTGTTTTGTAGGTTGATGTAAGTAAGGGTGGCAAAAAGGCTTGATAGATAGCCTATTTTTGTCTACATGGCTAGACACACGGGCGTGTACGACACACAGTCAACTTCATGGGCGTGTTGTTTGATCGTGTGGCCCCTGCACCTCAAATTTGGAAGTCAGTATGCATGGTAGTAAACACACGGAAAGAGACACGAAAGTGTGTCTCAATCGTGTGAAGGACACGACCTCTGGCCACAGGCGTGTACCTTGACCGTGTGCCCCTAATTGGTTGCTGACGTCAGAAACAGAATGTCAAGGTTTTTACACACGGGCTGTGACACGAGCGTGTCATGGTCGTATGAAGGACAAGTGCTGTACACACAGGCTTGTGCCCAGCTGTGTGAAAACCTCTATAGGTTCAAATTTAGAATTAATTCCACACGAGTTTGGGGCACAGACGTATCCCTTGTGCTTAGGCCGTGTGAACCACGTAGGCCTTTAGCACGACTATGTCAAAATGGCCATATGGGCGTGTTGCCCTTTCACACGGGCATGTGCCCCTGTTTCAAGTGACATTTTTCAAAGTTTTCAAAGGTGTTCAAATTAAACCCAAATCGTTTCCAAAGTGTGTTTTGGGCCTCGTAGGCCCATATTAAGAATTTCTAGATTAAAATTGAAAAGTTTTAAATTTGATCCAGTTTTTGCAACTCGGAAATAATTGTATGTATGAGTTTAAGTCAGGTAATGCCTTGTGCCCAGTCCCGGCCTCGAACTTGGGTAAGAAGTGTTACATTTAGTGGTATCAAAGCTATGATTTAGTCGATTCTAGGACTAACCTAGCGTGAGTACGAGTCTAGCTATATATGCCATAGTTGTATACTGATAGTGTGACGACTCCTGATGCTATAAATTGTGTTTTTATATATAGTAAATAGATCCTGAAGTGGCTACAGTAGATGATGTGGAAAGTAATGCGCCGACTCCCGCTGAAGGGACTGCTTCGGTAGATAGTGGGCCCGTGACAATGAGTCAGGGCGGAGGGGCTAAAGAAGCTTACTGCCACATAATGGATGCATGATACTCGGAGTTTGTTCGTGTGAATCCAAACACTCCACCTCTCCCACCTCCTCCGATTCCACAGCCTGCCCTTATGGCTCCCCATGGAGCAGACATGATTAGAAGGGAGAAACCTTCAGTAGACAGAATTCGTAAGCATAGGGCCGAGGAATTTCGGGTGAACATTGATGATGACCAGAGAGAGCAGAGTTTTGGTTGGAAAATATCATTAGGGTATTTGATGAGCTATCGTGCACGTCGGAGGAGTGCATGAAGTGTGTAGTGTCACTTCTACGAGACTTGGCCTATCAATGGTGGAATACTCTCGTGTCAGTGGTACCGAGAGAGAGTAACTTGAGAATTCTTCCAGGAAGAGTTCCGTAAAAAGTATATTAGACAAAGGTTTATTGATCAAAAGAGGAAAGAATTCCTTGAACTGAAGTAAGGCCATATGACGGTGACAGAGTACGAGCGTGAGTTTGTGAGGCTCAACAAATATGCGCTGGAGTGTGTATCTACAGAAGCCACCATGTGCAAGAGGTTTGAAGATGGTCTGAACGAAGACATCCGTCTATTGGTTGGCATCTAAGAGTTAAGGGAGTTTGTGGTACTTGTCAAGAGAGCTTACAAGGCCGAAGAAATAGCCAAAGAGAATAGGAGAGCTGACATCAAGTCTCGTAACTTAAAGAAAAGATAGATGGGGAATCACACTAGACCTCATCCAAGAGATCGAGAAAGTTTCCTGCTCGATCAAATGCATCAGTAGGATTTTCGAACAGAAACAAGAGCAAGCAGCATGCAGTGTCTAAAGCTCAAACCACTTCTATCGCAAGTGTTGGTAGTGCTCGACCAAATAGACCAGAATGTTCACAGTGCGGTAGACGTCATTTTGGTGAGTGCCGAGGTAATGAAAGAGGCTGTTTTAAATGTGGGTCATTGGACAATTTTATTCGTAGCTGTCCCGATATGGTCGAGAAAGATAAAGATCAAAATGTGAGATCAAGTAATGCTTTTTCAAGGGGTAGACCACGTAAGAACCTGAGAAGTCGGGCTAGCAGCAGAGGTGCACCTAGAGATGCTGCTGCGAGGTCCGAGGGGAGAACACCTACAAGGACTTATGCTATACGTGCCCGTGAAGAGGCAGAGTCTCCCAATTCTATCTATGATATATCTGTTGTTTCTTTGATTGATTCGGGGTCTACCCATTTTTATATTTGTATGGAATTGATACCCCATATGAACATGCTAGTCGAGTCCACTGAATTTGTGATAAAAGTGTCCAACCTGTCAGGCAAACATGTGTTAGTTGACTGAGTATGTAGGAATTATCCTTTGAAAATTAGAGGTCATTGTTTTCCGGCTAACTTGATGTTATTGCCATTTAATGAATTTGATGTAATCCTTGGGATGGATTGGTTAACTTCTCATGGTGTTGTAGTGGACAATGGACGAAAAGTGATTAAGTTGAAATGTGGAAGCGTGGATGTTCTTCGGGTTGAATCAGGTGAATTGGACAATTCGCATGTGGTGATATCGTCCATGTTAGCAGTGAGATATTTAAGAAAAGGGTATGAAGCTTACCTCGCTTTTGTATTGAATACTCAAGTATCTGAACTGAAGATCGAATCAGTACCAGTGGCATGTGAGTTTATAGATGTTTTTCTTGAGGGACTATCCGGATTGCCTCCAGTGAGGGAAGTTGAATTTAGAATTGAGTTAGTCCCTCGTACGGCATTCATCTCGATTACTCTGTATAGGATGACACCGACGGAGTTAAAAGATTTGAAAGTTCAGCTACAAGAGTTAACGGATAAAGGTTTTGCGAGACCGAGCTATTCTCCATCGGGTGCTCTGGTACTTTTTGTGAAAAAGAAAGATGGGTCGAATAGGCTATGTATAGACTACAGACAGCTTAACAAGGTGATGGTAAAGAACAAGTATCCCTTTCCAAGGATAGACGATCTGTTTGACCAATTGAAATGAGCCACCGTGTTTTCCGAGATAGACTTAAGGTCCGATTATTACCAGCTCAGAGTAAAGGAGCAAGATATACCGAAAATATCGTTTAGGATGAGGTATGGGCACTATGAGTTCCTTGTTATTCCCTTTGGTTTAATGAATGCCCCTGCGGTGTTTATGAAGTATTTTTCGGCCATATTTGAATAAGTTTGTAGTGGTCTTTATCGATGATATATTGATTTATTCTTGTGATGTGAGTGAACATGCGGAGCATTTAAAAACAGCTGTATGCCAAGTTTAGTAAAAGTGAATTTTGGCTCCGAGAGGTCGGATTATTATGACATATAGTGTCGGGTGAAGGAGTTAGAGTTAACCCAAGTAAGATCTCGGCTATTGCAGAGTGGAAACTGTCGAGGAATGTGTTAGAGATTAAAAGCTTTCTGGGCTTAGCTGGGTACTACAGACGGTTTGTCAAAGGGTTCTTGATGAAGCTACTTCGATGACTAGACTGCTACAAAAAGAGGTCAAGTTTGAGTGGAATGATAAGTGCCAACAGAGTTTTGAGACATTAAAGACTTTATTGACCGAAGCCCCAATTTTAGTGCAACTGAAACTGAAAATGGAATTTGTGGTATATAGCGACACCTCCTTGAATGGATTGGGGAGCGTACTCATGCAAGAAGGTAAGGTCATAGCTTACGCTTCGAGACAACTGAAGCCACATGAGAAAAACTACTTGACACATAATTTAGAGTTGGCTACCATCGTGTTCACGTTGAAAATTTGGAGACACCATTTGTATGGCCAGAAATGTCGAGTATTCACCGACCATAAAAGCCTTAAGTATTTGATGACTCAGAAGGAGTTGAACCTATGACATCAGGGATGGTTGGAGTTGATAAAAAACTACGAGTTGATAATCGACTACCACCCGGGAAAAGCAAATGTAGTTGCCAACGCTCTGAGTAGAAAGTCATTATTCGCATTTAGGGCCATGAACACTCAGCTGTCTATGGCCAATGATGGTCTGGTTCTAGTAGAACTGAGAGCTGGACCGATGTTCCTTTAAGAGATCCGTGAAGCTCAGAAGGGTGTTAATGAATTGCAAGCCAAGATGACTCGGAACAAGACAGATTGTGAATCAGACTTTTAGATTGGTACCGATGGGTGTATCATGTTCAAAGATAGGGTTTGTGTACCCAAGGACAATGAGCTTATTCAGAGGATTTTATGAGAAGCACATAGTGGTTACTTGTCTATCCATCCGGGTAGCATGAAAATGTATAACGACTTGAAGAAAATGTACTGGTGGTCGGGAATGAAAAGAGACATTTCAGAGTTTGTTTCTAAGTGTCTAGTTTGTCAACAAGTGAAGACCGAACACCAAGTACCTTCCGGTTTACCTCAAACCGTAATGGTTTCTGAGTGGAAATGGAATCGTGTAACCATGGATTTTGTGTCGAGGTTGCCTTTGACGCCAAGAAAAAAGGATTCCGTTTGGGTGCTTGTTGATAGGCTCACCAAGTCGGCATATTTTATACCGGTACGTACTGACTATTCCCTTGAGAAATTGGTTAAATTGTATGTTTTTGATATCGTGAGACTTCATGGAGTACTATTGTCGATTATTTCGGATAGAGATATGAGATTTACCTCGTAGTTTTAGAAGAGGTTACAAGAGACAATGGGAATGAAACTAAATTTTAGCACTGCATTTCACCCGCAATCAGACGGTTAGTCAGAAAGAGTAATTCAGATTTTAGAAGATATGTTACGGTGTTATGTTCTCGAGTTTCAAGGAAGTTGGGAAAAGTACTTACCGCTGGTTGAATTTACCTACAACAATAGCTATCATTCGAGTTTGAAAATGGCACCTTATGAGGCTTTGTATGGGCAAAAGTGCCGAACACCCCTGTATTGGACGGAACTTAAAGAGAATCAGATTCACGAGGTCGATTTAGTTAAAGAGACTGAAGAGAAGGTTAAGGTGATTCGTGATTGCTTGGGAGCCACTTTAGATAAACAGAAATCCTATGCGGATTTGAAATGATAACAAATCAAGTTTCAATTCGGTGATAAGGTATATTTGAAAGTATCCTTGTGTAGGAAAGTCCTCAGATTCGGTAGAAAGGGCAAGCTGAGTCCTCGTTTCATAGGACCTTATGAGATTACTGAGAAAGTAGGGCCTGTTGCCTACAGATTGGCTTTGCCCTCAGAGTTGGAAAAGATTCACGACGTGTTTCATGTGTCCATGTTACATCGATATAGATCGGATCCTTCGCATGTGATCGCCCCAACTGAGGTTGAGATTCAGCCGAATATGACTTACGGCGAAGAGCCGGTTAAGATTTTAGCTAGGGAGGTCAACTAATTAAGGAATAAAAGTATAATGCTCGTGAAAGCATTGTGGCATAGACATGGAGTCGAAGAAGCCACATGGGAACCCGAGGAGACCATGAGAGAACAATACCCGAATCTATTCATCGGTAAGATTTTCGGGGACGAAAATCCCTAAGGGAGAGAATTGTAACAGCCCGATTTTGGACTTAGTCAGAATAGTGGTTTCGGGACCACAAATCTGAAGTCAGAGAAATTATTTTATTATTAAATTGGTGTTATAGGATGATTATATGAGTGCATGAAAAATTTGATGGATTAATTTTAGCGCGTGGAAGCTTAATTTTGAAAAAGGGCTAAATTGCATAAAGGGAAAAAGTTGTGAATTGCTAGGAAAGGGTGTTAAATGGCCATAGATTATAAAGTAGGGGTATTTAATATGCTAATAGGCCAATTTTTAAGGCATAGCCGGCCATTGAGACAAAGACAGTCAAAAAAATCAAGGGTTGTTGGCATTAGGTGATGTATTTGACTAATAAATAAAATAAAGAGAAAATTTTGTCATCTTTTTTTTCTCTCTTCCTTCTTCCACCGATTTTTCCTCCAAGAAATAGCCATGGGAGCTTGAAACTTTCAGCCGCTTTGATACGACCACACCTCCCGAGTTGTCAGCTACTAATGTAGATTCTCTCGAGTTGCCCGTAGGACCGATTACCCGAGCTCGAGCAAAGAGATTCAAAGACGCAACAACAACCTTAGTTGATAGAGTTTGGGGTGAAACCGTTGCTGGACTTATTGCAAGCTCTTGGATCAGCAAGCCGAGCGACCCATGCATTCTCCTTCAAGCTCAAATCAGCTTAACTTAGCTTAAGAGCCTGTTTTCTGCTCATTTTATTTTTTTTCGTTTAATTTGCTGGAATAAAATCATTTAATTTGCTGTTAGCTAAATTAGTTAATTAGGTCTTAATAATTAATTTGTCATAATCTAGACTTTATATATAGGTATAATGGTGTCTTAAACTAGCTTAATTTATTAGCTAATTAAGTTGTCAAGTTTAAGACCGGTTTTAAATGAGCTGCTCATTAAATTTGCCCAGCCGATTTTTGCTATTAAATTTGTCTAAGTTCCAGCCTATTTAATACATGTCTTAACCTTGCATAATTAAATTGTCTTAGCTACTACAAGTTTTAAATGTGTCTTGAGCAGCCGAAATTAATGTGTTTAAATTAATTAATATGCTGAATTAATTTGTGTATGCAGGTGCAATGCATGGGACGACATTTAAACAAATTAAAGTTGCTGAATTGGTTTTCCCAAAAGCCATGATGGCTCGGTCAATGCAACATTCACCATCAGCTGATGGTTATTCTCCCCAACGTGGCTACTCAATTTTCGAAGCTGGCATTCAAGACTTTCACACCAACAACCATGCGTTCACATTGAGGGGCTGTCCATTGATTTGTTTTCACACTTTATGGCCGGCCAACTACTCAAGAAGCTCATTTAAATGCTAATACCATTCAACTCTTCCAAGCATCAGCTTAATTAAGCTTCCAAGTTCCAATGTCAAATTTAAATATGCATTTCAGCTCCCAAAATGTGCCATTAATTCCAGCTGAACAAATGCTTCTAGAATGCCGCCCAATGAGTTCTCCAAAGCCAAGAAGCTTCAAGGAAACTCCCTAAAAAAATTTGGAATTTTTTAGCTTAATTAGGAAGAAAACAAAAGGTTAATTAGCTACCTAAAATGGCTATTCGGCTAGCCTTTGCAACAACTATAAATAGTTTGTTTATTTCTTGTAAAGGGACTTTTTACCAAATTTTATATAGCCAAACTTTTGTTCTTGTAAGAATTTCTTCTCTAAGTCTCGTTTAAGATTTTCGTTGGCTTATCTACCTAGTAGTGGCGTCAACCTAATTCTTTCACGAAACCGAACTTATCACTAGTTTTAGTGTGGCGTTCAAAACCCTTTATACCGAGGTTCCTATCTGCCTAGATAGTGGGTCGAGGTCCATTTAATTTTAACCATCCCTTCTTCAGAACTAATAAGTCTCGGGTCGATATTTGCTAATATCGGTTCAACTTGTTCTTAGGACCAACCATACCATATTTCGTCCATTTCCCAAATATTCCAATTCAATCAAATTTCGTTTCTTTCCCTAACCATAAACAACCTACCAACTATCCCAACTTCTTTCTTTCTTAAACCTAAACTTAATTACCATTCTCGAACCTAAACTTTGATACCCAAGTCTCTTTCAAACCCGGAATCACTTCTCTATTCCATACTCATCAACTTCTTCTCATAGACGATCGGGCAATCTACATACGACTCCACTCAAGACGAGGCGAGCTCGTATCACGCTTATTCTTCTCTCAAGTAAGTGATTTAGATGGTTATTTTTGATGATTTTGGTACTTTTGGAACCATTGTAGCATGAGCTACCTATTGAGGGGACTATTTTGCAAAATGGTTAAAGGCTTAGAGATTCACCATGAGAGCATTTATGATATTTCCTGAAATTTTATGGAAGAAAATGAATCTTAGTTGCTTAATAAACAACTTTTGTGAATTGGTGTTCATGAAAAACACCTAAAAAAAGGCTAATTTGTAGTATTTGTAAAATAGATAGTAATGTGGTGAAATAATGGAAATTTTGGGTTGCTATAAGAGTAAAAAGAGCTTGGCTAGGCTTAAGACATGAAGAAATTTGATAAAAATTAATTTTCAAGCCTAGGGGTAAAATGGTCATTTTGTGAAAGTCTAGGGCCAAAATGGTCATTTTACAAAAAATATGAATTTTAGATTGTCTAAATTTATTTAGTTATTAAATGAGTGAATTTTTATTATTTTAAATCAAGAAATACAAAATCCGAACCTAGACTGGGGAAAGGCCAAGCAAGTAGATTAAACCGACTAGTCGCCTACGTTTTGTAATCTGAGGTAAGTTGTATGTTAATAATTCAATTATATTGTTATGATATATAATTGAATTGATATTGCATAAATTGTTTTGATTGTGAATATGGGTATGCATGTTGAGAAATTAATGTAATAAAGACTCCTGGTTGAACATTAGGAATAGAATTGGATATTAATGCCATGACATTGGGTGATATGGGTGCTAGTGTAAGACATGTCTGGGACATGCATTGACCACATAATGAGAGCCAGTGTAAGACATGTCTGGGACATGGATCGGTCTGAAGATATACAAGTCAGTATAAGACATGTCCGGGACATGCATCGACATTGAGACGAGAGCTAGTGTAAGACATGTCTGGGGCATGCATCAGCCTCGAGATATACAAGCTTGTGTAAGACCTGTCTGGGACATGGTGTCAGCTTATTGTGTGTCAGTGTAAGACCTATAGTGGACATGGCATCGACACTGATAGATGAGAGCCAGTGTAGGACCTGTCTGGGACATGGCAACTAGCTCGATATATGAAAGTCAATGTAAGACTTGTCTGGGACATGGCATCGACTTTGATGTACTAGCCAGTATAAGACCTTGTCTGGGACATGGCGTCGGCATCTTATCCCATGTTTGGGGCTATTGAATCTCCTGCAGTATTCCAAATGGTTCAACGAGAGATTTATGCTTTATATCAAAATGAAAGAACTTATGACCATATGGTGAGTGGTACAGGTACTTAAATGAGAATTACGAAACACGAGCTTCATTTACTTTTTATGTTTAGTAAGGAAGGAAAATGAGTAAGTTGTGCCTATGACTACTTGTGTATTTTACACGAATTATGAAATGTGAGTTCAAATCAATGTTGTATGATTGGTGAGAAACAAATATGAGCAAGTAGTGTTTATAAATCCTTACTTTCATGTGCAAATTGAGATATGCTGGGAGTATGATCCCTTATGGTAACTTATAGTTATTTCATTATTTACATGCAACTTACTAAGCTTTGTGCTTACTTCTCTTCCTTTCCATTTCCTTGTAGTGCCGCCAAGTTAGTCCGTGGATCAAAGAACGTCAGAGGCCTTGTTCACACTATCATTTGAAGCACTTGGTATAATTAGTTCTTTTATTTTAATTATGGCATGTATAAGATCTTGTCTTTGAGTTTTGTGTCATTGTTAATTGGCCAAATGTGTTGGCTTGGGGTGAAACCCTTTTATTTTGTATAAGACCAAGGATAATGGCTAATAGTATCATGATTTATATACAAATGATGATGATTTCATAGATGAGTAAATTGCATGACTAATCAAGTACTTGTGAGGTTGTTAAAGTGTAATGTGGTTGTATTAGATATGTTGTTGTGGTTGAATTGGCTTTGTGTTGCTGTGTGACTTAGTGGTATGAGTTGTTTTGTAGGTTGATGTAAGTAAGGGTGGCAAAAAGGCTTGGTTGATAGCCTATTTTTATCCACACGACTAGACACACGGGTATTTGCCTAGGTCGTGTTTGACACACGGTCAACTTCATGGGCTTGTTGTTCGACCGTGTGTCCCCTGCACCTCGAATTTGCAAGTCAGTATGCATGGTAGTAAACACATGAGCAGAGACACGACCGTGTGTCTCAGTCGTGTAGAGGACACGGCCTCTGGCCACGGGCTTGTGCCTTGGCCATGTGCCCCTAATTGGTTGCTGATGTCAGAAATAGAATTTCAAGGTTTTTACACACAGGCTGTGACACGGGCGTGTCATGGCCGTGTGAGGGACACAGGCTATAGACACGGGCGTGTGCCTGGCCGTGTGAAAACCCCTGTAGTTTTGAATTTTTTAATTAATTCCACACGAGTTTGGGGTACGGGCGTGTCCCTCATGCTTAGGCCGTGTGAACCACGCAGACCTTTAGCATAACCATGTCAAAATGGCCACATGGGCATGTGCCCCTGTTTTAAGTGACATTTTACAAAGTTTTCAAAGGTGTTCGGACTAAATCCAAATCGTTTCCAAAGTGTGTTTTAGGCCTCGTATGCCCATATTAAGAATTTCTAGATTAAAATTGAAGAGTTTTAAATTTGATCCAGTTTTTGCAACTCGGAAATGCTTGTATGCATGCATTTAAGTCAGGTAATGCCTCGTGCCCAGTCTCGACCTCGGACTTGGGTAAGGGGTGTTATAGGCTGTCCAAATATGGTCTGAGAAAACACAATTTGAGAAAGGTGATAGTTTGACGGAAGGGTACGTTTCAGAATTGTGGGATTTCACTCGTGTTAGTGTAACCCAAAATGACCTCTAAGAGTTGAAAGAGGTGTGGAATCAATGGGACGATGAAACAAAGCAATTATTTTATGGTAATTATGGTGACTTGCCTTATCTACTCGACATCAAAGTGGATAAACACCTGTTCAGAGCTTTGGCTCAATTTTGGAATTCTGTTTACAACTGTTTTACCTTTGGGATGGCAGATTTGGTGCCTATTGTGGAGGAATATACAACCTTGCTTCATTGTCCAAAGATTTGGGTCGATAAGGCCTATTCTAGAGCCGTCAATGTCCCGACTTTTGTAAAGAAGTTGATGAGCATCACGGGGATGAGTGAGCAATGGGTCGCGGCCCGGATCAAGCAAAAAGGAGATAGTAAGTGTATTCCTTAGAGAAGTTTATGGGACTTGATCTTAGCACATCCAGACACAAAAAAGAGGGTTGATGGCTCTGAACATCTACGGGTTAGTAATCTTCCCTAACGCTCTAAGGCACGTAGACGAGGCAATTTCAGACTTGTTTGATCGGCTAGATAAAAAGGTCATGCCCGTCCTGGCAATCTTGGTCAAAACCTTTAGACCTTTGAGTGCATGCCGAAGAGCGGGCGAAGGAAGATTCATCAGGTGTACGCAACTCCTACTAGTTTGGTTTCACAACCATTTTTGGAAAGTGGAAAAGGTCTTTTACTGGGCATTCTCCGAGAATTACTCTCCGCTCAAAGAATTTGTAGCCACTCCAAGACGAGATGACATTTCAAAGAAGAAATGGATGGCAATTCTTCAGGGTCTAGAGGATGAAGATGTCGAATGGAAAGCTCCTTGGATGATCCCTGCTGAGATTCTATATCGATGTGGAAACTTCAACTAGATCCTTCTACTTGGGATATCGAGGGCTGCTGGATATGCTCCTCTGCTGGTGTTGAAGTAATATAGATCAAGGCAATTCATTTTAACAACGCAAGGATTGGCCTAGTGCGAGTTTGTATATAGGGGTGATAACTACAAGAAAAAGGTTTGAGAGATATCTAATACTTGGAACCAAACCCCCAGAATGAAAAGTTTTGCTGCAGGTCCCTTGACGACCCCCAAATATAACTGGTGGTGGGGTAAAAGAGTCAATGACAACATCCCTATGTTAAGTCCAGAAGGCATTCGATCGATGAAAGAACACCTGCAAGTAGTCCCATCCGAGCTAGAGATCAGAAAGCAGGATTTTGAGAAAAGGAATTCGGAGCTAGGGAAGAAGATAGAACAATTGGAGGAGGAAAAAATACAGTTGGGATTAGATGTTGGTGTTCAGAAGCTAGTGGCTAAGAAATTAAGAAAGAGAAATAATAAGGCCGAAGAGGATTTAGACAGTCTAAAAACGGATTTTAAGAAGTTGTGTTTATCAATGAGGACTATCAGGCTAGGAAAGACATCAGAACAATGGTGGCAAGAGATGAAAGAAGAGAAGAATATAGCCGATCAAATTGAAAAGAAATGCTAAGATGCCCAGGTTTGAGAAAATGCTCTAGAAAGAGACCTATTGGAATGCGAAAGTGAAAAGGTAGGATTAAAAGCCAGGGTAGCAGAACTAGAAAAGTCACTTCATCAATATCGTAATCGTAACTCAACAATTGAACTGAAAGCGAGCTTAAGCAAAATTGAAGAGCTAAAAGGAAAGATAAAAGAACTTGAAATCTTGCTACAAAACTGTGAACTTCGAGTTGAACTCCTGGAAGCAAGTAACGAGTAGTGGCAAGAGCAACTTCATCGATATTAAGATTAGGTCAGAGATAGGGATTATGTTATGGGTGCAGCTTTGACTTAAGTACGAGAGGTGGCTGATCATTTACAAACTTTAGCAGTCCAGGCTGATGTGCTGAGTTTGAAATGAGTCAGAGTCAGATCGAGGTCGAGAGTTAGCTTGGCTTCTTAGGAAAGTTAAAGCTTTGAGCATTACGGCAAAGCTATATATGTAATCCGTTTTATGTAAAGAAATTTGTTTTCTAGTATAGTTGTTCTAACAGAATTGAATTAGAATCAATGCCTCTTTTTGCATTCATTTCATGCATTTGCATTACATTGCATCATATGCATTAAATTTCATGAAAAGACCCTAATTAAAATGAAATTATTTCAGTTAATATGGAAACCAACAAGATTCAACCAACCGAACATCGTTATAGTACTCGCGTCAAAACCAAAGAAATAAACCAAAGATTGGAAAGATTAGAGCAAATGCAAAAAGAAATGCAAGATTAGCTGCATATACAGATGCAAGAACAATTGGCCAAAATTCAACAAGATGTAAGGGATCAGATGCTAGAATCCTAAAGGAATATGATGAGCCAATTAACCCAATTGCTAACTGGAGGGCTAGAAAAAGAAAAGAGCCCTATGGTCAATTTCGGGGATGATAACGAGGACACTGTTTATCTTTCAGGCCTTACCCCAACAAACACCCAAGCACATCCAAACGCATATCCACAAAAGGGTGTCCGTTAACGTCAGGCCCTAATATCAGACAAGTACCTCATCTCCGATAAACTACCAAACAGGCTCAGGTTCCAATCCAGGGGATAACCCAACCAATCCTTTTGTTCCTGATCTAGATGATATGACAGAAATGGAAAAAACAAGAGTGGAACTGCCAAAGTAACTTGAGGTTGATGCAGATGGCTAGAAGAAAAATTCAAATTGAAAATGTTGATTATCCTTGCGGAATTGATGCTAAGGACCTGAGTTTGGTCCCAGATTTAGTGCTCCCGCCCAAGTTTAAGACCCTGGAGTTTTAGAAATATAATGGGGCTAGCTGCCCTGAAGCTCACATCACGATGTTTTGTCGAAAGATGGCAAGATATGTAATGATCAATTGTTAATTTACTGTTTCCAAGACAGCCTGACTGGGGCTGCGGCCAAATGGCATAATCAACTAAGTCGTGCCGAAATTAATTCATGGAAGGATCTGGCACAGGCCTTCATGAAACAATATGGTTACGTAACAGATATGGCACCGGAAAAAATCATGTTGCAGAATATGGAGAAGAAGCAAAATGAGAGCTTCAGGTAATATGCCCTAAGAGCTTCTCGGATATAATGATGTTCGGTGAAATGATCAAAAACGCAGTGAGAAATGGTAAGAAAGACGCGGGGGAAAACTCTAAAAGATCGGCCCCGAGGAAGAACGAAAACAAGGTGAATAATGTAAGTACATACAAAAAGGGTTATTCGAAACCAATTACTATGGGCTAGCCAAAGACGGTGACTACTAGCCATCAGGGCCCTCCAAGGCCAAAATCCAACCCAAGACCAAATACAAAAAGGCTCCAGTTAACTCCTATACCAATGACATATAAGGAGTTGCATCAGAGTCTGTTTGACACACATGTAGTATCCTCTTTCTACCTAAAACCTATGCAACCTCTGTTCCTCTAATGGTACGACTCAAATACTCAATGCGAATACCATGCGGGGATCATAGGACATTCAATTAAGAACTGCACTGTATTTAAAAAATTGATCGAAAGGTTCATTAAGATGGGAATTGTGAAGTTGGATGACTCATCAGGACCTAATGTGGCAGGAAATCTGTTGCCCAGTCATTCCTATAAAGGGGTAAATATGATAGTTGAGAATGGAGGGAAAAGAACCAAGACGGATGTAGCGGGAGTAAAAACCCTACTGAAATGGGTTTGGAAGAAAATGGTAGAGGAAGGATTAATCAAACATGATTCAGAAGAGAGACTTGAAGGGATTGGGAACTACTGTGAGTTCCATGCTAAAGAGGGTCACGGGATCCAAGAATACATTGAGTTTAGGGCGTTAGTGCAAAAGTTGATGGAAAATAAATAGATAGAGTTTTATGAGGAGGTCAAGGGATCAAGAGAAGGAGAAGTTTATGCTTCAGATGAGGGATCAATAGAGAAGGTCCACAAAGTAAATCAACCGGTAGTAATCATCACACGACCAAAAAGCAATGAAACAGGAGTTCGAATGGCACTAAGAGTCATAATTCAGAGACATGTAGCTCTTCCCTACAAGGATAGCAAAAAGATTCTATGGAAGTATGCCTGCAAGTGACGATCCCAGGAGAGGAGAACCTGGTTGGCGCTTCAAGTGAGGACCAGGATGTGGGTTTCTACACGTGCAGTGGGAGGCGCTATGATACATTAAATACAAAAGCTGAGCCCACAAAAGGAAAAGCCTTGGTGATTGAACAAAAGAAATAGAAGGTGTCCAGATTTGAATTGCCTGTTAACAAGCTGATAATTGAGAAAGAGCCTAAGAAATTCTTGAAATTCCTAAAGCATAGGGAGTATAGCGTTGTAAAGTAGCTACATAAACAACCAGCTTGCATATTGGTACTGGCTTTACTCTTAAGCTGAGAGACACATTGTAGCGCATTGATGAAAGTGCTAAACGGAGCTTATGTCGCTAACGATATCTCTGTAAACAAGCTGGACCGCCTAGTCAACAATATAAGTGCTGACAACTTCATCTTTTTTAATGATGATGAAATATTGCCAGGGGGCATGGGATCTATAAAGGCTTTGCATGTTACCACCCGCTGCAAGGGATATACACTGCCAGGGGTGTTAATTGATAATGGATCGGCCTTGAATGTCTTACCCTTATCCACAATGAATAGGTTGCCTGTGGATAGCTCTCATATGAAGACATGCCAAAACATAGTAAGAGTATTCGATGGTATTGAAAAAAGGGTAATAGGAAGGATTGAAATACCCCGTTTAATTGCCCCAAACACATATGAGGTAAACTTCCTGGTGATGGACATTAAGCCTTCTTATAACTGCTTGTTGGGGAGGCCTTGGATTCACTTAGCGGGGGTAGTGCCTTCATCACTGCACCAAAAATTGAAGCTGGTAACAGAAGGTCGGCTGGTAATGATAAACACGGAGGAAGACATTATTGCATCAGTAACCAGTGACGCGCCATATATAGGGGCAGATGATGAAGCGATAGAATGTTCCTTTCGATTGCTAGAGTTCGTGAATGCAACCTTCATTATCGAAGGGAACAAGATCTCGATGCCCAAAATCTCCAGAACTATAAGGATGGGCCTGCAACTGATGGTTGAAAAAGGAGCCATGCCTGGGAGAGGACATGAAAAATGCCTACAAGGAAGGGTCGAGGCACCTATGCTGAAGGAAAAACGAGACCATTTTAGCTTAAGATACAGGCCAAATGTGAAGCAAAAGAAGAGAGAGTTGGAGAAGAAATAAGAAAGGAGAAGAGCGCGACTTTCATCATATATCCTGAGCTTTCACGTCAGAAGGAACTATTCACCCTAAATGAAAGATGTCAAGAAAAGAGACCACTGAGGAAATGTTTGGAAATCTAAACATCAACACCATATCTGAAGAAAGAATTTAGGGAGGAAATTTATCAGACATCTGCCCCTATGAACCTGGAAGTGTTCTAAACAACTAGACTGCAGAAGAGATTCCTGCAGTTTTTAGAGCCAATTCAGAGTAATGTTCAAAACACACTTATTGCTCTAAACCTAGGAGCAATAAGAATCCTTTTATAAGATAGACTTATGTCCAACATCTTTATCTCAATAAAAATAAATCTTTGCATATCATCTTGAGCAAATATTCTTTTATTCTTTTATTTCATTCATAACCATACCATATATATAATTATTATTAGATTCTTTTGTTCTTTGAATTTTTCTTCATCCCTATAACAGGTCTCCAGATATCAATGATATGAGCGACACTGCTACTGACTCAGAATCTCTTTTTGAACAAGAAATGTGTATGGAGGATTCTCAGAATTTGGAAGATAATCGAGACTGTAACCTATCTCCTGATTTGTTTAGGATGGTAGAATAAGATGAGAAACAAATCCTACCTTACAAAGAGTCAGTAGAAATTGTGAGCTTAGGAGAGGAAAAAGAGGTAAAGATTGGAGCTCGCATTACTGTAGAGACAAAGCGAGACCTTATTGAGTAACTCTAAGAATTTAAGAATGTCTTCGCATGGTCATATCAGGACATGTCGGGGTCAGATATTGATATTGTGGTACACCGGCTCCCTATAAAGGAAGAGTGCAAGCCAGTTCAACAACAACTCCGAAGGATGAGACCCGATGTTTTACTAAAAATAAAAGAGGAAGTCAATAAGCAATTCAATGTTGGTTTCTTACAAGTGGTTAAGTACTCAGAATTGGTAGCCAATACCATCCCCGTCTCTAAAAAAGATGGAAAAGTATAGATGTGCGTAGATTACAGGGACTTGAACAAAGCCAGCCCGAAAGACAGTTTTCAATTGCCGCATATCGACACTTTAGTGAACAACACGATAGGTTACTCACTGTTCTCCTTTATGGATGGTTTCTCGAGATATAATCAGATAAAGATGTATCCTGAAGACATGGAAAAAACCACATTCGTAACCATGTGGGGAACATTATGCTATAAAGTGATACCATTTGGACTGAAAAATGCGAGAGCAACATACCAAAGAGCGATGGTAACCTTGTTTCATAACATGATGCACAAGGAAATCGAAGTTTATATTGATAATATGATCCCAAAATCCTGAACAGAGAAAGAGCATGTACAAGTCTTGAGGAAATTGTTCTTGAAATTGAGAAAATTCTAGTTGAAGCTCAATCTAGCAAAATATACTTTCGGGGCTAGTTTGGGAAAATTGCTAGGATTTGTAGTTAGTGAAAAGAGGATTGAGATCGAACCAGACAAAGTAAAAGCTATACAACAGTTTCTTTCACCACGCACTCAAAAAGAAGTTCAGGGTTTTCTAGGAAGACTAAACTACATTGCTCGGTTCATTTCACAACTAACTGAGAAATGCTACCCCATATTCCATCTTCTTAAGAAACACAACCCAGGCGTTTGGGATGAGGAGTGCTAGAAGACTTTCGACAAGGTCAAACATTACTTGTCCAATGCCCCAATACTGATGCCACCTAGCCTAGATAGGCCGCTGATGTTGTACTTGGCAGTATTCAGGAATTCCATGGGACGCGTGCTTCGTCAACATGATGAGTCAGGAAGAAAAGAAAGAGAGATATAGTATCTCAGTAAGAAATTCAATGAATACAAGATAAGATATTCACCAATCAAAAAGTTATGTTGCGCCTTGATCTCGACAAGCTGAAGACTGAGACCGTACATGCTGTACCACACAACTTGGCTCATCCTAAAATTAGACCCTCTAATGTAGGATATAAAAGGGAATGCAATAGTAGATTTTCTGGCTAGTAGAGCTCTAGAAGATTACGAGCCTTTGAACTTTGATTTCTCGAATGAAGATCCAATATATGTGGCAACGACTGAACAAGACTCTCAAGAAGGTCATCCTTAGAAGCTAAACTTCGATGTAGCTTCAAACGCTGTGGGTAACGGAATTGGGGCAGTCTTGGTATCCCCAAACGGAGATCATTATCCCTTCTTTAGAAAATTGGATTTTGATTGCACAAACAATATGACAGAATATGAAGTATGCATCATGGGTATCCGTGTAGCCATAAAACGTAAGATCAAAGTGCTTAAGGTATATGGGGATTCTGCACTGGTGATCTATCAACTCAAAGGAGGATGGGAGACCAGAGATCCCAAGTTGATTAATTATCAAAGGCTGGTTCTTGAGTTACTTGAGGAGTTTGATGATATCACCTTCTATTATCTTCCATGAGACGAAAATCAGATGGCTGACGCCTTGGCTACCTTGGCTTCTATGATCAAAGTGAGCAAATAAGAGGATGTAAAATCTATCTAGATGAGTATTTATGAGACTCTGGCTCATTGTTACAACATCGAAGAAGAAGAAGAAAAGGATGATCACCCTTGGTATCACTATATACTGCGATACGTAAAGAATCGTGAATACCTTGCCCAAACAATTAAGAATGACAAAAGGACGCTAAGAAGACTGGCTAGTGACTATGTCTTAGTTGGGGAGATCTTATATAAAAAGAGAAAGGATCAGGTGCTACTAAGGTGTGTAGACGCTGTTGAGGCTAAGAAAATCTTGGAAGAAGTCCACAAGGGTGTCTGCGAAACACATGCCAATGGTTTTACAATGGCCAGACGAAGCATGAGATTCGGGTATTATTGGTTCACCATGGAAGGAGACTGCATCAATTATGCCAATAAATGCCATAAGTGCCAAATTTATGAAGATAAAATTCATGTACCTAATTCGCCTTTGTATGTTATGACTTTTTCATGGCCTTTCTCTATGTGAGGCATGGACGTCATTGGGCCGATCTCCTCAAAAGCTTCAAATGGGCATCGATTTATCTTTGTGGTCATTGATTACTTCACCAAGTGGGTAGAAGCCACTTCATATGCCAATGTTACAAAGTTGGCTGTCAGCAAATTCCTGAAGAAGGAAATCATATGTCGATATGGAATGCTAGAAAGGATCATATTTGACAATGCACTAAATTTGAATAATAGTACGATATCAAAAGTCTGCAGTCATTTCAATATCAAACACCACAACTCATCACCATATCGTCCAAAAATGAATGTTGTAGTGGAAGCAGCCGATAAGAACATTAAGAAAATCGTGGGGAAAATGAATGAGACTTACAAAGATTGGCATGAGAAATTACCATTTGCCCTCTATACTTATCGAACATCTGTCAGGATCTCAACTGGGGCAACACATTTCTCTCTAGTTTATGTAATGGAGGCAGTTTTACCCATTGACGTTGAGATCCCATCTCTTTGAGTTTTGGTAGAATTGAAATTGGATGAAGTAGAATGGATCCAATACCGATATGATCAGCTAAACTTGATTGAATAGAAAAAGTTGAAAGCCATCCGTCATGGTCAGATGTACCATGATACGATCTTACCCAAAAAAAGGTTCGTCCTAGAGAATTCCATGATGATGACCTAGTATTGAAAAAGATCCTGCCCATACAAAAGGATTTCAGAGGAAAATGGATGCCAAATTGGGAAGGACCTTATGTGGTAAAGAAGGCCTTTTCTGAAGGAGCGCTGATTTTGACTAAGATGGATGGCAAGAACTTGCCCAATCCCATGAATTCAGATTCAGTTAAGAAATATTTCACCTAAAAAAAAAGAAAAGAAAAATGGAGAGGCCAAGGCAAAAACCTGCAAAGGGCACCTTGAGACCAAAGGGGTTTTGAATTGAAAACCTAAAAAAGGGTAATTCAAATCTTGATCGAAGGTGGGCCATATGGAAATCATGTCTTATCAGAATTAACAAGAAAGAGAGAAGTTACACCTTGGGGCATCAACAAAGCACTCTAGATTTCTAAAATGCATATCAAGTTCAAAAGGGTACTCGAGAAGTTAGTGCGAAGAGGCTCATGCTATGATATCTGGAGCACCTATTTCCATCTTATTCATCTTGTATTTCAGCAATATTTTCTATCTTTTATCAATCTATTCATTTCAAGCTTTACTCTCAATAAAATTCCTAGTGTCCATTGCGATAATCTTTTTCAAGCATTTTTACATTGAAATAACGATTAATAGACTAATAATTTTCAAGTAAAATGAGTTCTGCATATTGCTTTGGAAGGTTTTTAAATAGTACAAGGATCTGAAAATGAGACCTCTATTTAAAACTAACAGAGCTTAAGGGTTGGAGACATTTGAGAAAGAATGGTTTAAATTGTGACTATTTCTTCAGATTTCTGTCAAGGATACCAACTGAATAAGAATGCATGGTAACACATCAGTGATAGAACCTTAATAAACAACAAGCAATGACAACCTAAGCATTAAAAAGGATCATTATAAAAAATGACCTTCTGTATTCATGCAAATATCATTCATGCACATCTAGTTAGGAGCATTCGATTTATCCTGATCATGACATCCTAATCACTAGGCATAAATAGGTCCATGAAATGTGTTCTACAGGTCATGTTCTTCAGAGAACGGTGTAACAGATCAGTGAAACCACAAATCCTATACCCTTGGAGTTGTAGTGGGACAGATTATAGTCATCGTGGCAAATCTTATCTCTCTAAAGTTGCAGTGGAACAGATTGAAGTTATAGATCTTATCTCCCTAAAGTTGCAGTGGAGTAGATTGAAGATAGCAAACATTATCTCCCTAAAGTTGCAGTGGGGCAGGTTGAAGTAACGAGTCTTATCTCCTTGAAGTTGCAGTGAAGCAGACTGAAGATTGAAATCTTATCTCTCTGAAGTTGCAGTAGAGTAGATTAAAGCTATAAACCTTATCCCCCTGAAGTTGCAGTGGGATAGGTTGAAGTTACGAGTCTTATCTCCCTGAAGGTGCAGCGGGGCAAGTTGAAGTTACAAGTCTTATCTCCCTGAATTTACAGTGGAGAAGACTGAAGATAGTGAATCTTATTTCTCTGAAGTGGCAGTGAAACAGATTAAAGCTACAAATTACAAATTGTATCTCCCTGAAGTTGCAGTGGAGCACCCCTAACTCGTATACGTTGCTGGAATAGGGTTACGAAGTATTACCATACAAACTGAACATTATACATACATTTCAAACATTAACATAAACTTGATATAAACCCTTTATTCACATACCTATTATCCCTTAATTGAGCCTTCGAGGCCCTAAAAATGCTTTAGAAATAATTTGAGACTAAATTGGAAATATTTGGAAAGTTTTAAAAAAAGGTTAGAAAATTTAGACTTTAGGGATTACATGGCCGTGTGGCTAGGCCATGCGACTCACACAGCTGATACACATGCCCGTGTCTCAGGCCATGTAACAATTGAAATAGGGACACATGGCCATATCCCAGCCCATATCCTTACCCGTGTAACTCTCTAAGTTGGGTCACACGGCCAAGCCACACGCTCGTTTGCCAAATCATCTAACTCTCGAAATAGCCATACACGCCCATGTTCCAGGCCGTGTGCTAGCCTATGTAACAAGGTGACTTGCATACATTGAAACCTACAGGGGACACACGACCATGTTGCCTAGCCGTGTGTCATACACGGCTGAGTCACACGCCCGTGTCTCAGGTTGTGTAGACATGAAATTAGCCAAATTCAAGCCTTTTCCAACACCAACTCATGCAACCACCTAAAAGCATTTTGAGCACATGATCAAGGCATCAAAACATGACTAAAACCAACATGAAATGACGAATTCAATAGTCTGATAAACCGTAATTTATACATATTTCTATCCCATGCTTAGCACATTTTACAGATTATTTTTCCTTAAAATTGGTGAATTCAATGCTCCTAATACCTTAATTTCATGTTTTATACTTAAGTGAGCATAGGAGAGTGAAAGGAAAGAGAAACAGGCCAAAAATGGAGAAAATAGGCCAACGTACGAAATCAACACGGCCTGGACTTCCTCACACGGGCAGACCACACGGCCGTGTCCCTTTGGCAAGGTCAAAGCACGATTTACACGGGTAGATCACATGCCCGTGCCCATTTAATAGCCTTGACCACGGCCTTAAGCAATCGTACACGGGCGTGTCCTTACCGAGCCCAAGTTTAGTCCAATTCAGAAAAGGCCAATTTTGAGGGCTCTTAGGCATTCCAAAGCCTATTTAAACACCTGAGGAGGCACTTAAGAAGAGCACACAGAGGAGGAAGCAAGGAATTGCTCAAGGAAAGCCGATCGATCCATCTCAGAAGCCAGATTCACCATTAAGACTGAAGATCTCCCTTCAAATTCCCTCAGGAGTTTTGGGTTTTCTTATGTTTTGTTATTTTTATTCTGTTGAGATGTTTTCTTTCATTAGTATGAACTAAAACCCCTAAATACCTAAGGGGAATGAAACCTAAGACGGATCTGTTTATTATTATCTGAATTGTATGATAAATATTTCACTTGTTCTTAATTATGTGCTCTTAATTCTTGTTTTGATATTCTAGGATATTGATTCAAGTTAAGCTCTTATTCAGAAGAGGAATAGACCCTGTCTAAGAGTAAATTTGTCATAATTAAGCAGAGTTGGTTGCGCGCCTAGAGATAGGGTGACAAGATTTTGCCAGATTATGGTGAAACCTAATAAGGGGATCTATAGATCGAGTTAATCAACAAAGGGCGTTAATTAGAAAGAGATTTCAATTATTCAATCTAGGGTTAGACGTTGTTAGTCTCAAGAGAGATAATAATATAACTTAAGGATCTCTACGGAACAAGTTGAATGAATAAATCGTCCGATTCAGAGTCAAATAACAAGTGAAGTCTAGGTGGATATTTCCTTAGGTATTGTCTTAATCAATCGAGTTTTCCAAAAAGTATTTTCCCCAAATTTCATTTCTGTGATTTCTTAGTTTAGTTAATTAGTTAGATAAACAAAACCCTTTTATTTTTTAGGCTAGATAATAAAAAGAAAGTTGATACTAGTACTTTTAGTTCCTTTGGGTTCGATAATCCGGTCTTGCTAAAGCTATACTACTGTTCGATAGGTACACTTACCCTCATCGTGATAATAGTTAGTTTCAAGAACGATTCATTATAAATATTTAAAACCTGTCACGAATATCACGTATCATAGTCCAACATCATTCAACCAATATGCCATACAAGGCACATCAAATGTAAATATAAAAATTTACCTAAACATATATGTATACTCGACCACAATTCATTCATAAACATCTAGTTCATTTCCATCTAAAAACATACCATATCTTGACCTATACCATTTCAACATAAACTTATCATTTGAGCCATACCATTCATGCATCATAAGCATTAAAATGCCATAATTCAACCATTATCAAAATGGTACCGAAACAACCAACTTATACATACCAAAATCAACATCTAAGCATTCAACTAAACATCAAACACAAGTCCACCTATACATGTCATTATAATCTTGGCCAAAAAATAAAAAATATCGATATATTCGTTGGATAATGTGATAGATCTCTGACGAGCTTAGAAATCGATTGAGCTTTATCTATAAAACATAGGAAAGAAAACTACATAAGCACATAATGCTTAGTAAGTTCGTAAAACATGAACATAACTTACTATATCAATATATAACATTAAGATTAAATACAACATAATCCAACCACAAGCTTGGCACAAGCCTAAGCACCACCAACAACACATGTTAGTGCATTCAAACATAATTCACTTGAATTAACATAAGGTAAGCCATTATACATGAACATACTTCATTTGAACTCATTATTTTCATGAACATAAGTATACTTCCATTGAAGATTACCACTTCAATCCTTTTCATAATTACACAACATAGTTCATTTGAACACTTACTGTTCCTTTCCTTTTCATGCCCGTTGAACCATTTAGAATATCATTGGATACTCAGGAAAGCTCACACGAAGTGTGTTAAACATATAATCGTAACCTTTCCTTTACATTATTGCTCACATGAGCTGTGAAATGGACATACTCATACGAGTTGTGGAGTAGAACGTAAGCTACATAATGTTGCTTGCATGAGGTATGGAGTATCTGTAACAAATGTAGGACCTCAGCCATCGGCAGGACATTTAAGACCAGCACTCGAAACATGAAATCTCTAATGACATGTCATTTGTATCTTACGGATTCCTAAGGTTCAACTAGGACTTATTAACCGTCATAGCATGATTTTGGATACGAATTGTTCAATAGAATTTTAAATACATATTAACATATAATTAAACAACATAAACATACTAATCCGCACGTACGAACTTACCTCGACAATTTGAGCATAAAAACAAAGTCGATTAATCCGAGGCTTTAGCCTTTCCTTGATCCAAATTCGTACGTGGTCTATCTTGATCTAAATAGAAAATTTTAATTCATTTAACATCTCAAGAATTCAACTTAGTCCACATTTTATATTTTTCAAAATTATTATTTTGCCCCTAACATTTTAACTTTTCATAATTTAGTCCTTAAGCTCATAAATTGAAATCTAAGCGTTTTCATCCTCATCTCATGCTAGCTGAATTTGCTAAGGACCTATATCAACCCATACAAACCATCATTTCATGGGTTTACCATGAATTTTTACTACTTTTACAAATAAGTCCCTAAATGACAATTTTATCAAAAATCACTGTACAAAACTTGTTTATTTAACAACAAAGACTCGTAATCTTTCATAAAATCATGCAAGAAAAATCATGAGAAATCCCTATATCTTTAACATTTTTGCAAATTGATCCCCGGACTAGCTGGATTAAGCTACAATGATCCAGTAAATATAAAAATCGTTAAAAATGACTTTTAAAATCACTTACATGCTAAGGGATACCTTGGCTGATTGAAGAACCCTAAAAAGGTGTTTCTTTCCTTCAAATTTTCTTTTATTAGTTTTAAGTTTATTATATTAATTAATTTATTAACCTTTAATTTAAACTCAATAAAACACCAATTTCATGCCCACCTTTGTCCACTAATAATATGAATAGTCTAATTACCATGTAAGTCCACTCATATTTAAGTTTCATAGCCATTTAACCCTCTTAAAAAATATAACTCCATTTTTGCACCTTTTACGATTTAGTCCTTTTTACGTGATTAAACATGCAAACGTCAAAATTTCTTAACTAAAATTTTATACGACCTTACTAACATTCCATATACATTAAAGGAATAATAAAATAATAATTTACTCGTCAGATTTGTGGTCTTGAAACCACTGTTACGATTTCACTAAAAACAGGTTGTTACAAGAAAAAAAATAAGAGGGGTGATCAATTTTCATCCTGATGCATAAAAACCAATCTTTTCAAATTGGAATGATGAGAGGAAAGAAAATGGGAGAGTGTATGTTAGTTTAAATTATACATTTTCCAATTCTTTTATTTTTTTGCTTTCACTTTTCAACTCTACCAATTAATAGAGGCAAAGAAAAATTGCATTTTCTTTTTATTTTCTTGTCACATCCCGAAAATCGGGTTAGTAAAAATAGGTATTAGATTCTGGGCTCGAGAGAAAAATCAGGTTTTGTGTCATAAGAATTAAAATAGGATAAAATAAATAATTAGTTAATAATAGTAAAAATAACAATAATTAAATTAAATAATAATGGTATTAATAATTGGGGCATTTGTAACAGCTTGTTTTCCAGTGGTGTCAGAAACAGTGCTTTCGAGACAACAATTCTGACGTATCAATCTGTAAATTTTACCTATTTAATATTTACGAAGTCATTAGTGTCGTATTAAATTTTGGTTAAGAAATTTTATCGTTTAGGTAGCTAATTAGGTAAAAAGGACTAAATTGTAAAAGCTATGAAAGTTAGAATCTATTAATTAAAAGTATTAAATAGCTATGAAATGTTGAAATGGTGGCTTTAAATGATAAATATACCTGTTTTAATTGTAGTGCGTGATTAAGGGTTGATTTTTAGATAAATTGGATGTTTAATTAAAGGGTAAATTAGTAATTAGACAGTTAAATGTTAAAAACTTAAAAGAAACAAACAAATCATCATATTTAGTTTTTTATCTTGAATATTTGACACTTATTGTCTATGCATGTAAATGATTTTTAGTTTTGTTTTTAGTAATTTTTATGTTTTTGTAATTGTTTTAGCTTAATCTAACTAACTCGGGGGTTAATTATTAAAATTGTTAAATGTTTTGGAGTATGCCATGGATGAGAATGAGGAGTTTGTGCAACTTTATTATAGATTGTTACACTTGATTGTTAAATAGAACTATTTTGTAAAGTAGTTTTTGTTGATTTTAATGTAAAAGGATTAAATTGTTTAAATGGTAAAATCTCAAGATATTATTGTAAAATTATGTTAAATAGAGGGCTATTTTGAGACCCTAGAAATTTGGCTAGCATGGGATGTGTTTAAATAAGGTTAATTTCATAATTTTTGGGTTTAGGGATTAAATTGTATAAAATGTAAATGGTTTGTAACACCCCTTACTCGTGTCCGGCGCAGGGACAGGGTACGAGGCATTACCGGACTTAAACATAACCAATCATACAAAACTGGGCCATAAAATTTCATTCAATTTAAAACCATTCAACACATGCATATCGTCCCTTATACGGGCCCACGAGGCCCAAAACATGCATTAGAAGCGATTTAGGACTAAACCGAAAACTTTGGAAAACTCAAAAAATTTCATCAAAACAGGGGTCAAATGCCCATGTGGCTTGGGACACACCCGTGTTGGTAGGCCGTGTGGTCACACACGCCCGTGTAACTCTCTATTTATGACGTTATGCATAATTTGGGGTCACACAACCAAGTCACACGCCTGTATCTTGGGGCCGTGTCCTTCATACGGCTGAGACACACAGTCGTGTCTCTGCCTGTGTGGCCAATAAAATAGCTATTTACCAAGCCATTTGCCACCCTCATTTGCAGACTCACATACACACTTTCAATGACACTTAACATGACACAATTAAGCTGATGTGATCATTGAGAGCACCAAAAATATCCTATCCCTATAAAATAATAAAAATAATAGTATAAGGGAAGTAGGGTCAAATCCTCAGGGACCGGATTTGCACAATTGCTTGTTCCTCAAAATCCTGGGCAGAATAGTGCCCAAGAAAACCTGTGTACCTGGAAAAGAAATAAAAAAAAACAGAATTAAAAGATTTGATTTGGAAAAATAAAATAAAAACAGAATTAAAAGTTTTGATTGGAATTTTGAAAATTAAAAATAATAGAAATAAATAAAGTTGAGGAAAATGTGTTCTTATAGAGAGATTCCAGCCTCCGATTGTCTCGATCCGCCATGGGCTCAATCCTCGGCTTTTAGGTGATCCTTCTCAAACATAATAAGCCAGTTATAGTGGAAGAGGACGCCTACGACCATCAGCTCCAAGAATTTAGACTTACAATTTTAGCGGAACTTGACTCTCGCCAACAATCGCTTCTATGGCATTATCTTATGCTAGATCATCAGTTCTCAATGGCGAATCCCAAGACATTTTGTCTCTTGGGCTCACCAACCTCTGACGCAGTAAGCTAACGAACTGACTGTGCAACCTTCCGAAAACATACAAAGCGACCGCCTTTCACACGTCGAAAAGATCACCTTTTAAGAGACATGGACAAAAGCGTCATCCCCGTAATGCGGAGTAGTGACGAATATTTGTCGAGGAGGCTAAGTACAAATTCTAAGCCTTATGAACCCTTTTTGGGGGAATTTTGACAACCTTCGGCTAGATAGATTTAGTGGCTCATGATTTTTGGGGAAAACAAATAAATATAATGAGAATGGAATTTTTATTGAAAGAAAATATGGAAAGAACAAAAAGGCTAAACTTTATGAGGAGAGAGTGTTTACAGAAAAAAATGATGTGAAACTTGTGTTACTCCATCCCCTATTTATAGTGCTAGGAAAGATAGTCTAGTCCTACTCAAATTCCAAAAGATAAATACAAATAATGTAACACCCTTAATTCGAATCCATCATCGGAATAGAGTTACGGAGCATTACCGGAGTTACCGATTTATTTATCAGATATTTTATTTCATCTAACATTCATATTTGGAACCAAATAAAATCAAATATATTGTCCCTTAAACGTACTTATTTTTCTCGACATGTTTTACTTGAATTTATTGCTCGTCTTAATATACTTAATTTCCTTGTATCAACGTATCAAAGATAATCACATATTTACATGTCATGACAAATATCATTCTCTTGACATTTCTTCATAAACATAAATCAGGTAATTCATTATATCGATATTTCATACATTTTAAAATACAATTCAAGTTACACTAACTTACCTCGTTGCTTGTTCATGTTTATAATTTCATTAATCCGATATCTTTTCTTTTCCACGTTCAAGTCTCATATTCGAGTCATCCGGATCTTTATAAATAAATTTGATCATCGTTTTCATTTATTTCATGTTCTAATACATTCAATTAATGCTCTAAACAAAATTACCATTTTATCCCTAAACTTTTAATTAATGACGATTTCATCCTTAGTCTCAAAAAAATAAAATTCTTGCAATTTAATCCTTATTTCCAGCCGTTATTCTCATACAAATTGATAATAACCTATGAATTCTATAAAATATCAGAACTTTCCATAATTTCAACACTTTTCAATTTAATCCTTAAAACATGTTTTTCCCCGATCTTGAAAATTAATAATTTCATTCAATTTTTCAATTTTAAATAATAAAATAATCCATTTCATGCAAATTGATCATTTCTAACATTTTTACAAAATTGCCCATAAAGTTTTACTTTTATTCAATTTAGTCCCTGAGCCTAAAACATGCAAATTAGCCATGCTAGGTGAATATTCATACATATTTTCCTTCTCCTCCTCTCCATTCCACATCCTTCATTTATATAACATGCCACAAGTAACATTATCAATAATTTCACTATTTACTTATATGTATATTCAAAACTGTCCATTTGCATTATAGTCACTAAATTATTTATATCTTGAGCTAAAGAAATAAAAATTAAGATCTAATAATTTTCCGTGAAACTAGACTTACGTATCTTCTTACCATAAAATTTTCAGAATTTTTTGTTAATCCAATAAGTACAATTTATTCTTTAAAGTCACCCTTATTCTGCTATTTGACAGTTCCAACCCTTCTTTGCTAAAAATTAATTATCTCATTGTACAGGATCCAGTTGATGTTCTAGTTTGTTTCTATTGAAAATAGACTCATTCATAATTTTAAACATATAACTTTAAGAACCTAATTATTTTTCTCCAATTTTTTATGATTTTCTAAAGTCAGAATAGGGGAACCCGAAATCAATCTGACCTTATCTAACTAAATTTATTATATCTCACAATTTACAATTTCATTATTACACCGTTTCTTCTATGAAAACCTAGACTCAATAAAATTTAATTTCATATTTTATTCAACTTCTAATTCAATTTCCACAATTTTTGGTGATTTTTCAAAGTTAGACCACTGCTGTTGTCCAAAACTATTTTAGTGCAAGATATTAATTACCATGTTTATAACACCCTTATTTTCTTTCTCTACACTATTTCTCATCATTTTCTCTTATTTTCTCTTCACTTACATATCAAGAACATAGGACCATATGTAAGGAAACTCTAAATTAACATCAATCCCATGCTTTTTCAATAATATTAAACTTAAAAATATATTGAAATCATGATGTTCTTACCTTGTTCTATTGATTTCAATCTTCATCTTGATTTTCTCTCTCCTTCAGCTTCCATTTCTTGAATCCAACTTGATATTCTAACTTCCCATAGTCTCCTTAGCATTTTTCTCTCTTAATAGCTATGGAAATTCTTTTGATTTTTGGGTGAAAATTGTGAATTTTTGGTAGAATGACCAAATTGTAAAGAAATGAAAACATCTTTTCTTCTTCTTCTTCTCACGTTGGTTTTGCATGGGAAAGATGGAGTGTGTATTTTTTTTCCACACACACACACAAATATATATATATATATATAGAGAGAGAGAGAGACTAAATAAAATAATAAAATAATAAAATATCTTATTAAAATATTAAATAAATAATAATTATCTAATTAAATAATTATAAAATATCACCAACATATCATTACTTTCTAGATTTCTCTCTCTTCCAATTGACCATTTTTCCTTTCGTGATCTTTTAAAATTCCATTGTTGAGTCATCACTAAATTTGGTAAAATTGCAATTTAGTCCCTCATAATTCTTCACCTATTCAATTTGGTCCTAATTCATCAATTTTTCTTGGTTTGTAGATCATTCAACCCTTAAAATATTTTCAATATTAGTCCTTTAACTTTTTCATATTTACACTTTAATCACTCAAATTTTGAGTATTTACTCTTGGTTCACAAAACTTTTCTCACTTTTACAATTTAGTCCTTTCTTGAATCAATATGTCATAATATACTTCCCAGTGACATAACTCAATTTTCCTCTTCTTGTCACTTTATTTCCTTATTTTACTATATTAAGGATAATATCTTCTTGTAGAAATTTTCATATTGTTACAAATAATTAAAGATAAATAAAGATAAATAAAAGTAAATCCTAAAATTAAATCTAAATAATAATCCTTAATAATTATCCTAATATAATTGGAATTAAAATAGAGTCTTGTGATATAAAATCTCTTCTTTTGCACTTTAGCCCTTATGTCGTCCATGTTTGCATTTTTGGCACCACCTTTTTTCCTATGTTGCAAGTTGGCCCATTTTATCTTCAAATTCGCGATTTTTTTCCCTTAAATTTCCTTTTGCCTCCAATTTAGTCCTTGGAAGATAAAAAACCATAAATAGCTCAAATTAGTAGGGTCATACTCAAAATAAACATGCAATTAGCACATAAAAATATGTCGTTCTAGAGTATTATTAAATTTCCCCTACTTAGCCCATGCTTGCCCTCAAGTATGGTTCTTATCCATTGTGAAATTTAGAAATTGCCATGAAAGAAGTACCACTCCAAAGTTTTATAAAAATTAGTCAAAATGCATATGAAAAATAAAGAGAACCCTTAGCTCGCTTTAAGTAAAATTGAAAAAGTATTCCTATTAACACAAAAAATTAAGATCGACTTGGATTATTTCATGAAAATTAGGTAATTTACCAAACCTATCAAGACACCCTATTTATTTCCACTTTTAGTCCCCAAATTCAAATTTGTTATTAATGTGTTTTTTTTTAGTTTTGTTTAAGAATATATTGAACCTTTTGACACGAAGAGAGATGACAGCCAAGCACCCCACCCCGGTTACTCAGCCCAACACACTCCTAATTCTTATTTTTTTTAATAACATATCGAACCTTTTGACGCGAAGAGAGATGACAGCCAAGCACCTCACCCCAGTTACTCAGCCAAACACGTTCTTAAAAATTAATTCCAGTTAGCGGAGTTTTACCTAACATGTCACACAACCTTTTGACGCGAAATATGATGACAACCCAAGCACCCTACCCCAGTTATTCAGCTAGTCACGTCTTAAGCTGTACTCATAACCACAGAAACATTATTATTATTAAACGAAATTTTAATTTTGGAGGACTTAAGAGCAACAATCAAATGTCAAAAATAAGTTTCAGCGACCATCTTAATAGTCATGAACATATTTTGAGCATGCAATTGTATTAAGTGTCCTCTTTTCATTTAGACTTAATCGATTATACTATAAACAAGACAGGGTTGACTTTATCGATCATAATTATTCAGCCTAAAAGAAATAAAATAATGGAGATGAAATCAAACAGGTAAAATCATAACTAACTTAGGAGACAACAAGCATGCATGTGGGTCAAACAGTGGGCAAGTCGTGGTCAAATTCTTGGGCATGAAAAGAGGCAAAAATTCTTAAAAAAAAAATTATATGGGCAGCAACGACCAAAGTAGCGGCAGCAACAAAAACAACATCTAAAACGACAGAAATAATGAGGAATGTCTCCCCCTACTTAAAACACATAGTCCTCGATGTGGAATAAAGAAATAAATAGGTGGAAGAAAAATTTAGAAGAACTCCTCGTGTAATTACTGTCGTTCTCGCATAAGGGCAACCTCCAACAAGCACTATTGTTGCTTCAGTTTACCTAGACAGAAGAAGAGAATTTTATCAACATTCAAAAATAAAATAGTAAATAATAAAATAAAGTAAAATAAAAAATAAAAAGAAAAATAATAAATTAAAATAAATTAAAGTTAAGAAAAATAAATAAAAATTGGGTTGCCTCCCAACAAGCGCTTGTTTAACGTCATTAGCTCGACACCTTGAATGGTTCTATGGTGGTTCCAGATGAATCTTTTCAACCGTGAGGGCTTGAAAATTCTCGTAAAATGACTTCAACCGTTGGCCATTAACTATGAACCGCTTTCCTGATTCTTCACTTTCTATTTCAACCGAACCATGTGTAAATACTTTGGTCACAATAAAAGGTCCTTACCATCGAGATCGAAGCTTACCTGAGAATAGCTTTAATACAGAGTTATAAAGCAAAACTTTTGTCCTACCGAAAAATGATTCTAAGCTATTTTCTTATCATGAAACAACTTTGTCTTGTCTTTATAAATGCGAGCATTCTTGTAGGCATCATTATGAATTTCCTCCAACTCTTGGATATCTAATTTCCTTGCCTTCCCTGCGGGTTCTAACTTCATGTTACATTGTCGAACAACCGAATAAGCTTTATGTTCCAACTCTACTGGAAGATGAAAAGCTTTCCAAAAACAAGCTGATATGGGGTCATGCCAATTGGTCCTTTATACGCTGTTCGATAGGCTTAAAGTGCGTCATTAAGCTGAAGACTCCAATCTTTTCGGTTGGGCCGAACTGTTTTCTCTAAAATAGACTTGATCTTTTTGTTCGAAACCTCTGCTAGGCCATTCGTTTGGGGATGGTAGGCTGTTGTTATACGATGATGAACTTCGTATTTTGATAATAGCGCTTCCATGACTTTATTGCAAAAATGGGTGCCACAATCACTAATCAGAGCTTGAGGTGTGCCAAACCTAGAAAAAATAGTTTGTTTTAAAAATTCCACAACAGTTTTAGCATTATCATTACGAGTAGGTTTTGCTTCTATCCACTTAGAAACATAGTCTACTGCAAGAATTATAGATACATTTCTAAATGAGGAAATAAATGGGCCCATGAAATCAATGCCCAATACATAAAAAATCTCATATACATGAATCGTGGATAGGGGCATTTGATTTTGTTTAGTGATGTTACCTGTATGTTGGCATTTATTGCACGACTTATAGAAATGATATGTGTCTCAAAAAATTGTGGACCAATATAGCCCACACTCTAATACCTTGTGAGCGGTCCGTTTTGGGCCAAAGTAACCTTCGCAAGATTCTGTATGAAAAAAAGTGAGGATAAAGGTTACCTCGGTTTCTGGAACACATTGTCTTATTATCTGTTTTGAACAGTGTTTCCATAAGTATGGGTCGTCCCAAATGTAATATCGAGCTTCCCGTCTAAGCTTGTCTTTCACGGAATGTGCTAATTCAGTGGGTAAGAAACCTGTGGTTAAGAGATTTACTATATCCGCATACCATGGGTAATGAGCCTTGGTTGAAAATAAGCTCTCATCAGGGAACTCATCCTTTATAGGGGTGTTATCATCAGGTATTTTTAACCTACTCAAGTGGCCAGCTTCCAAGTTTTCGCATCCCTTTTTGTCACGAATCTCTATGTCAAATTCTTGGAGCAGCAAAATCCATCTAATGAGCCTTGTTTTTGCTTCCTTCTTCGTGATCAAGTACCTGAAAGCTGCATGATCAAAAAAATAATCACCTTAGATCCCAATAAATATGACCAAAATTTATCCAAAGCAAATACAACAGCTAAGAGTTCTTTTTCTGTGGTGGTGTAGTTGCTTTGTGCATCATCTAGGGTTTTCGAGGCATAGCAAATGACATGAGGCTCTTTTCCTATCTTTTGCCCTAACACGGCCCCCACACTGCGTTCACTTGCACGCACATAATTTCAAAGGGGTAGTTCCAATCTGGTGCTTACACTATAGGAGCGGACACTAACTTCTGCTTGAATGTATCAAAAGCCTCTTTACATTTCGGCCCGAATTCGAATTTCTTATCTTTCTGTAATAACTCGAACAATGGTTTAGCTATTTTGGAGAAGTTCTTTGTAAAACGCCTGCAAAATCCTGCATGGCCAAGGAAAGAACATATCTCCCTTAGAGTAGAGGGATATGGCAAAGAATTTATAATGTCAGTTTTGGTTCCCTTAGCTGAAACTATATGACCTAGAATCAAACTTTTTTTACCATAAAATGACACTTTTCATAATTCAAGACAAGATTAAATTTTATGCACCTATTTAAAATTATCGTAAGGTTTTTAATGCATTCGTCAAAACAATTTCCATACACAGTAAAATCATCCATAGAAATTTCGATAATTTTTTCTACATATTTAGAAAATATACTTATCATGCATCTTTGGAAGGTGGCTGGTGTATTGGAAAGTCTAGATGGCATCCTTCTGTATACAAATGTGCCAAATGGGCACGTAAAAGTGGTCCTTTCCTGGTCCTGTGGTGCAATTGGAATTTGGCAGAAACCTGAGTATCCATCAAGACAACAAAAGTGAGTTTTACCAGCTAATCGCTTAAGCATTTGATCTATAAAAAAGAAGAGGGAAATGATCTTTTCTAGTGTAAGAATTCAACTTCTTGTAATCAATGCAGACACGCCACCCATTTTTTACTCGAGTTGATACTAAGTCACCTTCAGCATTTTTCTTTACTGTGACGCCCGTTTTCTTAGGCACGACTTACACCGGACTTACCCATCTGCTGTCAGAAATGGGGTAGATTATGTCAGTATCCAACAGCTTGATTATCTCATTTTTTACCATCTTCATCATATTCGGGTTGAACTGTCTTTGTGTCTTTCGCCTTGGTTTTGTGTTTTCCTCCAAATAGATTCTCTATGTGCATGTCAAAGGGCTTATCCCTTTTAAATCGATAATGGTCTAGCCAATCGCCTCCTTATGATTTTGTAATACCTGGATCAAAATTTCTTCTTCGAGCTTAGAGAGTTTATTTGAAGCTATATCGGTAGGGTATTACCTTTCCCCAAAAACGCATACTTAAGATGTTCGGGAAGCGGCTTTAATTCTAAAGCTGGAGCCTGTACAATAGAAGGTAAAAGTTTAGTGTTTGATGGAGACAATAATTTGTTAACAGATTCAAAATCATCAACTATAAATTCAAATTTATCTTCATAAATTGACTCAAAAGTCTCCTTTACTAAAGATTCAACTATGCTGACACGATTTGTGCTCAATATTTCACTTGGGTGACTAATAGCATCGTAAACATTGAACTTCACGATCTCCCTTTCCATCGTAAGAGTTCTGCTTCGAACGTCGATTTTGGTGCTAGCTATACTAATGACAGGTCAGCCCAACAAAAGTTCTGAAGATCCAGAAGTGCTATCCTTCTCCATTTTTATCACATAAAAATCAGTAGGGAAAATAAGTTCGTTAACTTTTACCAATACGTCCTCAAGGACTCCTTCGGGATACACAATAGACTTGTCTGCCAACTGAATGATAACACCTGTTTTCATCAAAAAACCTGTATTAAGTGATTCATATATAGAATAAGGCATTACATTTATGGAGGCCCCTAAATCACACATAGCCTTTTTTATTCCCAAGTGGCCTATTTTGCATGGTATTGCAAACATGCCCCTATCTTTACATTTCGCTGGCATTTTCCGTTATAACACTGTAGATACATTCTCACCAACACTTATCTTTTCATTACCTATTAATTTTCATTTTTTTGTGCAGAGTTCTTTAAGGAATTTGGCATACCGTGAAATTTTTCTGATGGCATTTTACAGTGGTATGTTGATCTCAACATTTCTGAATGTTTCGAGGATCTCCTTCTTTTCTTTGCCCTTTCGACATTGATTTAATCATCCTGGAAATGGAGGTTGAAATTTTCACAATAGGGGTTTTACTTAGATTTGTTCTTCATTTTCGTGATTTTCCTGGGCGATTTCTTGGCCAAGATTCCTGCAAGGAATTGGTTCCAGTACCTTTCCTCTTCACAGCATCACTGCATTCGCGTTTGTCGCTGGTTCGGTGTTGTTTATGACGGCAGCTTCTTTTGAAAACTTATTTTCTCAATTGATGTAGTCAATTCTCTTATAGACGCATCGATTTTCTGTTGAAAATCAACCATATTAGCTGCTAATTTATTGAACAATCTCGTGACTATTGTGGAACCCGATTTTGGTATGGCTAGTTATATAGTGGATTGGCCCCATAACTTAAGTTAGGGTGGTCCTTCCATCCTGGGTTGTAGGTGATAGCGTAAGGGTCGTATCGCCTTTGTGGTGGCCCAGGGAAATTTCCCACAGGATCTAAATGAGCTATAGTATCATCATACAAACTGGGACATGCATCAGTTGTATGTTCAGGTGTAGCACATATTCTGCATACTCGGGCTGATTTGGCTTTTTCTGCAACAAGAGAGCTCAAAATATTAGTAAGTCTATCAACTTTATCTTCTAAGGTTGAATTACTCAGCTGATGAACCCTTCTGGGGGATCAAGATTGGCTCGAAATTGCTGAGTATTTGCAGTTATCGTGGAGATCAAGTCTCTTGCTTTTGGGGGAGTCATGTTGACTAGCACTCCTCCACTAGCAACGTCTACCATGTTCATCTCCATGGGTTTCAGGCCCTTATATAAATATATTGGAGAAGAGATTGTTCTATTATATCGTGTTGTGGGTAGTTTGCACACAGCTTTTTAAATCGCTCACAATAGTCATAGAGAGACTCTGCTTCTTTCTGTCTTATTCCAACGATCTCTCTTCTTAACTCAGCTGTACGTAATGCTGGAAAAAACCTATTGAGAAACAATTGAGAAAGATCAGCCCAAGTTGTAATAGATTCAGAAAGTAAATAAAATAGCATTCCCTAGCTAAATTTTCTAGGGAAAATGGGAAAGCACACAATTTAATTTTATCCTTAGTTACCCTCGAGGTTTCATACTAAGACAAACCATATGAAACTCTTTCAGATGTTTGTGGGGATTTTCATTTTGCAACACACGAAAAGTTAGCAGTAGCTGGATTAAACCTGACTTCAGTTCAAAGTATCCATAGAAGGATATGTGATGCACAATGGCAGTTGTTCTGCCAGACCCTCTACCAGTTGCCGAATTGTTTGATCCATTGGTTGATGTGCAAGATTCGGGTTTTCGTTAACCTTAGTGTTAAGCACTTCTTCTGGGGAATCGAATTCTACTTTTTCGCTTTCAAATATTTGATTTGGGTTTTCATTAACCCTAGACTCTACTTCTTCGTCGATTCCGACTTCTGGTGGTGGGTTACTCTGAGTCTCGACCACTCCTGACTGCTTTTTGCGTAACTTTGTTTCCTTGCGATTGGCTCTTGCAGTCTTCTCTATCTCGGAATGAAACGCAAAAGTACCTAGAGCAGATCTGGTCATAAAAAACAAAGAACAATATTAGTACTTTACCGGTCCCCGGCAACGACGCCAAAATTTGATGCGGTCGTTGAGAGCACCAAAAATATCCTATTCCTATAAAATAATAAAAATAATAGTATAAGGGAAGTAAGGTCAAATCCTCAGGGACCGGATTTGCACAATTGCTTGTTCCTCGGAATGCTGGTCAGAATCATGCCCAAGAAAACCAACGTACCTTGAAAAGAAATAAAAAAAAATAGAATTCAAAGTTTTGATCTGGAAAAATAAAATAAAAACATAATTTAAAAGTTTTGATTGGGATTTTGAAAATTAAAAATAATTGAAATAAATAAAGTTGAGGAAAAGGTGTTCTTATAGAGAGATTCCAGCCTCCGATTGTCTCGATCTGCCTTGGGTTCAATCCTTGGCTTTTAGGTGATTCTTCTCAAACGGAACAAGCTAGTTATAGTGGAAGACGATGCCTACGACCACCAGTTCCAAGAATTTAGGCTTACAATTTTAGCGGAACCTGACTCTCGCCAACAATCACTTCTGTGGGATTATCTTATGCTAGATCATCACTTCTCAATGGTGAATCCCACGCCATTTTTTCTCTTAGGCTCGCCAACCTCTGACGTAGTAAGCTAGCGAATCAACTGCGCAACCTTCCCAAACATACAAAGAGGCCGCCTTTGCAGACATTGAAAAGGTCACCTTTTAAGGGATATAGACGGAAGTGTCATCCCCATAATGCGAAGTAGCGATAAATATTCGTCGAGAAGGATAAGTACGGATTCTAAGCCTCATGAACCCTTTTTTGGGGAATTTTGACAACCTTCAGCTAGATAGATTTAGTGGCTCATGATTTTTGGGGAAAAACAAATAAATATAATGAGAATGAAATTTTTATTGAAAGAAAATATGAAAAGAACAAAAAGGATAAACTTTATGAGGAGAGAGTGTTTACAGAAAAAAAATGATGTGAAACTTGTGTTACTCCATCCCTTATTTATAGTACTAGGAAAGATAGTCCAGTCGTATGTAAATTCCAAAAAATAAAAACAAATAATTAAAGATAAATAAAAATAAATCCTAAAATTAAATCTAAATAATAACCCTTAATAATTATCCTAATATAATTGGAATTAAAATAGAGTCTTGTGATATAAAATCTCTTCTTTTGCACTTTAGCCCTTATGTCATCCATCGTTGCATTTTTGGCACCACCTTTTTCCCTATGTTGCATGTTAGCCCATTTTATCTTCAAATTCACGATTTTTTCCCTTAAATTTCCTTTTGCCTCCAATTAAGTCCTTGGAAGATAAAAGACCATAAATAACTTAAATTAGTAGGGTCATACTCAAAATAAAAATGCAATTAGAGCATAAAAGTATGTCGTTTTAGAGTATTATCATAAGCTACCAACACAACCATAATCAAGGCTTAAACATATCAAAACAATTATTTACTGTTCATAACAAAACTTTCCACTTGATTCATAATCACTAAATTATTTATATCTTGAGCAACAGAACTGTAAATTAAGATTCGCTTGATTTTTCCGGAACTAGACTCAAATATCTTTCTACCGTAAAATTTTCAGAATTTATGGTTTAGCCAGTATAAGCCAATTTATATGGCTACATACCAAATCAAATCCTTATTCATTACAAGCCAATACATTTGGCCATCTCATAATGACACATACACAAAATGACTAAGTCCCTATACATGCCATAGACTTAACATACTTACATTCACTTATACCCCAAATGATAGCTTGATAGTGTGATAGAATCTCCGACGATCTCCAACCCGAGCTAGCTGAATAAACCTATGAGAGGTGGGAAACAAAAGGGGGGTAAGCTTCAAAGCTTAGTAAGTTCATATGCAAATAAGAACAACTATTAGCATTTATTTAATTTATCCATCCATAATGATACTATTATTACAATTTGCATTAAATCCCATGCTTACCACTTACTCATTCGTAATGCTTACTCTTTTATCTTACACACACTAATTATATTGTCTTGTCATTAGGCTAGCAACCATAATCTCCCCATTACAGCATATCACATTATTAACAAGTTATTTCAATTTGCTTAACAACATGCACATCATTTACGAGTAATCATAATTTTAACATATAGCTTAACCATCTTTCACATATCTATTGAATCACAACTTAAGCATATACATCGTACTATATCCCAACTCAATTAGGCTCATAAGCCTAACACATGATTATTTTCAAATCTTATCATACATCCATTTATCATAATTGTAGATCATGCATAACTTTCTTGTATGCATTCTTACCATATATTCAAAAGATACCGAGACCTTTACTCATGGTTATAAGTATATAACTGTACTAAATCATAGCATATTCTCATATTTCCTCATCATTGACTTGTCACATAATTCACTAATTTACCCGTTGAACACGTAGAATACTATCGGATACACGGAAAGCTTGCATATAGTGCCTCATACGTAGCCACTTGCTACCTCATATCACATATCACACATTGTTCGCTCTCGAGCTAATCACAGGCCTGCTCACATAAGCTAATAGTCAAGACGTAACTACACGGGCTGCTCACACAAGCTGATAGGTACCCGCAACACATGCCGGGCTACCCAGCCACCGGTAGAACATACAAGACCAGCACCTGGATTCAAATAGTCACATATACACATACTATCATGAGCTCATAATCACATAGTTCCTAGTGACATGTCACTTGTATCCTAAACTATTCCTAAGGTCCAAACGGGGTTTTTCTCGATATCACATATTCGTCGAACTCGTTCACAATGTCATGCTCAAAGACTATAACATCGTGCATACACTTGTCATAATAATTAATCATAGAGAATCATACATTAATAAAATATTAAAACATGATATATCATTGCATTATTTACACATGAACTTACCTCGACACTAGAAATGGCAAAGAGGGACCTAATCGTCAATTACTCGTTTTTCCTTCGTTCTAGGTCCGAACCTCGTTTTCTTTGATCTATAACATCAAATTTAGCTTATTTATTAGTAAAATTATTCATTTTGACCCAAAATTCATATTTTGGAAAAATTACGTTTTGCCCCTAAACTTTGTCATATTTACACTTTTTCCCCTAGGCCCGTAAAATGAAATGTATTCAATTTATTTGTACTTTAAGCCTAGCTGAACGATTTACATAAATTTAACAGCCCACAATTTCCACTAGAACACACTTTTACTACATATTTTATAACTTTTACAATTTAGTCCTTTTAAGCATTTTCACCGAAAATCACCTAGCAAAAGTTGTTTCTCTAACCATAAACATACATAATCTACCATTAAAAATCAAAATTAAAAAATTTTAAACATGGTTCAAACCCTATACCTTCATCATAACTCAATAAATGGTAGAAATAGGTAGATCTTGTTACGAGGATTTCAAAAATGTAAAAATCATTAAAAACAGGGAAAGAACAGACTTACAATCGAGCTTGGAAGCTTGGAAAACCCTATCCATGGTTTCTTCATGTAAAATCTGGCCAAGGAAGAAGATGGAAAAAAAATTGGCTTTTAATTTTGTTTTTAATTCATTTTAATTACTAAATAACCAAAATGCCCCTAACTTAAAAATATTCTATTTCACCTATTTCATGTCCATTTTTGTCCAAAAAATTAACCAATGGTCTAATTTTCATTTAAAGACCTCCAATTTATAATTTCATAACAATTGGACACTTCTAACATGTAGAACTCAAGTTTTGCACTTTTTATAATTTAGTCATTTTGACTAAATTGAGTGCCCAAACGTCGAAATTTTTGAACGAAATTTTCACGAAATCATTCCGTGAAATTTTAGACCGTAAAAATATAATAAAAAATAATTTTTTTCTCATTGGATTTGTCGTCCTTAAACCATAGTTCCGACTAGGACCAAAATCGAGCTGTTACAACTCTCCCCCCTTTAGGGATTTCGTCCCCGAAAATCTTACCAGAAGAAATTACTTTCAACTCTCATGAATTACTTCCACTAATTTCTCAGAATCACAAATCAAATCAACCTCGTATATCTCTTTCTAATCACCTTTGAAGTTTAACACACAGTGTTGGAGCATATCGTCAAAGTTTTGAATTACTCTCTCAGACTTACCACTGATTTACAGGTGTATTACCGTGCCAAGATGCAACTGCGTACTCATTGTTTCCTATAGCTTTTTTTTCCATAATTGGGATATAGCCTTCGGATCTCAATCCAAAATAATGGAGATTGATACTTCACATAATCGAATAATCCCAAAAAATCTTACTCGACTGGTTTGTTGAATAAGAAATCTGTACACAAACGATCAATCACAATCCGATAACATCTTCCTTTTTGGTGATAAAGATAATTCATATACGAAATCTATAGTGTTTCCATCTCATTTTCATTCTAGAATCATCACTGACTGTGATAGTCCTGAATACTCTTGAAATTTGGCTTTTACTTGTTGACAAATCGACATTTGAACACAATCTCAAAAATAGCATGTAACATACGCAATTACCAGAACATCAACTTCATATGACTGCACATTTTATTACTCACTGGATGAACAGACAAGCCACTACTGTGAACTTCGTATAAAATTTTTTTGAATAAGCCTCGGATTCTTCGATACACAAATTCCATCTCGGAATAATAATAGCATGAATCAGGTCCAACTTGAAGTTCAGAATCAAAAGTCGATCCTGTAACATCCCAAATTAGGGCCTAATCAGAACAGTGGTTTCGAGACCACAAATCTAACATAGTAAAATTTGTTTATATTATATTTTTATGGTCTACAATTTCACGGTATGATTTTGTGAAAATTTTGTTCGAAAATTTTGACGTTTGGGCACTCAATTTGGTCAAAAGGACTAAATTGTAAAAAGTACAAAAGTTGAGTTCTACATGTTAGATGTGTCTAATTGTTATGAAATTTTAAATTGGAGGGCCTTAAATGGTAATTAGACCATTGGATAATTTATTGGACAAAAATGGATATGAAATGGGTGAAATAGAATATTTTTAAGTCAGGGGTATTTTGGTAATCTAGTAATTAAAATGAATTAAAAACAAAATTAAAAGCCAATTTTTGTCCATCTTCTACCCCATGGCCAAAACTTGCATGGAGAAGACATATCTAGGGTTTTTCAAGCTTCTAAGCTTGATTGTAAGTTCGTTCTAGCCCTGTTTTTAGTGATTTTTACGTTTTTGAAATTCTCGTAACAAGATCTACTCATTTCTACCCATATTTTGAGCTAGGGTTTGTGTTTAAAAATTTACCCATGGATGACATGCATTTGTTTTGATGTCTAATGGTAGAAAATGAATGCTCGGTGTGTAATAAATGACTTTTACTAAGTGATTTTCAGTGAAATTGTCAAAAAGGACCGTTTTGCAAAAGTTTCAAAATTTGTCATAAAAGTGTGATTTAGTGGAAACTAGGGGCTACTATAGTTATGAAAATGATTCATCTAGACTTAAAATGCAAGGAAATTGGATAAAAATCATTTTACGAGTCTTGGGGTAAAAGTGAAAATATGTGAAATTTTAGGGGTCAAAATGCAAATTTGTAAAATATGATTTTTGGACCCATATGAATAATGTGACGAATTACTAAGCTAAACATGATATTATAGATCAAGGAAAATGAGATTCAGGCATAGATTGGAAATGAGTGAGATTATGGATTAAATCAGAATATATAGTCGTGCTCGCATTCGAGTTAAGTTTGTATGATAATAAAATGCAATGTTATGTTTAAATTATATTCCTTAATATTATTGCATATATTGTATGACTTAATACATTGGAAAATTTGATGGAATAGTGTTTATGATGTGGAAGAATATTACATGAAATGCAAGAAAATGATTATACATGACAAGTGACATATGAAATATGCGATATATGTCATGTAAATTCTTAAAAGCTTATTTGCTATTTGAGTTATGCCTTATTATGCTATGAATGGGAAAATGGTGAATTTGTAAGCATGAATGATATTATGGTCGTTTTTCACGACATGACAAGCAAGTATGATAAGGATGCTATGTGCAAGTGTGGAAAATCCCGTTTAGACCTTAGGAATAGTTTAGGATACAAGTGACATGTCACTAGGAATTTAGAAATTCGAGCTCGTTGAGCGGTCTTAGTTCGTGATATATGTGAGAATCCGAACTTGTTGAGTGGTACAAGTTTGTGATCTATGTGGCATCCGAGCTCGTTGAGAGGTCCGAGTTCATTATGGATGCAAGCATCCGAGCTCGTTGAGAGGTCTGAGTTCATTATGGATGTATACATGTTATGAGGTAGCTTTGGCTACGTATGTATATGTGGCACTTAGGTGCAAGTTTTCGCATATCCAATAGTATTCCTAGTGTTCAACGGGCAATGTAATGAATGTAATGAAAGTCCCGAGGACGGCATGTTAAAGAGGTATGGTTATATGATATACTACGATGAGTACAGGTACATATGTTAAACTTATGAATAATGCCTTGGTAAAGATCGATTTATGATGAGTAAGTATATATGTGTATATGATAAGTAAGCCAAAAGGGTTTGAATGATGAATAATATTTATGGTTATGTTATTGAATAATATTTATGGTTATGTTATTATGTCTTTGTGAAATTGAACATGAAATCCATGAAATGATAAGTTCATGATTAGTTGAAAATGAACTTATGATAGTTACCATTATATTGCACTAAGACAGTGTTGGACATTAGCAGTTATGTGAATTTGAAAATCTGTAAAAAATTTTAGAAATTTAATTAGAGACTGAATAAGATATTAGATTAAATCTTATTGAATCTAGTTTCAAATAGAAGAAACGGTGTAAGCAAAAGAGTTTCATATTATGAGATATTTGAACTTTTGTGAGACAGAGTCAGAGTGCTTTCAGGCTCCCCTGTCTCAACTTTTGAAAATCACTAAAAATTGTATAAAAATGATTTTGGGTTATAATTTATATTACTAAATTCTTAATGAGTCTATTTTCAAAAGAAATAGATGGGAACATTAATCAAAACCCGTACTATGAGATAATCAATTTTTAGTAAAGAAAGGTCGAAGCTGTCAAACAATAGAAGAGGGATAAATTTAAAGAATAAACTGTATTTATTGGCTGGACCAAAAATTCTGAAAATTTTATGGTAAAAATATATATGAGTCTAGTTTCAGGAAAAATTTATGGATCTTAATTTGGAATTCCGTAGCTCCAGATATAAATAATTTAGTAACTATGACTTGAGAAACTAGCATGACCAGAAAATAAGTAAATGTGTAATTATGATTATATTTCCATGGAATCATGTTGATAATTTGCTTATTATTTTCATATGGACTTACTAAGCTTTATGGTTACTCCCTCCTTTCCATTTCTTTCGTGTTGACAGGTTAGCTCGGGGTTGAAGTTCGTCAGAGGCAACCTCACACTATCAAGCTACCTCCTTTGGAGTATTGATGAATCTTAATGTCTTCAGGTGAATGGCACATATAGGGACTTAGTTTTATGATAGATGATGTTATGATTTGTAATAGCCTGAATTTCAACGATGTCAAAAATAGTGGTTCGAGACCATCAAATCCGACAAATGAACTCGTAGATTATATTATTTAATATTTACGAGCCAAATGTTGTTTTTAAAAGATTTTTGGAATAGTAAATTGTGTTTTATAAAGATTTATTTGGTCAAGAAATTAAAAAAAAGAGGTATCGAGATCTCGATGTTATAAACCGAGCCATAAATATTTTTATAAATATTTACGGAATGTCAATAAGGTAGTATTAAAATTTCGTTAGAAAATTTTGACGTTTGGGTGGTCAATTAAATAAAAGGGATTAAATTGGAAAATGTGTAAAAGTTGCTAAAAGGATTAAATAGCTCAATTGTCAAATGAGGAAGGACCTAAAGTGAAAATAAGCCCAAAGGAGATATTTTGGCGGCAATAGCTGAGAAAAATCAGGAAATGGGTGAAATAAGGGCAAAATTGGAAAATTGCCAAAATTTGCTAAATAAAATGGGACTAAATTGGAATATCTAGAATTCTCTTCATTTCTCTTCATATTCATCAGCTGAAAAACAGCCATGGAAGGGGGTTCAAGCTGGTTTTCATGCTCTAGCTTCATGTAAGTTTAATTCTTACTTTCTCCTTGAAATTTCTATGTTTTGGAATTTTACAATTGGGTCAAACTTACTATTTCATTAGTTTTTGATTCCATGGCTAATTTTAAAGTTTTTATGGATGAGTGCTGAAATAATATGATGAATAATCATAAAATTGAAGCTTTACTTTTGGTATATGATGATTTTATCAAGTAAAATTGATGGAAAATTCATTTTAGGACCTAATTAATAAAGAGTTTGGAATTAATGTCTAATGCTAAAGTTCTGATTTTTAGGGTTATGAAGAAGTTTAAAATGATAGACTAAAGTATTAATTGAGAAAAATTAGCTCAATTGAGGGGTTAATTGAGCAAGTACTGAATTGTATAAACTGTGAAATTTGGGGCAAAATGGAAATCAACATTTTTCATTAAAACTGTTTTGGACAGCAGCAGTAGTGTAACTTTGAAAAATCACCAAAAATTGTATAAATCGAATTAGAGGATGAATAAAATATGAAATTAAAGCTTATTGAGTCTAGTTTCTTATAAAAGAAACTATGTAAGCAATGAAATTGTGAATCATGAGATATAATAAATTTTATGAGACAAGGTCAGAATGATTTCGGGTTCCCCTGTTTTGAATTTGGAAAATCATAAAAAATTGGAGAAAAATAATTACAGGATTAAATTTATATGTTTAGAATCTTTAATGAGCCTATTTTCCATAGAAACAAATGAAAACATAATTTGAATCTTGTACGAGGATATAATTAATTTTTAGTGAAGAAGAGTCGGAACTGTTAGACAGCAGAACAGGGGTAACTTTAAAGAATAAACTGTACTTATTGGCTAAACCAAAAATTATGAAAATTTTATGGTAAGAATATATATGAGTCTAGTTTCAGGGAAAATTATCGGATCTTAATTTGGAGTTATATAGCTCCAGACATAAATAATTTAGTGACTATGACACAGATGGACAGCTTGAATATTCATAAAAGTAAATAATAAAGATTATAGATAATGTTACTTACAAGTGTGTTATATACATTAAGGATGTGGAATGGAGAGGAGGAGGAAAATATATATGAATATCCAGCTAGCATGGCTAATTTGCATGTTTTAGGCTTAAGGACTGAATTGAATAAAAGTAAAACTTCAGGGGGTAATTTTGTAAAAATGTCAAAAATGTCCAAATTGAAGGGAATGAATTTTTTTATTATCTAAATTAATAAATTGAATGAAATTTTCAATTTAATATCGGGTGAAAATTGGGAAAATGGTAAATTACCAAAATGCCCCTTAATCTTGATATTTCTACAATTTCGCCAAGTAAGTTCGTGTAACTTGAATTATATTCTTAAATGCTTGAAATGTATGTTTTTTATATGAACATGATTTGAATGTTCATTATATGGAAATTTATGAAACATTGATATATTTGAAAAAAAAAAAGGGAAAAAAATCACGGTTGAATGGAAGAAAAATTCGATGGATCTCTGAAAAGGAATTGACGGTAAAAAGGATCTAGCCCGGACGGGTGATCCTATCCTGATATAGCCCTCTCGAAGAATATGTGGAAAATGTATTTAGCCGGACGGTAATTCAATTACGGTTTGAATTTAGCTTTCGGTCGGTAATTCGAATCAAGCTCATTAGAGTAATTGTCGTTGCGAGGATTTAGCTGAGGCTAGTAATCCCGACAATACTCTACGAGTTTATATTACTGAGGATTTAGCACGGTGGTAATCCCTTTGTAAGGATGAGGTTCATGGAGTGTGCTCTCGATATGGAATGTGTAAGACCATGGTTGAAAGATACCATGGCAACTCGATATGAATGTGTAAGACCATGGTTGAAAGATACCATGGCAACGTGATATGGAATGTGTAAGACCATGGTTGAAAGATACCATGGCAACCTGATATGAAATGTGTAAGACCATGGTTGAAAGATACCATGGCAACGTCATATGAAATGTGTAAGACCATGGTTGAAAGATACCATGGCAACGTGATATGAAATGTGTAAGACCATGGTTGAAAGATACCATGGCAATGTGATACGAAATGAATAAGACCATGGTTGAAAGATACCATGGCAACCTGACATGAAATGAGTAAGACCATGGTTGAAAGATACCATGACAACATAACGGGAAAATGAATAAGACCATGGTTGAAAGATACCATGGCAACATGACAGAAAACGAGTAAAACCATAGTTGAAAGATACTATGACATCATGTCGAAGATAAATAAGACCGAGGAAGAGAAACGCCAAGATATCTATTGAACAATCGATTTTTAGGTAATATGTATAAGATGGAATGGTTATATGAAATGGTTGTGTGAAATGTTTACAGGAATTGGTCATATGGAAATATATGTACAAAATAGTTGTATGAAATAATTAAGAAGATAGATAAATGAAATAAGTATGGGTACATGGAATTTAATTTATGTTAAGTTTAATACTGAACTATTACCGAAATAAATATATACAAGATATAAGGAAATGATGGTGCTTGAAATATTAACATAACGAAATGAATGATATATGCTTATGAAGAAACAAGAAGAGAATAATATATTTTGTGACATGTACATATATAATTATCTTTGATATGTTGATACAAGGAAATTATGTAAGTTGAGACTATTATTAAATTCAAGTGTGATATGTTGAGAAAATAGGTATATTAATGTTGAATTTATATGAAATATGTGCAAGTATACTAATAATGTTGTTATTTGACGCTTAGACAAGTGCCAAGCTATTGATTGAATGGTAACATGTTTAATTATAAGGAGCATTGAAATGGTAAGTACTTAGATGAAAATATAATTTAAGATTTTGCGAAAATTTTTATGATCTCGATTTTATTCCAGTTGGTTTCTAATGTATGTTTTGGGCTTCGAGAGCCCAATAGAGAGACGTTATGATTATTTCAAAATATGAATAATAAATGACTCAAAATTATCTGAAAATGTTCAGTAAACTTCGGTAATGCCTCGTACCCTATTCCGGCAATGAATACGGGTAGGGGGTGTTACATGATTAGCCATATGTATTGGCTTATATTGATTCATTGTATATAGCCATGAGATGTGGTATATAGTGATTGTGGCTTGTAAGCCTAATTATCCATGATAAGTTCTAATGCTTGTGATGCGATGATGTGTTTATGCTTGTGGGATATGTATGGTTGGTATTATGACATATATGCATGATGGGTGCTTCTTGACTGATCGAAATGGTCATAGCCATGTGGTAAATGTATAATATGGAAATAAGTTGATAATGTTTGAACATATATACTTGATGTGGATTGAAGCTACTTGATAAATTGATGGTTATGAAAGTTTGGTAAAAGTGGTCATCAAATGACAAGGTCAATGAATATAGAATTGTTGTGTCTAGGTTTGATATTATATGAGTACGTGTAATAAGTGAATGATAGCATGTTAAAGTTAAGAATGAAGTATGTTAAATCATTAAAATGATGCCATGATGTATATCTTTGATGTGTGTAAAGATGTGAGGGATTAATGGTAACAAAAGGCTTGGAAAATAGCCTAAGTACTAGTCACACGAGCAGAGACACGGCCATGTGTCTCAATCATGTGGAGGACACGGCCTAGCACACGGGCGTGTGGCCTGGCCGTGTGGTTCAATTTGTTTTGCTGACGTCATAAACATAGAGTTACACGGCCTGAGGACACGGGCGTGTTGGAGACACACAGGCATGTCCCTGTGTCCACACGGGTGTGTGACCCTGTTTTAGGAAAATTTTTCTAAGTTTCCCCAAAACTTTTTAAAGTTCTCAGTTTAGTCCCGGACCACCCCGATGTATGTTTTAGGCCTCGAAGGCCTGTATAAGAGACAATTTACATGTGTTTGAAAAGTTTTAATTTGGATTAAATTTTATGGCCCGGTTTTGTATGTTTGTGAATGTTTAAGTCCGGTAACGCCTCGAACCCTGCCCCGATTTCGGATACGGGTAAGTGGTCGTCTTTAAATCACCAGTCGAACAGCTCTTTTTAATGTGATATTAACCATCTGAAAACATGAACCATCACTTACATTCTAGCAATCAAACACATTCTAATCCGTTCACGAGTGCATCACTGAAAAATCATAAATTCATTACTCAATTCAAATTGAACTCAAAACCAGAGCTTCGGTTAATAATACCTTCAATTGCTTCAACTTTGCTAGCATGCCCAGACCATTCAAAGTTTCACAATTGGGATAACTTTATTAACAGAGCAGCTTTAATTCAGAATAACATCACCCATTTAAAACAAATCTAATAGGTATTTTTCTATATCATGATTTCAAGAATATCAATTCTTTATTCAGACTGCCCGTCTATACACTCTTGAATGCACAAAATTCATTCTCTTAGCTGAGGACATACTTAAATACATATAACTCAAATCACATCCCAACAAATCAACTTATTCTAATAAAAACAGTTGAGTTGATCTCAACTATCGAATAACACATCTCAAAATGCTTTTTTCTTTGTGCTATTAAAACATCTCAAGCACACAATCTTTCAAAATTTTCTTATCATGCTAATCAACAGGCTTTACAATCGCATTAGCTCAAAGAAACAAAGACATCTCGATTGAATGCATTGAATGTAATCAACTTCCCTGAGAAAGAAATCCATCATATGATTTGAGTTTGTGCTTCCATCATTTATACCGTTGCCAAAGTCAATTCCTTACACGAAAATTAGAGAAATCTAGATACCTGAGTCACCATGTTCCTATGATCAAACCAGAAATACAACCATAATAGACATAGTTATCACAAGTCAAAGAACACTATTTCAAGATGAGCCATGGTTGATAATTCACGAAATAAGAATGATAGGAAAACCAAGATAAATAAATCCAAGATACTATACCATATTGGAAGTCCGAGAACATAACTCATAAGAAAATAATAGAGATCTTGATGATTATTCAGAGAAAACCAATAGACAAACAATGCTTACCGGCTCTGGACTTCCATCATAATAGAGATAACATATTTTTCGTATATACAAAAAAAAAACCATAATTAGTAGAAACATGAGAATAGTATCACACAATTTTTTTTTACCATCGACTTCATTCCAACATATTAGAATAGAACTCCAAAGAGATAAAGAAATACTGATCATAAACCGACCAGACCAACAGGGCTTCGTCTAACATCATAGTTAGCTAGCATTCTTGCAACATAAGAACTCCATCAGAAACTGAACAGTCACACACATATCTTTGAGGATAAAATAATGTATAGAATACCCAGAAAAGATTATCATATTCATTTCAACTCTAATTGTCACACACAAGCATCTTTACTACTCAATTATCATTTCTCTGACTAATTCTGTCATCATGAACCCCGCATCATTCCATTCACTAATAAAAACCAATTCGGGGAAAATTTCAGCAAACACATACTTTAGACATCATATCTGAATAAGTCGATTAGCCGAGATTAATTTTTTCTTTAACCGTGACATTGCTTAATCTGAATAATCTTTAGAAAAATTTGATCTCTTCTTGAACTATATTCACTTGCCAAACTATTCTCAACTCTGTAGTTATTTCGCTATCGAACTCTTTAGTCTTGCACTTGTGAGTTCATTCAACATAAATCTCATGAAATCTTATTACAAAATACCATATTGGTAAGGGGGTGAGGTCGTAAAGCCTCTAATTGGACTCTTATAAATACACACATATGACTTAACATTTGTCATCGACATAATATCGTCACAGTTACATAATTTGCTGCAAGCAAATTAACATACATATTCATGTTACACGAACTTTTTTTTATTATCTTATTCAAACAAGTGTACAAAAACACAAATTCTATCAATTTGAGTAAATTTAATTATCGTATTCACTTAATCAAATATGTTGGGCACATAACATCATATGCATGCCAAACAAACATGGATGGGCTTATCACCATATAAACTTTCATTTCATTCCACTTTTCACATTTCTCAACTTGTGGTTATCTCATTTCGTACATTAACACATACATATCGTGAACTTTTATTCATACCTTTCCAAATTTTGACACATCATAAGAACATTTCAATCATTTTAATATCATTATCAGCATTATCGAAAAATAGCTTGGTTGGAAGTCATCTCTATCTTAACAAAACAATTTCATCAGAGTCGGGAGATATCACAATATCACGAGTAGTAATATGGCATGTATAGCTAAACTCACATACACTATGTTAGTCTGAGAATCAACTAAACCATAGCTCTGATACCACTAAATGTAACACCCATTACTTGTGTCCGACGCCAGGACAGGGTATGAGGCATTACTAGACTTAAACATAACCAATCATACAAAACCGGACCATAAAATTTCATTCAATTTAAAACCATTCATACACATGCATATCGTCCTTTATACGGGCCCACAAGGCCCAAAACATGCATTGGAAGTGGTTCGGGACTAAACTGGAAACTTTGGAAAGCTCAAAAAAAATTTCATCAAAATAGGGGTCACACGCCCGTGTCCTAAACCCGTGTAACTCTCTGTTTATGATTTCATGGACAATTTGGGGTCACACGGCTAAGTCACACGCCCATGTCCCGGGGCCATGTCCTTTACACGGCTCAGACACACATCCGTGTCTTTGCCCGTGTGGCCAAGAAAATGGCTTTTTGCCAGGCCATTTGCCACCCTCATTTGCACACTCACATACGCACTTTCAATTGCACTTAACATGGCACAATTAAGTTACCAACACAACCATAATCAAAGCTTAAACATATCAAAACAATAAAAAAGGTATATCGTATATCGATTTTTCCGGATTCTATCTACGGAATGGAGATAAGGCAGGCATAAGCGCTAGAAAAGAACTCAGTTAGGACACCTCCTTCTTTTCTGAATACTGGAGTGACTACTGCGATCGCCTCTCTCTCTTTCACCTTCCTACGAGATAAAGAGACTTACCGTACTGTGACATTTCTCTATCTTTATTTAAGTCACTGGGATTCACTTCAAAAAGAATGTCATTGGCGAATAGAAAAGGAAGATGAAGCTCTAGCCTCCGATTAAGATTACCCCTACATTCCAAGATCAGAGAATGATAAAGACTTAGCTGTAACTAAGGCAATTGGTCTCTCACGTTGGATATAGATAGGCCGACGTTGCCAATGCAAGTTAAAGTTATTAATTCACCCGATGGAATCATACGAGCGAGGAAGGTTCACATTGCCGGAAACGAGGCTTTTCTTTACCCTGCTTTTCCCATGTCTCCCGAACACGAACCCAATCGAGATGAAAGTTTATAACCCGAGAAGATCAGAGGTTCGTTTGAGTGTACCTTTTCCTATGACTATTAATCCTGATGAAATCCATGAAGTTTTTACCTTGTTTTAGAAGCTTTCTTTGGAGTTGAGTGAATATTGTTTTTCTTCCTTATCTTCTTCCATTAGGAATAGAAAGCACGATTAAGCGGTGCAACTATCGAGAATCAGTCAACTCACCATAAAATTTTCAAAGTTTATGGTTTAGCCAATAAGTACAGTTAATTCTTCAAATTCATCCCTGTTCTGCTGTTTAACAGTTTTGACCTTTCTTTACTAAAAATTAATTATCTCTTAGTACGAGATTCAGATGATATTCTCGTTTGTTTATCTTGAAAAAGACTCATTTAGAATTTAAAAATATAAATTTAAACCCCCAAGTATTTTTATAAAATTTTTAATGATTTTCCAAATTCAAAATAGGGGAACCCGAAATCGTTCTGACCTTGTCTCATAAAAATTCAAATATCTCATGAAATAAAATTATTTTGCTTACACCGTTTCTTCTATGTAAAACTAGACTCAATAGGATTTAAATTAATATTTTATTCAACCTCTAATTTGATTTCCACAATTTTTGGTGCTTTTTAAAATTTATACTACTGCTGCTGTCCAAAACTGTTTTATTGTTAATTTTACTCTTTCATGATTCCCTTGTACTAACTTTCATTAACATACCCTTATAAACCACATCACACAATGACATTGGCATAGGCATATGAGTAATTAATATACTTGCAACCCATTAGCCAATATAAGCCAATTTATATGGCTACATACCAAATCAAATCCTTATTCATTACAAGCCAATACATTTGGCCATCTCATAATGACACATACAAAAAATGACAAGTCCCTATACATGCCATAGACTTAACATACTTACATTCACCTATACCCCAAATGATAGCTTGATAGTGTGATAGAATCTCCGACGATCTCTAACCCGAGCTAGCTGAATAAACCTATGAGAGGTGGGAAACAAAAAGGGGGTAAACTTCAAAGCTTTGTAAGTTCATATGCAAATAAGAACAACTATTAGCATTTATTTAATTTATCCATCCATAATGATACTATTATTACAATTTGCATTAAATCCCATGCTTACCACTTACTCATTCGTAATGCTTACTCTTTTATCTTACACACACTAATTATATTGTCTTGTCATTAGGCTAGCAACCATAATCTCCCCATTATAGCATATCACATTATTAACAAGTTATTTCAATTTACTTAACAACACGCACATCATTTACGAGTAATCATAATTTTAACATATAGCTTAACCATCTTTCACATATCTATTGAATCACAACTTAAGTATATACATCGTACTATATCCCAACTCAATTAGGCTCATAAGCCTAACACATGATTATTTTCAAATCTTAGCATACATCCCTTTATCATAATTGTAGATCATTAGTCACATGACTATCAATATTTCACAACCATAACTTTCTCGTATGCATTGTTACCATATATTCATAGTATACCGAGACCTGTACTCATAGGTTATAAGTACATACCTGTAATAACTCGTAGCACATTCTCATATTTTCTCATCATTGACTTACTTGTCACATAATTCACTAATTTACCCGTTGAACACTTAGAATACTATTGGATACACGGAAAGCTTGCACATAGTGCCTCATACATAGCCACTTGCTACCTCATATCACATATCACACATTGCTCGCTCTCGAGCTAATCACGGGCCTGCTCACACAAGCTGATAGTTAAGACGTAACTACACGGGCTGCTCACACAAGCTGACAGGTACCCGCAACACATACCGGGCTACCCAGCCACTGGTAGAACGTACAAGACCAGCACTCGGATTCAAATAGTCACATATACACATAATATCATGAGCTCATAATCACATAGTTCCTAGTGACATGTCACTTGTATCCTAAACTATCCTTAAGATCCAAACGGGGTTTTTCTCGATATCACATATTCGTCGAACTCGTTCACAATGTCATGCTCATAGACTATAACATCGCCCATGCACTTGTCATAATAATTAATCATAGAGAATCATACGTTAATAAAATATTAAAACATGATATATCATTGCATTATTTACACATGAACTTACCTTGACACCAGAAATCGCAAAGAGGGACCTAATCGTCAATTACTCGTTTTTCCTTCGTTCTAGGTCCGAACCTCGTTTTCTTTGATCTATAACATCAAATTTAGCTTACTTATTAGTCACATTATTCATTGTGACCCAAAAATCATATTATGGTAAAATTACATTTTTGCCCCTAAACTTTGTCATATTCACACTTTTGCCCTAGGCTCATAAAATGAAATGTATTCAATTTCTTTGTACTTTAAGCCTAGTTGAACCATTTTCATAACTATAACGGCCCATAAATTCCACTAGAACACACTTTTACTACATATTTTATAACTTTTACAATTTATTCCTTTTAAGCATTTTCACCGAAAATCACCTAGCAAAAGTTATTTCTCCAATCATAAACATGCATAGTCTACTATTAAACATCAAAATGCACAAATTTATAACATGTTTCAAACCTTATACCTTCATCATAACTCAAATAAATGGTAGAAATAGGTAGATCTTGTTACGAGGATTTCAAAAACGTAAAAATCATTAAAAACGAGGCACGAACGGACTTACAATCGAGCTTGGAAGCTTGGAAAATCCTAGCCATGGTTTCTTCATGTAAAATTCAGCCAAGGAAGAAGATGGAAAAAAATTGGCTTTTAATTTTGTTTTTAATTCATTTTAATTACTAAATGACCAAAATGCCCCTAACTTAAAATATTCTATTTCACCTATTTCATGTCCATTTTTGTCCAAAAAATTAACCAATGGTATAATTACCATTTAAGGACCTCCAATTTAAAATTTCATAACAATTGGACACCTTTAACATGTAGAACTCAAGTTTTGCACTTTTTATAATTTAGTCCTTTTGACTAAATTGAGTGCCCAAACGTCGAAATTTTCAAACAAAATTTTCATGAAATCATTCCGTGAAATTGTAGACCATAAAACTATAATAAAAAAAATTATCATCAGATTTTTGGTCTCGAAACCACTGTTCTGACTAGGTCCAAAATCGGGCTGTTACATGTTTAGGGCAAATATGCAAATTGTAAATAAGAAGTTATATGTATTAAATTGAATAGTATATGAAGTTGAGGCTAATAATTAAAATAAATTATATTATATATTAAGAATAAGTAGATAATCGAGGCATAAGGAAAGTTATGAAAAAGTCTCTAAACTTTTGCCACTACTACAGTTTGGCTTGGTAAGTTCGTTCGATTTAGTTTAATTTATTTTAAATTGTAATTGAATGAGAAATTGGTTGCTGAATGTTTAATTGAATGTTTGATGTTAAATTAGAGTGAATTGAAGAAGTAAATTTTTGGAACATTGTTTAGTGATGATTTCTCTTGAGTCGAATGAACATAGGATACAGTACGATTGGCATGCCAATAGGTTATAATGTGCAGTATACGGGTGATGACACCTGACTTGTGTTTATACATTGAGTATACCGAGGTTCAGCATTTGTTGCGAACTATCGGGATATAGTACAGTGATTCGAATATGTTACCGAGGTCAGATGTACAGCCTTCGAGTTTGGCACCTAGTGCCCAATCATGTTTTCGAAGGAATGTTAGCCTAACAGCTAGGCACTCATTGCCAAGGCGTCTTTTCAGTTGGATTAGCTCATTTGAGCGTTTGGCATGTTTCAAATGGATAACTGTGTACTCATATCCATATATCGTTCATTGGGCAATGTTTTTAGTGTTAAATAACTTATTATTGAATTTGTCAAAAGATTGTTCTTGAATTTCTGATAGCCTTGTGACTTGATATTAAATGATTTAGTATAATTATATTCAAATGTATCACGTATTAATTTATGTATAAACTCACATTTTATGGATTGTGGTTGACAGGAAACATAGACTATTAATCTTGTTATTAAAATTTTTATGCTATTTCAGCAAGCTTTATTGTTCTAACCATAGAATTTACTAAGCTCTATAAAAGCTTATTCATTTTATTTATCTTATTTTCTTGTAGATAGCATTTCATGGAAATCGAGCGATTGGATCAACTCGAAGAAATCACACTATCCAGAAATCTTTTGATAGTTTTTAGGTGTTCACTTTTGGTTATATGGCATGTAATAGGTGATTTGTAAATATGTTGGTTAGTTGTTACATGTTAGTTTGTTAAACTTGAATAATGTTTTTTTTTGGATGGATTTTAGTACATGTGAATAGGTTTTTGATGTTTGGTTTGTAAAGGTTCATAAGTATGTGATTTTGTTCATTTTGTTCTATGCTAGTAGTGAAGGAATATCCTTTAGTGAAATGGATTTGAATGTTATGGATGAATGGTAAATTTGGAATGTGTTAAAATGTAATCATGTAAACCTTGAAATGCAACTTGATTGGATATTTAAATTGTGGTGTCAATAAGGGCACATTGGCTAGGCACAAAAGTTGAATGATTTGGTATGTTTTGGTTCTATTTGAATGTGTTTCGGAGGCTTGTAAACATGTGTATTTGGTTTACGTTGGCACCTAAGAAATAGGCTATGTTTTGACTCTTTTTTTAAGCTATTTAAGGTACACACGGCCTGAGACACGAGCTGTCACACGATCGTGTCACACACGGCCTACCACATGACCGTATGTATCTTTTATTTTTAGGTGTAGGTTTCACACCGTGTGACTCTAAATCACGCGGCATCAGTAGGTTACACGGATTGGTAGCACGGGCTTATGGAGTGGCCATATGGGGTGTGGAATAGCCACATGACCATGTGTTTTTAATTCGAATATGTACACGATCTGGCACACGACCGTGTGGGGGTATTTTGATTGTTACATGGCCTGTGAGTGCAATTATTTTGAAAGCTACACAGGTTTTCACACAGTAGGCCACACAACCATGTCCCGTGCCACACAACCTAGGCTTTGTCATGCGGCCGTGTGACCCCTGTTTTCGAAATTTTGAAGTTTTTCCAAAATTATCTATGTTGTTTCAAATTGATCCCTGAATGTTCCCAAGCTATTTCTAAGGCCCTGTAGGCTCAGTTTAAGGTCAATAATCGTAATTATGCTAAGACTGACATTAGAATTTCATTATTTGATATTTGAATGGCTAAATGTTAGTAATTGTTGTGATATGTGTCATATTACTCTGTAACCTGAATCTGACAATGGAGATGGGTTAGGGTGTTATATAGAGTAGTATTAGAGCTATGAATTAGTCAGTTTTCGGACTGAATATAATGTGTTTAAAGTCTAGAAATTACATGTCATATAAACCTATGATAGTGCGATATTAATTGATCCGATCCAACCCCTATTTTTCCATATAGATTTTAAGGATGTCAATAGATTCTGGTCGTACTAACACTGATGAAGTTAATAGTAATGTTTTGACTACTGAACAAGAAGCAAGTCGTAGTTTTTCAATTCCACAAATGTCAGAAAATGAAGTTAAAAATGTTTTATTTAATTTAAAGGGTAAGTGGTTCACAAAATTTATGTGAACCAACCCTGTGGCTCAACAACCTCCACCCCCTGTTGTACCTCTTATGATACCTCCACCTCCTCAAACAATTAAATCGCGTCAATGGCCTCCAACTGATAAAATCCAAAAGTGCGATGCTGAAGAATTTAGAGGTAGATCTGATGATGATCTTGCTAAAGCTGAATATTGGCTCAAAAACATCCAGTGAGTCTTTGATGAACTGGCTTGTTCTCCTAGTGATTATCTAAGGTGTGTTGTGTCATTACTTACAGATGAAATGTACAGTTGGTGGACCATGTTAATAGCAATAGTACCTAGAGACAGGGTTACTTGGGATTTCTTCCAATCAGAGTGTAAAAAGAAATATGTCAGCAAATGATACCTGGATTAGAAAAAGAAAAATTTTCTTGAATTAAAGCGAGGAAATAAATCAATAGTTGAATATGAAAGAGAGTTTGTATATCTTAGCAAGTATGTTCGTGAAATTGTGTCAAACTAGGAAGAAATATGCATCCGTTTTGAAGATGGTTTGAATGATGAAGTTAAAATATTGATTGGAGGGACTAAGATAAGAAAATTTCTGGTTTTATCTAGACTTGCCCGAAAGATGGAAAAATTTTATAATCACAAGAAGTAAAAAAAAAAAAGAAGGCTCGGGAATTTGGTAAAAGAAGATTTTCTAAATTGTTTTTCGCACCACCGCCAAAAAGGACAAAAGAAAAATTTAATCGTGCCACTTCAGCATTTGGGCTTCCAGGTAAAAACAAATTAATTTAGCATGATTCTAAATCTCAAGTTAAGCTTACCGATAGTGTGGGAAGTGTTCGGAATGATCTGAAGTCGATTTGTAAACATTGCGGAAAACTTCACACTAGTGAATGAAGAACTAGACTGAGTGCGTGTTACAAATGTGGCTCAACCAATCATTTTGTAACATCCCAAATTTAGCTCCATAAAATTTAGAAATAATTCAAAGGTAGGGAATTGACCCAATGGTTACTCATTAAATATGAAAGCTTAAAAGTTAGTTGGAGGTCCCGTGTTCAAGTCTCAACTTTTACAAATAAATTATTTTTTTTTTTTGCAAATTCCCTTATTTTTTTATGTGTTGCCATCCAAGCCTAGTAAACCTGGGTATAAATACAATTATTTTATCAAAATAATCAGCATTTTAATCACTTTTCTTCTACCTTAGCCGTCCCTAACCCCCTCTCCCTCTCCTAATCTTTATTTTTTTTTCTTTCCCTTTTCCTCCATTGTTGCCATTGCCTACACCTCTCATTTTATCATCTTCTTCTTTTTCATTTTGCATCAAGATTTTTCATCATCTCCTTTACTATATTGCTGCAATTTTTCCTCAATTAAGTCAGCCCCAAATCTGAAATTTTGAACTCCAAGATCAATCCCAAACATCGCCTAGAAAGTGCCATTGCTGTTTCTCTTGACTAGCTTGTGTAAGGTCTCTTTTCTCTTCAATTTCTTAACTAATATTGTCCATTAAAAACCTAAATTTCCTGGAATTTAGGGGATTTTAAATGTTTTTAAAGGTATTTTTCCAGATTTTAATGAGGTCTATAACACCCCAAACCCGGCCCAGATGTTATGACCGGATTCGACATCCACATCGAAGCGTTCAAAACATTTTATATTGTTGATCCAGAAAAACTTACTTAGTGTTTTAAAAGATAATTTCATTATAGGTTAAAGTAAATGGAAGCTGTGCACCAGGTAGGAAACCGAAAAAGAGGTGGTGAGTCCATCGGACTACTTAAGTACCAAGCTCCATTCGGATCCAATCCTAGACATGCATACTGCCATTGCCACACCTTAACGTCATGGATATTTCTAGGAAACCGATTTGATTAAGTCATTTTTAGGGAAAATGATTAATTTTGGAAAATACTTTCATTGCGGAAGCTTTACTTGTTGTCGTGTTTTTTTGAAATCAATTGTTGTTTTTGAAAATGCGCCCTAAAGCTATCCAATTTCAATAGTTAAAATAAGTAATACATATCTTAGTAATACATATTAAAACCATCAAAATAATTAAGCGTCCTTATTACATTTAAAACCCAAAACTTCAAACGTAAATAAAAGGATGTCCAGTTCACCGAAGAAAATCAAACTTTCGAGCGGGTGGCCACTCCAATTCCCTCACACTCCAAGCCTACTATGGTTGGGGATTACTGCGTGGATGAAAATAAAAGGGTGAGTTTGGGAAACTCAGTGTAAATTAACCCAACCATAGCCTATATCACTCAAACCACGTAAATAGAATAAGTTGGCCTTAGCCCGAACACAATTCGTAATAAAGCCCATAGGCCCATAATGTAACGTAGCAGATATTACATGTTTATGCGTAAACCCAACCCAGATTCATCTATAACACCCCATACCAGCCTTACACCATGTGGGAGACTACTCGACCCACCCAACCGCTACACACGTAAATCGCAGCGAGGTGCCAGATATTGTGACGAAGTCACCAGATATGAATATTGTGGCGAGCCACCGTATCAGATATATGTGGCGAGCCACCAGATCAGATAATCGTGGCATAGCCACCAGAACAGATATATGTGGCAAAGCCACCAGATCAGATAATTGTGACATAGCCACCAGGACGCTTCCTCCGTAATATAACCCATATCCCCATGCAACTGATATATAATCATGGCATACATCATACGTAATCGATCGTCATGCTTTTCACCAAAATTAACCCTAGGGGTATAACGGTAATTTTGCACCTAGGGGTATAACAATAATTTTCCATACATAGGGTATTATAGTAATTTAGCTGCTTTTAGGGTTTTCATGCATATCCTAACTATTTACGTACTATCGTAACACTTATCACAAGCATACTTACGAATTGGGCCCGTTGGCCCATGAACCCGATCTTTGGCCCATTAAGCCCAAATTATTAAAATGTACGAAATCGCAGCGTCTGCAGTTTATTACTTTAGATTACCAAATATACAAACCCAACTATCTTACGAGCATTCAGATATCAGAATTCCCAAAATACCGACTTTTCGGCATTTCGCTTTTGCCAATCTAGTCTATGAGAGGTGTCGATTACACACTTGTTTCCACGATATCTCGATTGAGATCCACACACGAACCGCCTACAATTGGATTACTAACACGTTAATCTAACTATTCAAATACAAACTACGATTAACCCCTTACAATATTCGCCAACCACACCTACAGATCATAGTAAGCTTATAAGAAAACAATAAGCAACTCATTAACAAATTTTTGTCAATGTTTACCACATAATCATAATTTCACCGCAAGTCGTCTTCCCGAGCAACAGTCACTAAATTATTTATAACTGAGCTACGAAACTCCAAATCAAGTACTGTTAATTTTCCCTGAAAATAGACTCATATATCTTCTATCCATAAAATTTTCAGAATTTTTGGTTTGGCTAATCAATACCAGATTTTTCTTAAAGTTTCCCATGTTTCACTGTTTGACTAATCTGACCACTCTTCATTACGAATCAAATTTCTCATTGTACAGAATTCAAAATATGTTCTCGTTTATTTCATTTGAAACTAAACTTATTAAGATTTAATTACATAATTTATTCACCTTCTAACTCATCTCTCACAATTTATGGTGATTTTCCAAAGTCACGTTACTGCTGCTATCCTAAGCAGATTTATTACCAAATCACTCCTTCATACATAACTTGCATGCATGTTATTTAAACATGTATATCACTAATCAATCATCACATATCTATGATTTTACTTAAGTATAATCTCCATTTCATCCTTTTAAAGCACAACATGTTAGCCGATTTTTCCCCTTAGCATCTAAGGCACATGCATGCTCATTTGTTTGGCTCAACTTCACCTATCTTCCATTTTTTATCAAAAGAACATGAAACAACAACCATTTCCTTCATTTTAATTCATGACTAAATGCTCACAACACAACTAAAAACCAAAATATGCTTCAAGAGTTAAGGTAGAATTAAGAAGAACTCATGAACACCAAGATAGAAGCAAACTACCATGAACTTACCTTCAATTTTCTTTCCCAAGTGACCGAACATTCAAGAGCTTTCTCCTCTCCTTTCTCTTCTCTAACTTTCGGCTATGATGAACAAAGATGGACAAAACTTTGCTCTTTTCACCCCTTTTTCTTTTAATAAAATTTTATATTTCATCCATTTAATTCTTTAATACAAAAGACATGAAATGCCCATCATGAAACATTTACCTAAACCATTATCATGGAACATTTACCTAACCCATTATCATGGAATATTTACCTAATCCATTATCATGGAACATTTACCTAACCTATTATCAATTTGTACCATGAATTATGGATATCAAGTGCTCATATTGTCTACAACAACATGATGGCTGGCCACTTCATGTAAAATGGGAGGTTTGTTATGCAAATCCTCCTATTTTGCACTCCTATTTATTTGGCCACTTCAATTTAGCCTATAGCATTTTCAAACATTTTCACATAGGTTCTATTTCATAATTTCACCCCCTTTTTCTTATGGAACAAAAATTAACTAAAATTGTTGGGTTCTATCTTAAGCTTAGGCCTTCTAGAGGCCTACTAACATAATTAAACCTATGCCAACATTCACAGAATTCCCAAAAATTGGGGCGTTACAACTCTACCCTCCTTAAAGAAATTTCATCCTCGAAATTTACCTGATCCAACTAGTTGAGGGTATTGTTGACGTATAGTCTCTTCTGATTCATAAGTAGCTTCTTCCCTTCCATGATTATGCCAAAGTACTTTCACTAACGGGACAGATTTCCTTCTGAGAACCTTAACATCTCGAGCCAATATTTGCACAGTGCTCCTCCTCAAAGGTCAAATCATCGAACTTCAATTTCTACAACTAGCGGACAGAAGAGGTCAAGACGATAACGCCTTAACATGGAGACGTGAAAAACATCGTGAATCCCGTCTAACTCTGGAGGCAATTCCAACTGATAAGCCACTGGGCCTACTCGCTTCAAAACCTGGTAAGGCCCAATGAACCGCGGACTCAACTTGCCCTTCTTATCGAACCTTAATATCTTCTTCCAAGGAGAAACTTTTAAGAAGACCATATCACCTACTGAGTACTCAATCTCCTTATGCTTCAAATCTACATACGACTTTTTCCTATCAGATGCTTCTTTTAACCGGTCCCTAATTATTCTGACCTTATCCTCAGTATCAGCTACCAAATCTGGTCCAAGAACTTGTTGCTCTCCTAGTTCGGTCCAACAACTAGGTGTACGACACCTTCGTCCATACAGTGCTTCATACAGTGCCATTCGAATACTCGCTTGGTAACTATTATTGTACGCAAATTCTGCCAACGGCAACTAATCCTCCCAACTACCTCGAAAGTCAATCACGCATCCCCTCAACATGTCCTCCAGAATCTGAATAACCCTCTCTGACTGACCATCAATTTGGGGATGGAAAGCCGTACTAAAGTTCAATCGCGTCCCCAATGTCTAATGCAACTTTTGCCAAAATCGAGATGTAAATCTGGGATCCTGATCAGAAATAATTGAAACTGGGACTCCATGAAGTCACACAATCTCTGCCACATACAACTTGGCTAACTTTTGAAGTGAAAAGTCAGTATGAACAGGTATGAAATGGGCCGATTTGGTCAACCTATCCACAATCACCCACACCGAGTCTTTATTTGATGGTGTCAAAGGCAACCCACTCACAAAGTCTATGGTTACCCTCTCCCACTTCCAAAGTGGTATCTTCACTGGCTGCAACAGTCCAGAGGGTAATTGATGCTCAGCTTTCACTTGCTGGCATGTCAGACATTTCCTACAAACTCGTTACTTTCGTTTAAGTCCGTGCCACCAAGACAATTCTCGTAAGTTGTGATACAACTTGTTCCCTCCAGGGTGCATGGCACAAAGTCCCCCATGAGCTTCCTTCAATATTGTCTGCCTTAAGTCAGAGTCCCTCGGAACACAAATTCTTCCTCGGAAACACAGAACTCCACCATTTAAATCGAACTCAGAAGTTTCCCCTTCCTTAACTTGTTGAAAACGAGCAACCAAAGACTCATCTTCTAACTGCTTTTCCTTAATCTGGTCTACCCAGGTTGGCCTTACTTGCAATTCAGCCAACAAACTGCCATCATCATACAGACTCAAATGAGCAAACATTGCTCTCAGATCAGATACAGTTCTACGACTTAAAGCATCGGCTACCACGTTAGCCTTGCCTGGGTGATACTCGATCGACTAGTCATAATCCTTAAGCAACTCAATCCATCTCCTTTGCCTAAGGTTCAGCTCCTTCTGAGTCAACAAATACTTAAGACTCTTGTGGTCTGTGTATATAATACACCTCTCCCCGTACAAGTAATGTCTCCAAATCTTAAGTGAGAATATCACTGCTGCCAACTCCAAATCTTGAGTCGGATAGTTCTCCTTATGAGGCTTAAGCTATCGTGATGCATATGCAACCACCTTACCTCTTGCATTAACATGCAGCCCAAACCCACGTGTGATGCGTCCATTGTACACAAGAAAATCCTTCCTGCACTCGGTGAATTAACACAGTGCTTCATCGAACTTTCTTCAACTTCTCAAAAGCCTCCTGCTGGGTCTCAGTCCATACAAACGGTACCCCTTTCCTTATGAGTTTTGTCAGAGGTGCTGCTATCACAGAAAAACCTTCCACAAACCTTCTGTAGTATCCTGCCAACCCTAGGAAGCTTTGAATTTCCGACACCGTCCTAGGTGGCTTCCACTCCAAAATTGCTTCAATCTTTTGAGGGTCCACCTTAATCCCTTCGGCAGAGACCACATATCCTAAAAAGGATACCTCTCTCAACCAAAATTCACACTTGCTGAACTTCGCAAAGAGTTCCTTCTCCCTTAACACTCGCAGCACTATACGGAGATGCTCATCATGTTTCGCTTCTGTTTCAGAATATACCAGGATATCATCAATGAAGACGACTACAAATCGATCCAAGAATGGTTGGAACACCCGATTCATCGATCCATAAATGCCGCAGGAGCGTTAAATCGGTCAAATGGCTTAACCAAAACTCGTAATGACCATACCGAGTCCTGAATGTCGTCTTATGGATATCCGCCTCCTTGACCCTTAACTGATGATATCCAGATCAGAGGTCGATCTTAGAAAATACAGAAGGCCCTCTAAGCTGGTCAAATAAATCGTCAATCCTTGGCAGTGGATACTTATTCTTAATTGTCAGTTTGTTCAACTGGCGATAATCAATGCACATCCGCATTGTACCATCCTTCTTCTTTACGAATAGCACCGGTGCTCCCCATGGAGACACGCTTGGCCTAATGAAGCCCCTATCCAACAACTCTTAAATTTGAGCCTTTAACTCCACTAACTCCTTCGGTGCCATCCTATACGGTGTGATGGACACGGGCGCCGTTCCAGGCAACAAATCTATTCCAAACTCAACTTCTCGGTTCGGAGGCAATCTTGGAAGCTCCTCCAGAAAAACATCTTGGAACTCCTTTACGGTCCTAACCTTATCCACTGTCAGTCCCTCCTCTTCTGACTGACTTACAAATGCCAAATAGGCCTCATAACCTTTCCGAATCCACTTTTCGGCTCTTAAAGCCGACACCATATTGGACAAATAATCCCTTCGCTCACCTATCACTATAACCTCCTCATCCTTTGTAGTCCTTAACACCATTCGTTTAGAAGCATAATCCAAGGTCTCCTTATGCTTAACAAGCCAGTCCATTCCCAAAATGAGATCAAACTCTCCGAACGGTAACTCCATCAGATCTCCAGGGAAAATCCTACCTTGAGTTTCTAAGGGTACATCCCTATACAGTTTGTCTACCCTAACCGAAAGTGACCCAAAGGACTTAGTACAGATACCCCACTCACAATCTCCTCAAAGCAGTCCAAGTTGTCCATAATCCGCTCGTGGCCTCCAACCAATATTCGCCAAATTCGGGCTATACCGAACGCCCTAAAGATCTCCGCTCAGTTAGCTCAAGTCGTTCGAAATAGATCCCCAAACTCCATTGCTCGCATTGCTTGCAAGCAACCCTTTCCGAACATGAAGCATTGCTCGTGAGGCATCATCCCCAAGACCATGATCATGAGACTCTACCTCTCATGTCGGTGGTACCGGTGCATCCATCGCCAAGCATATGTCCCAAGACGAAGATCTCGCCGAGCACTTCCTCACTTCGCCCACGGCCTCTTCCACGAACGACTCTTGTACTCATATCGTATTATCTTGATTACAAATTTTTATGCATTGATTCAATATTCCAGTGTTTATTATAGATGTTTTATGAATCAGATAGTAATTCAGAGTTTGTTTTTGCAGAATCGAAGTCTAGCTACAGTTTCAGTCTCTTATCAAATTTTTCTATGGTTTCAGTATCATCCAATCTAGAGTATCCTAGCAGGATTTTAGTACAGACAGATAATTCAGAAAAATATTCAGAGAAATTCAGAGTAATACTTACAGACTTGAGCCGGAGATTCGGAATGCCACCTTCTAAAGATCTAAAATTTGAAAATCGAGTTTTTTGCATTCTTTATAAAATTTTCGTTTTCAAAAATCTTTGTTTTTGTAAACCCATTCCACAGCTGAGTTATTGCAACCTAGGCTCTGATACCACTAAATGTAACACCCCAAACCCAGCCCAGATGTTATAACGGGATCCGACATGCCACATCGAAGAGTTCAAAACATTTTATATTGTTGATCCAGAAAAACTTAGTGTTTTAAAAGATAATTTCATTATAGGTTAAAGCGAATAGAAGCTGTGCACCAGATAAGAAACCGGAAAAGAGGTGGTGAGTCCATCGGACTGCTTAAGTACCAAGCTCCCTTCGGATCCAATCCTAGACATGCATACCGCCATTGCCACACCTTAACGTCATAGATATTTCTAGGAAACCGATTTGATTAAGTTATTTTTAGGAAAAGTGATTAATTTTGGAAAATACTTTCATTGCGGAAGCTTTGCTTGTTGTCGTGTTATTTTGAAATCAATTGTTGTTTTTTTAAAACGCGCCCTAAAACTATCCAATTTCAACAGTTAAAATAAGTAATACCTATCTTAGTAATACATATTAAAACCATCAAAAATAATTAAGCGGCCTTATTACATTTAAAACCCAAAACTTCAAACGTAAATAAAAGGATATCCAGTTCACCGAAGAAAATCAAACTTTCGTAGCGGTGGCCACTCAATTCCCTCACGACTCCAAGCCCACTATGGTTGGGGATTACTGCGTGGATGAAAATAAAAGGGTGAGTTTGGGGAAACTCAAGTGTAAATTAACCCAACCATAGCCTATATCACTCAAACCACGAAATAGAATAAGTTGGCCTTAGCCTGAATAGAATTCAGAATAAAGCCCATAGGCCCATAACAGAATAGAACAGATATTACATGTTTATGCGAAACCCAAACCAGATTCATCCATAACACCCCCGTACCAGCCTTACACTATGTGGGGAGACTACTCGACCCACCCAACCGCTACACACCACAGAAATCGCAGCGAGGCTGCCAGATATTGTGACGAAGTCACCAGATACAGATATTGTGGCAGAGCCACCAGAACAGATATATGTGGCAGAGCCACCAGGACGCTTCCTCCATAATATAACCCATGTCCTCATGCAACAGATATATAATCATGGCATACATCATACAGAATCAAATCGTCATGCTTTTCAGTCAAAATTAACCCTAGGGGTATAACGGTAATTTTGCACCTAGGGGTATAATAGTAATTTTCCATACATAGGGGTATTATAGTAATTTAGCTACTTTTAGGGTTTTCATGCATATCCTAACTATTTACGTACTATCAGAACACTTAGCGCAAGATACTTACGAATTAGGCAGTTGGCCCATGAACCCAATCTTTGGCCCATTAAGCCCAAATTATCAAAATGTACGAAATCGCGCGTACTGTAGTTTATTACTTTAGATTACCAAATATACAAACCCAACTATCTTACGAGCATTCGCACACTCACAAATTCCCAAAATACCGACTTTTCGGCATTTCGGCTTTTCGGCTTTTGCCAATCTAGTCTATGAGAGGGTGTCAGTTACACACTTGTTTGCGACGATATGCTGACGAGATCCACACACGAACCACCTACAATTGGATTACTAACACGTTAATCTAACTATTCAAATACAAACTACGTATTAACCCCTTACAATATTCGACCAACCACACCTACAGATCATAGTAAGCTTATAAGAAAACAGTAAGGAACTCATTAACAAATTTTTGTCAATGTTTACCACATAATCATAATTTTACTGCAAGCTGTCTTCCTGAGCAACAGTTACTAAATTATTTATAACTGGAGCTACGAAACTCCAAATCAAGTGCCATTAATTTTACCTGAAAATAGACTCATATATCTTCTATCCATAAAATTTTCAGAATTTTTGGTTTGGCCAATCAATACCAGATTTTTCTTAAAGTTTCCCATGTTTCACTGTTTGACTAATCTGACCACTCTTCATTACGAATCAAATTTCTCATTGTACAGAATTCAAAATATGTTCTCGTTTATTTCATTTGAAACTACACTTATTAAGATTTAATTACATAATTTATTCACCTTCTAACTCATCTCTCACAATTTATGGTGATTTTCCAAAGTCACGTTACTGCTGCTATCCCAAGCAGATTTATTACCAAATCACTCTTTCACACATAACTTGCATGCATGTTATTTAAACATGTATATCACCAATCAATCATTACATATCTATGATTTTACTTAATTATAATCTCCATTTCATCATTTTAAAGCACAACATGTTAGCCGATTTTTCCCCTTAGTATCTAAGGCACATGCATGCTCATTTGTTTGGCTCAACTTCACCTATCTTCCATTTTTTATCAAAAGAACATGAAACAACAACCATTTCCTTCATTTTAATTCATGACTAAATGCTCACAACACAACTAAAAACCAAAATATGCTTCAAGAGTTAAGGTAGAATCAAGAAGAACTCATGAACATCAAGATAGAAGCAAACTACCATGAACTTACCTTCAATTTTCTTTCCCAAGTGACCGAACATTCAAGAGCTTTCTCCTCTCCTTTCTCTTCTCTAACTTTCGGCTATGATGAACAAAGATGGACAAAACTTTGTTCTTTTCACCCCTTTTTCTTTTAATAAAATTTCATATTTCATCCATTTAATTCTTTAATACAAAAGACATGAAATGCCCATCATGGAACATTTACCTAAACCATTATCATGAACATTTACCTAACCCATTATCATGAAATATTTACCTAATCCATTATCATGGAACATTTACCTAACCCATTATCAATTTGTACCATGAATTATGGATATCAAGTGCTCATATTGTCTACAACAACATGATGGCTGGCCACTTCATGTAAAATGGGAGGTTTGTCATGCAAATCCTCCTATTTTGCACTCCTATTTATTTGGCCACTTCAATTTAGCCTATAGCATTTTCAAACATTTTCACATAGGTTTTATTTCATAATTTCACCCCTTTTTTTCTTATGGAACAAAAATTAACTAAAATTGCCGAGTTCTATCTTAAGCTTGGGCCTTCTAGAGGCCCACTAACATAATTAAACCTATGCAAACATTCACAGAATTCCCTAAAATTGGGGCATTACAAGGTCTCACACTATTTTAAAATTCCGCCCTAATTTCGGCCACCATAGGTGGTTATGCATGTGCATATGTGTAGAATATGGGGCTATTTTGTTTCTTGAATCTTGCCCAATTAATTCTAGATTTAATTTGAGTTCTTGAACCCTCCTAATCAGCTATTAAACCCATGTCAATTAGGGAAAAACGTTCTTGATTGTTTGGGCATTCGAAACTCACAAATTGGGAAGCATAAGTGCAGTGAAGTGTAAGATTAGTTGTTGTTTCCACATAGTTGTAGGGTAAATGTTATGGATTGATTCAATGAAGGAAATAATAATAATTAGCTACTGATTTTCCAGTATATTATGGAATTAGGTGCTGACCCAAATGCCCCAACTCAACCGTAAAGCCGAAGAACCATCGTACGTATGGTTCGCATCGATACAAAGAAATGAATCAAACTAGTTGAATTCGTAAAATAGTTATTAATTCAAAAATTGGTTTGAACCCATAAGTGGGTAATTGGGAGTTGGTTAAGCGGTAAATTGATTGAATTTATACTGAATTTTGGTTTAGGATTGTATAAAGGTTTATTATGAAAATTGGAAGATTCATTAAGATGTTGCAAGAAAGAAAAAAATAAGGTGTGGGTCCTAAACTTGTAAAATTTTTTTAATAATTATAAATGTAATGTTATATTTGATAAATTAGTTTGCTGATTGGTTTGGCATAGTAGCCAAAATATTAGTTTTGCGAATGGCCGAACCAGGTACATTTCGAGCCTTAAAAGAATGATGTGTTGGAAAAATTGCTACTTTGACTGTATGAATATGTAATTGAGATTGTTATGCATAATCATATTATGCGATATGAGAATGTTTGATTGAATGGTATGAAATGTTGAGATATTATGTAACAGCCCGTTTTTAGTCAAATCGAAACAGTGGTTTTGAGACCACAAATCTGAGGTGAAAATAATTTTTTTATTATTAAATTCAGGTCTATAGCATGATAGTATGATTGTGTGAAAATTTCGTTAAGAAATTTTACCGTTTGAGTGCTTAATTTGATAAAAAGGACAAAATTGCGTAAAGTGTAAAACTTGTGTTCTATTAGCTAAAGGTGTCTAATAGCTATGGAATATTAAAGTGAAGGTCCTTATGTAGTAATTATCCATTTATAAAGTTAGTGGATATTCTTGGACATGTATTAAGTGATTTTAGTGTTTTATAACCAAGGTTTAAATAGTAAATTATTAAATAACTTAGTAAAAATAATAGAAACATTATAACAACCCGTTTTAGGGTCAAATAGGAACAATGGTTTCGGGACGACAAATCCAAAGTAGAAATATTTATTTTTATTATTTCTTTAAGGTCTACAGTATGATTGAATGATTGTGTGAAAATTTTGTTACGAAATTTTAGCGATAGAGTGTCCAATTTGACTAATAGGACTACATTATAATAGGTGCAAAATGTGTGTTCTAGAAGCTAGAGGTGTCTAATTGCCATGAATTTTTAAATTGGAGGTCCTTAAATTGTAACTAGACCATTATACTTTAAGTTGGACAAAAATGGACATGGTTAGGTGAAATTTCAAAGTTTGGCATTAAAGGCATTTTGGTCATTTGGTTAATAAAGACAAATTAACTAATAAAAAGATGTCATATTCTCCAATTTAGTCCCTCATAGTCGAATATCTCAAGCAACCATAGCTAGGGTTTTTGGCCAAGCTTCCAAGCTCGATTGTAAGTCCTTCTTTCTCTCGTTTTTAATGATTTTTACATTTTTGTAAATGTTGTGACTTGATTTAGATATTCTAAGGACTAATTTGAAAGAAAACCAAAGTATAAAATTTTACCCATGTTGAATATTTTTGTATTTTGATGTTTAATGGTAGAAAATGAATGTTTGGTGTTAGATAAACAATATTTATCAAGTGATTTTTGATGAAAATGTCAAATAGGGACCTATTTGTAAAAGTTGTAAAATGTGTGTAAAAATGTGAATAAATGAAAAATGTGGGATGTTATGAGTAAGTAATAGATTCGGCTAGGCTTGGGTAATGAAGAAATTGGATGAAAATCATTTTATGAGCCTAGGGACTAAAATGTAAAAAGTTGGAAAGTTAGAGGCAAAAATGTAATTTTTGCCATAAGATGTTTTTGGGATTAAATTGAATAATGTAATGCTTGAATGAGTTAAATTTGATATTATAGATCAAGAAAGAAGAGATTCTGACCTAGACTGGGGAAAGAATAAAGTTGTGGAGTAAATCGAACTATTAGCCATTTTGTACCGAGGTATGTTTGTATGTTAAAAATAAGCCTTAGAATAATTGTACTTATATGCTTTAATATTGCATGAATTGTATGTTTGATTATGTGAATGAATATAATTCTACGAACGAGTTCGACGATGATTCGGCAAGTGAGAAGTCCCGTTGAACCTTAGGAATAGACTAGGATGCAAGTGACGTGTCACTAAGGTTGTTATATGTTACGTGATTATGTGATCAGGGTGTTGGCCTTGTACGTCCTACCGATGGCTGAGTGTACCGGCATATGTTGTGGATACTTAATAGCTTGTGTGAGCAGCACCATATAGCTATATCTTGACTGACAGCTTGTGTGAGCAGGCCCGTCTATAGCTCGAGAGCGAGCGATTATGTGATATGAGATTGAGGTTGTGACATCCCTAATTTGACCTTAGTCGGAAAGTGGTGTCGGGACCACTAAACCGAGTCTTATAAGTAATTAAAAGTTATATTCTATGTTTATGATGTTAGTAAATGCATGTGTGAAAGTTGCATGCATTAATTTGATCATTTCTATGTGAATTTATTAAAATGGACTTATATGAAACATTGTTGAAAGGTGATAGGCTAATCTTTCAATGGTCTAATAGTATATGCATGCAAAAGAATGGTTTTGCATGTCAATTTACCCAAAGAAAAGGAAGTGGCCGCCATGGTAATGAAGATGGGCAAAAGAAAACATGTCTTAAACATGTTTTGCTAGTGGTGGATGTTAGAAATAATAAAATAAGAGCATGGGTAAAGGAATGAAAAAAAATGAGTGTGGATGCTTCCCCCCCTTGCCGTACATGAGAGAAACAAAAACAAAGAAAAAAAAAAAAAAAAAGAAAGGAAGAAAAGTGTTCATCCTCCTTAGCTTGGCGAACCTCAAAGGAAGAAGGGAGATAGCTAATCGGTCACCCTTAAGCTTGGAACAAGCTCAAGAGCAAAGGGAGCTAAATCCGATAAAGGGAAGGAAAAAGTGATCGAATAGCCGTTGAAGCCGTTCGACAAAGATCCGAGGTAAGTCCTCAAGAAATGACCCTACTTGAATTATGTGAAATGAAATATGGATGTGTAATGATTATTGATTTATGTGTGTATGAGTATTTGAATGATACGGGCTAAGTCCCAAGGCGATTATGCTAGTGATATGTTTGTGTTTGAGCCTTAGTAACGAAAATGAAATATGAATGTGAAATGATTATTGATGTATATGTGTGCATGAGCAATTGAATGATATCCGGCTAAGTCCCAAGACATTTATGCTGGAAATTATATCCGGGTTAAGACCAAGGCAATTGTGCTAGTGACTACATCCGGGCTAAGACCAAGGCATTCGTGTAAGTCGTTCTATCCGGCTAAGACCCGAGGGCATTCGTGCATGTGGTTATATCCGGTTGTATTCCGAAGAAGCTTGGGCTGGAGGTGAGCATTGGTTGCTGTAATAAATTTAATTAGTACGCTCGAAAAGCCCAAAGAATAAGGTATGTTTATATGTGCATTGGAAAAGTCGATATGTTTGAGTAACATTCGCTCAATCGACTAACGAGTTTTCAGCTATTGAATTGGTTGATATCTTGTGAAAGTGTATAATGATGAAGTGTGAAGTAAGTATGATTATGTGAATGTGTATTAATGAAATGATTCATTTGGCTATGTGAATGTAATGCTTTAGTTAAAGCTGATTTTATTGCTTGAGACTTACTAAGCATAAAAAATGCTTACCCCGCTGCTTTGGCTCTCTGTTTTATAGATTTTGCTCGTTAGCGATCGGATTCGGGATCATTAAAGTCGAAGTCATCTACACTATCAAAGCCTCCATTTTGGTATAATTTTGGTTGAACTTTGAAATGGCATGTATAGGACTACCCTATTGTTGAAGGTCATGTACCTTTCGGTTTTGTGTAAGCTTGGATAGCCATGCGAAAATGGCTTATATCGTTTTAGTATGATTCTATAATCGTTTGTATGATGATCGTTATGGGGTATGGAATTGTTTGAAAAGATTAGCCATTGGAATGGTTAATCGTGATCACACTTTGTGCTATGTATGCAAAAAGGGCCAATTGAATCGTGGAAATCATGAAATAGGTAATGGTTACCTTGAAAACAGATGCTTGCAGCAGCAGTGGTGTGATTTTGAAAAATCACCAAAATTTGTTGGAATGGTATTAAATAGTTAATAAGTTATGTAAATGAACCTTGATGAGTTTACTTTCATATGGAAGAAACGAAACGGTCATAGGAGTTACATGTTAAGAGATATTAAAGCTATTGTGAGACAGGGCCAGAACGGTTTCTGGGTCCCCTGTCGCGACTTTAAAAATTTACTATAAATTATCCAGAAATAATTAGAAGTCATGCCTTATATGTGCAGATTTCATTTTGAGTCTAGTTTCATTAGAAACAAACGGCACCAGTATTAAAGCCCTGTACAGGGAGATATTCAAGTTGTAACGCTCGAAGGTCAGAGCAGTCGATCCCTGTAACATGGGTGACTTTTACTAATAAACTGTACCAATTGGCCCGACCAAAAATTCTAAAAATAAATCCATGGATGGATATATGAGTCTAAATTCAGGGAAAATTTACAGAATCAGTTTCCGAGTTTTGAAACTCGAGATATGATTTTTAAGGCGACAGTGATGCAGATTTCCAGCCTGTCTGGAAATGTCAAATTGGTGGGTGCAATATGTGGATTTGGCTTGTTAACCCCTCGTGTCCGACACCGGCGATGGTCTCGGGTTCGGGGTGTTACAATTTAATTGGTATCAAGGCCACGGTTTAGTCGATTCTAGGACTACCGTGATATGTTTGGGGTCTAGCTATACATGCCATTAAATGATGAATTGATAGTGTGGTGATTTCTGACAATTTGACTTTGTGTTTGTTTATAGCAATGGATCCCGATCCCAACCGAGCAATAGCTGATGATGTGGAGAGTGTGGCGCCTGCTCCCGCGCAAGGGACAGCGCCGGCGGACTCTCAACTTATGGCCAGCAATCCGAATGATGAGGCTAGGCAAGCCTTTTATAGTGTGATGAATGATTGGTTCAACCAATACATTCGAACTAACACGGCTGTTCCACAACCTCCATTCCCAACTAATGCAACCCCCGCACCTACAATACCTCTGGTAACTGACCAAATAAGGTCAAGTAAGCCCCCAGTCGACAGAATTCGTAAACATGGGGCCACTGAATTCAAGGCTACGGATAGCGACGATGCCGAGCAAGCTGAATTTTGGTTGGATAACACTATCCGGGTGCTCGATGAGCTATCTTGTACACCCGATGAGTGCTTAAAGTGTACCATCTCCTTGCTACGCGATTCCGCCTATTATTGGTGGAGTACTCTAACTTCTGTGGTGCCTAGAGAGCAAGTGACTTGGGAATTCTTTCAAACCGAGTTCAAAAAGTATATCATCGAGATTCATCGACCAAAAGCGAAGGAATTTCTTGATCTTAAGCAAGGTTCTATGTCGATTCATCGACTACGAACGAAAATTTGTGAGGCTTAGCCAGATGCAGCGAGAATGCATTTCGTCCAAGATATTATGTGTAAACGCTTCGAGGATGGGCTGAATGATGATATAAGGATGTTCGTTGGCATTCTCGAAATACGAGAGTTCGTAGTACTTGTTGAGCGAGCTTGTAAAGTCAAGAGCTTAGAAAGGAGAAACAAAAGTTGATGTGGGAACCGGAGAATTCGAAAAGGTCCTCGGAAAGTCTCTTCAACAGCATCAAGAGATTTCGAGATGATGTGAGCCGGTCTAGAGGTGCTTGGGCTTTTCTAGACGAGGACGCGTTCGACCCCTGTGACCACACGAGTCACTTCGATCGCCGATGGTGGAAATGATCGCCGAGAGAGGCGGAATGTCCGCATTGTGGCAAATGGCATTTGGGGAGCTGTTGGTTTCGTGATCGCTCTCGCTATAAGTGTGGATCGGCCGACCACCTTATGAAGGATTGCCCGAGGTTGCTTGAACAAAATGTAAGTCGAGTGGAAACCCGGTGCTACCATCGCCGAGGTAGGCCACCTAGAAATATGGGCAATGTTAGTGGCGGTCAGAGAGGATCTAGAGATGCTACCATCAGATCCGAGGCTCGGGCTCCTGCTAGGACTTATACCATACGCGCACGCGAGGATGCTGCCTCTCCAGATGTCATTACCGGTACTTTCACTCTTTTCAATACTAATGTGATTGCTTTGATTGACCCTGGTTGTACTCATTCTTATATATGTGAAACCTTAGCATCCAGTAAGACTTTGCCTATTGAGAGTACTGAGTTTGTAATTTGGGTGTCAAACCCCTTGGGTCATTACGTGCTTGTCAACAAAGTGTGCAAGAAAAGTCCCCTAGTGTTCCGAGGTTCTTGTTTTCCGGCGGACTTGATGCTTTTGCCGTTCGATGAATTCGACGTTATTCTTGGTTTGGATTGGTTGACCATGCACGATGCGGTTGTAAATTGCAAAAGCAAGACTATCGATTTGAGGTGCGTGAATAACGAGATAATTCGGGTTGAGTCTACGGACTTAAAAGGGTTGCCAGCTGTAATATCGCAATGTTGGCCCGGAAATATGTAAGAAAAGGGTGCGGCGTACCTTGCGTATGTGCTCGAGGACAAGGAATCGAAAAGAAACTGAATCGTGTGCTGGTTTGTGAATACCCGGATGTTTTCCACGAAGAGTTGCGGGTTTACCACTGTTCGGAAATAGAGTTTGGCATCAAATTGGTACCGGTACCACTCCAATTTCGATAGCTCCGTATCGTATGGCACCAACGGAATTAAAGGAGTTGAAAGCTCGATTGCAAGAATTGGTGGATGAGGTTTTGCTCGCTTGAAGTTTTTCGCCTTTGGGTGCGCCGGTGTTGTTTGTGAAAAGAAGGATGGAACCATGAGGTGTGCATCGACTATCGTCGACTTAATAAAGCGACGATAAAGAACAAATATCCGTTACAGCAGATCGACGATTTGTTCGATCAACTGAAGGAACCTCGGTGTTCTCGAAAATAGATTTGAGATCGGGCTATTATCAATTGCGAATTCGAGATTCGGACGTACCCAAGGCGCCTTGAGCGAGATATGGTCACTATGAGTTCCTAGTGATGCCGTTTGGGCTTACTAATGCCCTGCGGTATTTATGGATTTGATGAATCGGATCTTCAGACCATATTTGGATCGGTTCGTAGTCGTATTCATTGATGACATCTTGGTCTATTCAAGAAATGA